>NC_140971.1:84696767-84704267 GCF_056783735.1 Eptatretus burgeri
AGCATCTGTCAGCCTACATGGCTTTAGAAGCCTTTTTTGGCAGGATCGTCAGCCCACCCCCTGGGAAAAGGAATCAATCCACGGAGGCATTTCTAGCTACATGGCATCTGTTGGGAGGAGCCATTTTTTATGTAAAAAAGTGAATAAAATCAAACTATAACAATGCTAAGGATGTGTAGTTTGTCTCTCAGACCAAAGTATACAGACAAACAAAGCTCATCAAGCTAATACACAAGCAATGGCCCCAAAGCCAAAGCTCATGGGTATTAAAAACACATACATCATCGCCCACAGGGTCAGAATGCATGGTTGTATTCATGCCCCAAAATACCCCCCAAAACAAGTTCGCGTCTTACCCAAGACATCAATTCTTGCTGCAGCTGTGGTGAAGTTGCGTGTGCCAGGAGTTGTCGCACGGCACATGTAAACACCAGCATGCCGTGGTCGCACGTCCGAAAGCACTAGGTTCCCAGGTCCCATGACTTGTGAGTGGTAGACGTCAAGGGGCATTTGGTCTGTACATGTGAACACAGAAACACTCAGTATGCATAATCACAACCACCAATTGGTAATGATGCTAAAAAAAAATCGTTTCGACTGTATTCAAGAGGTAAATGTCAAGATTTGCTCTGTGCTGTGAAATTATTTTTTTGTATTCATGGTGAAGGCTCGTGGAAGAGCTAAATCAGAATGGAATGGAACAACATGAAAAGGGGGAAACGCCAACCGCTGGGTAGAAGTGACAGAATGAGATCAAGTAGAGGGGGAGAAGGAAACATGGGGGTGAACAAGCTGCACACAAGCTGAATGAAACAGCAAGAAGAGGAAGGGGAAAGTGGGGATGAAACACAAAAGGAACAAAGCAACCAATGACTAACAAACAAACAAAAGTGAGGAAGAGAGGGAAAGCATCACAATAACTTGGAAAAGGGGAGTGCTTGGGAATGGGGTTGTTCGGCGTAGAAGAGATCACGTGTTTTCTCAGTGAATCTTTTTGTCCAAAACGAGTACAATTTGATAAAGTCAAGTTTGTGAGCTTTCACTTTTCTGTTCAAGAAAAGTATAAATTGCTGCCCCAAGAAATACCTAACTTTCTTTGCATAGTTTGCATTTGAGGCCTACATTCTGGGAGACCCTCACAAGATGTCTCGACAGCAGTGCGAGGATAACACAACATTATTGAACAGTGACACTCTGTGCAACCTGCCATTTGGAAATTGTGAAGAAAATCCCACAAGGTAGTCATTCTCGCCATCTCATTGTTTATCGTGGGCCTGTGTTCACCCTGACCACACCCGAGGAGGCTATTTCTGTTGAGCTTACAGGGGACACAGCATCAGCGGCACAGCCGTGCCTCCAGAAAATGTTGCTACATACAGGCATGAGCTGCATTTCAAAGAAGAAGAAGTCACAATTATAATAGTTTGGTAATACATAGTAGCTGAGTCCTTGCTGCCAGAGTCTCTAAATGGTGTGTGGATTTGGCAAATTCCACCAACCAAAGTGTTACGAACTCTCACAAAACATTCAAAATAACATTTTGTGGTCTTTGTTATGAACCTTCTTCTATTTCTCGGTATGCATACTCATATATGATTCAGTGGTCTCAGAATTGATACATAATGGTCGAGGAATAGATTGTGTCACATAAAAACAACAATCCAGAAATTAACAAGAAAAAGAGCAATTCAGAGATTGCAGACCCTTGCCAGGACTTGTTTTATGTGGTGTTTGTGTAGTTTTGTGTGGTGTTTGTGTACTGGTGTGTTACGTAATTAATAAGAGACGTAATTAGAACTGCCACTTTATAACTGCTGGCAGTGATGACCGCATACCAAGACGCCCCGCTTTGATTAGACACCTGACCATAACCCATGACATTTTTCATAATTATTCAATTCAATTTAGAATGGGATTAAAATAAATTCAATCCACATCAAATAGAAGACCAAATAGGGACAGTCCTGCATTGGAGTCATGAGAAGGAACCCGAACAAGAAAAAAAGCAAAGATGAAGGCATTAGGAGGAACCTGGATAGGATTCACATTTCAGCTGCTAATACTCGACTTTCAAACCCATCCAGGAACAGCCAAGTGAGCCTCATTCAAAAAAAACAACAACAAAAAACAAACCAAGATCAAAAAATTTAATAATTCTGCCTGCCAGACCATGCATCTGATGAAGTTGAAATTTAAAACATATATTCCCCATTGCTACTTCATCGTAAATTTGAAGTTTCACGTTGTTTTATTAAGCGTTTCCAGAGAAAACATTATTTAATAATTTTCTTCAATCCAATATGGCTGCCAAATATGTGACCTATCAATTATTCCTCAACAAACTTGGATACCCATGGCTTGGGGAACATTTGTGTAAAGTTTCCCCTCAATCTGTCCAGATGTTCTAGTGAAGAAATTTTTTTGTAGATTTTAGGGTAAATCCAATATGGCTGCCAAACCATGTGACCTATGATGTCACATGTGACCCTTTTATTCCTCGTGGATAGGCGGTCATATGTGTAAAGTTTCAGTTTGATCTGTTTCACCACTTCAGAGAAGATTTTTGAAAGTTTTTTATTAAAAAAAAAAAAACACACGGCTGCCGAATCACCTGATCGATGATATCATCAAAGTTTTTTCTGTCAACCATTTAATCCCAAGATGACCTTAAAAAATGTCATACTGATCAGATGTAGCATTCCACATATGTCATTATGAAGTCACAAAAAAATCACACTTATTCCCCGTGAGGAGTACTTGCCGTGTGCCAAGTTTATATTTTTTCCTTGGTGCGGTTTCAGAGATACAGAGGTCCAATTTTTCCCCGTTTTTCCAACATGGCTTACACACTACATGACCTATCTATCTATCTATAATTCCAGCAATCTCTGTGTGTCTGTCTGTCTGTTTGTTTGTCTGCGACCGCCGTTTCTCGACAACCGCCGGTCCGATCTGATTTAAACTTGCCAGGAATATTGCCGGGGCCCCGCAGATGTGCCTTTTCGAGGTTTGATGTCGATCGGACGAGCGGTTCCCAAGTTACGGCCATTTTATTGCTTTTTTCAGTGTTGAAAAGGTGTATATATGGCAGCTGAAGTGTCATTCCACCTTATCACCTTATCATGCCATTTTTTCTCAGAATTATGAAAACAGCATATTAATAATAATAATAATAAAAATAATAATAATAGCACAATAATTGGCAGTACAAAATAATAGCACAATAATTGAATAAAAAGAAAAACGTGATACAATGACCAATGTCTGTCAACCAATAACGACCTATATATTGTCTGTCAATCAGACAGGACACGGTGCTACGACGTCACAAATGACTTCACAATGCTACCTCTTCGGATTGAAATTTGCCAGGAATATTGCCGGGGCCCCGCGGATGTGCCGTTTCAAGGTTTGATATCAATCGGACGAGCGGTTCCCAAGTTACGGCCATTTATCTGTTGACCAATGACAAGACACGGTGCTATGACATCACGAATGATGTCACAATTAATGTTTTTTTTTTCACGATTGATGGTCCAATCTGATTGAAACTTGCCAGGAATATTGCTGGGGACCCGCGGATGTGCCTTTTCAAGGTTTGATATTAATCGGATAAGCAGTTCCCAAGTCACGGCCATTTATCTGTCGACCAATGACAAGACACGGTGCTATGACATCACAAATGACATCACAATTAATGTTTATTAATTTATTATTATTATTTTTTGCACGATCTATAAATGCGCATAAGAAATCGAGAATTTATTAGAATACACTAAGTCATCACTATCCAGAAGTCCGTACGTTGTAACCCATAATAGGAAACGCGGCTGAGGTTCTCTTCCCCTTCGGCCATGCCTACGCAGCAACGTAGACAGTCCGATCTGATTGAAACTTGCCAGGAATATTGCTGGGGACCCGCGGATGCGCCTTTTCGAGGTTTGATATTAATTGGACAAGCGGTTCCCAAGTTACGGCCATTTATCTGTCGACCAATATCTGCGAGTGAAGGGACGGGAGAGGGGGGGATGAGAGTGGGGGCGAGAGAGAGGGGCGAGAGAGGTGGGGGGAGAGAGGAGGGGGAGAGAGGAAGGGCAAGACTAGGGGGAGAGGGGGTGTGAGAAGGGGGGTGGGAGTGGGGGCGAGAGAGAGGGGCGAGAGAGAGGGGCGAGAGAGAAGGGCGAGAGAGAAGGGCGAGAGAGAAGGGCGAGAGAGGAGGGGTAAGAGAGGGGGACAAGGAGGGGTGAGAGAGGAAGTGGAGAGAGAGGGGGAGAAAGAGGGGGGAGAAAGAGGGGGGAGAAAGAGGGGAATAGAGGAGGGGTGAGACTAGGGATGAGAGTGGGGGGAGAGAGAGGGGGAGAGAGAGGGGAGAGAGAAGGGCGAGAGAGGAGGGGTGAGAGAGGGGGAGAGGGAGGGGTGAGAGAGGGGGTGGAGAGAGAGGGGGGGGAAAAGAGGGGGAGAGAGAGGGGGAATAGAGGAGGGGTGAGACTAGGGATGAGAGAGGAGGGGAGAGAGTGGGGGGAGAGAGAGGAGGAGAGAGAGGGGAGAGAGTAGGGGGGACAGAGAAGGGGGCAAGAGAGGGGAGGGAGAGAGGGGGAGAGGGGGTGAGAGAGAGGGGTGTCACAATTGAAGAGCGGGGGAGAGCGGAGGGGGCGAGAGAGGGGCTGAGAGTGGGGGCGAAAGAGGGGGGGGTGAGAGAGGAGGGGGAGAGAGGAGGGGCGAGACTAGGGGGGAGCGAGGGGGGGCGAGAGAGAGGGGGCGTCACAATTCTTCATTTGATATGACGTCACAATTGACGCTGGGTACCTGAGTATGTTTCCCAGGTGTTTCCCAAGTTATGGCCATTTATGATACGGTTGGTCCGATCTAATTGAAATAATGCCCCAATCCAGTCGTCGTTTATGCCCCTACGGGCCCGTACTAGTATATATAAAGTTGAAAGTGTGTCTGTTTGTCTGTGACCTATGCACGCGAAAAGTACTGGACTGATCCTCACCAAACTTCTCATGCTGACAGAACATGTACCCGGAAGTGTCCCGATGTAAAAGAATTGTACTTCCGACTTCCGGTTTCGGAATTATGACGTCATCACCTGATTTCGTAACGTTAATTTTTCAAGTTCAGCCGATTGACATGGGGCCAACGCCATATACAATATATCTAAAGGCCCAGTCACACCTTGACGTTTTAGCCAGCTTATGCCGATTTTTGGAAAATTTGTCTAAAACGCTGGTACACGTTGAATACGTTATGGGTAAGTTTTAATAACATTGAGAGCACGCTGAAAAACACTGCCATACGTCGTAGTACGCTGGCTTTAAACGTTGTACTTTTTGGTTGTCCTCAACTTTTCCATGCTTGAAATTTTAAGACTTATTCCAGTGTATGACTCACACGTTCCGCATAACGCTGGCCATTAGTTGTAGGCACGTCACGTGATCGTTGACACACGTCGACACACGTTACTTGTGAGTTACTCATCAGTCGAAACACGTCGAGGTAATGTTTAGCGGACCCGAAACTTATTTCTAACCTATGAGTAACGTGTTGTACTCACGTTACACGATCGGTGACACACATCGACACACCTTACTTGTAAGGTGCTCATAAGTCGAAACACATCAAGGTAATGGTTAGCATCAGTGTTCCAGACTCCCTGGTTTTATTTTTTTTATTTTTTTTTCTTCCTTCCTTCGGTATGATGGTGATTTTGACACTTCGATTTCTAGTGCAGTTATAATATAATATAATTAATAGACTGCCGCTCAACGATTTAAATCATAACCGCACTGTACACTGAACACCGTCATACCGAAAAGAAAAAAAAAACCGGGAGTCTGGAACACTGACGCTAACCATAACCTCGACGTGTTTCGACTTATGAGTACCTTTCAAGGAACGTGTGTCGATGTGTGTCAACGATCGCATATCGTGCGTAAAACGTATTCCCATCGCATGCGGAGCGTGTGTCATACGGCAAGTACGTCGTAAAATTTTCAACATGTTTAAAATTACAAGATGTACTCTACTTACTACGACGTATGATAGCGTACTTTAGCGTTCTATTCACGCAGACCAAACTTACCCATACCGTATTCGACGTGCGCCAGCGTTTTAGACGCATTTTTCAGAGGTCGGCATACGCTGGCAAGATCGCCAAGGTGTGACTGCGATGTTGACACTTCCATTTCTGCGGCGGTTATTATTTGACTCGTTGTGCGGCAGCCTTTACATAACCTACGCCACGTCATCGTCGGCGATGCGTGCAACACGCTATGCCTAAGTTAGACTATCGTTGGGCATAGGTTGTGAAGGTCGACAACAGGTTCAGCATTCGTTGGTATAAGTTATCTATAACACAACGAAACGTTCAAAGTCCGTTACTAATACGTTGTGCATAAGACCAAGTCGTTATGAATAGGTCCAAATCTTTTAAAAAAACCATCAAAAGTTCAACGTAAGCCAGCGTTTTACATACATTTTAATACGTTGCCATTGCTGGCTAAAACGTCAAGGTGTGACTGGGCCTTAACATATGATTTTAATTTTTTGTTTGTCTGTTTGTTTGTTTGTCTGCACGTGCTAATGTCCTGAAAGGTGAAAGATAGGAGCTAACCACTGAAACAACAAATGTCGGGATGGGCCCCGGGAAGGTTATAGGCTATTTGGCAAGGCCCCTCGGCCAGGGGGGGGGGGAAGGGGGTGTGTTTCCCCCTCACCAACCCCCTTAGCCTATGACTGCCATGGCCCAATAAGGAACTGATACTGTGCTTGCGTCAGACATATGTATAAAAGATTAAATTCATTCAAAAAGAACGCGGGCAGCGCAGGGTGCATTCACCTCGTGATGTAATAATTATCAATAAAACATTCTGCATGAGTAGTCGCACCGATGGTGAAAATGTCGTCTCAATCCGACAAGCGGTTGCGGAGAAAAGAACTAAAATTCTGTGCGGACAAGCAAACAGACAGACAGACAAACAAATCAGACCCAAATGCAATACCTTCTCCTCTGGCGAGGGTAAAAAAATAAACCGGACCGTTATCAATATGTTTGACCAGTCATTGGTGCAGAAGTGAATCCATAAATTGCATGATATCTGTTGAGAATCACATTACATCTCAAGATACATATATCTAATGGATTACCATATATCTAATGGATTTTTTTTTGGCTGTAAAAACGGTCATAATTTATATTACCTGCTCGACTCCACGATACAATAGGCTTTGGACTTCCTGTGGCAATGCACTCCAACACGGCCGTTTCTCCAGCATTTACTGTCCCATTGCATGGTGGGAACACAATTCTTGGCCGCTGCCGTCCAACATAAGCTACCCCTGAAACATTGGAAGGAAAAGTCAATTTAACATTCGAGAAAGCCTGATCTTCATCACAAATAAAAATGCCTTTTCACATCTTCACTTCTCATCAGTGGTGTATATATATACAGTGGGGAGAACAAGTATTTGATACACTGCCGATTTTGCAGGTTCTCC
>NC_140971.1:84709267-84711767 GCF_056783735.1 Eptatretus burgeri
AAAAAACAATTGTTTTCCTCATTAGGCAGAATTTCAAGTTCTACCAATTGGCTATTACCGGGAACGATCAACGATCTCCGATCGTAGCCCTGAGGTTACCCTGAGCTAAAGTTGGTACGCATCATAGTCAGAAGCAAACTTAATAACCAAGCAACATCACTGGCACGTTCACCAGCATCCATTCGACGAATAACATCCAATTTCACTTGAAAGTCAACATTTTTACAATGCCTCTTTACCAATCTACACTGCAGTATATTTATTTTTGTCTGTGACACAAAGTACAGTAGTTCTTTTGGCAATTTTGCGATCTCCTGAATTGGTAGTTTAGCGATGTATTTATTCTGGGAGGGTTGATCAGTCCTGTAAGTTTGGAAAATGATCAAGAATAAAAAGTATGGCTTTTAAAGTGATGGACGTGTGAGTTGAGGCAACGCAAATCGGGTGGTGGTATTAATAATGTGACGACGTATTTGTGAAACGACCTAAAAAGGGGGAGACGTAAATCAGGGTATTACTGTATAAATCAAATGAAATAAAATAAAACGTTTTAAGGGCTGGAGAAAAACAAACAAACATTGAATCGAAAGTTCATCACCATCGATACATTTCAATATATTTCCAGCACCTTATTCAAAACATTGAACGAGTTCTTCCAGCCTTTTTGCCTCCTTTATGATGTCCATACGTCTGGTGTTGGCTTAATGGTTTGGGTGGTGGACTTGGGATCCCAGGATCCTGAGTTCAAATCCCACTCGGCTGTTGAATTAATACCAGATGGGGTTGACTCTGCCTGTCATCCTTCTGAGGTTGGCAAAATGAGTGCCAGCTTGCCGGTACACTGTGTCGGATTGGCGACCCGTCCAGGATTGTGCCCAATAGCCAAGGAGACTGCTTAGGCAGCACCAACGCTCTGCACGGAGTATGGGCCCAATGGATGGATGGATGATGTCCATAAAACAGTAAGTTCCGTTTAGAATGATTTTTTTTTAATTTGAATGCCAGACAGGCAGACAAAACCAATTCCTTTACCCCGCTGTGTGCATGAGCACACGGGACAAGACACCATACAATTTGGACAAATTTATGGTTAAAGTAATGCTAAGCTGCAGCTTTTTGGACGTGGAAACAAAGCCAATTATGAAGTTCAACAAGTAAAATTCAATTAAAAAAAAAAATCAAGTAGTTCCTCGATCCTCGACTGACAGACACACAGACAGAGTGCACCAATTGCTTTCCCCCACGTTGCGCGACGCGTGTGGCGTACATATGTCAAAAGCACTTCTGGAAATATTTTGATGAAGAAGTTACACACTTGTCTGAGTTCCGGGGAATTGTAGATTGGTTGAACTCCCATGCGAGCACAGCTGAGGGTTTTCCTCCAATGTGACACTCGAATCTCGCCATGCCTCCTTCTCTCACCACCTCTACGGATGGCTGAATGTCCACAGAACAGAGCACTGCAGGATAGAGGGGATGAGAACATCATTTGAGGTCATCACAAACTTCCCCCAGCCAAACCCACAATACACCTGGACTCTACTAAATCTTTCAACATCACATTTATTCATTCATAAACAACAACGGACTTGCCATTTTCAGTAATATTATATCCTTGATCCTTCAACAGCATCACATCACCCCCAATTCATTTTGCTACTTCTATGTTAAGGCATATATTTAGTGATCAGTCCTTGTATTGGTACATTTTCACGATTAAGCTCGTCTTTTAATAAATGCGTAGTTGGTTTGGAATGAGTATTCCTTGAAGAGCAACTTCGTTGAAATAGGTTTGATGACATCCTCAACTTCAAAATGCTGTATCCCTGTCAATTTCCAACATTTTTTTTGTATCTCCATGTCACCTACTATGAGGATGACCTGGAGGTATGCACACTCAACTCTAAGCTTTCTAGCCTGGGTATGAATCCCGAACCAGCTGCAAACGGTGATTCCGGTGCTTCACAAGCAGGACGATTCGTTAATATGTGTTCCATCCCTCGCATGGATGTTAAACTGGCATCCGGTCTGCTGGCATTTGTTGATATATGTTAAAGATATATATATATATATATATATATATATATATATATATATATATATATATATATATATATATATATATATATATATATATCTTCTTCTTCTTCTTCTTTCAGCTGCTCCCGTTAGGGGTCGCCACAGCGGATCATCTGTATGATCCGCATAGTGATTTGGCACATGTTTTACGCCGGATGCCCTTCCTGACGCAACCCTGGTCGCCTCTTACGACACAGGGATATGGTACACCTATTTTAACCGGGGTATACACTGGCCCAGTATACTGGTACTCATTTCACCGACCTCGGAAGGATGACAGACTGAGTCAACCCCCTGGTGTATTAATTCAGTGGCCCAACGGGGCTTGCACTCAGGACCTTTTGGACCCCAAGCCGCTGCATTAACCACTGCGCCAACACCAGGCTACATATATATATATATATATATATATATATATATA
>NC_140971.1:84719267-84741767 GCF_056783735.1 Eptatretus burgeri
ATACAGGACCAAAGTTTTTCCTATTTTCAAACATGGCTGCCACACCATGTGACCAATGATGTCATAATTATCATGAAAAAAAATTCACATGAATAACACCTGTGATGAAAATTTCGTGTCAATCGGAGAATTTGGTTGCAGAGAAAATGGAGAAAATAGCGTGGACGGACGTACTTACGTACATACGGAAAACCCAAAAACATAATGCCTCTGGCAACTTCATCAGCAGAGGCGTAAACATTGCTTAATTACATTGTATAACTTGAACGACACTCGGTAGAGCGCATACCTCGGCCAGGCTGAACAGTTTATGTTTTGTCTCCCACTGATAGGCCATATCTGCTGACCTGAACCAAAATCTAAGTGGTTTGTTCTCGTCATCTAACCAACTCAAGCAGCGAATTTTGTCATAATCCATCCAAAACTTTTTGAAATATCATGCGATATCTCTTTTTTGGTCGCATCTCTCAACGGTGATGAAGAATCACTTGTGCATATATTTCTTAAAATTGTATCCAGATTTCTAGATCTTCACCAAAATCGAATCAATTTGCCCTTGTCACACACCAAACCTGTCCACAACTTTTCGTCGGAATCTGTCCGTAACATTTTGAGATATCCTGCTCACAGACAGACAAACAAACGGGCAGAGGCGAAAACATAACCTCCGTCCACCTTTGGCGGCGGAGCGAACTAGATACAACCTTAACGCAGTAAGAATATTAAATAATAAAAAGCAATAATTGTCTACAATTGTCGAATCACAGCCATAAGGAGATTTATTCAGCAAAGCAGTCAAATACACATCATTTTCAATGTATTTATCCCTCCGCATGGGCGTTTTTGATTGACAGCTTATCCTGTTGACCGATTTGCAAGAAAGGCAGACAGATGTTTGTCCTACACGAACCTTCACCTCCCAGTGGAGTTAGTGGCTGACACAATCCGTGCCTCCAATCCTCAGCCTCAGCTACCGGAATGGATCAAATGATGGGAGAAAAACCACGACTCGGCTGCCACCGATACCGAGCTAAGCTTGATGAGTGCACGGTATATTTGCCCAAAGCTCCGTTTGTGTTCAGAGTATGAACTTGCTGTTTTTCCAACATTCCGTCAATAAATCTTTTCCATCCCACTTTTGCGAAGAAGTACAGCTGGATGCAACTTTTAAGCAGGGTTGATCGAAACCACAGAGTTTAATGAAACTTGGAGCCCTGTCATGTGGATGTATGCTACGAAGGTCAACTCATTTGACATGCTTGTCCAGATTGATGAGATAATCTTAAATGCTGCCATTTCCATCCACTTCCCAGCATTTCTTGACCCCAGTCAATCAGATAAAGAGAAGCACTACATCTGGTCGAACTTGTGTCAACCCGTGTGAAGGTTCAGCAAACTTGTGTTGACGCTTTGCTCTTCGTGATTCATTTACTCCATTCATACAGCAAAGTGCATTGCGGGTATCTGAACTAATATACTATGATTTTGTCAGGTGAATTAGAGGACAACTAATAGTGATCTTTTTTTTTTTCCTGCAAGCAATGTTGTTGTAGTTTCATATATTGGAATTACTGAATTCAAGGAAATCTGGTTTTATGACAATCAGGTTTCTTCCATTGGTGAAGAGTGCAAATAATGATTGTGCAGCGAAATACATGGCGAGAAGTGGCAGAATCCGTGCTTCGGCGGGGGTGCGGTGGGGAGGGGGGATATCGTGTTCAGTTTTGGTCACAAAGAAACCAAGCTTGTCATTTATCAATCTTTTATTCACATTGATCAGTCTTAAAAAAAACTAGTGACTACAACAACTCAAAGTAAACTAGAAGGGCACTCGGTAGGGCGCATACCTCTGCCATGCAATGCCTGATCCAAAAGAACATATAGGGCCCCAACACATTTTTGAAATATAATGCGAGACAGTAGTATATCGTTTTTGGCCCGATCTCTCAATGGCGAAGAATCACTTTTTAAATTAAATAATTCTCGTATCCAGATCCGGATTCGGATCTTCACCAAAATCGAATTAATTCTTCCTCATCACACACCCAAAATGTCCATCAAGTTTCATCCGAATCCGTCCAGAGCTTCTAGAGATATCATGCTATATATTTGGTTAGTCCGATCTCTCAATGGTGAAGAATCACTGATAAAATTCCAGTAGTCGGATCCGAATCCTGATCTTCACCAAAATCTAATCAGTTCATCCTTGTCAAACACCAAACCTGTCCATAAAATTACATCCGGATCCGTCAACAACTTTTTTTCCTGCAAACAAACAAACAAGCAGTCATAGACTGGAACTTACGAAATCGTCAACTTGACCTCTCACCTTGTCTAATAAAAGCTGTCTCTCGAGAGAAGGTAGCGACGCAAACCAGAAGTTTCTACGATGATTCTGTACCAAAGCATCAAAAATCGAATGTTTGACCTCACTGTAACATTGACCTTTGACCGATTTTGACCAAAATCTAATCAGCACTCGCCATCAACCTCCTGAATCACGTGGTGTAATTTGACATTGGTAGCTTCTTCAGTTCTCGAGTTATCGTGCCTACAAACAAACAAACAAACACACAAACACACACACACAAACAAACAAACACATAAACAGATGACAGAAGTCATCAATATACTTATGAAATATAAAGACATAAAGACAGACAAAGATCAGGTCAGGTATGGGAGCATGCGCCAGAGTAACGCCAGAGTCACTGCGTCCAATTTCTGCCGGCACTCCAGGGGTCTCCATCTGGCCATCCCCCAGGCAGATGCCTGGCCCATCCCAATCTCCTTGAGAGGCTGATCAACCTGCTGGAACCACAAAGCATGTGGTCAGCCCATTGGCCTCCTCCACTCACGAGGCTCCCTCGCTGAGAGAATCTGGTGAACAGGATCAGCATCGGGAAAATGAGCCACATGTCCATACAGCCGCAGCTCACACTCACAGACTATACAGGTAACAAATCTCATTTGAGCCTCTCTCAGCAACCACTCGTTGGACACAAAGTCCGATCAGCGAGAGCCAAGGATTCTCTGAAGAGACCTGGTACCAAAGGAATGAAGTCTCCGTCTCAGATCCCTGGTCAGATTCCAAGTCTCACACCCAAAGAGCAAGACTGGAAGTACCAATGACCTGAAGACGCAGACTTTCGTCCTCCTGCACAGGTACCGGCAGTGCCACACCCCATGATCCAGTGAATCCATGACTCCCCTGGCCCGACCCAGATGTCTGTTGACCTCTGACTCACAGCCAGCAGAGACATGAATATCACTGCCGAGGTAAGTGAATCTCTACGTGACCTCATCATTCTCACCACAAACAGGTACAGACAGGACAGCAGCATCCAAGATGTCATTGAAAGCCTGGATATTAGTTTTGACCGAGGAAACCCATAATCCCAAGGGCTCCGACTCCTCATTCAGCACCTCAAGAGTCCCCAAAAGGATATCCCGAGTTTCCGCAAAGATGACTGCATCATCTGTGAAATCAAGATCATAGATCTTGACATTCCCAAACGATGCACCACAGCTTGATCTCTCCAACATCATCCCCAGAATCCAGTCTATACAAGTGCTGAAAAGTGTGGGAGCCAGGACACACCCCCGACGAACTCCAGAAACAACTGGAAATAAGTCAGAGATGGTACCACCACATCTCACAGCACTGTCAGTCCCAGAGAAAAGTTCAGACATCAGATCGATCAGTCTTGTTGGCACCCCACGAAGACCAAGAATCCTCCAGAGGACATCCCGATTCACTGAATCAAATGCTTCACAAAGATCAACAAAAGGTGCAAGCAGCCTCTGCCGAATCTCTCGGCTGCGTTTGGTGAGGACCCGAAGAGCAAGGATACGGTCAATCGTTGACCTCTTTGGTGTAAAGCCTGACTGCTCTGGACACTGCTGCTCAAGCAGATGGTGGCGAACCCTATCAAGAATTATCCGAGCAAAGACCTTGCCCGGCACTGCAAGCAGCGTCACCCCTTGGTAGTTGTTGCAGTCTTGGCGATCACCCTTCCCTTTCCAGAGAGGGACAACAAGGCCCCTGTTCCAGTCAGTTGGGATGATGCCTGTGTTCCAGGCAGAGCACAGAACTGCATGCAACGACAGAAGTACAGCATTTCCACCAGCCTTGAGAAGTTCGGCATGGATGCCACAGATCCCTGGAGCTTTACCCCATTTCAACTGGTCCACCGCAGCCTGTGTTTCCACAAGCGAAAGTAGACCACAATTGATTGGAGGATCAGCAACAGGATTGTGACACCCCTGACGTCCAACTCGACAGCTGGTGGATTAGCCTGGTACAACCGCTCAAAGCAACCGGCCCAACATGCCTTCACTTCGGACTCCGTTTTCAAGAGCCTACCACCCTCTGCTCTAACTACAGTACACCGTGGGATGGGCTTGGATGAACGCAATGCACAAATTCCCCTGGAAACAGGACAAGAATCACTTGACCAAAGGTGATGCTTTAGCCTCACAGATTCATCACACATCGGCCTCCTTGTCCACCCTCAATGCACGTGCAGTTTTACGCCTCAGCTCCCTGAACAGCTCAGCTCTGCCATTCAGCCTGACCCTATGACTCTGGTTAATGGTATCCAGTGTCCCTTGAGAGACAAAATTCTTCTTCGCCCTCCGGTGAGTTCCAAGACCTCCACCGGCAACATCAAGGACGGTGGTCTTGAAGACACTACACAACTCTTAAGGATCCCCCAAAGCACTCAGACCCCTCACATCTCCACTCAGCCTGTTCGCAAACTCTTCAGCTACCGTCTCATCCTTGAGCTTGCCAACATCCAGCCGAGGCTGGGATGGTACCATTCTCCTGGATTTCAGGTGCAACTTAAGAGTTGCTACAACACGCCGGTGGTCAGTATTGAGGAACTGTGCACTCCTGTAGACCCTGCAGTTCTGGATCATCCTCCAACGACCGTCAATGAGGACATGGTCAATCTCCTTTGCCACACCGCCAGCTTTGGAATACCAAGTCCAGTGATGAGCTTGTGGGCGCTGAAACCATGAACCGGCCACCATAAGTCCATGACTTCTTGCAAAGTCAAGGAACTTAGAGCTATTCTGGTTCTCAGTTCCAGACCCATGGGGACCAACACGTTCCTCATAACCAGCCCTATCAGTTCCAGTCGATGCATTGAAATCCCCCAAGAGTTGAAGTGTATCTCGTCTGGAGCACTGATCAACCACAGAATTGAGCGTGGCGTAGAATGCGTCCTTCACGGTGAGATCACTCGCCTCAGTCAGAGCATATACAGAGACCAGGGAAATGACACCCAAGGAGTGACGAATCCATAGTCTCATAATACACTCGTTGACTGGTGTTACCTCAATTATCATTGGAGTCAGCTTATTGGAGACAGCTACAGCAACTCCTTGGGCATAGTCACCATCAGAGCGACCAGACCAATAGTAGGTGTAACTACCCACCATAATGTCACCACTATCTGGTCTCTGAACCTCAGAGAGTGATGCAATACCGATGTCCAAACGCTTGAGCTCAGATGATAACAGAGACAGGTGATCATCCTCTCTTCGGGATAGGACATTCCAGGCACCCACCCGAAGGGACCACCTCATGGTTAGCCCAACGAGACCGCCGTCTGGTGGACGACACCTCAGCACCACCCCAACACACTCTCCCGCAATCTGACCCGGGAATGTTACCCCATGGTTTCCCTCCTATCATCAATGATTGGGGGTTCCGAAGGATTTGCCCCAATCCTGTCATCTGATGAGAGGCCCTGCGAATGGCAGCTGCACAAGAGGTACTCTCACGGAGTGGGTTTTTCGTTTTCTTTGTGTTTTTCGTATGTTTTGTGGAGTGCAGGGTTTTACAGTGGCGAGAGTGCAAATCCTGCCACCAACCTCCTAATAAAAAGTAACCCAACTGCAGGACGACGTCTGCACACAGTTGGGCACTAGATATGGATGGCCATTGGCTCACAAGGAACTCATTGATTGGGGGATTTTAACTTGCGAAGGATAGATTGGGTTCAGGAAGAGGGAAAATGCAGAGCAGATACAGGGAGTTATGGAATATAATTAGGAATAATCACAAATCATTCATTCAGGGCAAAGCAACAGGACTAGATGCCAAAATGCTAAAAGTTCGATGAACATCAATATCGGACAAACAGAGACAAGTCAAGAAAATAACTCAGCAGGCCAAAAAGGGAATATGGAAAGGACATATCCAAGAATATTAAATGTAACAGCAAGACATTCTCAAAGTATGTCAGGGGAAAGGAAAATGTTAAGAGGATTGTTGGCCCATTGAGAGATAGCATCGGAGAATTGGTGGATGATGAGGATGAAACAGCAGGTTTATTAATTTTTGTTGTTTTTCCTTATACATTTCCACGTGAACACTTAGGGGATCTTCCAAGAGCAGAGAATATCTTATCTCTGGGGTGAGCAAGGGCTTTTAGAAGAGATCCAAGTTTGAGTCAAAGAAGTAAAGAAACAGCAGTGAAAAAAAAAATGACCACTGGACCGGAAGCTTCTCTGGGCCCTGGCCTAATGTTGCAACCCAAATTTGGTAGCATTCTTACTGGTGGGTCTGGAGAAGAAGGATTTTGAAGTAATGTATGCGATTTTCCCAAATATATACTAAGTCCGCCATTTTGACACACCTCCGGTCAAGTTATCGGCATGGCCTCCGCAATTTAGCATCCGTACTCTGTCCTAATGTTGTAACCCAAATTTGGTAGCATTCTGATTGATGGGTCTGGAGAATAAGATTTTGGAAGGAATTTACGTGACCACCATTTTGACACACTTCTGGTCACATGATCAGATGGCCTCCGGCCCAACGCAGGGAAGTGTGAGCCACGGTGTTTCAGGGAACCCTCATTGTAGAAAGTGATCAGTGTGCGTAAATAGTTTACTAAACAAAATTTTGGAGGAGATATTCTAAACAAGCGTTTGAAAATCTATAAAAAAAAAAAGTGTGGTCTTCCTGGTCTATATCGAGTTTTCATGTGCTCACTCTGGGGAATTTGTAATTAAGTTGTCAATAAGGGCCTGTTTTTTTATTTTCACATTTGTAAATTAATGATATTTCTTGTAGGGCTGACATAATTATTTCAATTTTTTATGCTAGTTTTGGTTCCCAGTATGACAAATAGCCCCAATATGATCTGAAAATAGAATTGGATCAGCTCGAAAAGGGTCTATCCATGTGAACTGACGGAAAAACGTCGAAATTGACCATTTTCACACTAGAAGGCTCTTATTGGTGCCTATAAATTCTCTCGAGTCCAATCCGATAGAAAATAAATATTTTTTTCTTATGATATTGCTTGAAAGTTTCTTTGAGTAATAGTAAACTTTCATGCTAGGTACCATCAGGATTAGGGAACTGATATGACTGGGCTCGCAAATTGGGTTTGGCCAGTGAAAATCTCCACCGGTCCGTCACATTTTGCATTTCAGTCAATAGTTTAGACTAATAACATGGCAATTAAATTGTTGTTGGTTATATACTCAAATACAATGGGAGTGATTAATCTGACAAAGTATCATTCCCTTATTCCCACTATTAGTGAAAATATCATCCGATGAAAATTTCTCCACCGGTCCGTCACATTTTCAGAAAGGTGATTTTTCTGTGTAATTAATGTTATTTGCCATAATAAATGCTTTTGATTATATTACTAAGCTTACTGATAGCATTGATGTAGTATTTTATTCAGGTTATCATTTCTGGACAATTTTGGGTTTTTGACCCTTCGAATGACGGTCATCGATGAGCTGACAGTCATTTTAAACAATGGTTCACATAGCATTATGAAACAATGGTACAAGCTATAAAACCCCGAAACTACAATGTTTTTGTCCTGGACCAATCATTAGAGCTGACTTTGCTGTTGTTTGAGCTGAAAACTTGCATGTCAGCCTGACCAAATCAAAAAATCCTACCCTATTTTGAAAATGATGACATTTTGTGATGACCAATCCTTTTTATAAACTTTTTTTTGCAAAATGTTCAGTGAATCTTGGATTTTTTTTATGCTGCAACAACTTCACTGTACATGAAAATTGACTTTTTTTCACGACTTCTGAAACAATTTGGCTCACACTTAGCTGCTTTGACACCAGGACCCTATCCTGATGTTGCAACCCAAATTTGGTAGAATTCTGACTGGTGGGTCTGGACATGCACACAGTGACCAGTCTTTGCCATAAAGGCATGTAGACCCTTCAAAGTTGCCATTGGCCTCTTGGTGGCCTCTCTGATCAGTCTCCTCCTTGTTTGGTCATCCAGTTTGGAGGGACGGCCTGATCTACGCAGGGTCTTGGTGGTATGATGCGGCTTCCACTTCTTAATGATTGTCTTGACTGTGCTCCAAGGGAAATTCAAGGCCTTTCAAATATTTTTATACCCATCCCCTGATCTGTGCTTTTCCACACCTTTATCCCAGAGGTCTTTTGAAAGCTCCTTGGGTCACATGGTTGAGTCTTTGCTGTGAAATGCACGACCCAGCAGAGGAAACCTACAGGAACAGCTGATTTTATTCTGAAATAATCAGAATCACTACAATTTAACACTGGTGGAGGCCAATTAACTTGGTGTGTGATTTTGAAGGTGAATGGTTACACCTGAGCTAATTTACAATTCTTATTAAAAAGGGGAGTGGACACTTATCCAACCATGATGTTTTAGTTTTGTATTTTTAATTAATTTTCTGAAATTTGTAGCATTTGTTTTTCACTTGGAAGTTGTGGGTTACGATGTGTAAATAAAGGTGGAAAAAGTCTGATTTAACGCAATTTAATTGCACGCTGTAAGGTAACAAAAGGTGAAAATTTTGAAACGGGGTCTGGACTTTCTATAGGCACTGCGAAATATATATATATATATATATATATATATATATATATATATATATATATATATATATATATATATATATATATATATATATATGTAGATATATATGGTTACAATGCTCTTTAAACCACAAACAGGCATAATTGGTCTTTCTGCAGAAGTCAAAGGCAATCCTTCACCTCTATTTTTCAAGAAAATATTATCATCCATCTTTCTTGTTAATCTATTACATCAATGAAAGAAAATCAAGAGATATAAACAGTAATTGTGGAATATTTCAAACATTAACTGGAAGCACCCACTGGACGGACGCACGGATGCACGCCGAGACAGAGCTCCTTTTATATAGAGTATTAAATGTGATGAAGTACAGTGCGCCAAATGTGGTAAACACCTTCAATGCCCAAAGGTGGCTGTGCACCATAAATATCCTGTGCTACATGTCAACCCGAAAATGTGCTCAAATAACGATGCTCAGAGGCCATTGAAAGAAATGAAGTGCTTTCCTGGCTGGAAGGAACACTATACAAATGGGTAGGGAATAATGAGAGAATGAGTTAATGAAGCAGCAGTTTTCAAATAATAAATAAGTTTTCCAAATAAAGAAAAACAGCCTGACAAAAGACATCATGTTGCATTTTGCAGAATTCTAAGAATTCACCGCAATGAGCATTTCGACAAGGTGACTTGCCCATGACATATCATCTTTCTTCCTTTGCTAATCAATTCCTTTTCAATTTTACCAACGTCTCCTCCACCCATAACTTTCTCACCTCATCCTTTCTGCTCCGCCCACCCTCATTCCAAAAAATGTTAATTGGATCTGCGAGCAACACCCACTTCTCCACTCTCTGGACTTTTAGCCTTTCGGCATCGCATCTGCTGGGAAGTACAATGCATTGTGCAGTTTCCCGGTGTGAAAGGCCGATAGGCTTAACGGAGTCTCCACACTGCTGCACTGTGCACCACCCCCATGAAGTTTATTTTTCTCACTCCTGATATAGATGAAGAAGACTCCGCATAGCTGAAGAGATTTTCATTTATGGTTTTGGAGACCATTCCCCGAATGTGGCATCGTTAAATTGTGAATGTAGTCTGTCGGTTCATATACATCATCTTTGTGAGGCAAAGATTGTTACCTTTGTGTTACAAACACTCGTTATTCACGAACCCAATTATTTGCTGGGAACTCTCCGCTGGTCACTTGATACAGCTGCTGTAACCCAACATCCAAGCTTTCAGGCAAAGTCACATTGACCCCAAGACTGTCTCTGCTTACTCACATTGCCACTGCATTTCATGCTGTTACTTGATAAAGGTGTAAAAATAAATAAATTATTGCAAGAATTATACAAGTATATTAATTATCAAGTGAAAGCAAGGCACATATGAACTGAATTATCGGTATACAGAGACATGACAGAACTAAATAGACGCTTTAAATTTTTTCATTTCATCTGTATAATGCGGTTTTACTCAGTGATTTGTACTATTATTCGACTCTTTCTCTGCTAATTAACAATGCCTTCAATGGGAGCACACAAACTCTGATTTTCAAAGACGACGAATTGTTGGCCAATCAGAAGGTGAAGTCAGCCAGTGTCAGAAAGCTTCGAACCTTGGCATTCCACTTTCTACTGTCAATCAGGTGGTTGTGCAATTCACCAACGAAGGGAAGGAATCCACAGCTTCCCGTTCTGGTCGATCTGGGCCCTCAGAAAGGTGTCTTCGAGCTGTCAAGGGATCCACTGGGTAAACTCCCGTTGCAAGGCAGCAGATGTTGCAGAGGAGGTCCAGGTTAGCTCAAAAACTGCCGTGCGGTTCCTTCATCAACTGGGCTACTATGGGAGAGCAGCGAGGAGAAAAACCTCTTTAGACCAGCCAACATTCAAAGGAGAAAGAAGTGGGCTGCCGAGATGACCAACTGACCCTTGGAGTTTTGGCAAACTGTAATTTTTTAAGATGAGCCCCAATTTATTCAATTTTCTGACAGTGGATGCGTATGGGTCTGGAGACTTCCCAGTCAAGAGTTTTCTTTGAAGAGATTGCAGCCAACTGTCAAACATGGTGGTTTTTGAGTGATGGTGTGGGCAGCAATCTGGAGTGCTGGTCGGTCAGAGCTTGTGGAGTGTGTTGGCAACAACAACACTATGATTATACATTTCTATCCTTGAGGATGGTGTTCAATGCCATACTCAAGGGTATTCCGCTTATATGACGACGGATTCTCCATTTCTTACTCCGTAATACTTAATATGATGGAAAACCGGGAGAAAAACAAGGATAAACCACCCCCGCGATAGCCGAAGTCACCTCATGTGACTCCCTCATATACCTAAGCAGGTTGATTGGGCGGTGGGTACATCGAATGAGGATGGGTACTCAGACGCGCTAACCATAAAGCCACAGCGTGGGTCCCATAAAAGTCACAATAAAGGTTTGACCAGGCTTGAACCACGATATGCACCAACTACGGAGCCCATGATATGCACCAACTACGGAGCCCCCAAATAGGCCATTGTAGTGCTCAGAGTTTATGCTGTGAAAGTTTTACAACCTTTCATTTTTTAGTTTCTCAACTCTGAATATTATGGTGGAACAGTTAACATGAATGAAAGGGAGATAACCAGGAGTAAAGTACTGACAACTCTGGGTTTCTACTTGTTCAGCTTTGACAACACTTGTTTTTTTCATTGTACGGCGAAACTTTATACCATATAAATTATGTGACACGCCTGGTTATTTGTTAAAGTAACATTGTGAGAGGAAACCTTATGTTGCCAACTATTGGCAGGTGCAATAATCCTGAAATTTATAAAAAGTGACATCTCTGGTTTTCCCCTTGTGGTCTTCATATATATATATATATATATATATATATATATATATATATATATATATATATATATATATATATATATATATATTGTTGTGGTTGACGAAATTCACAAACCACCATTCAGGTCCCTTGGGTGAGATATCTCTGTAAGTATATGTGTAGTTAGGCCCAAACCCGTTGTTTAGAGGGAATAAATGTCATTCATGCGGGCTGCGACCCTTCTAGATAGCCGTTTTTCTTTTACTATCTTTATTTTGGACCAGCCGCCATTACTACCACCACCAACTACGTCTCAACAGCCATCCCACAACAACCACCAACCACAACGCCGCTTCACGACAACAGCCACGACCTTTACCGTCACAACTCGCCACCATCGTATCACCACCATTCTTGCGCCACTTGTGGGCACCGATACTGGACTCGTGCAGGGCGTGCACCGAGCAGCGTGTTCAGAAACATCACAGACTTTCCGAAGAAAACGGATCAAAAACGACTCACGCCCACTTCTGTTCCGTCCTATCGGTGAGCGTTGGGCGATTTGGCCCCGCCTCCAGGGCGTTGGAGTGTGGTCGCTATATGCAAATTCATGGATCAAAAAGCATTCACGCCCACTTTTCCTCGGTCCAATGGGGAGCCAGTTAGAGGTGAAGGGTCGGAGGTAAAGGGTCAAAGGTGAAGGGGCGAAGCCACGGGGCATATAAGGGGCCGCGTTCGTCAGTCGAGGCAGTTGGGAGTTCGCGGAGCCAGTGAAGAGTTGGGACGAGTCAAGAGAGGAGACGGAGAGGGCGATCGGACGAAGCTGTGGAGAGGCGGCGGCGGCGAAGGCGGTTGAGGGGGTGCTCGCGTCGGATTCGGGGAACTGCGGAGGGAGAGGCCGGCGGCGCGACCGAGGTCGTGGTGGAGACGCTCGTCGCGGGACCCGAGACAGGGAGATATCCTCCATCCCCCGAGCATCAACAACCCCCTCCTGTTTCCCCCCGCGCTGAGATAGTGCGACAAGGGGGCCCCTTTCCCACCCCCCTACCAGACACCGTCCGCGAGGCCCGCGGAGTTGGGGCGCCACCGCCACTTTGCGTCTCATCATCAGACGGGTAGGCCCGACGCGGTCTCGGCCCCAGGCCCGCCTACCCCCCTCATCCTTGAGGGTGGTCCTTTTCTTTTGCTTTGGGTATATGTGTTGTCGGCGCCGTCTGTGAAGTAAAATTGTATAAGTGTTGCCGTGTGCTCGCGTAGTCGGTAATAGATCTGCATTGTGTTTCTCTTTTATATTTGCTTTTTGTGTAATATTGTGTTTCTTCTTCTTTTACATTTGCTTTTGGTGTAATTGTATATGTGTGCTTTCCGTTCATCGTGAAATAAATGTGTTTTATGTTGAACTGTTTTCCCGCTTCGCTTCGTCTTTTCCTCTATTGAATCTCCATCTTACTTCACGTAAAGGGTTGGTCGTGGGCTAAAACGCCCGATAATTAATCGAACCGTCGAGGCCGACGATAACACCACTCGGTTAGCCCGATAGTACGGAACGGGTCGCTTAAAGTGGCCCATGTCCGAAGTCGACCTGCGGCGAGGTGCGATCGCCCGGTCTACCCTCCGTGTGGGTACTTAGGTAGGTCGAATTTGGCGAGCAACCCTATCCCACGCGGGGGGCCGATTGGCACAAACGTGGTGAGGCCGAAAGGTCCACCCGTGACTAGTTCCCGGCGTTAGTCCGAGAGGGTCACGACTGGATTGTCCGTCCGGTGGGCGACGTGCCGCGATTCGAGTTACGTGGCCGTTCGCACGCCGGCGGGTGCGAATCCGCAACAATATATATATATATATATATATATATATATATATATATATATATATATATATATATATATATATGTATATATGTATAACATATATGTTATATATATATATATATATATATATATATATATATATATATATATATATATATATATATATATATATATATATATATATATATATATATATATATATATATATATATATATATATATATATATATATATATGTGTGTATATATATATATATATATATATATATATATATATATATATATATATATATATATATATATATATATATATATATATATATATATATATATATATATATATATATATATATATATATATACATATATATATATATATATATATATATATATATATATATATATATATATATATATATATATATATATATATATATATATATATATATATATATATATATATATATAACATATATATAACATATATATATATACATATCTTCTTCTTTCGGCTCGATCCCGTTAAGGGTCGCCACAGCGGATCAACAGTCTCCATTTCGCTCTATCCTCCACATCTTCCGTTAACACTCCAACCACCCGCATGTCCACCCTCACCGTATCCATGAACCTCTTCTTTGGCCTTCCTCTTCTCCTCCTGCCTGGCGGCTCCATCTTCAACATCCTTCTCCCGATATACTCCGCTTCCCTCATGTGCACATGCCAAACCATCTCAATCTCGCCTCTCTCACTTTGTCTCCAAACCGTCCTACCTGCACTGTCCCTCTAATATACTCATTCCTTATCCTATCCATCCTCGTCACTCCCAACGAGAATCGCAGCATCTTTAACTCTGCCACCTCCAGCTCCGGTTCCTGTCTTTTTGTTAGTGCCACCGCCTCCAAACCATACAACATAGCTGGTCTCACTACCGTCTTATATACTTTCCCCTTCGCTCTTGCAGCTACCCTTCTGTCACAAATCACTCCTGCAACTCTTCTCCACCCACTCCATCCTGCCTGCACTCTCTTTTTCACTTCTCTCCCACAATCTCCATTACTTTGGACAGTTGATCCCAAGTATTTAAACCCATCCACCTTCCCCACCTCAACTCCTTGCAACCGCACCATACCACCACCCTCCCTCTCATTTACGCACATGTACTCCGTCTTACTCCGACTGACTATCATTCCCTTTCTCTCCAGTGCGTACCTCCACCTCTCGAGGCTCGCCTCAGCTGTCTCCCGACTCTCCCTACAGATCATGATGTCATCCGCGAACATCATAGTCCATGGGGACTCCAGTCTGATCTCGTCCGTCAACCTGTCCATCACCATTGCAAGCAGGAAAGGGCTCAGAGTCGATCCTTGGTGCAATCCCACTTTTACCTTAAAGCGGTCCGTCATTCCTACCGCACACCTCACCCCTTTCACACTGTCCTCATACATATCCTGCACGATCCTCACATACTTCTCCACCACTCCCGACTTCCTCATACAATACCACAACTCCTCTCTTGGCACCCTATCATAAGCTTTCTCTAAATCCACAAACACACAATGTAACTCCTTCTGGCCTTCCCTATACTTCTCCATCAACATTCTCAAAGCAAACATCGCATCAGTGGTGCTCTTTCCTGGCATAAACCCATATTGCTGCTCACAGATCATCACCTCTCCTCTCAACCTCGCTTCCACGACTCTTTCCCACAACTTCATAGTGTGGCTGAACAACTTTATCCCTCTGTAATTTCCACAGCTCTGCACATCACCCTTATTCTTGAAAATTGGAACCAGTACACTTAATCTCCACTCCTCCGGCATCCTCTCACTTTCCAAGACTTTATTAAACAATCTGGTTAACAACCCCACTGCCATCTCTCCTAAGCACTTCCATGCCTCCACTGGTATACCATCGGGGCCAACCGCCTTTCCACTTTTCATCTTCTTCATAGCAGTCCTCACTTCATCCTTACTGATCCATCCCACTTCCTGATTCACTATCTCCACCTCTTCCAACCTTCTCTCTCTCTCATTTTCTTCATTCATCAGCTCCTCAAAGTACTCCATCCACCTTCTCAACACACTCTCCTCGCTCGTCAGCACATTCCCATTTGCATCCTTTATCACCCGAACCTGCAGCACATCCTTCCCAGCTCGGTCCCTCTGTCTTGCCAATCGGTATAAATCCTTTTCCCCTTCGTTTGTATCCAATTTCTCATACAGCTCGTCATATGCCTTTTCCTTGGCCTTTGCCACCTCTCTATTTGTCTTTCGCCGCCACTCCTTGTACTCCTGCCTACTTTCTTCATCTCTCTGACTATCCCACTTCTTTTTCGCCAACCCCTTCTTCCTTATACTTTCCTGTACTTCCTCATTCCACCACCAAGTCTCCTTATCTTCCTTCGTCTGTCCAGATGTCACACCAAGTACCTTCCGAGCTATCCCCCTCACAACTTCTGCTGTCGTTGCCCAATCATCCCACCCATCTTTACCACCATCCAACGCCTCTCTCACCTCCTCCCGAAATTTCACGCAACAGTCTTCCTCCTTCAGCTTCCACCATCTGGTCCTTAGTTCAGCCCTCACTCTCTTCCTCAACCTCACCTCTAAAGTCATCCTACAGACCACCAATCGATGCTGTCGAGCTACACTCTCCCCTGCCACCACCTTACAGTCACTAATCTCTTTCAGGTTGCATCTCCTGCTTAAGATGTAATCCACCTGTGTGCACTTTCCTCCACTCTTGTACGTCACCCTGTGTTCCTCCTTCTTGAAATAGGTATTTACCACTGCCATTTCCATTCTTTTTGCAAACTCTACCACCATTTGCCCTTCCACATTTCTCTTGTTGAAACCGTACCTACCCATCACCTCCTCATCCTCTTTATTCCCTTCCCCAACATGTCCATTGAAATCTGCTCCAAGCACCACTCTTTCATCCTTGGATACACTCTCCACCACTTCATCTAACGCACTCCAGAAATCTTCTTTATACTCCATCTCACACCCCATATGTGGGGCATATGCACTGATGACATTCATCATCACCCCTTCAATTTCCAACTTCACACTCATCACTCGGTCAGACACTCTCCTCACCTCCAATACCCTCTTGACATAATCTTCCTTCAGGATTACCCCGACACCATTTCTCCTCCCATCCACACCATGGCAGAACAGTTTGAAACCACCTCCAATGCTCCTAGCCTTACTCCCCATCCACTTGGTCTCATGTACACACAGTATGTCCACCTTTCTTCTCTCCATCATATCAGCCAACTCTCGCCCTTTGCCAGTCATCGTCCCAACATTCAGAGTTCTAACGCTCACCGACACACTTCTACCCTTCCCCCTCTCCCACTGCCTCCGGACTCGCCATCCCCGTCTTCTTCTCCTCCTTCGCCCAGCAGTAGCACAATTTCCACTGGTACCCTGCTGACCACCGGTACCGGTGGCGGTCGTTGGTAACCCGGGCCTCGACCGATCCGGTATGGAAATTCATTTTTTTGTCCGCATAATGATTTGGCATAGGTTTTTATGCCGGATGCCCTTCCTGACGCAACCCTGGTCGCCTCTTACGACACACAGGGATTATTACATAGTGTTGTGGTTACCAGATTCGCAAACCACCATTCAGGTCCCTTAGGTGAGGTATCTCGGTAAGTGCATGTGTAGTTAGGCCCAAACCCGTTGTCTAGTGGGAATACATGTCATTTATACGTGCTGCGACTCTTCAGGATAGCCGTTTTTCTTTTACTATCTTTATTTTGGACCAATCGCCACCATCACAACCACAACAACAACCACCAACCACAACGCCGCTTCACCACAACCGCCATGACCTTTACCGTCGCAACTCGCCACCATCGCATCACCGTCATCTCGCGCCACTCATGGGCACCGATGCTGGACTCGTGTAGGGCGCACGTTGAACAGCGTGTACAAAATCACGGATTTTCTGCTTCAAAAACGGATCCAAAACGACACACGCCCACTTTTTGCCGTCCAATCGGTGAGCGAGGGGCGAATTGGCCCCGCCCCCAGGGCGATCGATATATGCAAATTTGTGGATCAAAAAGCCTTCACGCCCACTTTTTCTCGGGCCAATGGGGAGCGAGTTGAAAGGTCAAAGGGAGGGGGTCAAAGGCGAAGTTACGGGGGGATAAAAGGACGGTGATCGTCAGTCAAAGGAGTCGTAAAAGTCGGAGCGAAAGAGTCAGCAGAACGAGAACGAGGGGTCGGAGAGTCGCAAGAGAGAACGAGGGAGAGTCAGCAGAACGAGAGTCGTAAAAGTCGGAGCGAAAGAGTCAGCAGAACGAGAACGAGGAGTCGCAAACAAGAACGGACAGAGGGTCAAGACTTCGCGGGCGGTGGAGTTGCTCGTCGTGTGCGTGGGAGTCGGAACGGAGGGGACGGAGCGGTGGAAAGGCGGCGACACCGGACGAGGGGGTGCTCGCGTCGTGCAGGAAGCTGCACCCGAAGGAGGCCGGCAGCGCGACCTGGCCGAGGTGGAGACGCTCGTCGCATATAATAAAGATCCTCTATACCCCGAGCATCAGCAACCCCCTCCTGTTTCCCCCCGCGCTGAGATAGTGCGACCAAGGGGGCCCCGTTCCCACCCCCTGCCAGGCACTGTCCACGAGGCCCGCGGGTTGCGGGGCCATCGCCGCTCCGCGTCTCACCACCAGACGGGTAGGCCCGACCAGGTCTCGGCCCCAGGCCTACCTCATTCTTGAGGGTATTTCTTTTCCTTGGTTTTGGGTATGTGTTGTCGGCGCCGTCTGTGAAGTAGAATTGTATAAGTGTTGCCGTGTGCTCGGTAGTCGGAATTAGCTCTGCACTGTGTTTTCACTTTTATGTTTGCTTTTTGTGTAAATGGAATTGTGTTTTCTTTTTGTGTGCATTTGGTGGAATTGTATTTGTGTGCTTCCCGTGTGCCGAGAATAAATGTGCTTTATTGTTGAACTGTTCTCCCGCTTCGCTTCGTCTTTTCCTCCATTGAATCCCCATCTTGCTTCACGTAAAGGGTTGGTAGTGGGCTGAATACGCCCGATAATTAATCGAACCGTCGAGGTCGACGATAACACCGCTCGGTTATTCTGATAGTACGGAACGGGTCGCTTAAGTGGCCCGTGTCCGAAGTCGACCTGCGGCGAGGTGCGATCGCCCGGTCTACGCTCCGCGTGGGTACTTAGGTAGTTCGAATTTGGCGAGCAACCCTATCCCACGCGGGGGCTGATTGGCTCGATCGCGGTGAGACCGAAAGGTCCACCCGTGACTGGTTCCCGGCGTTAGTCCGAGAGGGTCACGACTGGATTGTCCGTCCGGTGGGCGACGTGCCGCGATTCGAGTTACGTGGCCGTTCGCACGCCGGCGGGCGCGAAAACCGCAACACTGGTGTCAGGTCGTGCGATACAAATTCATCGCCCTCCTCACGGCACTGGTAACGGAGAACAGGAAAACGGGCTGTCCTGTCTCCGGCTAAATTCACGGGAATCGGTCCAGGGGTGAGAGAAGCGACCCCCGATTCCCTCCAAATTACGAGCGAGTTAAATTAACCCTTCACGAGAAGCAAGATGGCGTCTCAAGGCGAGCGGGAGCCGGGGGTATTAGAAATGTATATGTGTAGTAATGTAGAATCCATGGTCCAGGATGGAATCCCCGAGCAGGAAATGTTGATTGTGCAGGAACACGGACTCGCCCAACTGAACCCAGGGCCCGAGGTGGGTGCGGCAGCGGCCGCGGTGTATGACACCTCCCCCCCTCTCCACCAAGACCCTTCCCCAACCCCTGCCGAAACGGCTCACTTGAGTGCATCCGACATGGCCCAGCTATTCACCATGCTGGCACAAATGAATGCAGAAATAAAAAGCATGAACGAAAAGATTGATGCGAGTACACAGCAAATGAGGGAAGAAACGAAAAAGCTGCGGGGTGAGACGCAGAACATGGGCCGATGCCTGCAGGCGGGCATGAAGGCCGTTAGCAGGGAACTCGGAATGGCGACTCCACGTGTGGGAACGAACGAGCTGGAAGGGGGTGCAACGGCTGACAGGCCCGCGGTGGAGGCGGGTAAGGAAAAAGTAATTCGGGAGACAAGAGACGAGGTGAAAGTAATTGCGAGGGAGAGAAAAGAACAATTAATACGGAGAGCAAGGATGAGGTACGCGGAGATCGTGAAAGAGCAAGGAGTGAAAAACAGGGAAGGACGGGAGCGACTTAAAGAGAAAGCAAGGTTGACCTACATAAAGATAAGGGAAAGACGCCAGAAAGAAGCAGAGACCAATAAACACGATGAAGACGGGGTAAGTGACGCGCACACACACACGGAGGCAGTGGAGGACAATGAGGTTGAGCTCGCGGAGCGTGTGGGGACCCGGTGTGAGCAGCTGGATGACCTCCTCCAGGAACAAGGGGAGGGAGTATGCCCCCTTGAGGCGAGTCACGACCAGGTGAGTTCGGTCGTGCTTTGCGAGGTTGAGGGGACGAGTGCTGTGGACGGGTGCACGGAGAGCTTGGGGGGTGTAGAGGCCCCGGAGACCCTTGTGGGGACACAAATCCCCAGTGTGGTTGTCCCTGTGTGTGTGGTGCAAGGTGTGAGTGCGTCACCGTGTGTGGAAGCGACCCCGTGTGTGAGTGGTGTGGTGGCGATGTTGCCGGAGTACGTGCTTCCCAGCACACCGTGTGTGGATGAGGCACGGAGTGCGAGTGAGGCACCGCGGGTTAGTGCCCCCGCGTGTATGAGTGAGGCACGGTGTGTGGATGAGGCACCGCGGTTGAGTGCCCCCGCGTGTGTGGATGAGGCACGGAGTGCGAGTGAGGCACCGCGGGTTAGTTCCCCCGCGTGTGTGGGTGAGGCACCGTGTGTGGAAGAGACCGCGTGTGTGAGTGTCGCCGTGTGTATGAGTGAGGTACCGCGGGTGAGTGCCCCCGCGTGTGTGGATGAGGCACGGTGTGAGAGTAGTGAGGCACGCGTGAGTGAACGGCCGTGTGCAAGGTCGCTGTGTGCAAGGGAGACCGTGTGTGTGAGAGAGCGGTATGTGAGGGAGATGTCGGTTGGCATGCGGGAGCACGCAGCCGCGTCTCCCGGTGTGAATGTGATGGTGTGGACTGTGTGCGTCGTGACACGCAGGTATGCGTGGGTTGAATGGCGACGGAGACGGCGACAGAGGAGAGAAAGCCGAGTAGCGGCTGTAGTTGTTTCGAGGACCGTGCCGGGTTCACCCAGCAGTGAGCACGCGGTTCGTGCTGTGCAACGCACGAGACCGCCACGTGCTCGCTTGCGAGAGTGAAGTCCCGGTCCGGAAACGCACGCGGTGGATTTGCCGATCCCGCGGACGGACAAAGTTAGGCAGGTAAATGGATTTGGACCGGACGGGTTCTCCACGCGATCGTGTGTGTTAAGCTCCAACGGGCAAAGCACATGTGTTCGCGTGGGGAACCCCTCGAGACGTGTGGCTTGTGTTTTTTTTTTATGCGCACGGTGACGTCATGGCTGCACGTGGGGTTGGAATCCGGCAGGAGGGGTATCTCTGCCGGATGGTCCCGTCCAAGGAGGGACGAGGAACACGTGCAGCTGCATGACGTCACGGGCAGGTGCAAAGTGCGCGAGCTCTGAGTTGCCGCGCAGGTGCTGCGCATGAAAAAAAAAAAAAAAGGAAAAGCAAGCCTCACTTTCGGGTGCACAGGATTCCTGGGCAAGGGGTGAAAGACCCCCTTGACCTGGGCACAGGATGGAAACTAGTTAGGGGGAAGGGTTAGCTTAGTTAGACCGACTTCATGGGGCAGGGGTAAGTCCTCATGGAGTCCGTGGAATGGATTAGTTAGAGGGATTGCAGCCAGATTTAGGTTGGGAAATAAAATGATTTTTTGGATTTCGGAGACAGTGACAGACCTGTGAATGTGTAGAGGGGACGTAGTTTAGCTACGTAGTGTTAAAAGGAACGTGCTGTAGTTTAAGGGACGACGTGGGAGCACGAGTTAGTTAGGGGATGCAGATAGAAGGATGGCAGAGTTCAGTGGTGTGGGTGTTGAAGAGTTGGTGAGTTGTGAGGTGGAGACATGAGTGAGTGAGGCCAGCGGGTCTGTGTGTATGGAGCGAATGGGGAATGCATGGTGCGATGAGTGATTGGGGGGAGGAGTGACTCCCGCCCAAGGGACCCCGGGGTCAGTATAAAGTGAGTTAGGGGGTTAGTCAAATTGAAAAATGGAGGTCGTTTTGTTGTTGGTGGGAAAGTAGGCTCGAGACCCATTTGGAGGGGTGCAGGAGCCCTGTTGACGGGCTTGGGAGCGTGGCTGCGAAAGGTGAGTATCGCTGAGTGGGTACCCCGGGCACCAGGCTAGTCGGCCGCGGTAGGCCATGGGCCCATGGGGGGCCGGGATAGAGTAGTGGGCACGGGTGCGCCTGCTTGGTGCGGGGGCCCGGGGCGCCATTAGCCGCGTGGGCAGTGCAGTGGGCACGGGTGACCCTCGGAAAGGGGCCCGGGAGGCCGGCCTGCCACGTGTGCGTTTCAGGGGAGGTGCCATGGGGGCACTCCCCGGTGTTAGGGAGCTGGTAGGCTCGGAGGCAGTGTAGTGCCCGGGGGTGCCATAGCGGGAGAATCGGCAGAGGGTCGTGCCTGCCAAAGGGAGCCACGTGTCCCAGCCAGGAGACCGTGTGAGGGCACGGAGAGAAAATTGCGGGGCGAGGCCCGAAATTGTGAGGACACCAACACAGGCGACGGGAATCTGGGTTGTTAGAACCAATAGTTTAAGCGAGAGGCGCTTGTTGAAAGCCCCGGGGTAGTTTAACAGTTAAATGGATAGGGTAGATTAGGAGATGTACCCCTCCGCACCATCCATCCCCTCGCTGTCGTTGTGGGCCGCTGGACCCACTTTGGGTTAGATCGCCGAACTCTGGGGAGGCCATTCTGAGGCTTCGTTGGGCCTCGACACAGGACGTTAGCTCTCCCTTATTCTCCCCTCCGGGAAGGGAACGTAAGGGTTGGGAGTAGGCTAGGTGACAGTATAGGTTAGCCGAACA
>NC_140971.1:84749267-84881767 GCF_056783735.1 Eptatretus burgeri
GAAAGGATGGTTCCTCAGTGTGTGACACTAACTGTCAAACATGGAGGAGGAAGCGTGATGATCTGGGGCTCTTTTGCTGGATCCAGAGTCGGCGACTTGCAGAGTGACTGGCACCCTGAACCAAAAGGACTACCACAGCATTTTGCAGCGCCATGCAATACCCTCTGGTCGATGCTGAGTTGGTCAGGGGTTCATCCTACATCAAGATAATGACCCAAAACATACCTCCAGGCTATGTCAGAACTACATTAGAAGAAAAGAACAAGACGGTTGGCTTCAAATCATGGAATGGCCAGCACAGTCTCCAGACTTAAACCCCATCGAGCTGGTTTGGGATGAACTGGACAGAAGGGTAAAATTAAAGCAACCTACAAGTGCAACACATTGTAGGAACTTCTGCAACAGTGTTGCGAAGAACTTTCCGAACAATATTTGATTTCCATTGTAGAAAGAATGCCACGAGTGTGTTTGGCTGTTATATCTGCAAAAGGTGGTGACTTTGATGAGTCAAAAATTTAGATTAAATTTTGTTCAACAAAACTATTCCATGATTTATTTTTTATCTGCAATTGTTTATTTGTTCTATGCTTTAATTTCAGAGTACATTGAAACATTTATCTGCTTAAATTTCAGTAAAAACTGGAAAAATGGGGGTGTTCTAAAACTTTTGACCTGTAGTGTATATATATATATTGTTACGGATTCGCGCCCGCCGGCGTGCTGACGGCCACGTAACTCGAATCGCGGCACGTCGCCCACCGGACGGACAATCCAGTCGTGACCCTCTCGGACTAACGCCGGGAACCAGTCACGGGTGGACCTTTCGGTCTCACCACGATCGAGCCAATCAGCCCCCGCGTGGGATAGGGTTGCTCGCCAAATTCGACCTACCTAAGTACCCACGCGGAGGGTAGACCGGGCGATCGCACCTCGCCGCAGGTCGACTTCGGACACGGGCCACTAAAGCGACCCGTTCCGTACTATCGGGATAACCGAGCGGTATTATTCGTCGACCTCGACGGTTCGATTAATTATCAGGCGTATTCAGCCCACTACCAACCCTTTACGTGAAGCAAGATGAGGATTCAATGAAGGAAATGACGAAGCGAAGCGGGAAACAGTTCAACACAAAGCACATTTATTCGCGATGAACGGAAAGCGCACATATACAATTCCACCAAAAGCACACAGAAAAGAAAAACACAATTCAATTTACACAAAAAGCAAATGCGACAATGCAGATCTAATACCGATTACACGAGCACACGGCAACACTTATACAATTTTACTTCACAGACGGCGCCGACAACACATACCCAAAACCAAGGAAAGAATACCCTCAAGGATGAGGCGGGCCTGAGGCCGAGACCGGGTCGGGCCTACCCGCCTGGTGATGAGACGCGGAGCGGCGATGGTGCCTCAACTCCGGAAACAGGAGGGGGTTGCTGATGCTCGGGGTATAGAGGATTCTTATTGTCCCGCGACGAGCGTCTCCACCTCGGCCAGGTCGCGCTGTCGGCCTCCCTGGGGTGCAGCTCCCTGCACGACGCGAGCACCCCCTCGTCTGCCCTCGCCGCCTCTCCACAGCTCCGTCCCCTCCGTTCCGACTCCAACGCACACGACGACCAGCTCCTTCTTGCCAACTCCACCGCCCGCGAAGTCTTGACTCTCTGTTCCCTCTCGACTCTCCTACTCTCTGGACTGACGAACACGGTCGCTTTTTATCAGCCCCGTAGCTTCGCCCTCTCATCTTTGACCCCCTCCCTTCGACCTTTCACCTCGCTCCCCATTGGCCCGAGAAAAAGTGGGCGTGAATGCTTTTTGATCCATAAATTTGCATATATCGATCGCCCTCCAACGCCCTGGAGGCGGGGCCAAATCGCCCCTTGCTCACCGATTGGACGGCAAAAAGTGGGCGTGTGTCGTTTTTGATCCGTTTTTGAAGCACAAAATCCGTGATTTTGTACACGCTGTTCGGCGCGCGCCCTGCACGAGTCCAACACCGGTACCCACAGGCGGCGCAAGAACGGTGGCGATGCGACGGTTGCGAGGTGTGACGTGAAGGTCGTGGCGGTTGTGGTGAAGCGGCGTTGTGGTTGGTGGTTGATGTTGTGGTTGTGGTGGTAATCATGGCGGTTGGTCCAAAATAAAGATAGCAAAAGAAAAACGGCTATCCTGAAGAGTCGCAGCACGCATAAATGACATGTATTCCCACTAGACAACGGGTTTGGGCCTAACTACACATGTACTTACCGAGATATCTCACCTAAGGGACCTGAATGGTGGTTTGCGAATTTGGTAACCACAACACTACCCCCTCCCCTTTTTACAGACTCGTCCCGAGTCGTCAAATTTTCGTGTGCCATCATGTGTAGTTTTCCCCTAGTACATTTTACCTACGGATCCCTGAGTGCGACATTCATGGTATTCGTGTCCCCAAAATAAATAACCTGAGGGCTGCGTAACTGCCTAAACAAACTCACTCACACGGACGACTTAAATAAAATTGCCGGCGCTAGACAGACATGCCGGGGGCGCACTCATATTTACAGTACATCTTAACCTTAACTTACAAATTTTACACTAAACCATGGCCCAGGATCATTGAACTCTGCAAAAAGAAAGCAGTTAGCAGGGAGCCAGGCTGCCCGCATGCAGTCTCTGGCTCAAAACGATGCAGGTGACAGGGAACGTGGCTGGCTGCTCACACGCAGTCCAAGGCCTTCCCTTTTGAACTGAACGCAGTGAACCACAACGGTGCATGGGCTGCACAACGCAGTCTCCGTGCCAGCTCAAGTGGCACACGCAATGAACACAACGAATGGATGCATGGACACAAACACGGTGCACGGGCCGCCACTGCAGGCCCGTGTTGTAGCTGCCAACAGGGCAGTTCTCGCAGCTTGCAAACTGTTGCCTTGCGGATCCTGGCGCACATGGAAATGAACAGGGGGGGGCAAAGCAAAAATTGAACGGGGCGGTGAACGTGGGCAGTGGGCATGGCATGGCAAAGGCAGCAGGCAAACACAGCCCGCCGAAGAAGGCCGTTGCAGGCAAACACAGCCGGCAGATGAACTGGCCGGCACAGGCCTTGAAGTACCACAGCTGCAGACGATCCGGCCGGCACAGGCCTTGAAGCAAAACACGGCCAGCCGATGGCACAGGCCTTGCAGCAAAACAACAGCTGCCGATGAAGTTGGCCGGCCTCTGCCTTGAAGCAAAACACGGCCAGCCGATGAAGTTGGCTAGCCTTTGCCGTTCAGTGGAGGTTGGTGGAGGGAGTGCGGTGGTGCTGGCCACTTGGAAGGCGGGCTCGGACATACCTACCTGTCTCCCTCCCACCTATCGCCTTTGCCTGTCACTGTACATACCCACTCCCTTAATTTGTGAAAAACCAATTTAGCCCCAACTTATTTTTTATTTTTTTTATTTTTATGTTTACTTCCTCTCTATAAATCGTCCCCTAACCCCCTTTATCGTCTTTGTTCGGCTAACCTATCCTGTCACCTAGCCTACTCCCAACCCCTACGTTCCCTTCCCGGAGGGGAATAAGGGAGAGCTAACGTCCTGTGTCGAGGCCCAACGAAGCCTCAGAATGGCCTCCCCAGAGTTCGGCGATCTATAACCAAAGTGGGTCCAGCGGCCCACAACGAGAGCGAGGGGATGGATGGTGCGGAGGGGTACACTTCCTAATCTACCCTAACCATTTAACTGTTAAACTACCCCGGGGCTTTCAACAAGCGCCTCTCGCTTCAACTATTGGTTCTAACAACCCAGATTCCCGTCGCCTGTGTTGGTGTCCTCACAATTTCGGGCCTCGCCCCCCAATTTTCTCTCCGTGCCCTCACACGGTCTCCTGGCTGGGACACGTGGCTCCCTTTGGCAGGCACGACCCTCTGCCGAATCTCCCGCCATGGCACCCCCGGGCACTACACTGCCTCCGAGCCTACCAGCTCCCTAACACCGGGGAGTGCCCCCCATGGCACCTCCCCTGAAACGCACACGTGGCAGGCTGGCTTCCCGGGCCCCTTTCCAAGGGTCACCCATGCCCACAACACTGCCCACGCGGCTCATGGCGCCCCGGGCCCCCGCACCAAGCAGGCGCACCCGTGCCCACTACGCTATCCCGGCCCCCCATGGGCCCTTGGCCTACCACGGCCGACTAGCCTGGTGCCCGGGGTACCCACTCAGCGATACTCACCTTTCGCAGCCACGCTCCCAAGCCCGTCAACAGGGCTCCTGCACCCCTCCAAATGGGTCTCGAGCCTACATTCCCACCAACAACAAAACAACCTCCATTTTTCAATTTGACTAACCCCGCTAACTCACTCTACACTGACCCCGGGGGTCCCTTGGGCGGGAGTCACTCCTCCCCCCAATCACTCATCGCACCATGCATTCCCCATTCGCTCCACTCACACAGACCCGCTGGCCTCACTCACTCACCATGTACTCACCTCACAACTCTCATCTCTTCAACACACACACCGCTGAACTCTGCCATCCTTCTATCTGCATCCCCTAACTAACTTGTGCTCCCACGTCGTCCCTTAAACTAGTAGCACGTTCCTTTTAACACTACGTAGCTAAACTACGTCCCCACTACACATTCACTGTCTCTGTCTTCTAAATCAAAAATTACTTTTATTTCCCAACCTAAATCTGGCTACAATCCCTCCAACTAATCCATTCCACGGACTCCATGAGGACTTACCCCTGCCCCATGGAGTCGGTCTAGCTAAGCTAACCCTTCCCCCTAACTAGTTTCCATCCTGTGCCCAGGTAAGGGGGTCTTCCACCCCTTGCCCAGGAATCCTTTGCACCCGAAAGTGAGGCTTGCTTTTTTTTTTTTTTCTAATTGTGCAGCACCAGCGCGGGAACTCGCGCACTTTGCACCTGCCCGTGACGTCATGCAGCTGCACGTGTTCCTCGTCCCTCCTTGGACGGTACTATCCGGCAGAGATACTCCTCCTGCCGGATTCCAACCCCACGTGCAGCCATGACGTCACCGTGCGCATAAAAAAACACAAGCCCCACGTCTCGAGGGGTTCCCCACGCGAACACATGTGCTTTGCCCGTTGGAGCTTAACACACACGATCGCGTGGAGAACCCGTCTGGTCCAAATCCATTTACCTGCCTAAACTTTGTCCGCCCGCGGGATCGGCAAATCCACCGCGTGCGTTTCCGGACCGGGACTTCACTCTCGCAAGCGAGCACGTGGTGGTCTCGTGCGTTGCACAGCACGAACCTCGTGCTCACTGCTGGGTGAACCCGGCACGGTCCCCGAAACAACTACAGCCGCTACTCGGCTTTCTCTCCTCTGTCGCCGTCTCCGTCTCCATTCAACACACGCATACCTGCGTGTTACGACACACACAGTCCACTCCATCACATTCACACCGGGAGACGCGGCTGCGTGCTCCCGCATGCCAACCGACATCTCCCTCACATACCGCTCTCTCACACACACGGTCTCCCTTGCACACAACGACCTTGCACACGGCCGTTCACCCACGCGTGCCTCACTCACACAAACCATACTACTTACACACGCGGGGGAACTCACTCGCGGTGCCTCATCCACACTCCGTGCCTCACTCACACACACGGGGGCACTCACCCGCGGTACCTCACTCATACACACGGCGACACTCAAACACGCGGTCTCTTCCACACACGGTGCCTCACCCACACACGCGGGGGCACTAACCCGCGGTGCCTCATCCACACCCGGCGTGCTGGGAAGCACGTACTCCGGCACCATCGCCACCACACCACTCACACACGGGGTCGCTTCCACACACGGGGACGCACTCACGCCTTGCACCACACACACAGGGACAACTACACTGGGGATTTGTGTCCCCACAAGGGTCTCCGGGGCCTCTATACCCCCCAAGCTCTCCGTGCACCTGTTCGCAGCACTCGTTCCCTCAACCTCGCAAAGCACGACCGAACTCACCTGGTCGTGACTCGCCTCAAGGGGGCATACTCCCTCCCCTCGTTCCTGGAGGAGGCCATCCAGGTGCTCGCACTGGGTCTCTACACGCTCCGCGAGCTCAACCCCATTGTCCTCCACTACCTGTGTGTGTGCGTCACTTACCCCGTCTTCATCGTGTTGTCTCTCCTCTATTTTTTCTATCTCCCGTGTCTCTATACATTTATAAGTTTCTGTCGTCGTCACCTCGTGTCTCGTCTCACACGTTTTGGTCTCCCCATTTAATTTTTCCCTCTTGGTCACCGTCGATTCCTCTGTCACGACCCTCGCCCAACACGCCCCCCGAATTATTTTTTTACCCGCCTCCACCGCGGGCCTGTCAGCCGTTGCACCCCCTTCCAGCTCGTTTGCTCCCACACGTGGAGTCGCCATTCCCAGCTCCCTGGTCACGGCCTTCATGCCCGCCTGCAGGCATCGGCCCATGTTCTGCGTCTCACCCCGGAGCTTTTTCGTTTCTTCCTTCATTTGCTGTGTACTCGCATCGATCTTTTCGTTCATGCTTTTCATTTTGTTTATAAATTCAGTTTTGTTTGCATCCATCTTTTCGATCATTTGTTGTGTATACGCATCCATCTTTTGTGCATCCGCATCCATCCTCGCTGTCATAGCCGCCAGCATGGCGAATAGCTGGGCCATGTCGGGTGCGCTTGGGTGAGCCGTTTCGGCAGGGATCGGGGAAGCGTTTTGGTGGAGGGGGGGAGGGGAGGTGTCATACACCGCGGCCGCTGCCGCACCTATTTCGGGCTCTGGGTTCAGTTGGACGAGTTCATGTTCCTGCACAATCAACATTTCCTGCTCGGGGATTCCATCCTGGACCATGGATTCTACACATTCTACATCCATTTCTAATACCCCCGGCTCCCGCTCGCCTTGAGACGCCATCTTGCTTCTCGTGAAGGGTTAATTTCGCTCGCTCGTAATTTGGAGGGAATCGGGGGTCGCTTCTCTCACCCCTGGACCGATTCCCGTGAATTTAGCCGGAGACAGGAGAGCCCGTTTTCCTGTTCTCCGATACCAGTGCCGCGAGGAGGGCGATGGATTTGTATCGCACGACCTGACACCAGTGTTGCGGATTCGCGCCCGCCGGCGTGCGACGGCCACGTAACTCGAATCGCAGCACGTCGCCCACCGGACGGACAATCCAGTCGTGACCCTCTCGGACTAACGCCGGGAACCAGTCACGGGTGGACCTTTCGGTCTCACCGCGATCGAGCCAATCAGCCCCCGCGTGGGATAGGGTTGCTCGCCAAATTCGACCTACCTAAGTACCCACGCGGAGGGTAGACCGGGCGATCGCACCTCGCCGCAGGTCGACTTCGGACACGGGCCACTAAAGCGACCCGTTCCGTACTATCGGGATAACCGAGCGGTGTTATTCGTCGACCTCGACGGTTCGATTAATTATCGGGCGTATTCAGCCCACTACCAACCCTTTACGTGAAGCAAGATGAGGATTCAATGAAGGAAATGACGAAGCGAAGCGGGAAACAGTTCAACACAAAGCACATTTATTCGCGATGAACGGAAAGCGCACATATACAATTCCACCAAAAGCACACAGAAAAGAAAAACACAATTCAATTTACACAAAAAGCAAATGCGACAATGCAGATCTAATACCGATTACACGAGCACACGGCAACACTTATACAATTTTACTTCACAGACGGCGCCGACAACACATACCCAAAACCAAGGAAAGAATACCCTCAAGGATGAGGCGGGCCTGAGGCCGAGACCGGGTCGGGCCTACCCGTCTGGTGATGAGACGCGGAGCGGCGATGGTGCCTCAACTCCGCGGGCCTTGCGGGCAGTGTCTGGTAGGGGGTGGGAAAGGGGCCCCCTTGGTCGCACTATCTCAGCGCGGGGGGAAACAGGAGGGGGTTGCTGATGCTCGGGGTATAGAGGATTCTTATTGTCCCGCGACGAGCGTCTCCACCTCGGCCAGGTCGCGCTGTCGGCCTCCCTGGGGTGCAGCTCCCTGCACGACGCGAGCACCCCCTCGTCTGCCCTCGCCGCCTCTCCACAGCTCCGTCCCTCCGCTCCGACTCCAACGCACACGACGACCAGCTCCTTTTTGCCAACTCCACCGCCCGCGAAGTCTTGACTCTCTGTTCCCTCTCGACTCTCCTACTCTCTGGACTGACGAACACGGTCGCTTTTTATCAGCCCCGTAGCTTCGCCCTCTCATCTTTGACCCCCTCCCTTCGACCTTTCACCTCGCTCCCCATTGGCCCGAGAAAAAGTGGGCGTGAATGCTTTTTGATCCATAAATTTGCATATATCGATCGCCCTCCAACGCCCTGGAGGCGGGGCCAAATCGCCCCTTGCTCACCGATTGGACGGCAAAAAGTGGGCGTGTGTCGTTTTTGATCCGTTTTTGAAGCACAAAATCCGTGATTTTGTACACGCTGTTCGGCGCGCGCCCTGCACGAGTCCAACACCGGTACCCACAGGCGGTGCAAGAACGGTGGCGATGCGACGGTTGCGAGGTGTGACGTGAAGGTCGTGGCGGTTGTGGTGAAGCGGCGTTGTGGTTGGTGGTTGATGTTGTGGTTGTGGTGGTAATCATGGCGGTTGGTCCAAAATAAAGATAGCAAAAGAAAAACGGCTATCCTGAAGAGTCGCAGCACGCATAAATGACATGTATTCCCACTAGACAACGGGTTTGGGCCTAACTACACATGTACTTACCGAGATATCTCACCTCAGGGACCTGAATGGTGGTTTGCGAATTTGGTAACCACAACAATATATATATATATATATATATATATATATATATATATATATATATATATATATATATATATATATATATATATATATATATATATATATATATATATATCTCTTTCTCTATGTGTATATATATATGTATATGTGTATATATATATATATGTATATATATATATATATATATATATATATATATATATAATATATATGTACAATTGACCTCTCCCACACTCCTCCAGCCAAAGCAGCTGCATAAAGCAACCCAAGAAGACCTACACAAGGTAAGCGCTATGCTGTTTCAAACCCATCCCAGAATTCCTCACCAACTGCAAAGATGTTAACAAAGAAAGATTCACCCACATCTCTCACCTGTGAATGGAGGTCTTTCTTTGTTTATATAGTGACTGCTTTTGACATTTGCACATGGTACATGCTCGGGAGACTCATTGGTATGCATTGCTGTTTGCGTTATCGCTGAATATTCGCCAATAAACGATGAAACTGGTCCGGAAGCTGAGGGTGTGTGTAACATTGGGATTCTCATGTGTGTACTATTTGTGAATATCTTTATAGCTGTGGAGGAGCTCTGGGAAGGGTTTGAAACAGCATAGCGCTTACCTTGTGTAGGTATTCTTGGGTTGCTTTATGCAACTTCTTCGGCTGGAGGAGTGTGGGAGAGGTCAATCCTTTATATTATCCCAGCTACCTGGGTTTCGTTAATTCGGTGAGAGCTGAAAGGCTATTCCCTCCATTTGTGTGTACATGTATCGAAGATTTATGAGATAAATTGTACAAGACTCACTTCCATTGTAAAATGAATCATAATGTTCAAAGGCAGTTATATAAGAGTAAGGAAAAAAAAATATCTAACTCGTTTGGTTGCCCATTGTACCGAGAACAAAGGTGGCCACATATGAGTGGCCCTGTATGAGACGGTCATATATTTTACATTAAAAATTGTCGATTTATGCATGCAATTGTGGACACAAAACACAGGTGGTCATGTAAATAAGTAGATATACAATGCAGGTATTGGGTTAAAATAGCTTTTCAATATAATCATGACCATTCCACTAAAGGTGATTAGGGCCTGCCTCAGATAATAACTAGGAGTTGTTGGATTGCTAAGAACATTTCAAACTTCCTGATGTCACACTACATTTAAAGCCATTACAACTTTCTGAAAACAAATCACGATCATATTTTGTCGGAGGTCGTTTTGTAATCTTTCAGGCTCATTCATTATGGTTGAAAATTTATTGGAGTGATAGGCCAGGGCTATATACTCCCCACTCCTCTGGGTCATATAATCACCTCATAACTGCCCCCCACCCCCTCCGAGCTTTCCTTCTTGTCCACTTGGCTCTGTGCCCAGCTGAAGGAAATCCACATATTAGAAGCCAATTACCCACACTGCTAAACCCATCAGGCCTCCCAAGTTGGCACAGCCTGTACAGATCTCAGCTGGAGTTCCTGCTCAGAGGAAATCACCCCATTACCTGGTTCAAGATATTGGAAATTCTAATTCTGACTGATACACATTCTCAGTGTGCGAGATATCAGTTGATTCACAGACTGCTCCCTGAAAGAGAGCACGCAAGTTTTCATCAACGAGGCGATCCATCTTACAGACTTCCTTCGAAAACAACACCAGATTAATTAAAAAATTTAAATATTAACCTCTATTTTCTAGATAGCTGTTGACCCCCCCCCCAAAAAAAACCCCCCAACAACAATGATGATAATTTGCTTTGTTTTTCAGACAAGTTGAACAAAAATAGGATAACAGTAGCGGTGGTGTCAATGTTGGTGTTTATATACACTTTGTGAAGGTAACAATAGTTACCTTGATGTCCTTGCACTAAAAGTTTTTGTTGTTTTCCTATCTGGTTCGAGATGCATCTGGAATGCATCAGACAAACGGTGGGAATTTGTGAAGCTGTTATTGGAGCAAAGCATTCTCTTTATAATGTTCGGTTTACGCTAAGTGACAGTATTGTTTTGTCTGTCTAAGTGACGCCATGGTGTTTGTCTTCATGGAGTTTACTCCATTTTCCAAACACATTGAAAATAATCATACGTGCCTGAAGAAAATGAACAACGGTGGAAGAAGACGTTCCAGCAGCACAGCACTGTGGTAGACCTTGTTAGTTTTTCATGTCACATGTTTCTTATTGTTTAAAACTGTCAAACTCAATTTAAAAATTCTCCCAACTTGGATTTGGTTCATGATACCTTATTTTACCTCATTATTCACAAAAAAATTCAATCATAATCTCCAATAAACTATATGATCCAAATGTGTCAGTAACCTATCCATAAGCCTGGCGTTGGCTTAACGGGAAAGGTGGCTGGCTGAAGATCTTAGGGTGTTGAGTTTGAGCCCTTGTGGTTTCGTTGAATTAAATTAATACTCGGTGGGTTGATTCAGCCTGTCATCCTTCTGAGGTCGGCAAAATGAGTACCAGCTTACTGGTCATGGGGGCACTGCATCAGTGGCACAGCCACTGCCATCACAGCACAGCCATCAATGGCACCCAGACGAATGATGCAGCCAAGCGGCCACACACTGCATACAAATAAATAAATAAATAAAAACTGATCCATGATGATTATATCTGTGATGAATTGTTGAAAAGTATAGAAGTGCTATATATAATGAGGCAAAATGTGTGTGTGTGTGTGTGTGTGTGTGTGTGTGTGTGTGTGTGTGTGTGTGTGTGTGTGTGTGTGTGTGTGTGTGTGTGCGTGTGCGCTATTGAAATGAATATGAAGTAAAAAGATGAAGGAACATTTTAGATATTAATGAAAATATATGAGGGAGTTCTAAATCAAAAGGGGATGTAAAAGTCTTCAGGAGTTCCCATCCTCTGTCTATAGCTGTCAGGCACAATGTGGACCATTGTGTGTCTGGTTCATTCACTCTTCTTTCAGGTGTGCTTATAAGAGGAGTGGAGGCCCCTTGATTACTAACAGCTGAAATGCAATGTCTGCAGCATCGGATTTTGCAAAATATCGCGAACTTAAGTTTGGCTCAAACTTTGCGAAATCTCATGGAATGATGCGCATCAGCCCCAGAGATTATTTCCACCTTAATGTAACAAATAAAGAAGCTTTTCGCCAAAGCATTATTCATCCTGCCGTAGCCTTTGTCCTATTAGCCCGATCCATGCTTTTTTTTGTCACGGCGCACATTGTCTGGCTAAGCGACAGGGGGGAGGCATTTGCAAAGCTGATCTGAAAGGCTTCTTTTTAAGTCTGCTCTTTTGGGTGGCGGGCCGAGGGGCGGGGGCGTGGATATAGTGGGCCTCAAGCCGTGACCTTTCCTCAGAGCTTATAACCTATGGCCTTCGAAGGGACAGGCATGTGGGGGACTAAGCCCTAAGGGAATGGGGGAGGGGGGCAGGATGGATCAGGGTGGAATGGGGGTCGTGTAGAGGAGAGGGGTAGATGAGAAAGAGGTTACTTGCTGTCAGTTCTACTTCTTTTTTTTTTCCTTAAAGATGAAACCAAATCAGTGTGATAAAAACATCCATGGATGGATATTATTTTTGTCACACAAAGTGTTTTAACTCGTAGCTTCCTGGTAAATTAAGGTAAAGTTTCGGATTTACCTGAACCTGTTACTAACTTAGTTGTTTTATTCCGCTGCAGTTGTTTTATACACTACCAAGATGTATTCCCCTGCAGTGTGACATCTCAGATTTCTGAAACTTTCCTCGGACTACATAGGATAAATCCATTGCAATTTGTTGCAAAAGTTTGGAATTGATTCATAATCGAGGTAGCTTTTCCAAGTGAATGCCGTTACCCCTTAAATGTCAGTTACAGTGGGTTTGCATATACCTTGAATGGGTTCTTGCTGTAACCTCAGAATAGTTCTCTCAAGCTTTTCATTTTATGATGAAATGGTTATTTTGCAAAATATTTGATAACAATAATAATAATATTCACAGAGAATAACGTTCAACCCCACAGGTCATGATTTAGTTTTACTGTGTATACATATATATATATATATATTTTTTTTTTCAGTTCGAGTCATACCGACTGTGCATGAAACGAGAGTTACCATGGTTTGTGATGCTTTCGTTAAGTAGATTTTGTTAACCAATCACAAGGAAGAATTTCTGACAGGCCCATCCATAGTACATCACCTTCAGTTCCCATCCTAATTCACAGCACTGTTCTGTACCCATCCCCCAGCACCACGACCCCCTCCCTTAGCTGCTACAGCTTTGAATCCAGGACTAACAAAGGCCTCAACAGAGATAACTGACCAGAGCAGAGGGACAGGGTTAAAGCTCAGAGGTCAAGGGTCAACCAGCGAAGTGTGAAAATTGTTTTCTCTTCCTTTCTTTCCGTCCTTTTCTAGCCTCCAGAAGTTGCCCCCTACCCCTCATATCCCCATCATTTTGAAGCACATCAGGGCAAAGATGAAACTAAAATCAATATCCTTTTATATAATTACACTTACTAAATAATGCACTCCCGTACGTAGCAGATGGTACATTGTGGGTATGAATTGGAAAAATAAACTGGAAATGTTTGAAGTATTATGGAAAAAAAAACTCAAAATATGAATTTTGCTCATGTGGAAGTAAAAAAAAACCCCATTCATTCCACCAAAATGTAATAAAAAAATATATTATTTATCCTTCAAGGAATATTGCGAGCTGTGGATGTATTGTCTTCAAAAGGGTGTAAGCTTCTATCAAAAAGCGAGAAATATCATATGGTAACTTATCTCAGCAAAATAATATGTACCATTTAACGATATCAAACGTATGTAAAGCAGCGAATGGAATCAATCTGCTGGAATGATCAAAACATCAATCATTATGACACACAACAATGGAAATTGATGGAAAAGAAGAAGCAGACAGTAGCAGAAATATTTGTTATAAATGCACAAGGTAAACGAAGAGAATAAACAAATAAATAAATAAATAAACAAACAAACAAACTCGAGAATTCATAGGACACTTATCCCAAAGCAGTGTTTAAGTATACAATTAAATATTACACAAGCTCAAATGAGCTGAGATCCTAGTCCTCTTAATGATGACATCATAAAAACGAATATGACGTCATTGTGATTTATAAGGTTTGCGATAAATTATCTGTGCTAATGCCCGGCTTGATTCCCGCAAACAAAATTCAAATGGCTTGCCTAGTTTCGGAGATAATGGTATAGGCGATTTCCATTAGCGGCGATATTATTACGTCAACTTTTTTTCTAGGAAGAATTACCAAAATCGGAGATGGTTACTGCCTGCACGTGGGCTTTCTGCATATACATGGCAAGTTTCATGAAGATCCGATGAAAACTCTGGGTTGTGAAAGAAAAAATGTCAAAAAATAGGAATGACGTCATAAAAATTGATATGACGTCATAGTGATGTATCATATGTACGGTAATTAATCTCTGCTAATGCCCTGTTTGATTCCCGCAAACAGAATTCAAAAAGCTTGCCTAGTTTCGGAGAGAATTTTTTTGGCGATTTCCATTAGCGGAGATATTTTGACGTCATAACTTTTTTTCTCGGAGGAATTTTCAAAATCGGAGATGGTTACTGCCTGCGCAGGGTATTTTTACATACTGTATATATGCCAAGTTTCACGAAGTTTCGATGAAAACTGTAGGCTGTGAAACAAAAAAGTCCACAAGAAGAAGATGAAGAACAACAACGTGAGTAGGACTTCGAGATCCTCCACGAGGATCTAAAAATTAAAAATCTGAAAGTTATAGTACCGTTGATTGTGTCTTATACACCACCTTATTGAACATGTCCAAGTACCAGTACTGCTAAATGGAAAGGTTTTGAAAGTAGCAAAAAGGTGAACCGTGTTCTGCAGTGTTTAAGTATATAATTAAATTGAAATAAAATAGAGATTTTAAAGGTCAAAGAAAAAATAAAATTTGGAAGTTTAACTGCTGTCGACGCAGGGTTTTATATACCACCTTATTTAACACGTGACATTCGTTCTTTGTACCTGCTGTTTGTGTTCTTTATGACATCCTTAAAAACAGTAAGTTTCCTGTTTGGAATGATTTTCAATTTTTGTTTCACTGCCAGACAAGGAGACAAAGTAAAAAATATAAAATAAATATTTCACTCCTTTCTGTGCATGTGCGATTGGGATGAATTCCGTGCCAAAGTACTGTTAAACTACAGGTTCGTTTTCCGATTCCTGTTCAAAATAAAACATTCAATTGAAATCAAGTTGTTCCCCAATCATAAACTGACGTTTGTAGACAGGGCAGACAGACAGAAGTGAACCGATTGCTTAACCCTGCTTTTCGATGTGAGCGAGCACGGTGATAAATAGACAGATAGATAAATGTGTGGGTGAACAATGAGGCTCAGAGAAGGTGGAAGTAATGAAGAATGAGTCGCGAGAAGGAAGAGTAGTGTAGAGGAAAATAGAACAAGTGGTGGAAGAGCAAGATTAAGTGATGGGGGAAGCCTTGAAATAAATGGTAAAAGGAATAAAGGAAAAAGCAAAGAATGATTTAAAAAGTGCAAGAACAATAACTGTAAGAGAAAATATAACCACAGCAATAAATGATTGAAGTTCAATGAATGAAGAAAAGAAAAAAAAGGAGAGAAAAAGAAGGGAATGAGGAGGAATTAAAACCTTTTGCAAAAGAGAATGATAAATGGTAATTTGTCTATGCCTACGGGTCATTTCAGTTCAAAGTGAATCAAACGTCAGGCGCAGTTCAACACCCCCTCCGCACTCACAGGTCCTGCTGCCCAAAACAGCTGAGAGGAGACAGCTGCAGAGCAGACCTGATGATTGTGCAGCTTGAAGTAGTGCAAAAGCTGCGCAAAAAGGTTACGTGAGGATTCTATCAGCACGTGTGACAAGGTCTGGCAAGATATTCATTGAAGATGTACCTTTCGTTGAGTTCTGATTAATCAAATACTGTATCATGAGCATTATGGCAATGGTGCCGTCTCAGCACGAAACAATGCCCCCTAAAGTCTCATCTGCTGTAAGCATGTGAATAAGTCTGCACACAATGAATTATGTTTAAGTGTCAAGGAAAAGTAAGGCTTTAGTAATACGATATGCAGGAGAAAAAAAACTTGGTTCCCAATAAACAAGCTTCCCTGGGTCCAAAAACTTCAAAATACATCTGTTGTTCGGCTACTTGATCCAAAGCGAACTGCTTCTTCATTTTTGAATGCTAAATAAATCCTTTAATATCAATCCAAATATACACCATCAGGAAAACTACCATCGTATTATGTTCTTTCCTGACATCCATTATTATGCACAATTTAATGTGAAGGGACGGCAGTTTTTCGGAATTGAGATGACCCCTCTAATCAGCTGCAATTGACCAGCCCCAGAGTTAGGGAAGAGGGACAAAAACTGTTTGGCCTAGGCCTATCTTCTTCATTGGCTTGTCGGCAAACTAAAATTCCAGCCTAGAATTATTCCAACTGCCTCCTGAAACTCGCCGTTAGAAGTTGTGCCTCAAGGCAGGGATGTTTCCCTTAAAATCACTCCCGTAACACTCCCCCCTCCCCCAACTACCTACTGCTTCTCATCCCCACTGCGTGTGGCGAAAGGGCTTCAGATGATAAGGCCCTCTCTGGGCCTAGCACAACAAAGGTTTGACTCTAAGGTCAGCTCTCTCCGCCACTCTCAGGGTGCCTAAGACTCCCCACCCAGCCCTTTGCCCCCATAGTCCGTTACAACTGTCACTCTTTTGTGGTGCATTTTGTTTCTTGTTTCCAAAGCTTCTCCTGTAGGCCCCTCCCCCTCTTCTTCCACTCACACCTCCCAACTTTTCCTAGCTCCTCTATCACTCCTTTCATAGTCTTCCTCTCCCTGGCAATGCAGTTCTAATCCACCCACCCTCCCCCTCTCCCCCCCCCCTTACACACACACACACACACACACACACACACACACACACACACACACACACACACACACACACACACAAACCTCTGACCCCTTCTCCTATTGACATCTTCCTCTAGGCACTGAAACCCAGTCCCAGAGATGCTTGACAGATAAACTGAGGCTTAGAAGACCTCACAATAGAAATGCCACGAGATGACATGGGAATCATATTGGACCTGATCTCAAATTAATTACTTTTCTTTTTTAATCACAGGATGACACAATTATTACGTGATCCAGCAAGCATTCTTTCGGTGTTTAAAATCACGAAAAGTTCTAGAACCTGAAGCTTCACAGCACACTGAGTGTCAATGAGGGTGCAACACATTTTAAAGGGTTTCCTTTTGTCTGTGTAGCACATACGGGAAGAGAGAGAGAAAGGAAAAAAAATTCCCTTTGATTGAAAAAACAGGACAGAGCATTGCACTACAAATGAAAGTTGGGTTGTAAAGTCCTTGATGAGAATTCAAAGCTGGGATAAGGGAGAAGAGCAATGAGTGGTGGGGCGGGGTGTGGGGAGGGGGTGAGATTCAAATCTCAGTGGCCTATTCAATTGCCTAAACCTTCCAATCACGCCTGGCGGCTACCCCATCTTCACGTCTACATTGGGCCATACAATGAGGCCAAGAAAGATGTGAAAAAGAAACTTGGAAAATAGCTCATCGGATACAATGAGGTCCATCGAAATCAAAATCAGTGCAATACGCTGTACCGCAACCACCACCCTGAATTAAATTATCCAATTCACAAGAAAAGATGAGAGCAAGTGGAATTAACGGATAAGGACGCCATTTTGCCGATGGCATTTGTCTCTGTTTGCTTGAAGTTCCGCATTTTGGAAACGTGAGCATGTGAGCCACAGGTCAAAGTGGGTTCGTAAGGGAGCAATTGAGACAGCCTGCCCAGCAAACCGCATGGACGTGCAACTTGGAGCCAAAGTACGTGCACGTGTGCAAACGCCGCCTTATTTGCTTGTTTGCACTCACTACTTGGACCCCAACTGGGGCGGAAACAGTTAATTCCAGGATCGGGACTGCGCAGCTTTTCTTCCGTTTCTTTTCCAACCTTCTGACCAAGTTTTGACTCCCAAGCGTCAACGGTGTCACCAGAATGCCACTCCGTTGGAATGGTTTACTCAAACTATTCACGTTTGTGAAGTACCCAAACAAATTGCCATTAGGAACAAATAAAAGTAACTATCTCGTATGATTCCTCCAGGAGATTTCTTTGTTCCACTCAGAGTAATGTTTGCAAGCCATCCCTTGACAAGAACTACCTTTCACAAAGCCTTTGCACTTTTACACAGCCTCCCACCCCCTCCCACTTTACCGCCTGCCTTCTGCATACCCCCTGCTTTCCCCCCCACCCTACTCCTTTCTCTCCCTTCCTTAACCCTGCGACCCAGCATCTGCCAGAAGGGTTAGAGGTGACAGTCCCATAATGCAGTGTGGCCAGTCCCAAGAGAGGAGCAGTGGAGCACAGGGAAGGCAATCGTTGGTGGGAGGACATTGTCTACTGACCATCTTCAGCACTATTATGTTCTTCTTTCTGCCTCATGTCCCCTCACAATCAAACATCACTTCATCCTCCAAGGGTCTTCCCTTCTATTTGCTACAAATATATATATATATATATATATATATATATATATATATATATATATATATATATATATATATATATATATATATATATATATATATATATATATATTCTTCTTTCGGCTGCTCCCGTTAGGGGTCGCCACAGCGGATCATCCGTTATGATCCGCATAATGATTTGGCACAGGTTTTACGCTGGATGCCCTTTCTGACGCAACCCTGGTCGCCTCTTACGACACAGGGATCTGGTACACCTATTCTAACCGGGGTATACACCGGCCCAGTACACTGGTACTCACTTCGTCGACCTCGGAAGGATGACAGGCTGAGTCAACCCCCTGGTGTATTAATTCAGTGGCCCAACGGGGCTTGAACTCAGGAGCTTTTGGATCCCAAGCCGCTGCCCTAACCACTGCGCCAACACCAGGTATATATATATATATATATATATATATATATATATATATATATATATATATATATATATATATATATATATATATATATATATATATATATATATATATATACGCTTCCACATTAGAAATATAATTATTATTCTGTGAAAAGCTTCACTTTCAACTGCCTTCAACTGTTTTTTTTCTCTTTCATTCTTCACTAACACTGCATAATCGATCATATCTTCATGATCATTTCATCCTCAGTTATGACCTCCACAACCGAAGGTGGACGGAGGTTATATTTTCACCCATCTGTCTGTCTGTCTGTCTGTCTGTCTGTGCGCAGGTTATCTCAACAAGTTATAGACGGATTTGGACGAAACTTGGTGGACAGGTTGGGTGTGCATGACAGGGACAAACTGACTCGATTTTGGTGAAGATCCGGATCTGGATCTGGATCGAGATACGAAAGGTTAATTTTTTTTATTTCTTAAAGTGATTTTTTGACAATTGAGAGATGGGGACAAAAACGATAACATAGCACGATATTTCAAAACGTTATGGAAGAGTTATGGCAAAACTTGGTGGATGAGTGGGTAGGTGAGAAGAACGATGTCATTCGATTTTGGTTCAGATCCAGGTGCGGATCCGGCCTATCAGTGGGATACAAAACGTGAACTGTTCAGCCTGGCAGAGGTATGCACTCTACCAATTGCGATTCTAGTTACTTTGAGTTAAGTGTGTTATCTTTCATTGTTTTTCTGAAGATGCATTTTCCGTCCTGAGGAACCTGATCACGATAGTTGAGTCAAGATGTTTCTCACCTCCATGCAACTATTGTGAAGACCATCGTGTGGCATTGCAGGGGGCTTGCTTGAGGGGGGGGGTTGATCACAAACACAAAGGAATGCCTGCTCAGCTGTATGCTAAGGTGACAATGATACCATACTGAAGTAAGTACACACCGTTAGTAGTGCAGGACTGTGATAACAATGGCTGATAATCCAACACTGGTCATCAGTACATTAACCCATGCCCTTTCCCATTACCTTCCCCAATCCCTATGCATCCTTCTCTCGAACCCCCACGCTGAAATGGGGAGAATTTGAGCTGTGGGGAAAATCTCAACGCAAAGCCTCTGGGAAACGGACTAATCCTTCCATTTGGGTGAAGCGGTCATTTGGTGCCTGAAAACCAGCAAGCTGTTTACACTGCCCAGGGCGAGAGAGAGAGAGAGAGAGAGAGAGAGAGAGAGAGAGAGAGAGAGAGAGAGAGAGAGAGAGAGAGAGAGAGAGAGAGAGAGAGAGAGAGACAGAGACAGAGACAGAGAGACAGATAGAGACAGAGACAGAGACAGAGACAGAGAGTGAGAGACCGTGGGGGCTTTGGCAAGTATACTTTGGCACTCATTGAAGCCCAAGCAAATGGAATCGTAGAATGGCAATAAAAAGGAAGGTAGGTTTAACTTCGAGAGGTGTGGTCAGTGTGAGAGATGGATTCAGGAGGGGTCCAGCAAGGACTCAAAATATCCTTAAGAATCAGTCCCACCATCATGTCTGGAAGTATCTTTACACCCTGTACATCCACCTTGCGATGTATCAGCATCGCAGAGATGCCGACATTAGTGCCATCTCAAATCCTGCCAATGTAGATCCTGTCAAATTGGCCATGCAGGAGTCATCTTCAGTCATAAAACAAAGACTAGTTTGTAATGCCCGACACAGTAGTTTCCTGCTGCACAGCTTCTTGAATTACACTTGGTGATTAGGTCAATAATCCTTTGTTTCTTTAGGGAAATCCAATTGCCTTGCTGTAGATTGTCCAAATGGGATAAACCTCACGTACAGGACATTGTTTGTGGATCTTAACTTGTCTAAAAGTCATACCAATAATTATGTGTGACCTGCAAATAAATCAATAAACTCCACAAATAATACTCGACTTATGGATTAGCTTATTGTACAGATTATGCACGAAGTATTTCCATTTTAAAGAATGTATTTGGGGAGGGAGGAGGGAGGAAAGGAGTTGATGGTAACTTAAAAGAGAAATGTCATTTGAGGAAAAATTCCCTCCTCTTCGCTGAACATGGTTGACGAGCGCGTGGTTTAATACAACCACAAATGAATGGGAGGGGGAAAAATGAAACACTTTTGTTCCAGCAGCTGGATGAGGGCCCCCGACTTGCTTTGTGACATAAGTGGAACCCAGGGTGAGGCCACAAAAGCAAAAGGCCATCAATTTATCCTTTCGGCTCTTTGTTTGTTTGACACGTCTCTGGGTCTCCTTTGCGCCCTCTTTCATTAGCGTGCATGACTTCAGCTGAGAAAGTGAGAGGCACGGATCCAGTCAAGGGATAACCTCGATCATATCTAATCGAATTTTGTTGGGGGTCCGTTCCATGTCGATCAGTCTGTCTGCGCACACCAAGCTAAGACACGAGGCATTGAGGGTATTTAAGGTTTTCTTTTTCAAATGAAGTCAGTAATTTTACCCGTGGTACCGCCACGCGTTAATGAAATCGATGATACTCGAAAATCCTTTGATGTTCAGAAGATAATGCAATCTGACAAAACAGCTGACTTCAACCAACATCCTTCGATAATGACATGCTCCAAACGTGTGTGCGTGTGTCCGCACATCCTTTAGAAACAAGTTTGTCGGTTTTAAAAGTGCAAAATGATGGAGCAAATCAAATTCTCTTGAGACAGTGCACCATTGCTGACTTGGAATAGTCTCCGTCGGCCATGATGATGGGGGTGCGTGTGTTGCGTGGTCATTCAATTGGCTAAAGGTTTATACATAAGACGGAGAGGGGGGAAGGGGGTGGTCTGAGGTGGTTTTGTGGGGGAAGGGCACATTTTGCTGCTCGGCTGCCCAAAGCTTGTTCGCCTCTCACTCAGAGAGCCGAGGTCCCGTCTGCTTGGGTCGGGGAGCTGGGAAAGGGTGGGAGGGACAGGAATTGCGGATTTGACCCCCTGAACCCCTGGAGGAACGGAATAAGCAGGGGACTAGCTGGGCATCAAACGCTTTGGCCGGAGCCACCGAATGCCCTCAATATCCTTCCACCACTGAAATAGTCCCTGGACTGCCTCCTGCCCATTAATCCCCAGCGCGACTGATTCTTCACACCAGAAGTGGAGGATTACGAACCGATCTCTTGGGCAGCGCGTCTGCAAAGTTAGTCCAACCTCAATGTGACTTGACACTGTCCAAAAGTACTCGTTAATTACGAGCAAATCAAAGGTAGAACTTTCCTTCCTTTGAGTATGTAGCCGATCACTTTTGACTTAAAAAAACCATGATTGACCACTTCGCAATATTGTTTTGAATTTATAAAATCTGAAACAGGAAAAGTTCATACGTCACAATCAATGCTCCAATGTCACATCTTCATTTACAACCATGGATTGCTCAATGTTACATTGATAACCTTTCATTTACATAATCTTCTTTTTTCACTTTTTACCCTCTATGTGGAGACCCGGCACAATTTGTCACTTTCTCCAGCTGGGATCGCTCCACAAACGCATCGTGCATTCCTCATCTCGTGGATGAAATAAAATCCATTAGTGGAAGGATGACACTGTCTTATGCCTGGTGTTGGCTTAATGGTTAGGGTGGTGGGCTTGGGATCTCAGGATCCTGAGTTCAAATCCCACTCGGCTATCGAATTAATACCAGGTGGGATTGACTCTGCCCGTCATCCTTCCGAGGTTGGCAAAATGAGTGCAAGCTTGTTGGTATCCTGTGTCGGAGTGGCGACCCATCCATGATTGTGCCCAAGAGCCAAGGAGATTGCTGAGGCAGCACCAACGCTCTGCACAGAGTATGGTCCAGATGGATGGATACTGTCTTGATAAGGAAAGGCAAAGTATGGCAGTGCTCAGAGATGGATGAAGCAGAGGCCATGACACCATTTTCCTTCATAGAGGTATCTCAGACCTGCATCGCACCCACTTATCCTCACACTGAGTCCGCATAGCAGTGTCTGTCTCTGTCTCTGTCTCTCTCTCTAATCTGGGAAGAAACCAACGTGCATCAATTGTATTGACAAGTGATGAGACCAAAGGGTGTTTCCGTACCGTTCAAGCCTTCGGGGTAAGATAATCAGCACACGAAGGTGACTTTGGAGACATGCAGTGGCAATGACCAGATTTGTTGCGAGAAGAAGGCACTGCGTTTCCATATAGGCTGGTGGTTATCGACCGAGCCTCAAAGAGGATTGACCTGACGATGCTTCCAAGTGCCAGCCAGGGTCGAACATGCTAAGAAGCCATGCTCCTTCCATGCTAAGAATAAAATGGGGGCGGGGGGAGCTCGACATTGACAACATTTGTTCAAGATCATAGAGGGCAGCTGCTGAGTTCGGATAAGGAATGTCCAGATGAATTCGTCTCAACACTGTGAGCTGAAGCTTGTGAGGGTAGGTTAACATCGAGGTTGGATTCTTCTTCGGATGATGAGTATGGAACACTGCACGACCGTTATTACGGCAACGTAGCTTTGCACGTTTCTTTACGAGCTTGTTTAGGGTGCAATGAACAGGCAACTCGTAAAAGAAACATCGTTTACGAGGGGTGTGAGAGAGTCCCAGCGCTTTACGGGTATCGCTGGCACGGGCCAGGAAGTATGAGGCTATTGCAAATGAGCGGCGCATGCTGGAAACAGTTACAAGCAATGATATTTTGTTTAAAAATTTCAGTTTATTAACATTAAATGAACTTCATGATCGTTCGTCTCATACAGCAGACCACGAGGAAGCTTTTGAATTTGCCACCTTGGCTTACTCTTTGCTACTTGACTCCATCTTTGCACACGAGTCAACATCCATGATCATGCCGTGAGATCTTCAACACCCTTGATTTGATATACGAGTGTAATTCAATCGACTTTAAGACATACACTGCATGTTCATTCATTAATTCTTTCACACCAGACTTTCAGTCCACCACAGGATGAAGGAAGGCCCCCCACACCAAGTTTGCCAAGTGCAAGTTGGCAAGAGAGTTAGGGCAGGCGTTTGAGAAATGTTCAAGATGCCGGTGATAACTCGCTACTCATCACAAAGCACACTGATGGGATCTTCAGTTCTCACTGAATAATGCCAGCACACAGGACACCCAGCTTCACGTCCACACATGGGACGGTGCACTTCAGGATGCAACTGCCGAGGAACCACATTTCACATATGAACTGCGACTCGAACCCATCCATCCATTGGGACCATACTCCGTGAAGAGCGTTGGTGCTGCCTAAGCAGTCTCCTTGGCTCTTGGGCACAATCCTGGACAAGTCGCCACTCTGACACAGTATACCAGCATGCTGGCACTCATTTTGTCGACCTCAGAAGGATGACAGGCAGAGTCAACCCCACCTGGTATCATTTCAATAGCCAAGTGGGATTTGAACTCAGGATCCTTGGATCCAAAGCCCACCACCCTCACCATTAAGCCAACACTAGGCATACTTAAACCCACGTTGGACGATACTAATTATATATGTATATATATATATATATATATATATATATATATATATATATATATATATATATATATATATATATATATCCCATGCTTTGTGGCTGAAGAAAACTGCATAAAGCAACCATGAAAAGCTGCACAGGTTAAGCCCTTTGCGGTTTCAAACTCTACTTGAGTTCCTCCACAGCTGAAAAACATTCACAAGTACTACATATATACGAGTTGCTTTTTATGGTTGCTTCCTGCAGATTCCTTCGGCTAGAAGAGCACAGGAGGAGTAAATTTATTTATATAATCCTGGCCACCTGGGGTAATTGATTTGGTGAGAGCTGAGAGGTTATTTCCTCCAGTTACAGGTGAGGGACATGATTGGATCCTGTTATCATATGAAGGTGCAGTGAAAATAAATATATTTCTTCTCCCCCCCCACCCCATCCCCTTGAACTCATGTATATTGTAACTTTAATGTTGACAGGGTAAAGCATGTACCCCAGGAACATCACCCGTGACGAAAAGAGCGACAAAATCTTTGCGTTCGCATGAAACCTCCATCATAATACTCCGTTACAGATCTCTCCCAGTCGTTAAGGTGAGTGAATGAGTCCAGGTAACCCACCAGTTTGGATTTCTAGAGACATAAATGAGCGGCTGCCATCCCCAACCTATGTTTCCACAGTGTGTGGCGGATGCGCAAATATTCTTCCCCTCCGAATGTTTCCGCTAAAACGCCTCCTCTCTTTTTGCAATGATGTTGCCACTTCTCCCCCGAACGTGAAAAAACAGCCTTTCTCAAATCGGCTGCTCATTACCGTGGAAAATAAATGAAAATGTCTTCACACGTCCTGAGTTAAAATCTCGCTCAGCCGTTGAATTAATACCAGGTGGGGTTAACTCGGCCTGTCATCCTTCTAAATCTCGCTCAGCCATTGAATTAATACCAGGTGGGGTTAACTCGGCCGGTCATCCTTCTGAGGTCGACAAAATGAGTGCCAGCTTGCTGGTATACTGTGTCAGAGTGGCGACCTGTCTAGGATTGTGCCAAATAGCCAAGGAGACTGCTTAGGCAGCACCAACGCTCTGCACGGAGGATGGTCCCAACGGATGGATGGTCTTCACATGTGATCTCCGTACAGAGACTCAACAGCCTGTTAGGGTGGTGGCCGTTCAGAAAGTCACAAATTAGACCAAATGGTCATCAACAGGTGTGGGATTAAACTGTGATGTTTAGTAGCTGTAAACAAGATAGCCGGCTTCGCGTGCTCTGGAGTCTGAAGTACGTGTGTGGACAAGGTGCTTTTCGATGCAGTGCCCCCTGCTGGAACTAGCCGAGTTTTAGTCGCATCCAATTTCGCACGGGTATCCGAAGCAGCGCTTGATGCTGCCCTGGTAACATGAAGCTCAAACGGGGATTTCAGAGCAACTTGTGCATCAACATCGCTGTTCACTCACATGCGACCGACGGCATCCCGGTGGGACAGGCGACCCCATTGGAAAGATCGTCGCCCTGGAGGGGATCGGGTCAAACAAGACATGTGGCAACCCAAGGCGCGTCTTCACGGTATCGAAGCAAAAATGGACGATTCAAAAATTAATAATAATAATAATAATAATAATAATAAAAATAATAATAATAAAAGGTTCTTTTCCAGGTGAAAACTGTGTGCAACACGACAGGGCGACTAATGGCATCTGGGGGAAAGCGCAACCAATTCCAAAGCGAACAAGCAATTCGAGGTCGAGGAAAAGAAAGGGAACAATACAGTTCGGTGCAAAACTTCGCACGACAATTCGAAACGTTTACAAGTGTTGTGTGTCGCGTCAGAAGTCGCACGGAGTGTCGAGCGTCCATGTGGACGAGTGCACTGAAGTTTGGGGACGCGCCAACAAATGCGCAAAGTTTGCGCGGAGCGCGTCGCCGGGCCCGGAGGCTCTTGGTCTCTCCAAGCCGTGCCCGGACAAGGCAGCCTGGCGCAGCCATCTGCGACGTGACCTCGCTAACCTGCCCTGCCCCCCCCCTTTCACCACCACCACCTCCGATTCCCCGCAGGCACGACAGCGGACAAAATGTCCGGCCCGATGCATCGAGCCGACCCAGGTAAGCCGTCCGGGAGCGCGGGGTCTCCGTGGAATCGCTCCGCTTCCACCACTCGGGACATCGTCGCAAGTTGCACACAAATCTCGAGGATCATACCTTCGGCGGAAACGCATGCCGACTTCACGCGGAAACCCAGCCAGTAAACAATGGCCTCAAAACACCCGAACAAACATCCTCGGGGAGGGTTCTTCGGGCGCTCCGACTCACCTGACAGCGGTAAGCAGACAGCGGTGGTAAAGATCCTCCCTATGACGAGCAACATCCGCGGAAACGCCATCGCGAGCTGCACCCCGCCACCTCTCGCCTCTCATCTGAACCGGCAGCGTGGTCCGGACGCACGGGGCCACTCGTGGGGCACGGTGGGGGCGGATGGAGGGACCGGAGGTTCCGCCTCCCGCTTTGGGCCGGAGCCGCGAGGTTGGCAGTGGGTGCGGGGTGGGAGGTCGGTGGATTGGTGGTGTGGTGTGATGTGGCGGGTCGGGTCGGGTGGACGCGGTTGGAGACCGACCAGTGCTGGTTCGCTCTGATCTCGGCACCGCGACCCTTTGGCGCACCCTAGGGAAGGCCAGAGCGGAATCCGTACGGCTCACGCGGTCCCACTCGAATCGAGAGTTCAGGGTTATCTCGCCTTGTGTGTAGCATTCAAAATCACGACGTGTGGACCTTTAATACATGTGACGTCACGACACGAGCTTCACGTCAACATATACATGGAAGTGCAGATGGGAAGAGAAGAGGGTGAACATGTGATGTGATGTGCGCATCACGGTGACGGTCGATGACCGAGCGTAACAAGAGCGTGACGTGAAACTCCACTTCTTCCATCGGTTCCCTAACCTTATCTACATTGTACGTACCAACAAAACTACACCCTCGCAGTCTGGGTAGTGTGTCACTTGTGCAATTAGTACGTCACGTTTTAAGGAAACAGAATTGGGACTTCCAAGCGAACCGGACCAATGATCAACTAATCACGTGGCTCCGACGATTCGGGCACGTGGAGGGCTTCACCTGGAAGGATGATGCTCATCCCAGTTTAAAAAAAAAAACCACTGTGGACGAAACGTGACGTGTAAGATGTTTAAAAAAACATAAACCATATAAAAATATTTTAAATCAAATACTTCAAATTAGCGAGTTAACATCGCGGTTTGTTATGAACGTTTCGTTTCCCGACTCTCATCAGAGCCATTCCTCATCGCTTCCAGCTCCGTCATCCTCTCGATCCAGCGGAGTTCGAACCAGTGTTTCCTGCGCGCGCGCTCATCAATCAACGCACGTGGCGCACTGGGCCCCGCCCCCGAGCACCTCCCATAAATCTTCACGCCCCGTGGCCCCGCCCCCGAGCTCCTCCCATAAAGCTTCACGCCCCGCCCCGTGGCCCCGCCCCCGGGCTCCTCCAATAACGCTTCACGCCCCGCCCCGTGGCCCCGCCCCCGAGCTCCTCCCATAACGCTTCACGCCCCGCCCCGTGGCCCCGCCCCCGAGCTCCTCCAATAACGCTTCACGCCCTGCCTTGCGATGCAAACCTTTGAAGTTCCCGCACTGGAATCTACTTGATCACCGCGTGATCAACATCTCCGCCCTGACTTGGTGCTGCTTATTAGGGTTAGTGCTTACCGTGCCGACACGCACTGCTGCTGGCCTTTGATCTCACACGGACATGTGCGCCGAATCGACACAAACAATCAGCTATTGTGTTCGAAAACCAGATGGAAAACGTTCCATTGTTTTCCCAAAAGTGAACAATTGATGAATAGTCATGGTGATTTTGAATCCCTCATCAACGCAGATAAACGTCCGGTAAAACAGCGTGGCGGAGGGAGAGATAAACAGCATTGTGCTGGACCCACGGTCAAAAGGAACGGGGAAAATGAAGAAGAGGATGAAAAATAGCAGGAAACAAATACGAAGCGGAAACTCCCAATAAATTGGGAAAAATACTTCACAAGAACTTTGAGTCATTCTGCATGGGCAGGAAAACAAGGCTGAAAGAGCAGAGATCGAAACTTTTCATCAAAATCTTCTTCTTCTTATGCTTTATTCTGCCACTCAGACCAGTGGGTCGCATCACTGGTTGAGGGCGTGGCCATGCGGATCACATCACTGGTTGAGGGTGTGGCCATGCGGATCGCATCACTGGTTGAGGGCGTGGCCATGCGGATCGCATCACTGGTTGATGGCGTGGCCATGCGGATCGCATTACTGGTTGAGGGCGTGGCCATGCGGATCCCATCACTGGTTGAGGGCGTGGCCATGCGGATCGCATCACTGGTTGAGGGCGTGGCCGTGCCACTGATAGAGCTCACTTAGGCAGGAAGTTGAAATTTGTTTGGGATGTCGGCGATAGCTCGCCTACTTTTCGCGAAGGACGCGTGCCGATCTTTAACGTCCGCCAATGAATGCCCAGGAGTGGAATGTTCAACACTGTGGGACGGAAGGTGAAGCTACATTTCGGACATGAGCCCCTCCTCAAACGAAGAAGTGTCAACATTTGCTCTTTTATTTATTTATTTATTTTTATATAAACTTGGAATGCGTTTATTAATCTCGGGGTCTGTGTTCACCCGATAACTTGGTTCAAAGGCTATGGTTGCATTCCTACGGGACCTGTTAACAGAACAGGTCAGAGTTTTTAAAATGATTCTTACTGTTACATCGTCTTGTAAACTTGCTTTATGTCTCTCGTCCAATCAGGAGGCTAGCTGCACGGCCGAGAGGTACGCACACCTTTTTGGCCGTCTCGCCTGCGTTTGAATGTCGATCAAGGTATAAGCTGTCATCCTGGTGTTTCACAGGTACGGTGATTCATCAATGTGTGTGCCGTCGCTTGGATGGATGTTTAACTGTGTCCCATCTCCGCACATTCGTTGGTGGACGTTGAAGATCCCACAGTGTCCTACGTGAAGAGTAGGCAAGTTATTGCTGACAACATGACATGACAACTGTCACCTTCAGTTTATATGGTCAGATCTGGCCAGTTGGTTCGTGAAAGGCTTTGGCCGGAATCGCCTCCCTTCTCTCCCCTCCCCTATCTGACACCCCCACCCCACACACAGCGTGAGAAAAATTGTGTTCGTCGTTACATAAGAGAAGAGGGAAAATCCAGGACTTCAGGAAAACAAAGGAAATCACTTCAATAAACCATCACCTCTTTATGAAGAAGATTCACCCAAAATAATAAACGTTTCACCTCGTTAAAAGGAAGAGAATGAAGGAAATGAATGTATTGTTGTAACTTCGTCCCGCCCACATGCATGCACGTGTTTTAAAACTTGACAATTAATCAACATATTCCCATACGAGGAAGAGGAGGAGGAGGAGGAGGAGGAAGAGGAGGCGGAAAATGCCTCCGCAACCGCTTGTCGGATTGAGACAAAATTTTCACCAGAGGTGCACAATGTATACAAAAAACAAAAATACTCATGTAGAATGATTTAACCATAATTATGATGTCATAGGTCACATGGTGTGGCAGCAATGTTGGAAAAATGGAAAAACTTTGGACCTCTATCTGAAACCGCACCAAGGTAAATATAGAAACTTGGCACACGGCAAGTACTCCTCGTGGGGAATGTGATTTTTTTATGTCATCATAGGTTCCTTCGTTATGTCATGATTGCAAATGTAGAATGCAACATCTGATCAGTATGAAAAATTTGAGGGTCATCTATGGATAAAATGGTCTACAGAAAAAAAAATTGATGTCATCGGTCACACGATTTGGCAGCCATATTGGATTGAAGAAATGCATTGTTATGGCCACGGGTACCGAGTGTATTACGAGGGGGTTATTCCCAGTTTCTCCTCGGAAGAACTGGACCTGGAACCACCGCTCACAATGAACTTCGGTACGGTGGGTTGCTTAACAACCATGAATGCCAATCAGTTAACCACGAGTTCTAGTGTCCACCGTCTAATTTTCCGTTTAACTAGAGGTCACGTGGCCTCCTGACCAGGGAACACGCCCTCGACGATGCACCAATCTTATCTTGATTCGACTTCAAGTAAGGTGGCCGAGCACTTACTGCTGGTGCATGCCGACTATGACAGTTAATTAGTTTGGGAATTATAATCTCCGTCTATCTAGGTTCACACAACGCTGGATCAATGGAGAGAAATGACAAGCACGGACAGGTTTAAACGTCAACAAACAATTTGTTATGATGAAAAATAATTATACTGAAGAACTTTTTATTTCCTTGTCGAATAAATGGATGAATTCAAATCAATCACCGATTATTGTTGTTATTAGAGAACCACCTCAGCGCCATCGAGTCTGGCATATTTAACTCAGGCTGACTGGCAGGTTCTCTAAGCAACCATCAAACTTCAAGACTCGTCTCCCATTGTTACTTTCTCAAACATCAACTCGTCCTGGGAATTCTTTCAAAGAAACTTGCTCTCACTCAGGCACAGATTTATCCCTTCTCATCTTCAGTTGTCCTACCCTTCCTTCTGCCCATGGTTCACTGAAACTTATGGTGAGGAAATTATCCTGAAACAACTTGTTTTTGCCTCATAGATAGCAAACCCAAATGAGGGCAATCTCAGTTCCTTCCATAAAGCTAAGAACAAGTGTGTGTCTACACTCAGGAGAGCCAGAAAACTACATCTTTGCAATCTCAAGTCTGAACTCTCAAACCTCTCTCCGTCCAATTCCTGATGGCATCTAATCAAATCTGTTTCTGGTGTATGTTTCCACTCCATCCCCTCCCTTACCTCAAATGGCCACACTGCTGACATCGCACGTGAAAAGGCTGAATGCCTAAACTCAGTGTTTGCATCTAATTCTTGCGTCTGAAACCAATCGCTTTCTGTACCCACCTTACCAAGTCGCACCCAGCTGTCCCTGGACTCTGTGCTCTTTGCTCCTGACAAGGTGGAGAGTTTGCTGTCAAACCTCGACTCAGATTCTGCAATCGGTCCAGATGGCATCAGCCCACGTGTCCTGAAAACCTGCTCCTCTGCTCTTGCTCAACCTCTCTCCATTCTATTCACCCTCTCATTTGCTCAAGGTCATCTGCCATCTGCTTGGAAATCAGCAAACATTACTGCCCTGCATAAGAGGTGCAAATAAGATCCCTGCAACTCCAGACCAATCAGCTTTCTACCAATCATCAGCAAGGTTATTGAATCCATCATCGCTTCAGACATTAAATCCTTCCACTTTTCCAATAGCTTGATTTCCGATCACCAATATGCTTTCAGACAAGGTCACTCTACCCTGGATATTCTGCTTCAGCTCTCCCAACAATGGATGGAGATACTCAATGCCGGACATGAAATCAGAACCATATCCTGAGATATATCGCGTGCTTTTGACACTGTCTAGCACCCTGCCCTGCTCACCAAACTCTATTCCTATGGTATCCAAGGCCATCTCCACTCATGGCTCGCAGACTTCCTCTCCTGTCGCAGCCAAAGTGTGGACCTAAATGGAGTTCTCTCATCCCCTCTTCCTGTCCAGGCTGGCGTTCCTCAAGGCAGCGTTCTGGGCCCTGTTCTTTTACTGGTTTTCATCAATGATATCTCCGACTCTCTGGAAAATCCTCTTTATCTCTTTGCTGATGATCCCACGCTCTGCCGTAGCATCTGTCGTCCCTCAGACCAGCAAGCAGCAGCTTCTTCGCTCTCTGCAGATCTGAATAAAATCACAAACTGGTCCAACACAACACAACAAACTGGACGGACAACCCGAAAACAAAATGCCTCTGGCGACTTAGTCAGCGGAGGCACAAAAATATGGCAGCCAAACTATGTGACTAATAACAATTTAGCCCAAGATAACACTCAAAAAATTTCAAACTGATCAGATAAAGGGTTCGATGTATGCAATTATGACATCATAAGAAAACCACCTACGACAACTTTATTATTATTTTTTTTTTTAATCATACTTGTTTCCCATGGGAAGTACTTCACATGTGCCAAGTTTCAACTTTTTCTGTGGAGCGGTTTCGGTGATAGAGGTCAAAAGTTTTTCCTTTTTTCCAACATGGCTGCCACACCACGTGAACTACGACATCATAATTATCATTAGGGTCATTCCATGTCAAATCATCAGAGAATCTGCCGTCATCTCTCAGGTTTTTATAAAACTTTGGGAACCAATTGGGACCCATGAAAAACGGCAAGAACTCAAATATTTTTGCTAACAGCCTCTTAATTAGTGAGATACAGACTAACGAACTTTGGACTAATGAGCATGACATCGCGAATTCAAATGGCCATATCTCTAAAAGTATAACACCTAGAGAGCTGGTTTTGGTGTCATTTTAAAGGTATTTTCATGCCCTATGAATTTGTCTGGGCAACATTTTCCTACCTCCAACCACAAAAAGTTATCACAAAATATAAACTTCAATCGTGAATCCCCAAAAAATTTATCCTTCAAATTTCCTCAAATTCATCGAAGAGGTACCTTATGATGTCAAGAAGCTTCCACATAAATTTTTTGATGGGCACTCCAATAGTTTCTGAGATATGAGCAATAATGTACATGTACGTATGGCATATAGGTTCGAAAATCAGCATTTGTAATGTATTATACAATCATTCTAACCTAGCCATGACAGGGAACACAGGGAACGACCATCAATTGCTTTGAAGTATCATATACTTTCATTTTCAACTGGGCCTGAGGGGAAGAAACAAGTGCTGCTGTTGCTGCATTGAAGAGGAAATTGAAAGCCTAAGTCAGGTTAGTGAACACTGTGTACTTGAACTCACTTATTGATTGTATAATACATTACAAATGCTGATTTTCGAACCTATATATGCCATACGTACATGTACATTATTGCTCATATCTCAGAAACTATTGGAGTGCCCATCACAAAATTTATGTGGAAGCTTTTTGACATCATAAGGTACCTCTGGGATGAATTTGAGGAAATTTGAAGGATAAATTTTTTGGGGATTCACGATTGAAATTTATATCTTGTGATAACTTTTTTGTGGTTGGAGGTAGGAAAATGTTGCCCAGACAAATTCATAGAGCATGAAAATACCTTTAAAATGACACCAAAACCAGCTCTCTAGGTGTTATACTTTTAGAGATATGGCCATTTGAATTCGCGATGTCATGCTCATTAGTCCAAAGTTCGTTAGTCTGTATCTCACTAATGAAGAGGCTGTTAGCAAAAATATTTGAGTTCTTGCCGTTTTTCATGGCTCCCAATTGGTTCCCAAAGTTTTACAAAAATCTGAGAGATGACGGCAGATTCTTTGATGATTTGACATGGAATGACCCATTACAACATTCTATATAAGTAGTCACACCTATGGTAAAAACTTTGTGTCAATCGGATAAGCAGTTTCAGAAAAAAGAAGAAAAAAAAAGAGAATTAACATGGACGGACAGATGGACAACCCGAAAACATAATGCCTCTGGTGATTTCATCAGCAGAGTGAGAAAAAAAAAAGTCTGGTATGACTGCCAACCGCCGACCTCCCAGATTCAGAGCAGACGCTCAAACCATTACACCACCGTACATGGTTAAATGAACAATTGATTAAAATTTATTAATAGCAAAGGACACATTGATAATAAGTGGTATTGAAGTGATGCTTCACAATTGAGCGATAGGGCTAAAAACGATATTACATCACAACATCTCAAAAAGTTATGGATGGGTTATGACAAAACTTGGTGGATGAGTGGGAAGGTGACAAGAATAAGCTGATTACGTTTTGGTTAAGTTCCGGATCCAAATGCAGCCTGTTCGTCGGATATAAAATGAACACTGTTCAGCCAGGCAAAGGTATGTGCTCGACAGTGTGACCACTCCTTGGCATTTTTCACAAGATCTTGGCTATTCGTTGTTCACCTTGGCATATAGGTTTTCTATTATCATCGCTTTTCCGAAACCTTATGAATTGGCTTTTTTCATTGGCTCACCTTGGCATTTATGAAAATGAGGAGTGGTCACCCTGGTGCTCTACCGAGTGCCGTTCTAGTCGTTTTTGAGCTTACGCCGAATTCAATGAATCACAATTTTAGTTCCTATCTACTCAAAGGCAAACACCACTCAGTCTGTCCAACAAGCAGGATATCGTTTTTAAGAGTAAATTCTACACTTTTTGGGGGGGGGGTTGAAATAATGTTACCTTGAGAGTGCGACAAAATATTTGAATTCAGCCACTCAGCCGATGGACAATTTTCAATAGTTGCAAGTCGAGCTGATCAAACATTGTGATAGTCATATGCACAGGTGGAAAAATGAAGTGGTCGCGAAAACACTTTATTCGGTTTGATTCCCTGCAAACAGTATGAATGTGAGAAAACTCGCAGTGATTAGCATTTTGGTTCCATTCAACATTGTGCTCCAACATGCTAAATCGAGCAGCTTTTCACCATCGCACATTCACCACAGAGCCTGATTGTGAAAAACTCATATAAAGTTTACAGAAAAAAACAAAACAAAAGAAAAAGAGTAAAATATGATGTTTCCACTCTTAAATGTGTTACAATCAATCAGTGAATTTTGTTCTCACTTTGAAAATGACAACTTTGGGAGAAGTTTATACTCAACTTCACATAAAGCCACATCTTGCTTATCAGAACAACGATGCATATCGGCATCTAAGTATTCATCAGAATTCAAAGAAAGACCTAAACGTTGAGACTGTGCTTAGGAATATGTTTTAACGGCTTAATTAATCATTCATAACTCCAACAATTAACAACATTCCTCTCACTGTCTAAAAACCCTGGCTCCCAGCGAGCATCCAAGGTTAGGGACCCAGGCACAAAGGGCCAAGGCTGCTCGAGGCAGATCCTTTTGTACACCCCAGGAGGAAGGAGGAAAGGGGAGAGGGCCGTGCTGGGAGTCATGGCTACGAGCTTTTATCCATGCATTTACTTTCTTCCAGTGGAGGGTTCTGTGCCGCCATTACATGCTTTTTGTCCAGCTGTTTGTAGATGGCCAGGGCCTGGCATGGTGACATCCGAGAGATAAATTATATTAAGGACACAGAGTTGAACAACAACAACAACAAAAAAAAGGACGAGTCTTACCTGTGTCACCATACTTTGGACATCTCCTGCATTGGTTGGAAGCAGCAAAGTGTTCGTCTCCTTTGCCAGGTTTGCAAATGCGTTTACATACTGTTCTGCAACACTGAGAGTTGCTGCCGAGCTACCTCTCTGAAAAGATCACATTTGCAAAGAATGCAACCATAAAATTATCCTGAAAAGGGGGGTCTATGGTGCTTGATATATGGTGGCAGCAGCAAAAGGAAAATTAAGGAAAACATAATCAAATGGTGAGTGAGTCAAAGCAGTGATGTAGCAACAGAGGCTGGAGTAATTACCTCATGTGAAAGCGCTTCAGCTATCCTGTTGATGGCTTCGGACTTTGCAATTGCTTTCGTTGTAATAGCCATGGCTTCACCTGGATGGAAGACATAAATATTGTCAAGGAAGAAAATCTGGGGAGAAAGCATCAAGAAGCCAAGGAAAGAAAGCGGGAGATTGCCTTGGAGGCTCTCCGCATCGATGCCACATTTCGGCAGGAGGCCGAGTCCCAAGGTCTGCTTCTCGCCTCCCACAGGCAGGTTGGTGGACTCTCTTTTTGTGTCCTCATTTCTTACCATGCTGGTCTCACCCTGCTGTCCCCCAGTCGCTCCATAACATTTCCATGTTGAAGGGGTTCTCCCAGAATCCCACACCTGGTTATCATCCCCAAATCTGAGCAGAATGCTCACTTGCATTTCTTCATCCCTCTATTCTCTCCTACAGAACCGACTGCCTGTGTCTGTTGTATTGCCAGGACGTCAGCCGCGAGCACGACCACCAGATGGAGCAGTAGAGTCGGCTCGACCGATCGCCCGGAATTCAGATCATACTGTTCGGAAAAGTCCATCATTCAGGCATTACGGCGAGCACTCGGCTAGGCCTCTTTGGACATGTACATAATCCCAAATTCCAACATTCAACCTGTCCCGTACTCATCTATTTCAATAAAGTATTTTTCGTTGTTGATGATGGGTGCATGGGGGGATGAAATGCGCATTGACTGCGATGATGTGGAGGTGGGGGGGAGAGGGGGATATGTGTTGTGTTTGATCATGGTGTTTGTCGCTCTCAGTGCAAAATGTTTGTGAGCTGCCATGGTGCAGCACTTTTGTATGAGTGCTTCGCCATCTTGATAAAAGCTCTCCTGCACAGCGTCTGAGTCGGAGTTCAGATTTGGTGATTGTACCTGTGCAAATAGTCCCCCCACCACCGCCCCCCCCCACCCTCCTCCTCAGGCAGAGCCTCAGGATCCTCAATGGAGGACAATGATGATGAGGCAGGAGAGAACAGGCAACTGAGATGGAATGAAGTTTTCGCATGAAAGGCGAGAGAGAATGGTGTTGTGTACATCTTTTTTTTTCACAAGGACGACCATGTTATGATAAAATGAGTCCTTCATATCGATATGCTTACTAAATCAATGAAAATATGTCTCAAAATCTTCCGTTTATGATACCTCACACCACTTTTTCCATGATCAGACATGCTGATACATTGACGGTTTGAAAAATGTAGCATCGCATTGATGATATTTTTTCAGTCAAAAAGAGCCGATAATATTCAGATAGCGCCTCGCCCTAATCTCACCTATTCTTCACAAAACCCTTTCCATGCTTTGACCCCTCCCAGGTGTCTGCAGTGCGCACACGATGCATCATCTAAAATTACTGCTCATCTCAACTCATTTGTTCCTCTTATTTATTTTTTTCCACATTCTCTTTAATCTCCATTTTCCCTCCAAGTCTTCAAGTCTTCAAGCTGTTCACCACCATCTCAGATCATCCCCCTTCCAAACCAATGATCTTGTCTATCCCCTATCCCCCTCCACCCTAAGCCCACCTCCTTCCAAATTTCCAGTTTTTCCTTCCTGAGAGTTTGCTTCTGTATCAATCTTGTCCACCTCATGCATCCTTCCCTGCCCACACCCATTATTTGTTCAAGTCTCCCTCAACTTTGTCTTTCAACCCTGCTATTAGTGCCCCACCCTCTCTCTATTGTTCCTTTTGTTCTGTTGCTTCCTTATCTGTTCAATGTTCTAGCTCTTCTACGAGCCTCAGCTCTGTATTAAAAAACGACACAGTGAGATCTTTAACATCCACCAACTAATGCCAGCAGACAGGATACCCAGTTTAATGTTCATCTGAGGGATGTCACACACATTGATGAATCACCCAGTCTGTGAAACACTGGAATGACAGTTTACAAGCCAGTAGGCGACGAGGGATTCGCTAGGATTGATGCGCTGGATACGATGCATTTCATTCTGACTGATCCACCGACGAAGATTCATTGCCACGACGTATTGGTTCACATACAATTGTTCCTCTGCCTGGCAAGATTTTTCCTATTGCATATTTTGCCAACTGGCACTCCTCATAAAAAATGACAGTAAATAGACACCCTATTTTTGAAGGACTACCATTTGAAACGTAATCGGTTTGCTGGTTTGTGCTGTGGAGCCTCACGTTGCAAACACACACACACACACACACACACACACACACACACACACACACACACACACACACACACACACACACACACACACACACACACACACACACACACACACACACACACACACACCCTGATAAACTTCTCTCAATGCTCTTGTTTGACCACACCTCCTGAGCCACACAATACTTTTCATAAGCCACGCCCACTTTCCGACACCACTCCCACTTTAAATAATAAATAATTGGAGGTGGTGTGTGGGTCGTGGAATCATTTTCGGAAAATAAATAAATAATTGGAGGTGGTGTGTGGGTCATGGAATTGTTTTCGGTAAATAAATAAATAACTGAAGGTGGTGTGTGGATCGTGGAATCGTTTACGGAAAATAAATAAATAAATGGAGGTGGCGATGTGGGTGGGGAATCGTTTTCGGTAAATAAATAAATAATTGGAGGTGGTGTGTGGGTCGTGGAATCGTTTTCACTAAATAAATATATTCCCAGTATATATACCGCCTGTTGGCAAAGTTTCATCGAAATCGGTTCGCTGGTTCATGCTGTGGAGCCTTGCGTTGAACGCGCGCGCGCACACACACACACACACACACACACACACACACACACACACACACACACACACACACACACACACACACACACACACACACACACACACACACACACACACACACACACACACAACCCGACAATAAGGGATATCTAGCATATATAGCGAATCCAATAATTGGAGGTGGTGTGTCAGGAGGAGAATCCAAAATAGTAAATAAATAAATAATTGGAGGTTGGGTGTGGTTGGTGGAATCGTTTTTGGTAAATAACGAAATGATTAAAGGTGGTGTGTGGATCGTGGAATCGTTTTCGGAAAATAAATAAATAATTGGAGGTGGTGTGTGGGTGGGGAAACGTTTTCGGCAAATAAATAAATAATTGGAGGTGGTGTGTGGGTGGGGAATACTTTTCGGTGAATAAATAAATAATTGGAGGTGGTGTGTGGGTGGGGAATAGTTTTCAGTAAATAAATAAATAATTGCAGGTGGTGTGCGTGGTGGAATTGTTTTCGGTAAATAAATGAATAATTAAAGGTGTGTGGATCGTGGAATCGTTTTCGGTAAATAAATAAATAATTGGAGGTGATGTGTGGCTGGGGAATAGTTTTCGGTAAATAAATAAATTATGGGTTTGCTGGTTTGTGCTGTGGAGCCTCGCGTTGCAGACACAGACACACACACACACACACACACACACACACACACACACACACACACACACACACACACACACACACACACACACACACACACACACACACACACACACACACACACACACACACACACACATACACAGAAAACCCGACAATAAGGGTTATCTCGCATATAACGAATCCAATAATTGGAGGTGGTGTGTCGGAAGGAGAATCCGAAATGGTAAATAAATAAATAATTAAAGGTGGTGTGTGGATCGTGGAATCGTTTTCGGTAAATAAATAAATAATTGGAGGTGGTGTGTGGCTGGGGAAACGTTTTCAGGAAATAAATAAATAATTGGAGGTGGTGTGTGGGTGGGGAATAGTTTTCGGTAAATAAATAAATTATGGGTTTGCTGGTTTGTGCTGTGGAGCCTCGCGTTGCAGACACACACACACACACACACACACACACACACACACACACACACACACACACACACACACACACACACACACACACACACACACACACACACACACACACACAACCCGACAATAAGGGTTATCTCGCATATAACGAATCCAATAATTGGAGGTGGTGTGTCGGGAGGAGAATCCGAAATGGTAAATAAATAAATAATTAAAGGTGGTGTGTGGATCGTGGAATCGTTTTCGGTAAATAGATAAATAATTTGAGGTGGTGTGTGGGTGGTGGAATCGTTTTCGGTAAATAAATAAATAAATAAAGGTGGTGTGTGGATCGTGGAATCGATTTTGGAAAATAAATAAATAATTGGAGGTGGTGTGTGGGTGGGGAAATGTTTTCGGAAAATAAATAAATAATTGGAGGTGGTGTGTGGGTGGGGAATAGTTTTCAGTAAATAAATAAATTATTATCGGTTTGCTGGTTTGTGCTGTGGAGCCAAGCGTTGCGCACACACACACACACACACACACACACACACACACACACACACACACACACACACACACACACACACACACACACACACACAAAACCCGATAAACTTCTCTCAATGCTCTTGCTTGACCACACCTCCTGAGCCACAATATTTTTCATAAGCCACGCCCACTTTCCATAAGCCACGCCTACTTTCCTACGTCACTCCCACTTTCCTACGCCACTCCCACTTTCCATAAGCTCCGCCGACTTTCCTAAGCCCCACAAAAAAATGACGGTGAATAGACACCCGATTTTTGAAGGACGACCATTTGAAAAATAAAACCTCAATCAAAAATCGGCTACTAAGTAATTACCTCCACCACCAAAGGTGGAGAAAGGTTACGTTTTCACCCGTCTGTCTGTTTGTTTGTTTGTCTGTGAGCAGGATATATCAAAAAGTTAGACATATTCGGACAAAAAAAAATAAAAAATAAAAAAAAAACTTAGTGGACAGGATGGGTGAGTGACAAGGACGAATCGCTTAGATTTTGGTGAATATTCGGATCCGGATCAGGATACGAGAATTATTTGAAGTGATTCTTCAACATTGAGAGCTAGGGCTAAAAACTATATGTAGCATAACATCTCAAAATTTTAAGGACAGATGACAAAATTAGGTGAATGAGTTGGTTAGGTGACATGACCAAGCAAATTAGATTTTGATCATTAAGGTCGACCAGTGGGATCTGGCCGATCCGTGGGTAACAAAATGTATACTGTTCAGCCTGGCAGAGGTATGCGCTCTACCGAGTGATGCTCTAGTTTTCATCTTTGATGATTATACAACAAAAGTTCACCATTTATAACTGAACATATCCTTTCGTAAAAGGGTTTTATTCAAGTTTGAGGTTGCGCAGATTGAGTGTATTGGTAATGCTGCACAAAAATGAGATGTGGTCAGAGTGACCTCACCAATTCTTTACGAACGACTCATGTTAGGCGGTGTACAACGTTTTGTATAATGTTGACTTTCATTTAGCTATGATTCGATACGGAAGAAAATGTTGGTGATATAGGGCTTTGCAATGATAGTTGAGGCTCGGCAATAATTTTAAATGTCTTGTGGAGTAAAAAGGTAAAAAGTGTCAATGATAGTTACTTTTCACAGCTTGGGGAAAGATCATGAATGTTCGGGGATTTTCTGGCTACTTCGGGATATGGAGCCATCTCGCAGTAACGAGCAGTTTCTGGCTCCATCTACAGTAGATATAAAACAGTTTCATAATTACGAGTGATTTTCAAGAGGAAGGAGCTTTCGGAAATATTTACTGAGCTGATTAATTATCGAAGTGAGAAAGCAGAAGAGAGAGAGGAGTCAATCGCCGTTTGATTTGCTGTGTGCATTGCTGTGTGCATTGCTGTGTTGATGTGTTTGTGTATCACTCATCTTTTCAATAAGCTCAAGACTGGACTAAGCCCAACTACTAATTGGATATTTATCAATCAAAGAACCTTGAGATCTGTGACATCTTTCAATCCTGACAAATCTCACTATCTCTCTCCAAAAAGATAATCTGGCAAACCCCTCCGATCTATTTTCTTAACAATCCCCTTGAGGAAGTTCAATCATTCAAACTCTTGGGTCTCACTATTAGCCATGATCTTTCTTCGGCAAACCACATTTCCAAGTTGTCCTCCAAAGCCAGCCACCGACGAGGCATCCTCCGTCATACAAAGTCCTTCCTTGGCACACCTGAACTTCTTTCCACCTACAAGACCTTCATCTGCAGCTTGATGGAGTAGCACTCTCCAATCTGGGCTGGCTCCCCTGTCTCGCACCTTTCTCAGCGTGACGCCATGGAAACCAAGGCTTACGTGATTATTGGAATCTCTCGCGATGAAGCTGAGTCTATAGGTTTCCCTCCGAATTTCCAGTTTCCCTCCTAAGAGTTTCCTTCTGTATCCATCTGGCCCACCCTACGCATCCTCTCCTGCATTCCCACCCCCCCACACCAGTTATCACTTCCACATTGCAGACATGTCGGTAGTCTCTCTGTCTTCTACCATCTCCTTTCTGGTCTTGGACCCTATGCTCTTTCTGTGCTTTGTCCCCCACCCTCCAGGTTTATGTGGGACACACATGGTCCACCACCAACCCCCTTCTAGTTAAACTAACGAAATCCAGGATTACTGCTCAACTCCACTCATTCGTTCCTTTTTTCTCCTGCCTGTGGAACCAAATTCCACATTCTCTTCAATCGCATTCTTCTTTTCAGGTTTTCAAGATAGCTGTTCACCACAATCTCAGATCATCCCCAATCAAAACCATGATCTTTTCTACCCTCATTACCCCCCTCCCCAGACCCCAATCCCTCCTCCTTCAAAATTTCCAGTTTCCCTCCTAAGAGTTTCCTTCTGTATCCATCTGGCCCACCCTACACATCCTCTCCTGCATTCTCACCTCAACACCCATTGTTTGTCCAAGTCTACCTCTATCTTGGCCTTCAACTCTGCTGTTGGTGTTTCCCCTCTCTCAACTGCTCCTTTTGTCCTGGTCCGTTCAGTGTACTAATTATAGCTCTTCCATGAGCCTTGACTATGTATACAAAAAAAAATTATTTCAAAGGAAAAGCAGGGAAGTCTCTCAAAACATCATTGACAGACATAATAGAATAAAATGTATTACACAGAGTACAGTATCTCAGTAACTTCAGTCTGAATTCTTAGATTTGCACGTCATACAAATCCTCCTCACGGACCTATCTGCCAGTACTGTGGGCGGTGATAGACATTAAACATCCCACGATGCCTTCCATGAAGAGTCGGCGAGTTATCACCAGCATTCTGGCTAAATCATAAGTTCCTGCCAGTCTATTGTCAAGCCTGGTCAGCTCGTTACAGAAAAAGACTTGGGCCAGAACTGTTCCCCACGGGTGAACTGTTCTGTAAGTAGAACTGTTTAAGTGATTCGATTGTACATTTTCGGCATATTAGTGATTAAGTCTGCTCTGTGTCTCCCTTCCCGATTATTGTAAATAAACCCCTGTTAAATGTACCAGCTCGTTGCCTGTCGTTTCTATCATTGACCCAGTATGGTTCGGGATTGAGAAATAGGGAGGCCGTTTGTGCCGTAAATTGTTCATTTGATCCGGCAGGCTTTGGTAATCCCCGCTCGGTTACGCCGGATCCGAGTCGGAACAGCGACTCGGCTCGGACAAAGCGGCCAAGGGTGTGGCTTCACCGATAGTTAGATGGCGTGGGTACTTAGGTAAATTGGAATGAGACAACCATACCCCACGCCGTCGAAATATTGGTGTCCACGGTCCACTAAGGGACCCATGGCCTTCGGAGTTATCCGAAGGTTACGTCCTTCAATTCCGGTGTTCGGTGGGAGATGGCCCAACTGCTCCATCGAGCGGTCGTCTTCGCCACCGAACCCGGTACCACAACAATATTAGGACCCTCCTTACATTTATTATTCATGCATGGCAATGTGTGAGATCATCACACAACCACTTTCTCGAGACAGCTGCCTTGCTTCATCTACAATCTGCAATGTAATAGGACTACACATGAGAAAAATGAATTGAACACTATAGGAGAAAAATCAAATAAATAAATAAACTCACGTTTACAGACGGTAGATATAGTTATGGAAAAAGACAGCAAAGAAAGAAATCTTACCTTCTGCAAAGTTGATCTGTTTGGTACGCTCGCCCTCAGAGAGCAAGACCTGTGAACGTTTCATGCCCTCTGCTTTGTTGACCTCAGATTCCCGAACACCTTCAGACTCCAAAACCACTGCACGTTTGCGCCGCTCGGCCTCTACCTAAGATAGTGAGATGTGGTTGTCTTCGGTTATGTCATTAGAGATTTCCTTTTACTATACAGTAAATCCTTAAATATCGCAGATTTCACTTTCACAATTTTAACCAATCGTAGGCAACTTTTTGGTTATACCTATTTCGTTATCGCGTGGGTATAATTTCGTATGGGAGAAGTACCCACCACAGCACAAGGCGAAGGGATTTATGTCCAATCAGGTCTTTAACACTGACGAGACCGGATTATTCTGGAAGACGATGCCATCCCGTACCTTCCTGTCCAAGCAGGACTGTAAATTATTATTATTATTATTTTAAACATTTAAAGGTAAAAGTCTTATTTTTACCCTCGCCAGAGGAGAGGGTATTGCATTTGGGTCCACTTCTCTGTTTGTTTGTTACTTGCAAAATTGAAGATTTTTAAAGTATATTGGTCAGTCGATTTTGTTATTCTGTCTGTCTGTCTGACTGTTTGTCACCTACAGGTCACAATTTTAAACCGATCTTCACAAAACTTTGCTACATGGTAGAGTTTGTCAAAAGGAAGAAGCCTATTGTTTGAGGTCAAAAGGTGAAAAGGTCAACAACTACGGTGTTATTTCTAAAATCCTCAATTTTCATCCGATTGACTTGAAATTTGAAGAGGAATTATATTTCAGGTCACTAAATTCAACGAGCCAATTATTTTGGAGGTCCACACAGGCAAAAAGGTCAACATTGGCCGAATTTCTAAAATTGTCAATTTTCATCCGATTGACTTGAAATTTGAAGAGGATTTATATTTCAGGTCACTGGATAAAACCAGCCAATTATTTTTGAGATCAGCATGGAGTAAAAGGTCAACATAGGCCAAAGTTCCACAACTAAGGTGCTGTTTCTAAAATCCTCAATTTTCATCCGCTTGACTTGAAATTTGAAGAGGATTTGCAAATCAGGTCACTGAATTCAACCACCAATTATTTGGAGGTCCACATAGGCCAAAAGGTCAACACAGGCCAAATTTCTAAAATTGTCAATTTTCATTCGATTCACTTGACATTTGAAGAGGAGTTGCATATTTGGTCATTGAATTCAACCAGTAATTATTTTTGAGGTCAAATTTGTTTTATGGATTTTGCAAGTGTCGTGTTCTGCACGTAATCTACTTCTTGTTTGTTTGTCCGCACAGAACATTCCTGTTTTTCTCCATAACCGCTTGTCGGATTGAGACGAAATTTTCAGCATTGGTGCAATTACTCATGGAGAATGTTTTAATGAGATTTATGACATCATAGGTAACGTGGTGTGGCAGCCATATTGGAAAAATGGAAAAACTTTGGACCTCTATCTCTGAAACCGCACCAAGGAAAAAATTGAAACTTGGCACGTGGCAAGTACTCCTTAATGGGGAATGAGAGTGATTTTTATGTCATCATAGGTGCCTTCATTATGACGTCATACTTGCATATATAGAATGCTCCATCCAATTAGTATGAAAATTGAGGGTCATCTCGGGATAAAATGGTACACAGAAAAAAATGATGACGTCATCGGTCACGTGAGTCGGCAGCCATATTGTTTAAAAAAAATAATAAACCTTCAAAAATCTTCTCTGAAGTGGCGTTCAGAGGTGAAACTTAAGATGTATGACCGCCTATCCATGAGGAACAAAAGGTTCACACATATGATGTCATAGGTCACATGGTTTGGCAGCCAGATTGGATTTACCTGAAAACCTATAAATAAAAAATACACCACTCAAAAGAAGTCCTGGCAAGGGTCTGCAATCTCTGATTTTTTTTTTTCTTGTTTATATTTGCTTTACACAATTATTACCTTTACTCTCGAAGGTGGATGAAGACCATGTATTCACCCTGTTTATTTGTCTGAACATGATATATCAAAGGGTTAAGAAAGGATTCAGATAAATATTGGTGGAGGTTGGGTTTGTGACAAGGATGCAATGATTCGATTTTGGTGACGATCTAGATTCAGATACTAGAATTATTAAATGATTGCTCACCATTAAGAGATGGGGCGAAAAACAATATTTAGCACGATATCTCAAATTGGGGAGGTGACGATAACATGCCGATTAGATTTTGGTTCAGGTCCGAATCCAAATTTGGCCCATCAGTGGGATACAAAACGTAAACTCTTCAGCCTGGCGGAGGTATGTGCTCTACCGAGTGATGTTGTAGTTTCAATTATGATATGTATATTTTTGGCTGCCGCACACCTTCCTCTACATTTTCTCTAAGTCCAGGAACCTAACCCTATTTTTTCCATGAGTTAGAAGTATTAACTTCAGCGGTTTGGGATTTCACAACACTTTAATTCAGGAATGTAACCTCCTCTTCCCCCCCCCCCCAACCCCACGATATTTCAGTGTTTACTCAACTGATAGTGATGATGAGACAAGATGCAAGTCATCCACAAGATCAAGTTAGACAACCTCCAAAACTTGATTTGGTTACTCAAACTGCCACCAAGTGTCCAAGTGTCTTTACCTGCATCTGCATGGCATCACGAACACGTTCCGGAAGCTGGATGTCCTTTATTTCATAACGAAGGCACCTGATGCCCCACATGTCCGATGCCTCATTTATTGCCTGAACAATGTTTGCATTCAAAGATTCTCGCTCCTACAAAAGTGGAAGCATATGTTAAAAACAAAAACAAAAACAACTTGCTCTACAAAAACAATGACTTCAAATTTTCCATGATGCACATTATTTTCCTTTCTTAACCCAAGTCACCTTGCATCGAGACCATCGCACAGTAATTTACAATATGTTTTCCTTCATTTGCCACTGTTAATTTTCACATATAATGAACAGGGATCTGAAACAATCGACAATAATGGGAGAGATAAATCCCTTAATTAAAGACTGGATTAATGAAGGTCAGGGGAAAAGTAAGTTTTATATATATATATATATATATATATATATATATATATATATATATATATATATATATATATATATAGAAAAATACCCACTGTATACCGATAATAATATTGTTACGGTTGTGGAAATTTGCATTACATCAGAAAGAGTCCTCGGTTGAGATATATCGGTAAGTTCATGTGTAGTTAGCCAAACCCGTTGTATAGAGGGAATATGTGTGATTCATCCGGGCTGCGACGCTTTGAGTTCGCCATTTTTCTTTCTCTGTTGTTATTTTCGAGCATTAATCCCCCAACAACTCAAACATCACCACCTTCGCCTCTTTACCTCCACAACTCCATCCCGCAAACATCGCTTCACCACCATTCTCAAACGACGCCCGCCAACAACTCAAACACCACCAGCTTCGCCTCTTTACCTCCACAACTCCATCCCGCAAACGTCGCTTCACGACCATTCTCAAACGACGCCCGCCAACAACCAAACTCCCACCACCTCCGCCTTTCTACCACACGTCGTGCCATGGGCTGTGAATGCATTCCTTTCGCTTCAAAAAGCGGATCAGGAATGCTTCACACCCCCTTTTCATCCGTCCAATGACCGAGCATCGGGTAGTGGAGCCCCGCCTCCGAACCCGCTGTGAATGCGTTCCTTTCGCCCCGAAAAGCGGATCAGGAATGCTTCACGCCCCCTTTTTGCCCCACCAATGGCTGAACAGAGGGTGGCGTGGCCTCGCCTCCAATCGCGTTTTGAACCGAATATTTGCATATAGGCTCCTCCTGAGGCCGATAAAGATGAGAGCACAAGGCGACTCGCGAGGAGTTGCAGGGAAGTTGGACGGAGTTGGAGTTCGCGCGGTTCGGTTGCAGGCGGCTGGTCGAGTTCAAGTTCAAGTCAAGGGAAGACAGCGGTCGGCAACAAGTTTGCGGTGTGGGGGTCACTCGTCTCGTCGCAAGGTCCAAGCCAGCCAGCCATTCCCCTCTCCCTGAGCATCAGCGATTTCCCCCCCCCCCATCCGCGCTGAGATAGTGCTGGGGGGGGGCGTTCCTCCCCCACCCTAAACATGGTGCCAACAAAACCGCTCGCGCAGAAAACGCCGGAGAGGGCTCGCCGACCACGCCAGGGGCACGGAGTCGGGGCGCAGCTGCGCGAACATTGCGGCTTGTCCACTATCGCATCACGAGGACGCGGGTAAGACCTTCCCGGTCTCGTGGACCTGGCAGATCCTCCAGGATCCACGTACATTTGGTCTACGGACCAGTCTGCCTCCTTGCCCATGAGGGTGGCTTTCTTTCTTTCGGGTTGAATGCATGCTGTGGCGCCATGTCCAATAAGTAGAACTGCCTAAGTGTCTGTGCCTGTTCATTGCCCCTTTTATTCGGGTGTAACTCTTTCCCTTGCATTTGCTTTTGTTGCATGATTGTATGGCTGTATATACATGCCTTCTGTGTGTGTGAAATAAATGTGCATTGTGTGAACTGTTTTCCCGTTTCGTTTCCTCTTTTCCTTGTATTGAATCTCCATCTTGCATCACGTAAGGGATTGATAGTGGGTTTAATACGCCCGATAATTAATCGGAACCGTCGAGGCCGACGATAACTCCGCTCGGTTATCCCGATAACACGGAACGGACCGATTAAGCGGTTCGTGTCCGGAGTCGGCCTGTGGCGTGGTACGATCGCCCGGTCGACCACTCGCGCAGGTACTTAGGTAGGTCGAATTTGGCGAGAAACCCTATCCTGCGCGGGTGGGCAATTGGCAGGATCGTGGTGAGGTTAAATCCCCACCCATGACTGGCTCTGGGCGGTAGTTCCCGGAGGGTCACGACTGAATTGTCCGTTCCGGTGGGCGAGGCAGCCGCTTTTGGCTACACGCGGTCATTCGCACGCCGGCGGGCGCGAATTCGCAACAATATGTTGGCTTTCCAATTCAGCAGAAAAGCCACATGACTGGAGCGACATAAGGAGTGGGTGCTGTTAGAAAAGCAACAAAATCCTGGTTATCAAAAGTAATTTGTACTACAAGCGAGACTGGACAACGTGGGCTATAGAGAGCAAAGTCCTTGACACCAAACAGCACCTTGAACACCGAGTCGAGTGCAATCTTTCCCAGCTCTGAGCGCATTGTGGTTTGCGCAAGCTGTGTGACCGCATACTCTGGATCCTCCACGCCATAGCTGGCCTAATGAGTGAAAAATAAAGCAAGTATTTCAGGATATTTGAAATTCGACCAAAAAATCATTTTTCCAATGTCTAGTACAACATCCACTACGAGCGAGACTGGATGACGTGGAGAGAAGTAAAGGGCTGGGTTCCTAACTCTGAGAGAAAACAAAAACAACCCAATGTTGATGTGCGGCTTTGGGAAACTACATTTGCCATCAATGTCATGTTCAACCACACTCACAGCAGCAAGATCGACTGAACCGCAATTACAGACCATACCTATAAAATGCCAATCGGAGGGACACACAGGATCAAATATATAAATGTTTGCAGATTCTTGTCTTTGATAAAGTTTCTTCTTGGTCAATAATGCACAGCTCCTGGCAGCTGATTGCATAATTTCTGGGGGTGCATCTCTTGCAGTGCCTGCTATAGGTCACGGCAGGAATTTGGAATTTGGCCAGAGTGTGGGCACACAATGGCATACTCAAATGCAAAAACGCTGTCGGATCTTTAACATCTGCCAGCAAAAGCTAGGAGACAGGGGCCCAGCTTAACGTCTACCGGACAGTCGATATACTCAATGATGCATCGCTCTTCCCACAAAGCTCCAAGTTGATGGTTTACAGTCGGGTTGGGAGTTTAACCCAGACTCGACACTTCACAGGTGAGTACGTTACCTCTGAACTATTCCAGCCACATTTATTCCTATAATAAGAAAGAGCATGCTACCCTACCAAGATGGTATCTCTCATTTCTGAGAGATAAAGGTAGTTATGCTACTGCAAGAACTACAAATAGGACATTGCATAGTTAGCTATACATGTTAGAACAACATCAAGTTGATAAGACAGGAGCAAAAACCACATTTTTCTTGTTGTAACAAGTCTGAACTTCAAAATAAGTTTGTGATTTTTCTTTTTCTTCTTCTTCTAGTCATCATTATATCTCTATTTCAAGGCTGACAGGATGACGTCGAGGACACACACTCACCTCGAAGATGTCTATAGCCTAGGTTTGAATCCCGACCCAGCTATAAACTGTCATCATGGTGTTTCACAGGTAGGGTGATTCATCAATGTGTGTGCCATCCTTCAGATGGACGTTAAACTGGCGTCCCATCTGCATCTGCAGGCATTCGTTGGTGGACGTTAAAGATGCAACTGTGTTCTTCGAGTGGAGTGGACGAGTTATTGGCGGCATCCTGAACAAATTACAAATTCCTGCCCCAACCACTTAGTCGAGTGTCAGGCCTGACCAGCTGATTCATGAAAGACTTAGGCCAAAAAATTTGTCTGGCCAACACCACAAGGACGTAAAATATTGTGCCCGTTAAAAAAAAAAGTTTGTTTATTACCCTACACCTTGACATCTCGATGTGAGTGTTGCATCCTTTGTTTTTCAAACTCCATCAAAAGCCTTAAACTGTGTATAACCCTTTACATTCTTACAGGAATAAGGCAGTTATGACTCATTTCTCAAGAATGCATCTTTAATAACAGATCTACAAACACAACAGGAAATGCACAAACGTACTGAAACATATTAGGAAACGGCTTAAAATGTTGTCACTCCAACGATTCCGTTTAAATTCCATTACAGCTAAATTATGGAGATACAACTCAATGAAAAAATAAAAAACTCACATTGTATGGGTCCAGAATACGAAGGTATAGCACACCATCGATCGACAAAGTCACATTGTCTGGGTAAAGAAAGGCACATCATGAGACAGACATTGGGCATCACTGTCAGGCATTAACAAGGTGTTTTAAAATAAAACCTACAGGGCCAAATTTACGAAAGGTGAAAGGAGTTTAACAGTTAGACACGTGTGTAGAAACGCTAATCGTGCGACGATCACCCGTTCAAAGTAAATCGCCAATCACCTTAAGTGCGATCCAAACCTAATCACAAAGGTTATACACATCAGGTGAACCTAATCAATATACTGTCGGACCCTGGCCATGTGGGACTTTTGTCTTTGCCAAGTGGGACTTTTTATATGCCACGTGGAACTTTTCGCTATGCGACCAACCAAGATGAAACAAAGAAAAAAAAAAAAAAAGAGACAAAGAAAATTAATTAATTAAATGTTGTGCCCTATTAACTTGGTACTGAGGTGGTTTACCAATGGAGGGCATTTTAATTATGGCTGGTGACCCTCAAGTGTTACCCCAAAAGGCCATCAGACAGAAGGTCTTAGGGGTCTATAGGATCTTTGGGTCCAAAAGGGTATTCAAGGTCTAAACGTGTAAAAAGGGTTATAAAGGGTCTTAGGGGTCTTAAAGGTCGAAAGAGTCTTCGGGGAATTTGGGTTATAAAGGGTCTAAGGTGTCTTTGGGGTCTGAAGGTTCTTCGGGGTATTAAGTGTCTTAAAGGACCTGAGGGTTATAAAGGGTCTTCAGGGTTTTGGGGAGCCTTAAGGGTCTTAAAGGTGATTGAGGGTCATAAGGATATTGGGGGTCGGCTCCAATTGGTCTTGGGATATTAAGGGGTCTTCAAGCACGCACAACTAATCGGCTGTTTAGGCGTGCACAACTAATCGGATGTTGAAGCGTGCACAACTAATCGGATGTTGAAGCGTGCACAACTAATCGGATGTTTACCTCATTCGTAAATTGTTTTTTTTTTTTTTTTGGGTGGTGAGCTGTGTTTCATACAACGATCTTTTTGTCAAAAGGCTCTAGGCGTGTTTTAGCAAGACGCTCGCTAAACGCCTTTCCTAAATTAGGCCCACCAGGTCTCATTGTAATGCAATTGTTGTGACACAATAACTATCTTTATGTATACATTATATACATTGCAACAATGTGATAATTTTATCACTTAAGTAAAGGATAGGTACAATTCATCACATTTCATTCTCATCGAGTTTCTCGAAGTTGCCCATCATCAAGGCTTGCATCACAAGCTTAACATGAGCAAACTCACCCAAACTGATTGCAGTCTGTTCTGGGATATCGATGACTATTTCCTTTAGGCTCTGAACATATTTGACTCGATCAACCACAGGTAAAAGAACATTCAAACCCTGTGGAACGGTGAAGCAAAGAAATATATTTATGGAATTCAGAGAAAATCCTTAATTTGTAAAATTCTACACAGAATGGACAAAATTTCACTTGATTTTAAAAATGTAATGCAGGCTTCAGAACAATTTTGAATGATGCGTTCCTGATTTTGCAGAAACTACTAATATGTCTTCGTCTACCCCTCCAGATCCATCTCCGCCCCAAACAATAACCCAATATCTATATCTCTCTCTCTCTCCTCCCCCTTCCCCCCCTCATCTTACCACCCTTTCTCTCTCAACCCCACTCTTCTTCTCTTTCCCCCCCAAACCCCTCATCTCATCCACCCCACATTCTGTGCCTCCATTCTTCACCTCGACCTCTCTGTGGCCTCCATTCTTCACCTCGACCTCTCCGTTCCTCCATCCCTCACCTCGACCTCTCCATGCCTCCATCCCGTCCCGCGCCCCATCCGCACCTCTATCCCGTCCCGCGCCCCATCCGTGCCTCCATCCCCTACTGCGCCCCATCGGCGACTCCATCCCGTCCCATTCCCCATCGGCGCCTCCATCCCGTCCCACGCCCCATCCGCGCCTCCATCCCGTCCCGAGCCCCATCCGCGCCTCCATCCCGTCCCGAGCCCCATCCGCGCCTCCATCCCGTCCCGAGCCCCATCCGCGCCTCCATCCCGTCCCGAGCCCCGTCCGCGCCTCCATCCCGTCCCGAGCCCCATCCGCGCCTCCATCCCGTCCCGAGCCCCATCCGCGCCTCCATCCCGTCCCGAGCCCCATCCGCGCCTCCATCCCGTCCCGAGCCCCATCCGCGCCTCCATCCCGTCCCGCGCCCCATCCGCGCCTCCATCCCGTCCCGCGCCCGATCCGCGCCTCCATCCCGTCCCGCGCCCCATCCGCGCCTCCATCCCGCCCCGCGTCCCATCTGTGCCTCCATCCCATCCCGAGCCCCATCCGCGCCTCCATCCCGTCCCGAGCCCCATCCGCGCCTCCATCCCGTCCCGAGCCCCATCCGCGCCTCCATCCCGTCCCGAGCCCCATCCGCGCCTCCATCCCGTCCCGAGCCCCATCCGCACCTCCATCCTGTCTCACGCCCCATCCGCGCCTCCATCCCCTCCCGCGCCCCATCGGCGACTCCATCCCGTCCCATTCCCCATCCGCACCTCCATCCCGTCCCGCGCCCCATCGGCGCCTCCATCCCGTCCCATGCCCCATCCGCACCTCCATCCCATCCACGCCTCCAACCCGTCCCGCGCCCCATCCGCATTTACATCCCGTCCCGCACCCCATCTGCCACTCCATCCCACCCCACGCCCTATCCTATCCGCCCCTCCATGCATCCAACGGTCCCTCTGCATCTTTTCAATCTTCATCAACCCCCTCTTGTGTGTGTCTATCTCTCTCCCTTTCTCTCTGTCTCATTAGACACCCAGCTTAATGCCTAACCGACTGGTGATACTCTTTGTGATGCACCAACAAAGCACCAATCACAGTTTATAATCAGGGCAAACAGCTTAAACCTCTGCATCACCCTGCCACACAACGAATCGTGGAAGAAATTTCTAAGTTTAAAAATCTCATTCAATGACTTTTTTCATGGTCAGGAGCAGAGACAACATGAAATTAAGATAGAGGAAAAGGTACTGTTCAAATCGTCAGGTTTGGCCTTGGCCGGTTGCCTGGCTAGAATTCCAGCATACCGTGTCAAAGCGGTCTTGGCAGCCGACTGATTTCTGTCATCCCAGGATGGATCACCTGTCTGCACCACAATACCATGCCGAATGGGTCCACTTAGTCAGTAGATGCACAGCGCTTATCGGTGCCGTGCATCCGATCTCGAACAATGACCAAGCAGAGTCGTTAAACGTATGGCACGGCCTCGCTATGTGTGCTAAACACCAAAATCCAATTTGTCCATTAATGGACTTGCACAATAATTGCAATCGTGATCAGAACCACCTGAATGCACTCGGAGACCAAGTAATTTTGAAGTGCAATCGAAGGACACAGGGCAGGAATACATGGAGAAGGAATCAATCATAAACAAATAATCATCCCTTAATACTTACCGATACACGTGCATGGATCAAACAAACAAACAAACGGACACCTTAATATCTAATCTTAAGGCTTCTTTCATACCACAGGAGATAGATAAGAAAGAGAGTCAGACAAGACTAAAATATTTTGGCTGTGACCAGCAGGACACAGCTTGACCCGCTGATGGAGAAAGGAGCAGGCAAAGGAACAATTTGGGCCGCAGCCCGATCCTGGCACGAATAAAAGAATGGACGTGGCTTCCTGGGTGGGGCGTGGCGCAGACCGCAGAAACGAAAGGAGCCAGTTAAGGGGGAAACTATTTTCCAGTGAAGTTCCCAGGCATTTGCTGCCACCCCACAGCTTAAACCAGTTTCTGCCCTCACCCACTTTGTTGATACACTTAGCCCCTCCCCACTAGCTGCTATGGGTCTGGGGCCCAGTTTACGGGTGCGGCATCCTTCACTGACCTGTAACTCAGATGGTCCCCTTCTCAGTTTTGGTCGGCTTTTTCCACCTAAACTCGTGCCTAATGGCATGTCAGAACGTTTTAAAGCACAAAAAAAGACAGATTCTAAAAGTAAGAAAATTAAAAAGGTATTTCCAGGGATGACCATTTTGGACACAAATATTGGGGGTTGGTCGACAGCATCTTTTGAAACATAAAACAACGCACATCTCATATTACAATTAAATTATCTCATACTTATCCGAATAGAATGCAATATGGGAGATAACTAACCTATCATTCTAGGCTAAATTAGCCCCTACAAGTCATTCCCACAACAGTACATCAAGATTAAACAAATGATATTGAAAACAAGAAAGGCTCATGTATCATTAGATGAAAGACCAAATACTGCATTGGAGTCATCAGAAGGAATCTGATTAAGCAAAGAGCAATGATAGAGTCATCAAGAGGAACCTGGATAGGATTCGGGTTTCAGCTGCTACTCCTCTACACTGAAACCCATTCCAGGCACAGCCAATTCATTTTAATCACTTTGACAAAAGCAACCGAATGATGCCATGGACTTAAAAGCAAAATCCCAGACATCAAAATCTCAGCGGTAATTCACCGGTTCAAGGATTCGATGGAAACGGCCCATGCGCTCCACCACCCAGGCCTCCTGCTGCGGGACAAACAACAACACCGTGTTCATGGGCAGACTTGAGGCTGCACGCATGTGACTTGCCAAAAGTGGCACCGATGCCTGCGATGATGGGAGTAGGTCAAAGAGAAGGGGCAATCAGTTAATCAAATAAATTACAGATGCCATTGACCCACATCAATCCCACTTTAAATTAGAAGGGCACTTGGTAGAGCACATACCTCCGCCACAAAATGCCAGATCTACGAGAACATATCGGGCCGAATCAATACATTTTTGAAATATCATGCTATATAGTTTTTGGCCCGACCTCTCAATCGTGAAGAAACACTTTGAAAATTAAATAATTCTCATATCCAAATCCGGATTCGGATCTTCACCTAAATTGAATCAATTTGTCGTGGTCACCCACCCAACCTGTTTTCCAAGTTTCGTCCACATCCGTCCACAACTTTTTGAGATATCGTGTTATGTATCGTTTTTGGCCCTATCTCTCAATAGTGAAGAATCACTTTAATATTCTCGTCGTCGGATCCAGATCCGCATTTCACCAAAATCTAATAAGTTCATCCTTATCACACACCGAACCCGTTCACAAAATTTCATCCGGATCCGACCGCAACTTTTTGAGATATCCTGTACACAGACACAAACAGACAAACAAACAAATGAAAAATCACTCATCGAGTGACAACTTGGTGAAACAGAACGGCACTCGGTGGAGCACATACCTCCGCCACACTGAATAGTATACATTTTGGATGCACTTAAAGGTTGGATCTGAATCCAGACATTAACCAAAATCGAATCGGCCTGCTCTTGTCACCTAACCAATTCTTCCATCTCGTTTTGTCACAAGTCGTTTTATCTTTTTTATCTTAGTCGTTAAGACACAACTTTTAGAGATATCGTGCTATATATTGTTTTTGGCCTTATTTTTCAATGGTGAAGAATCACATGAAAAATTCTCGGATCCGGACTCAGATCTTCACTAAAATCGAATCAATTGGTCCTCGTCACACACCCAACCTGTCCACCAAGTTTCATCCGAATGTGTCCACAACTTTTTGAGATATCATGCAATATCGTTTTTATCCCCATCTCTCAACGGTGAAGAATCCGTTAGAAATGAAATAATTCTCGTATCCAGATCTGAATTTAGATCTTCATCAAAATCGAATCAATTCTTCCTTGTGGCACTCGCAACCTGTGCACCAAGTTTCGTGTGAATCCTTCCATAACCTTTTGAGATATTGTGGTACATATCGTTTTTGATCCTGTCTCTCAATGGTGAAGAATCACTTAAAAAAAAAAATTCTCTGATCCCGATCCAGGTTTGGATCGTCACCAAAATTTAGCATTGCTGTCCTTGGCCAGTCACCTACACACACAAAAATATTCAAAACGATTGCTTGAAAACTATAGCCAAAATCATGTGACAAACAGACAGACAGACAAATGCTACAGACCAACATTCTTGGCAAAAAAAATTTCACCAAGTAACAAACACAGACAGAAAGGGATGAAAACATAACCTCCTCCACCTTTGGTGGTGCAGGTTAATGTAATTTGTGAGAGTGGAGGAAAACGAGTTGCCATCCCACTACATAAAACAAGAGCAAGAATTGCTTTGCAATACATGTCCCCGAACCAACGTGATATTTTCCAAGTTCAAAAAGGCCGTAACTCTGAAAAATTGACAAAATGCTCTGAAACTCAAACTTGTTCCGTAACTTATCATAATAAAGCCATGGACCAAGTTTTAATTGAATATTTTAAAGGGTATGGGGAAAAAAAAGTCTGAAAAACTACAGGTGGGACTGACAGATGGACGGATGGACAGACAGACGGATGGAGAGCAAAGTTATAGTCCCGTCCGGTGAAGCCAGTCGGAGACTAATAAGGCAGTTCTCTGTATGTGTGCACTTCTGAAAATCAGAGTCAATCTCTACCAAAGTTTGTCGATGTGCTGGGGGTATCCAGGGTCAGGTCAGAGGCACAACCCCCTGCCCCCTCCCTGCGAAGGTGCAGTTCCCTCTGTAAATGGATCAACATACTGTAGCAAAGCAAGAGGAGCAGATGTTTCTTGCCAAATTAAAAGAAGGGAATTCTCTGTATACTTGTACGTGTGTACATCTGATCATTTTCGAATCGGAAACAGCTGGGCCAATCTGGGGAGATGACTTACAACATATTGTACATACATGTGTACAATCTTTCGACCTCACTATAACATCGTCTTAAATCCCCGAATGCGTACAATTCCAAGACACCGATATAAATATGTTTCCACTGAAAACACACGGACACTTTATGATGTCCGAACAGAACATGTATATGTTTGTCGCATAAAAATGGGACCGTTTTAAGTGCTTGTTGGATTCGAAAGAACAACACAAAAAAGGTTCTGATTTTATCGATCAATTCATGAAAATGAATGTTGAATGTTGATCTCAGCCTTCTGATTGCAGACTCCGTTAAATGAATCACCAAGCCTGCCGTGTTCACACAAGGTAATCCCACAAAGGTTGAAAGTCGGTTCAATGGCAGTGATGGTCGAAGGTTTGGGTAGAGCACGCCTGTCTATTAACCTCTGGGTCTTGCACCGATCCACATGGCCTCAGCAGTTTGCAGTACAGGGAGCTGCAGACCATCAGCTTTTTGGGTGTGTTCAGAAGGTTCAACAACTCTTTTGTTGTGCAGAGGCACACCCCTTTCTTGACGGTGAGTTTCGAAGTATTTTCGGCTTTTTTTTTGGATGCTTTGTGGGGCATTTTAGGGACCAATCCTCATCTTGCACACAATATACGTTCAGTTGCCCCGATGACCCCCACTGCTCGGCGTTGCTGCGCATGCATGCTGAGCATTCTGGGGCAGATTACATCATTTCTAAAGTTCCGTATTGAAGAACAGTGTTCATAGTGGAGAGATATCTAAAGACAAATCACGCTATTGCAGTCAATAAGACATTTTAGAACAAAATCTCGTCAAAACAAAAGTTCTGAGTTATTCTTTTCTAATAATGCCAATCTCATCATCATCGAACTGAAAAGAAAAAAAAGTTATCGGCATTTAAAACTAACTTTTTTTACAGGACAGGCACGCACTTCGACCGATTAATTACCTCCGCCACCGAAGGTGGACCACTCCCCCACAAGGGTGCACGAGGGTGAACCAAATTAACTTTATTCACAAGTAAAGAGATCAAACTAAACACTGTTATAGTAGAAGGAGGATACATGTCCGGAATACCTGCTAAGAACATGTACAAATCAATATTCACCGATTGTGAAAGTATTCACCCCGTTAGGTCAGTACTTGGTAGAAACACCTTTTGCAGCAATGACTGCCCTGAGTCTTTGTGGGTGGGTCTCCACCAGCTTGGTACAGTGAGATGGTGAAATCTTTGCTCATTCTTCACGTGAAAATTGCTCTAGTTCTACCAAGTTTGACGGGGATCGTCGATGGACCGCAATCTTCAAGTCTCGCCATTTAAATGTTCAATTGGGTTCAAGTCAGGACGTTGACCGGGTCACTCAAGAACATTTTCTTCCGATTCAGCCACTCGTGTGTGGATTTAGCTTTGTACTTCAGATCATTGTCCTGTTGAAATGTGAATCTCCTACCCAGTTTCAGATTCATGGCTGACTCGAGCAGGTTTTCATCAAGGATTCTCCTGTACTTTGCACCGTCTATCACTTACCTTCTATCCTTTCTATCCTTTATTGTGTGCAATACATCCTTTCTATCCCGCCAAACTTGCCACCACCATGCTGATGAAAAGCACACCGACAACATGATGCTGCCACCACCATGCTTTACAGTAAGGATGGTATTGACTGGGTGATGTGCAGGGTTTAGACTTGCGCCAGACGTAAAATTTTTAATCGAGATCAAAAAGTTCAATTTTCTTCTTCTTGTGTGACCACGAAACATTTCTCCATGTCTGCAGTATCATTACTTTTCCCAAACAACACACGAGCTTTGAGATGCGTCCGTTTCAGTAATGGCTTCTTTCTTGCTACCTGTCCGTAGATGCCAGCTTTGTGAAGGAAACAGGATGTTGTTGATTCATGAACACTGACCGTCATCTACGTCCGACAGAGAGCCTTGCAGGTCTTTCAAAGTCATTGTTGGATTGACAGTGACGTCCCAAACCAGTTTCCTGCTTGCCGGCTGCTGTGTTTGGATGGGTGACCTCTCTCTCTATCGAGTGCAGCCTGTGGCTGCTGGTTGCATCATTGGTTGGGACGCGGTTATGCCACTGATGCAGTGTCCCCCTTACCAGTACACTGGTGCTCATTTTACCAACCTCGGAAGGATGACAGGCTGAGTCAACCTCCTGGTGTATTTTCTTAATTCAGCGGCCAACGGGGCTTGAACTCAGGACCGTAGGATCCCAAGCCAACACTCTAACCACTAAGCCAACACCAGGCTGATGGGTGACCTGATCTGGGTGGTCGCTTCATCACTTCGGAGTAGTTTGTGAAGACTCTAAACACATGTTGAAGTTTGATTTGACGGTATCATGAAATAAGCTCAGGTGACATCAAAATGTGAGAACTTTGGAGGGGGCTGAATACTTTTTCAGGCCACCACTGCACATCAACTTGTTGTGTTCCTCTCGAATAATAAACTTTTGAGATCGTGTTTCAAGCTGTTAACACAAATAGTTTGCCGAAGGATCAATTCAAGAAAATTCCATAAAACTTTGGTCCATAGTTTCGTTTTCCAAAGGAAGTTCTAGTTTGTTGGAAATGGTACAAATCAGTTGTCTTGATGGGCAACTACCTCCGACTCCAAGAGCGAACGGAGATGATGTTTTCACCCCCGCTCTGTCTGTCTGTGAGCAGCGTATCTGAAAAAGAAAAAGTTTTGGACGAGTTGTCACAAAACCAGATGAATGAGTCCGTTCGGTGATAAGAACAAGCAGATCTGATTTTGTTGCAGGTCCGAATCCAGATCCGGCCTGTCGGTGGGATACAAAACGTGAAACCAGTCCACCTGGTGGAGGTGTGTGCTCGACCGAGTGACGTTCTAGTTGTGAATGACTTTTTGGGGGGTTTTGTGACATCTTGAGATTAATATGGACAGGGGGATGGGGGGGGGGCATGGTGGAGTAACCGGAGCGGACACGAGGAACATCGACATTATGGCCAAACGTTTCCATGACAACCACATCCAATTTTAAACTCCGACAGTGAACTAAAACCCTGACGTCGAGGTGAAAACGCACCTGACAATGTTGAAAGTTCGGCTCGAGCACAAATCAAGTGGCCGGACGATGCACAGACCGTCGATCAATCGACGACATCGGTGATTCGGTAAATACCAAAACCGGACGCAACCGCCGAACATTTTTGGGAATCCGGGATAACCAGAGACCGTAAAACACATAAATAAACAAGGGATTCCGAAGTCCCGAAGTCTCGAAGCAAGCGGGACGTCCCACGCACTCACCCTGAGACCGCGCTGGGAGAACACGCGAGGAAACATTTTTCACGGTGACCCGGAAGTGACGTAACGGACTAGATCCTTCACGTTTTCACGGTGACCCGGAAGTGACGAAACGGACTAGTTCCGAAACCTTGGGCGCAATGCGCGCGTTCATGATGCAACCACGTGCAATGCTTAATTCCTGTCAACAATTATATTAATGGGGGGGGGAATTAATGCCGATATCGAAATTCGAGAAAAGATAAATAGATGATTTAAAGCTTCGTGTGTTTAAAAAAAAAATAAAAAATACATAAAGCGGCCGAGGATTGGGGGAGTAGCACCGAGGTACTCGATGAACGTGATAATTCTATACCCTGCGTATGTAATAGATCGATAGATCGCCTCCTGCTCCGTGAATCACTTGACGTGTCAGCTTACCAACAGCTCCAGCATTACAAATGGCGAAAAAAAAATAAACATCGTTTTCATTGTTATTTATTCGTGCGCAGCCTGTGGCAGCTGTGCCGCTGATTCAGTGCCCCCCTGTTACTGGCACGCTATTCATTCAGTGTTCTCAAAATTGTCACATTCTTAATATGGAATAGGCAAAGCCTCGAAGCGAACGTAGAATTCTTCTTACTTTCGCTTCTGACTTTTACCGATAACTTGTTCACAACTGTATACTTACCAACTATACCGTGGTACATGTAAGTGCCGCACAGCTGATGATTTTAACGCTATTTCCGGTTACTTCGGCCTGGATTCGGGATCAGCGATCTAATAATGCAAATCAGGATTAAAAATTATTTTTTGATGATGCGGGAGATATCTTTATTAAAATTAACTTTGGGGAAAAAAATAATTGAATAAATAAATAAATAAATAAACCATCACTTCTGATCAAGAATAAAAGAAATTAAAAGTTCCAGAAAGTTTCAAAATCACTCCCGATAATGTTAAATACAAAATAAACACTTCCTGTCATGAAAAAATCACTTTCGGAAGTATAAAATTAACTTTGGGAAAAAAATAATTGAATAAATAAATAAACACTTCCGGTCCTGATCTCCCGGCATGCATCATTCCCCATGACAAAAACCGGAAACAAAAAAAAAACAGAAACAAAACAAAATCGGAAGCAAAATGGTCATAGCCAACGACACGGATTCACAATTGGCAGGGTATTGTGTTGTTTTTGTTGTTTCCTATTCTCTCATGTGCATGCGTTAAGTAATATTCACAAGATAGAAATAAAACCCAATCGTGTTTATACACCGCACAGTGTTTAGCAACAACCAGAAGCAAAAGGTCATAGCGAACGACACAGATTCCAAATAGGCAGGGGTATTGTGTTGTTGTTGTTGTTTCCTATTCCCTCACGTGCACGCGTTAAGTATGAAGCTCACTGCGTTCGCTATGAAACAAGAAAGTAATTTTATTAAATATTGTTGCGAATTCGCGCCCGCCGGCGTGCGATCGGCCGCTCAACTCGAATGGCGGCCGCCTCGCCCACCGGAACGGACAATTCCGTCATGACCCTCTCGGAACAACGCCGGGAGCTAGTCACGGGTGGGGGTTTAACCCCACCACGACCGTGCCAATTGCCCACCCGCGCAGGATAGGGTTGCTCGCCAAATTCGATCCACCGAAGTACCTGCGCGGATGGTCGACCGGGCGATCGTACCTCACCGCAGGCCGACTCCGGACACGAACCGCTTAAGCAGTCCGTTCCGTGTTATCGGGATAACCGAGCGGTGTTATCGTCGGCCTCGACGGTTCCAATTAATTATCGGGCGTATTAAGCCCACTACGAACCTTTTACGTGAAGCAGGATGGAGGGTCAATAAAGAAAAGACAAAGCGAAACGGGAAAACAGTTCACACAATGCATATTTCTTACGCGACACACGGAAAACACACATATACAGCCAAACAGTCAAAATGCACCTCTAGCAGTAACACAAAAGAAACAATGACACAGAGTTACTACCGAATACGTGTACACACGGCAACACTTGTACAGTTCTACTTTACAGGCGGCGCCAACACACATTTTCTCAAAAGCAAAGGAAAGAAGCCACCCTCATAGACAAGGGGGCAGACGGGCCTGTAGGCCAATATGTGCGCGTGACCTGAAGGAGCGGCCAGGTCCGCGAGACCAGGTGGGTCCTACCCGCGTCCTCGTGACGCGTTGGTGGACGAGCCGCAGACATGGCCGCGTGGCTGTGCCCCGACTCCGTGCTCCTTCGCGGGTTTCGTTGGCACGATGTTTGGAGTGGGGTGGGAACGGGGCCCCCTTTGTTGCACTATCTCAGCGCGGGGGAAAAGCGGGAATTGTTGATGCCCTGGGGGAGGGAGAATGGCTGGCTGGCTTGGGGCCCGCGATGAGCGATCTCCCACCGCGACCTCGTCGCCGACCGCCGTCCTTCTCGCCTCGGACCCGAGCTCCTTGGCCTCTTCCCACAACTCTCCTTAGCCGACTGCAGAACCCAACTCGATGCCTTCGCCACCCGACTCCACTCTCTGCCACACTCTGCCGCTGCCACACTCTGCTCTTCCAACCAAAAACTGACTCTGCCACGATTCGCCTTGCGCTTGCCGTTTTATAGGCCGGCAGGAGAAAACAATATGCAAATTTCCTGATCAGGATGTCCTCGGGGGCGGAGCCACACTCGCCCCTTAGACGGAGGAAAAGTGGGCGTGAACCTCCCCTGATCCTAGAATTTGCATATATCGATTTCATACCGACGCGCCTGGAGGCGGGGCCAAGCCGCTCCGCGCTTGCTGATTGGACGGATCAGAAGTGGGCGTGTAGCGTCCTTGATCCGAATTCTCACCTCGGAAAGGCCGCTATTTGCACTCGCGGCTCGGTGCGTGTCTTGAACGAGCCCAAGACAGCTCGACGCTCAATGTTCACAGGTGGTGCGGGAATGGCCGTAGAAGGAGAGAGGTGAGGGTGGTGGAGGGTTCATCGGTGGTGGTTTGATGGTTATGGCGGTTGAGATGTGGTTGGTTCAAAATAAAGATAGAACAGAAAAACTGCTATCTCAAAGCGTCGCAGCCCGAATGAATCACATAAATTTCCTCTAAACAACGGGTTTGGGGCTAACGACACATGTACTTAGAGTTATCTCACCTACGGGCCCTGAATGGTGGTTTGCGAATTTCCACAGCCTTAACACTACCCCCTCCCCTTTTTACAGACTCGTCCCGAGTCGTCAAATTCTCGTGTGCCATCATGTGTAGTTCTCCCCTCGTACGTTTTACCTTCGGATCCCTGAGTGTGACATTCATGGTATTCGTGTCCCCAAAATAAATAACCTGAGGGCTGAGTAACTACCTAAACAAACCCACTCATACGGACGACTTAAATAAAATTGCCGGCGCTAGACAGACATGCCGGGGGCGCACTCATATGTACAGTACATCTTAACCTTGACTTACAAATTTTACACTAAACCATGGCCCAGGATCAATGGACTCTGCAAAGAGAAAAGCAGTTAGCAGGGAGCCAGGCTGCTCGCATGCAGTCTCTGGCTCACGCAATGCAGGTGACAGGGAACGTGGCCGGCTGCTTACACACAGTCCAAGGCCTCCCCCTTTGAAAATGAACACAGTGAACCACAACGGTGCATGGACTGCACAAATGCAGTCTCCGTGCCAGCTCAAGTGGCATACGCAATGAGCACAACAGATGGATGGATGGACGCAAACAAACAACGGTGCACGGGCTGCTTGTGCAGGCCCATGTTGTAGCTGCCAACAGGGCAGTTCTTGCAGCTTGTAAACTGTTGCGTTCCGATTATCCCGGCACGCATGGAAATGAACAGGGGGGGCAAATCATAACAGGACGGGGCAAAATGGACGAGGGCAGTAGGCATGGCATGGCAAAGGTGATTGCAGGCAACAAAGCCGGCAGTACAAGGCCGTTGCAGGCAAACCCAGCCGGCAGACGAACTGGCCGGTACAGGCCTTGAAGCACAGCAGCTGCAGACGATGCGGCCGGCACAGGCCTTGCAGCAGAACAACAGCTGCCGATGAAGTGGGCTGGCCTTTGCCCTGCAGTGGAGATTGGTGGAAGGAGTGCGGTGGTGCTGGCCATTCGGAAGGCGGGCTCGGACCTACCCTACGGTCTCCCTCCCAACCTATCGCCTTTGCCTGTCACTGTCCATACCCACTCCCTTAATTTGTAAAACCCAATTTAGCCCCAATTAATTTTTTTTGTTTTATTTTTTTTTATCTTTTTACTCTTCCCCACTATAAATCGTCCCCTAACCCCCTTTACTGTCCTTGTTCGGCTAACCTATCTCCACTAGCCTACTACCAACCCTGACGTTCCCTTCCCGGAGGGGAATGAGGGAGAGCTGGGGTCCTGCGTTAAGGCCCAATGAAGCCTCAGGATGGCCTCCCTCGACTTCAGCGATCTTTCACCCAAAGTGGGTCCAGCGGCCCACAACGAGAGCGAAGGGATGGATGGTGCGGAGGGGTACATCTCCTAATCTACCCTAACCATTATCTCTTAAACTACCCCGGGGCATTCAACAAGCGCCTTGCGCTTAAACTATTGGTTCTATCAACCCAGATTCCCGTTGCCTGTGTTGGTGTCCTCACAATTTCGGGCCTCGCCCCCCAATTTTCTTCCCGTGCCCTCACAAGGTTTCATGGCTGGGACGTGTGGCTCCCTTGGCAGGCACTACCCTGTGCCGATTCTCCAGCTATGGCACCCCCGGGCACTACACTGCCTCCGAGCCTACCAGCTCCCTAAACACCGGGGAGTGCCCTGCCTGGCGACTCCCCTGAAGCGCTCACATGGCAGGCTGGCTTCTCGGGCCCCTTTCCGAGGCTCACCCGTGCCCACAACACTGCCCACGCGGCTAATGGCGCCCCGGGCCCCCGCATCATGCGGGCGCACCCGTGCCCACTACCGTAACGTGCCCACAGCCGTAACAATATTCTTGGGGACCCGGGGATGGGGGCGAATACCACGAGGGGGGAGCTACCTCGGGCAGGCCCGGATTAACCACTAGGCCCGTGAGGCCCGGGACTTGGCCTATGAAGACCTTAATCCGGCCCTGACCTCAGGTTCACACCAGACTCTCCGGAATAGCAGGCCGTCAAACAAGAATAACGTTGTCGCCAATCGACAATGAACACCAATAACTCGACCACGTGACTTAGGGTCCTCCGTCTGATACAGTTTACCTCAAGGTGATGTGATCAAATTGCTCAAACGGAGGATCACCTTCCCTCACTATTCTGAAGCGAAAATTTCAATGAAATCACACGTTTTCGCTTCAGAATAGTAATGCAGAACAAAAAATTGAGTCAGACAATGATTTTGTTTGGTTTCAAAAGCTTGTTTTAGGAGAATTTGAGCATTTTTTTTTTTGCGTGAATTTGAAGCTAAAATACTCACTATTTCAATGAGATCACTCGTTTTCGCTTCAAAACAGTGATGCAAAACAAAAAGGTGATTCAGACAATGCTTTTGTTTGGTTTAAAAAGCTTGTTTTAGGCTAATTTGAGCATTTTTGCGAATTTGAAGCAAAAATACTCACTATTTCTTTGAAATCACGCGTTTTCACTTCAGAATAGTGATGCAGAACGAAAAGTTGAGTCAGACAATGCTTTTGTTTGGTTTAAAAAGCCTGTTTTAAGGTAATTTGAGCATTTTTTGCGCGAATTTGAAGTGAGAATACTCACTATTTCAATGAAGTCACACATTTACGCTTCAGAATAGTGATGCAGAACAAAAAGTTGAGTCAGACAATGCTTCTCTTTGGTTTAAAAATCATGTTTTAGGGTAATTTGAGCATTTTTTGCGCGAATTTGAAGCTAAAATACTCACTATTTCAATGAAGCCACACGTGTTCGCTTCAGAATAGTGATGCAAAACAAAAAGTTGAGTCAGACAATGCTTTTGTTTGGTTTAAAAAGCTTGTTTTAGCGACATTTGAGCATTTTTTGCACGAATTTGAAGCGAAAATACTCACTAATTCGATGAAATCGCATGTTTTCGCTTCAGAATAATAATGCAGAACAAAAAGTTGAGTCAGACAATGCTTTTGTTTGGTTTAAAAAGCTTGTTTTAGCGAAATTTGAGCATTTTTTGCACGAATTTGAAGCGAGAATACTCACTATTTCAATGAAGTCACACATTTACGCTTCAGAATAGTGATGCAGAACAAAAAGTTGAGTCAGACAATGCTTCTCTTTGGCTTAAAAATCTTGTTTTAGGGTAATTTGAGCATTTTTTGGCGAATTTGAAGCTAAAATACTCACTATTTCAATGAAGCCACATGTGTTCGCTTCAGAATAGTGATGCAAAACAAAAAGTTGAGTCAGACAATGCTTTTGTTTGGTTTAAAAAGCTTGTTTTAGCAAAATTTGAGCATTTTTTGCACGAATTTGAAGCGAAAATACTCACTAATTCGATGAAATCGCATGTTTTCGCTTCAGAATAATAATGCAGAACAAAAAGTTGAGTCAGACAATGCTTTTGTTTGGTTTAAAAAGCTTGTTTCGGGTAATTTGAGCATTTTATGTGCGAATTTGAAGCTAAAATACTCACTATTTCAATGAAATCACACGTTTTCGCTTCAGAATAGTGATGCAGAACAAAACGTTGAGTCAGACAATTCTTTTGTATGGTTTAAAAAGCTTGTTTTAGGGAAATTTGAGAATCTTTTGTGCGAATTTGAAGCAAAAATACTCACTATTTCAATGAGATCACACGTTTTCGCTTCAAAACAGTGATGCAGAAGAAAAGGGTGTCAGACAATGCTTTTTTGTGGCTTAAAAAGCTTGCTTTTGGCTTACGTGAGCATTTTTGCAAATTTGAAGCTAAAATATTCACTATTTCAATGAAATCACATGTTTTCGCTTCAGAATAGTGATGCAGAACAAAAATTGAGTCAGACAATGCTTTTGTTTGGTTTTAAAAAGCTTGTTTTAGGGTAATTTGAGCAATTTTTTTGCACGAATTTGAAGCTACAATACTCACTATTTCAATGAAATCACACGGGTTCACTTCAGAATAGTGATGCAGAACAAAAAGTTGTCAGACAATGCTTGTCTTTGTTTTAAAAAGCTTGTTTTAGGGTAATTTTAGCATTTTTTGCATGAATTTGAAGCTAAAATACTCACTATTTCAATGAAATCACACGTTTTCGCTTCAGAATAGTAATGCAAAACAAAAAGTTGAGTCAGAAAATGCTTTTGTTTGGTTTAAAAAGCTTGTTTTAGGGTAATTTGAGCATTTTTTTTGCGCGAATTTGAAGCTAAAATACTCACTATTTCTATGAGATCACACGTTTTCACTTCAGAAGAGTGATGCAGAACAAAACGTTGAGTCAGACAATTCTTTTGGTTGGTTTAAAAAGCTTGTTTTAAGGAAATTTGAGAATCTTTTGCGTGAATTTGAAGCGAAAATTCTCACTATTTCAATGAAATCATACGTTTTCGCTTCAGAATAGTGATGCAGAACAAAAAGTTGAGTCAGACAATGATTTTGTTTGGTTTAAAAAGTTTGTTTTAGGTTAATTTGAGCATTTTGTTTTCGTGAATTTGAAGCTAAAATACTCACTATTTCAATGAAATCACACGTTTTCACTTCTGAATAGTGATGCAGAACAAAAAGTTGAGTCACAAAATGCTTTTGTTTGGATTAAAAAGCTTGTTTTAGGGTAATTTGAGCATTTTTGTGCAAATTTGAAGCTAAAATACTCACTAATTCAATGAAATCACACGTTTTCGCTTCAGAATCTTGATGCAGAATAAAAATTTGAGTCAGACAATCCTTTTGTTTGGTTTAAAAAGCTTGTTTTCGGGTAAATTGAGCATTTTTTGCGCGAATTTGAAGCTTAAGTTCTCACTATTTCAAAGATATCACACGTTTTCGCTTCAGAATCGTGATGCAGAACAAAAAGTTGAGTCAGAGAATGCTTTTGTTTGGTTTAAAAAGCTTGTTTTAGGCTGATTTGGGCATTTTTGCGAATTTGAAGCTAAAATCCTCACTATTTCAAGGAAATCACGCATTTTCACTTCAGAATAGTGATGCAGAACAAAACGTTGAGTCAGACAATGCTTTTGTTTCGTTTAAAAAGCTTGTTTTAGGCAAATTTGAGCATAAGGTGATCACTTCACTATTCTGAAGCGAAAACGTGTGATTTCATTGAAATAGTGAGTATTTTAGCTTCAAATTCGCAAAAATGCTCAAATCAGATCAGATGCAGCCAAGCGGAACTGCCAAGCACGTACCGGCTTGGAAACAGATCGTTGGGGGATAAGGTCCCGGGAAAATTAGGGTGCGAGCCGTGTTGGAGCAATGGAGGAAAAGACAAAAACGAGCTGGGAACATTTCTGTACAAAGTATTTATTTACAATTCGTGAGGAAAGGTATGTGGCACAGTGAATTGGGTTGATTTGTGTGTGCAGCAGGATATAGCAAGGAATTTGTGAGGTGCGGCAAATGGCAAGCAATCTTACAAAAGAGGACACCGAGCAAAGTTATCCCATTATAACTTCCACAATCTTAACTTTTACTGGGACAGGCGCCAACACACACACACACACACACACACACATGAGTAAGATTAGATATCGCCCAGAGAGAAAGAGAGCAGATGAGGATAAACAGCCTCCCAATACCTGGTGAGATTGGCAGACAAATGCAACCCAGAATGCTTCGGGAGAGGGAGGTGGGAGGAATAGTGGTAGTGTCGAAGGTGTGGTTTAGGGTTAGTGGAAAGTGTGGTGTCATGCAATGTGGGGGGTGCGGCATCATTCCGGAGGAAAATGGGATTGCGAGTCAGTAATGATGCTCTTTGTGTCGCCAAATAAGAAGGTAGAGAGAGGGGAGAATAGATATGTGAGGCGAACGATCCTGAATCTTGCTGTGTAATGGTCTGTTTGTGTAGCGTGTACCTCCGTGAGACACTCTGCCTGAGCGTTCCCACCTCGAGATGTGGCATGTTATCTCCTGCTTCATTACTTTGCTGAGGCTCGTGGCAACGTGCACTCCGCACTGGTCCATCTGGTTGCACGGGGGTGGCGGAACATTAACAGCACGGCAGAGAGTCTCGGCAGTCACCCCGGATCAGGCTCTCAAGAAGAAGCACGTCCTGGCAATCACACACCAATAATGAAACGGCGGGCGAAGAGCCAGCGAAGGGGAGACAGCAAAGAAGAGGCAACGGAGTGAGAGAGCTCACAGCTCCACGGTCCCCCTTTTATAAGCCCTGGGCGAAGGGAGGGGTGATGACCCAAAGCAACCCACTGTGACCCAAATCCTGCTTCTCTATTGGGCCACAGAAGCCCTCGCCACGCCCTGCCAGGCTCCCGAGACCGGAAATTATCTCAGTTGCCCATCCACTCGGCACGGGTCGAAGCTCCTGACTCAACATAGGATATGCTCCTTGAGCCTGCACCCCGGACCTGAGCGTGCTCCGAGTGCAGTCTGAATGTCAAATAGCGACGGACTTTCCCCTCCACTCACGGGCCCCCTCTCATGAGCCAAAATGCACACCTGGGCCCCGGACCAAACTCCTAGATTGCCCTTCTTGTGACCCCCTCCTCGCTGCCCCTGTCTTGCCGTGGTCTGGTGACTGGATGAGGGTTGTATGAATTCCGCGTGCTCACCCATGCAGTACTCCTCTATATGTAATGGTGAATTGTGGTGATGCAGTGGTACGAGAGGGTGCAGGAATATTTTTCCTGTGTGCGGGAGGCATTTGTGGTGAAAGTGGTGAGGTTTAGTGAGCGTGGTGTGAAGTTAGGTAAGGTGCTGATTGGGAATTGGTGTGCAGATTTGAACGAAATAATCACCAATTGGGAATTGGTGATGCCCGTGCATGGGTTGTGGTGTGTCGTGGAGGGAGTGTGGTGGTTCTGAGCCATGGGAGGCATCGTGGTGTGCTTATTATCAATCGCATATTGAATGGCATATGTGCTTGCTTGCTTGTTCTGTACCATGGCTAAAAGGAAAGGGTTCAGGTCGGAATCAGAATATGAGATAGAGATAGTTAATAGACCGACGACGAGAACCACGCAACGCACTTCGTCCCGTTAACCCACTAGACATGAGGGGAGGTCGAACTATGTGAAGACATTAAATAACTGCCTGTAGAACACTGTACATTGGGTGCCATTGCTTTAGAGGCATGCGGTTTTGTAGAACCACAACAATGTTCATACAGTGGCCATAGCATTTTCCCTGCAACGTTTCACAGTTGTGTTGGAAACGATCACGTGAAAACATCGTGTGTGTCACTGTCTGTATCCAATCACAACTACAATGAGTGTCTCATCCCTACAAATCATGACTAAAATATCATGATATCTGCGATCACAAAGTGATCGCCAAGGATAAGCCTCCCCCGAGAGCCGCAATCCAATGTTGGTATATTTTGATTGGACTGCCATATTACCTTGGCTTTCAACATTTAGGGATAGAGTGCAAATAAAGAAAATGTGTCCTTATCTACAATATATCCAAAAAACTCAACATTATGAAATCCAAAAAAATTCAAATCCATTGGGACCATACTCTGTGCAGAGCAATGGTGATGCCTAAGTAGTCTCCTGGGCTATTGGGCATAATCCTGGACAGGTCACCACTCTGACACAAGGATACTTGAATGGCTCAATCATCCCAGCAAGCTGGTACTCAGTTTGCCAACCTTGGAAGGATGACAGGCTGAGTCAACCCAACCTGGTATTAATTCAACAGCCAAGTGGGATTGAAACTTAGGACCTTAGAATCCCAAACCCACCACCCTAACCAATAAGCCAACACCAAGAGTTCATGCATCATGAAAATCGGAGTAAAATTATTCAAATCATGATCAAAAAAGGTGCTTTTTGTTAATTAGGTCACAATCTAAAAAAGTAGGTCAAGAACACCAAACAAATATCAGGTGCTCAACGTCAATGCAGGTACACTATTATGATGCAAGAATATCTTGGAAAGCCAAGTGGTCTTTGAGATTCCACATTAGCAAAGTTGAGCGATGACAAAAAAAAGTTTTTTTTCCCAAAACGCATTTTGACCTTGACCTTTAACTCAGAGGGCTATAATGTAAATCAAGCATAAATTCACCCTGCTCTTGGCTAACGAGAAAGGGCAATTTTGTTCCGATTCGTCAAACCGTAGTCGAGTCATGGTGACAAAAAAATGTTTAAATGTCTATAATTAGGTCGTGACCTTAAAATTAGGTCAAGGTCAAAAAAAATTATGTATACATTGATGTAAAATTTCATTCTGAAGGTCCCAGCCAGCTCCAAGACACAGCTCGAATATCGGTGGAAAAAAAAATTAAGAAAAATCAAAATGGTGGTTTTGTACTCTGAGGCCTCGGGAGTCGAACAAGCTCTGAGGTACCATGAAAAATTGGGGGCACTAATTGTTGTCTGAACAAGCCCTATGACACGTATTGGTCTCCCCATATAGGATAGGCTTATACGAGTGCTTAATCAAACTGAATAAAAGGAACGCATGGAGGTTTTTCGCTGCATATAGACATCATAACTGATCTTTACAATGGAAGCGTTATAGCAGATTCAAATGTTTTGTAATTCATTGCATTGGACGTCTCTGTGGTTCAATCACCTACTACTTTGTGATGTGCTGTTTGAGATATTGAGCAAAATTGTATGGGATTCACTATTCTGTGAAGAGCAGATTGGCTTTCGTACACAGAATAGCAAAATGGGTAAATTGAAGATGACAAACATGCACCTGATGGATAACTTCAAGGTACGTCAATTACTGCCTTAACATTTGAATCGTTCTAAAATTTCTCAACAAATGCCAGCAAAGCAACAAAGTCCAATCTTTACCCCTACTCCAAGAAAGAAACATAGGGCAATACCCCTGGGTGTTCACCTGATAGAATAATGAAGCTGAGGAGGAAGTCAAATGTGGGACAGAATCATCAAAATGTACCAATGAACCAATACTATAGCAAATACATATTTTTTTGGGGGGGGCACCCCCGATACCCCCATACACCCCAATTTTTTTTTAATGGCGTGAATAAATTTTGGGAAAGTTTCATCGAAATCGTATGTGTAGTTTCAGAGAAGAAGTTGCAAGTATTTGTGGATGGACGGACGGACGGCACGACATCCCATAAGCTCCCCGGAATGACGTTCCAGGTGAGCTAAAAATGAATGTTTCCATCTCAAAATAAAATGCAAAACTTTCATAGTAATCCACAATTTCAAATGAGGGGAAAGTAAAGTTGACAAGATGCAACATTGACCTGAACTAAACAGTGAAAGTGGAATGAAATTGCATGAATCAGGTACAAGCCATGAACGAGCACATTTAAAAGGAATTTGGTGAAGGTTTGAAGACAGAGCTTGTCAGTCACTGGTGATGCTACCCCAAACTTTAAAACAAAAGGCAGGCATTCTATTCTCTTGCATGACAACTGCGTTAGGAAGATTGCGGGAGTGAAGTTGGAGGAAAGAAGGAGGATGGAGGAACTGAGGGAGGAGATTGATGTGCAGATGAGCTTGACGGGAAGATTGGTAAAAAGTCCTGCTGAAGTGGGGTGGATACGAGGTGTGGATGGAGGAAGAGAGAATGGTAAAGAGAGTGGAGAGGTTACAAGGAAATCTAACACAGATGGAGGCCATTCAGCCCATCATGCCTGCACGAACACCATACTACTTTATCTGCACAAGATCCAAGGAAGAAAATGCAAAAAAAATATTTTAGGTGCTTGAGGAAACTTGAGGAAGCAAATTTTTGAGAATTCCCACCGATGTTTTTTTGAAAACGAATATTGCATGCTTTTAGTTTTGTTTTGAGGTCTTTTTCATTTTATCTTCTGAAAATATTGATGTAATGCAATGTGTAAGGTGTGCTTTGTGTCATTCTCAGCAGAAGACCCTGGACCAGTGTTTCTCAACCGGGGTTCTCCGGAACCCGAGGGTTCCGCGAGAAACAGTAATAAATAGGCTAATGCATCTTTGAGTAGTTTTTGTTTGATTTAATATTCGTAATTTTACTATACACGTACGGCATATTGTTGGAAACTCCTTGGTTAATATAATAGATGCTTCAACCTCATATTATTTACAATTATAACAACCATAGGGAATGTATTTAACGATGTCTATATGGTGCCAGTGTGAAACCTACCTCACTGGTTAGTGGACGTCCTGTACGCGGCGGATTCGTGTATCATTGAGTGACTGACTCAAGTACGGGACGCATGCACGGTGTCCATCTATCTTCTCTGTGCTTCCTACCGCGAAGTCAGTGTCTGTCTGTCTCTGTCTCTGTCTCTGTCTCTGTCTCTGTCTCTCTCAGTTCTTCTGTTTACCTTTATTGCTTCAGCTTTATTTGTTTAAGTTTTCTTTATCAAGTTACATGAGGTGTGTTTTTTTTATCTGAAAAAGTTGTTTTTTTTGTGAATTAGAACCTCGGTGTGAGGTCTCATAAACGAGCAGTATGTTTTTTTTTTTTTCATTGCCAATAAATTTGCAAAAAAGGGGGTCATTTTTTCCTTAAACCAGGTATCCGAAAAAATATTGGTACGGCTGTGGAAATTCGCAGAACACCATAAAGGTCCTTAGTTCAGTTAGATCGATAAGTCTGTGTTCAGTTAGATTTCCCCACCGTTGTTCAATGGGGTTTATTCGTGTTATCAGGGCTGTGAATCTTCAGTTAGCCGTTTTTCTTTACTATCGTTATTTTGGACCAACCTCCTCCACCACCAACATCACTCTCATCAACTGCTTCACAACAACCACAACCACACCTGCCTCTCAACAACCACGCCATCCTCACCACTCCGCCAGCAACCGTCAACATCTCCACACCACAAACATCGCCTCACCTTCGTCTCCGAAACGACGCCATCTTTGCACTAGCCGCGGCGAGTCCCCAGCGAACAGCGTCGCTGCAAACCGCCGCGGGGGGTTTCGTTGTGAGCGCAAGCGACGGTGATTCCACGCACATCCACTCTATAAAAGCTTCACCTCGGAAATCAGATCACAGGAGAGAAAGGGGCAGGGCCTGCAGGGGTCGAAAGTCGAAAATTTCAAACACGTTGGCTCGCTCCGGAAGAATCGGATCCAGAGGGTCGGTGATTTCCACAATGTCCGCTTTCCGTGCAGAGGTTGGAGGTCAGAGGTGAAAGTGCGGAGACCAGATCTCGTCTCACCAGCCCTATAAAAGGCCGCGCAGAGTGCCAGTTCAACCAGTCTAGAGGGGTCTGGAAGAGAGTCGAGTCGATCTGAGGGAGAAGCGGTTGGGATCTGTAGTGGTGTGAGGAGCGGAGCTCGAGTCCAGTGGAGGTCCGGGTTCGCCGAGGAGACGGAGCGGGGAACGCATCGGACCAGCTGTGCCGCGTGGAGCTGCGTGTTCGTGTGCGAGCCGGAGAGAGCTCGCCAACCAGCTCCGAACAGTCTGGGGTTATCGGGCTTCGGAACGGTCCGAGCATCGCTGACGGACGAACGGGTTCTTAACGATACCATCAACTCGAAAAGAGCGAAGGCCCGTTCGTTCCTCTTAGGCGTTTCCGGCCGGGCCCATACCACCAGGCCTGGGCTGGACCGCGGTTACGCCAGCTGCCGTGGGGAAGGAGCGTCGTGGGTCACCCCAGCGAGGAAGGTAACCTGCGCGGCCTCGCGGAGCTTCTGCGGTCTACACGGCTCCGTGCAATAAAGACCCAGAGAGGTCCAGTCTGCCCCTCATCTGTCCTGGGGCTTTTCTTTGCTTTCAAATGAATGTTGCGGCACCATGTCCGCAAGTAGAACTGTATAAGTGGCTGTACATAATTGCTCATAGGCGGTCGTAACACCTTTTTGCTTTTGCTTTTATTGATTCCATACCTGCATGACTGTATACGTGTGGAAAATAATAAATATGCTTGTGTGAATGTTAACCTGTTCGTCGTGTCCTCTTTCCCCTCTTGGAGTGCCATCTTGTATTGCGGAATATTAGTTGGTATTTAAATAACCGATAAATAGAATCGGGTCCGGCGAGGTCTGGCGATAATACCCGCTCGGTTATCCCAGAACGGAACGGACCGCTTAAACGGTTCGTGTCCAAGCAGGCCTTCACCGAGGTACGCTCCCTCGGTAGGTTACCTGCTCGAGTACTTAGGTATATCGATATTCAGCGATTGACCCTATTTTGCGCGGGTAGAATACGGACTGGGCTGTGGTGGGATTAAAAGCCCACCCGTGACTGGTTTCTGGCATTGTTCCAGAAAGTCACGACTGAATTGTCCGTCCGGTGGGCGAGGCGGCTGCCATTGGCTAAAGCGGTCGTTCACACGCTGGGCGGGCGTAGATTCGTAACACTGGGGTCAGAAGTGGGATTCAAATCCATCCCGCCTCCAAGATCCAAGGATCGAGCGACCCTCGATTCCCATCAAATTGCAAGTGGGAAAATTATTCCGAGAAACAAGATGGCGGTTCAAGGCAAACGGGAGGAGGGGGTAATATATTTGGAAATATAGAATCCATATTGGAAATGCCCAGGATGAGATCCCCGTGCAGGGATGCAGGTTGAATTTCCCCCACAACCAAACCCAGAACCCGAAATGGGCGCGGCAGCAGCCGCCACGGTTTCGACCGCCCTTCCTTCCTCCGTCAAGATCCTCCCCCCCCCCTGATCCTTGCTGAAGCGGCTCAGCCGAGTACATTTAACATGGCCCAGTTATTCACAATGCTGGCAGGCATGAATAACAAGATGGATACAAATGCGTGCGAAATGGAAAAAAATGCGCAACAGATGGAAAATAAAATAGATGGCATGAATAACAAAATAGATACGAATGCGCAAGAAATGAAAAACGAAATAAATGAGAGTTATCAATGAATGAACGACAAAATGGATACAAATGTGCAAATGCTGTGGGAGAAAATGCCTTGCGTGGGGCGATGCCTGCAGGCGGGCAAAATGGCGGCGCCACGTGTTGGAGCAAGCGAGCTGAGGGGGAATGTGGACTGTGTCGGCCCCGCGGTGGAGGACAAAATAATTCGGGAGACGCATAAGACGAGACTCGTAACAGCAGAGAGAGTCACGGTGACAGAGAAGGAAAAGGTAAATGGGGTGACCGAGACGTGTACGAGACACGTAGAGATGAGGGAGATAATGAACAAGGTGACAGAAATAACAGAGACACGGGAGATGGCAATGGTAGCGGAGAGACTACACGATAAAGACGGGGTGAAAGACGAGCACACACACATGCAGTTAGTGTGGAGGACGATGAGGGTTAGCTCAGGGAATTTCTCGTGACCCGGTGCAAGCAGCTAGATAGCCTCCTCCAGGAATGGAGAGAGACGCTATGCTCCCTTAACGCAGATCTCGACCAGGTAGGTCCAGTCAAGCTTTGTGAGGAAGAGGAGGCGAGTGCTGTTGACGGGTGCACACGGAGCTTGGGGGTGTGAAGGCCCCGGGAACCTTTGTGGTGACGCGATTCCCCATTTTGAGTGTCCCGGTGTGTGTGTGCACGAGTGTGGCGAGATGCATGCTGCAACGCGCGCATGGCGTGGGTGAAAGGTTGTGTGTAAAGGAAACCGCGTGTGTGAGTAAAATGGTGTGCGAGGTTACGAGTGAGCTGAAGTGCATGCTTCCCAGCACACCGTCTGTGGATGAAGCACCGTGTGTGGAACAGACAGCGTGTGCGAGTGAAAAGGTGTGCGTGTGAGTGAAACCCCTTGTGCAAGTGAAAGGCCGTGTGAGTGTAACCACGTGTGCGAGTGAAACGGCACGAGTAAGTGAACGGCCGTGTGTAAGAGGGACTGTGTGTGTGAGGTCGCTGTATGTGAGGGAGATGGCGGCTCGCATGCGGGAACACGCAACCGCGTGCCCGAGTGAGAGTGCCATCTCGAGGTGTATGAGCGTTGTGGCACGGGGGAGTTTGTGCGAGAGTGCGACGGCATGGGCGTCGATTGCTTTTGAAAAGTGGGGGGGGGGGGGACATGGACACAGTCCGGCATGGACACAGTGCCGGCATGGACACAGCAAGTCTACCCTTGCAAATTCTTGATTTTATACGCTCGTTGACATGCTGCCTTCTGATCACACAAATCCCTTAAATTAATCTGACCATCCATCGACCATCTTTTTATCAAATGTAAGCAGATGGAGAGAAATTCATTAAACATTAATGATACACATTTCAAAGTTTCAAGTGTCATCAAAGTAATACATGTATAGATATATATATATATATATATATATATATATATATATATATATATATATATATATATATATATATATATATATATATATATATATATATATATATATATATATATATCTCTTTGATGACACTTGAAACTTTGAAATGTGTATGATTAATTAAATATATATATATATATATATATATATATATATATATATATATATATATATATATATATATATATATATATATATATATATTGTTACGGTTGAGGAAATTCGCAAACCACCATTCAGGTCCCATAGGTGAGATATCTCTGTAAGTACATGTGTAGTTAGCCACAAACCCGTTGTTTAGAGGGAATAAATGTGATTCATTCGGGCTGCGACCCTTTAAGATAGCCGTTTTTCTGTTCTATCTTTATTTTGAACCAACCACGTCTCAACCGCCATCACACAACAACCACCAACTGCAACGCCGCTTCACAACAACAACAACGCCAACAGCCACGACCTTTACCTTCACAACTCGCTCCTGCAAACATCGCATCACCGCCATTCCAAACGGCACCATGGCCGGCGTCGGGCTGTCCTGGACTCGTGCAAGACGCGCGCTGAGTCGCGGGTGCAAAGTGCGGCCTTTCCGAGGAGAAGTCGGATCAGGAATGATACACGCCCACTTCTGATCCGTCCAATCAGCAAGCGCGGGGCGGTTTGGCCCCGCCTCCAGGCGCGTCGGAGTCGAATCGATATATGCAAATTCGAGGATCAGGGGAGATTCACGCCCCTTTTTCTCCGTCCAATGGGCGAGCGTGGCTCCACCCCCGAGCTCGTTCTGATCCGGAAATTTGCATATGGGATCTCCTACAACACTATAAAGCGCCGAGCACGGGGCGAATTCAGGGAGTTTTTCGGTCAAGGCGAGTTGGAGAAGAGTTGAGAGTTTTTGAGTTGGAGAGAAGGTTGGAGGCAGTGAGTTGGAGTCAGGAAGGTCGAGGCAGTTTGAGTTGGAGAAGGGTTGGAGGCAGTCGGCTGAGGAGAATCGGGTCTGGAGAGTGGGAGTCTGTCGGGGTTCGGAGACTGTCGGGGAGCTGCAGAGAGAGGAAGCCTGGAACCTGGAGCGCGGTCGAGGTGATTTGCTGCAGTCGGCTGAGGAGAATTGCGGAGGGGACCGGATACCTCGGGTCAGAGGCAAGGAAGACGGCGGTCGGCGACGAGGTCGCAGTGGAGTCGCTCGTCGTGGGACCCAAGCAAGCCAGCTATCCTCTTTCCCCAGAGCATCAACAATTCCCCCCTTTTTTCCACCCGCGCTGAGATAGTGCAAAAAGGGGGCCCCGTTTCCACCCCACCCCAAGCAGTGCCAACGAAACCCGCGAAGGAGCGCGGAGTCGGGACACCGCCGCCACATTTGCGGCTCATCACAAGACACGGGTAGGATCCACCCGGTCTCGCGGCCCACAGGCCCCGTCTGCCCCCTTGTCTTTGAGGGTGGCCCTTTTCTTTTGCTTTTGAGTAAATGTGTTGTCGGCGCCGTCTGTAAAGTAAAACTGTGTAAGTGTTGCCGTGTGCTCGCGTAGTCGGTAGTAGATCTGCATTGTTGTATTTCTTTTGTTGCAATTGCTTTTGGTGCATAATTGTTGTAATTGTATATGTGTGCTCTCCGTGTGCCGCGGAATAAATGTGCCTTATGTTGAACTGTTTTCCCGTTTCGCTTCGTCTTTTCTTTAATTGAATCTCCATCTTGTTTCACGTAAAGGGTTGGTAGTGGGCTTAATACGCCTGACAATTAATCAGAACCGTCGAGGTCGACGATAACACCGCTCGGTTATCCCGATAGTACGGAACGGGTCGCTTAAGTGGCCCGTGTCCGGAGTCGACCTGCGGCGAGGTGCGATCGCCCGGTCTACCCTCCGTGTGGGTACTTAGGTAGGTCGAATTTGGCAAACAACCCTATCCCACGCGGGGGGCCGATTGGCACGATCGTGGTGAGTCCGAAAGGCCCACCCATGACTAGTTCCCGGCGTTAGTCCGAGAGTGTCACGACAGAATTGTCCGTCCGGTGGGCGACGTGCCGCGATTCGAGTTACGTGGCCGCTCACACGCCGGCGGGCGTGAATTCGCAACACTGGTGTCAGGTCGTGGGACACAAACCCATCCCCCTCCTCGCGGCACTGGTGTCGGAGAGCGGGAAAACGGGCTCTCCTGTCTCCAGCTAAATTCACGGGAATCGGTCCAGGGGTGAGAGGAGCAACCCCCGATTCCCTCCAAATTACGAGCTATTTAAATTAACCCCTTACGAGAAATAAGATGGAGTCTCAAGGCGAGCGGGAGACGGGGGTATTAGAAATGGATGTAGAATTTGTGGAATCCATGGGCCAGGATGAGATCCCCGAGCAGGAAATGTTGGTTGTGCAGGAACACGAACTCGCCCAACTGAACCCAGAGCCCGAAATAGGTGCGGCGGCGGCGGCGGCCGCGGTGTATGACACCTCCCCTCCCCCTCTCCACCAAAAACCCCAAATCCTTGCCAAAACGGCTCACCTGAGTGCGCCCGACATGGCCCAGCTATTCGCCATGTTGACAGAAATACAAACAGCTGCACGACAGTTGAGAAACGGAATGAGAGGCATGAACGAAAAAATGGATACGAATGCCCAACAGATGGAAAACAAAATGGATGGACACACGAACAGAATGAAAGAGATGCAGGGTGAGATGCGGCAAATGGGCCAATGTCTGCAGGCGGGCATAATGACGACGCCACGTGTAGGAACGAACGAGCTGGGAGGGAGTGCAACGGCTGTCAGGCCCACGGTCGGTGCGAGTGAGAAAATGATTCGGAGACGTGTGAGACGAGACACGAGGTAAAGAAGGTATTAGAAAAATTAAAAGGAATCCAGGAGGAGACAAAGGAGGGATTGAAGGTCGTAATGGTGGAGTGTGAGAAAAGACTTCAAGACATGACGAAGAGAGTTGATAAGCTGGGACTGGAGGTAAAAACGGAGACAGAGTAACTGGGAAGACGGGTAGAAAACCACAAGGGCAAGACGGAGGAACAGTTAGAAGCCAAAGCAAGGTCGGAGGGTGCGGAGATGAGAAAATAATTGGAAAAGGAAGCTTCTGAGTTCCAGAAACACCAAAACAAAGAGGGGGAATTACCAAAATAACTGATAGTGTTAAAAGAGGAAAGGAAGAGAACGGAAAATGAAACGTTAAGAAACCACACTGTACAGATCGTACAGCTGGAAGCGAAGGCCAGATTAAAGAATGAGGAACAAGAAAGAGTACTGAAAGAACAAGGAATGAGACAGGAGAAAGAAATCAGTCAGTTGAAGGAAACGATGACATTGCAGAAGGAGGAACAAGAGAGACAGTGGAATAAAAAACTGAAAGAGTATGAATTTGAAACTGAACGACAAAAGGGAAAAAATAGGTTGGAATATGAGGAGAAGTTGAAGGAGCAAGGAATGAAGCAGGAAGGAGAAATCAGGAGATTGAAGGACACAAGGAGATTGGAGAGGGAAGAACGAGAGGAACAATGGAATAGAAAACAAAAAGAACATGAATCTGAGGTTGACCAATTGAAAGAAAAGCTGAGGCTGGAGTACGAGGAGATAGACAAAGAACAGCGAATGAAACACAAAATGGAGATGAACCAAATGAAGCAAACCATGAAACTGGAGAAGGAAGGACAGGAGAGGAAACAAGGAAGAGTAATGAGACAGCAGCAAATGAAACACAAAAGGGAGATTAACCAAATGAAGAAAACCATGAAATTGGAGAAGGAAGGACAGGAGAGGAAACGAGGAAGAGTAGTGAGAGAACAGCGAATGAAACACAAAATGGAGATGAACCAAATGAAGCAAACCATGAAACTGGAGAAGGAAGGACAGGAGAGGAAACAAGGAAGAGTAATGAGACAGCAGCAAATGAAACACAAAAAGGAGATTAACCAAATGAAGCAAACCATGAAATTGGAGAAGGAAGGACAGGAGAGGAAACGAGGAAGAGTAGTGAGAGAACAGCGAATGAAACACAAGAAGGAAATGAGCCAATTGAAAGAAATAAAAAGATTGGAAAACAAAGAGCAGGAGGAACAGTGGGAGAGAAAACAACAACGAGATGAGTGTGAAATTGAACAACTAAAACGGAGAGCAAGATTGGAGTCAACGGAGATTGAGGAGCTCCGGAGGGGGAACGAACAGCTAATGGGGCTCAGAGAGAAAGAACGACTCAGATGGGAAGGAAAAAGGAACCAAGAAGAGACAGAAATAAGGAACAAGGAGAGAAAATGTATAGAGACACGGGAGACAGAAAAAATAGAGGAGAGACTACATGATAATGACGGGGTTAGAGACGCGCACACACACACAGAGGAAGTGGAGGACCATGAGGGGGAGCTGGCGGACTGGGTAGAGACCCAGTGCGAGCAGTGGGATAGCCTCCTCCAGGAACGAGGGGAGGGAGTATTCCCCCTTGAGGCGAATCACGACCAGGTGGGTTCGGTCGTGCTTTGGGAGGTTGAGGGGAGGAGTGCTGCGAATGGGTGCACGCCGAGCTTGGGGGTATAGAGGCCCCGGAGACTCTTGTGGGGACAGGAATCCCCAGTGTGGTTGTCCCGGTGTGTGTGGTGCAAGGTGTGAGTGCGTCCCCGTGTGTGGAAGCGACCCCGTGTGTGAGTGGTGTGGTGGCAAGTGTGCCGAAGGGCGTGCTTCCCAGCACACCGTGTGTGGATGAGACGCCACGAGTGAATGGAGCCACGTGTGCGAGGGAGGTGGCATGCGTAAGTGAACGGCCGAGTGTGAGGGCGACAGTGTGTGTGAGGTCGCTGTATGTGAGGGAGATGTCGGTGGGAATGTGTGAACATGCAGCCGCGTCTCCCGGGGTGATTGTAATGGAATGGAGTGTTAGCGTCGTAACACGCAGGTGTGCGTGTGTCGAATGGCGACGACGACTGCGACAAAGGGACAAAAGCCGAGTGGCGGCTGTAGCTGTTTCGGGGACCGCGCCGGGTTCACCCAGCAGCGAGCGCGAGGTCCGTGATGTGCAACGCACGAGGCCCCCACGTGCTCGCTTGCGGGAGTGAAGCCCGGTCCGGAAACGCCAGCGGTGAATTTGCCGATCCCGCGGACGGACAAAGTTTAGGCAGGATTACGGATTTGGACCGGACGGGTTCTCCACGCGAGCGGGTGTGTTAAGCTCCAACGGGCAGGGCACATGTGTTCGCGTGGGGAACCCCTCGAGACGTGAGGCTTGTGTTTTTTTTATGCGCCAGGTGACATCATGGCTGCGTGTATGGTTGGAATCCGGCAGGAGGGTGAATCCCTGCCGGATGGTACCGTCCAAGAGGGACGAGGGACGCAAACAGTGGCCATGACGTCACGCCACAGGTGCGTGGCTGTGAATTGCCGCGCTGGTGCTGCGCGATGAAAAAAAAAACAAAAAAAACAGCAAGCCTCGCTTTCGGGTGAACAGGATTCCCTGGGCAAGGGGTGCATGATCCCCTTGGCCTGGGCACAGGAGGAAACTAGTTAGGGCGAAGGGTTAGCTTAGTTAGACTGGCTCCATGGGGCAGGGGTAAGTCCTCATGGGGCCCGTGGAATGGATTAGTTAGAGGGATTGTTAGTCAGATTTAGGATGGGAGATGGAGATTGTTTTTTTTTGGAACATTTGAGGACAGTGACAGACTTTGAATGTGTAGAGGGGACATAGTTTAGCTACGTAGTGTTAAATGGAACGTGCTATAGTTTAAGGGACGACGTGGGAGCACGAGTTAGTTCGGGGAGGTAGTTAGAAGGATGGCAAAGTTCAGCGGCGTGTGTGTTGAAGAGTTGGTGAGTTGTGTTGTGCTTGGTGAGTGAGTGAGGCCAGCGGGTCTGTGTGAATGGAGCGAATGGGGAATGCATGGTGCGATGAGTGATTGGGGGGAGGAGTGACTCCCGCCCAAGGGACCCCGGGGTCAGTGTAGAGTGAGTTAGGGGGTTAGTCAAATTTACAAAATGGAGGTCGTTTTGCTGTTGGTGGGAGTGTAGGCTCGAAACCCATTTGGAGGGGTGCAGGAGCCCTGTTGACGGGCTGGGAGCGTGGCTGCGAAAGGTGAGTATCGCTGAGTGGGTACCCCGGGCACCGGGCTAGTCGGCCGTGGTAGGCCAAGGGCCCATGGGGGGCTGGGATAGCTTAGTGGGCACGGGTGCGCCGCTTGGTGCGGGGGCCCGGGGCGCCAGTAGCCGCGTGGGCAGTGTTGTGGGCATGGGTGACCCTCGGAAAGGGGCCCGGGAAGCCAGCCTGCCACGTGTGTATTTCAGGGGAGGTGCCATGGGGGGCACTCCCCGGTGTTTCGGGAGCTGGTAGGCTCGGAGGCAGTGTAGTGCCCGGGGGTGCCATCGTTGGAGAATCGGCAGAGGGTCGTGCCTGCCAAAGTGAGCCACGCGTCCCAGCCATGAGACCGTGTGAGGGCACGGGAAGAAAATTGGGAGGCGAGGCCCGAAATTGTGAGGACACCAATGCAGGCGACGGGAATCTGGGTTGTTAGAACCAATAGTTTAAGCGTGAGGCGCTTGTTGAAAGCCCCGGGGTAGTTTAACAGTTAAATGGTTAGGGTAGATTAGGAAGTGTACCCCTCCGCACCAGCCATCCCTTCGCTATCGTTGTGGGCCGCTGGACCCACTTTGGGTTAGATCGCTGAACTCTGGGGAGGCCATCCTGAGGCTTGAGTTGGGCCTCGACACAGGGCGCTAGCTCTCCCTTGTTCCCCTCTGGGAAGGGAACGTAGGGGTTGGGAGTAGGCTAGGTGACAGGATAGGTTAGCCGAACAAGGATGATAAAGGGGGTTAGGGGACGATTTATAGTGGGGAAGTAAAAACATAAAAGCAACAAAAAAAAAGAAGTTGGGGCTAAATTGGGTTTCACAAATTAAGGGAGCGGGTCGGGACAGTGACAGGCAAAGGCTATAGGTGGGAGGGAGACCGTAGGGTAGGTCCGAGCCCGCCTTCCGAGTGGCCAGTACCACCGCACTCCCTCCACCAACCTCCACTGACAGGCAAAGGCTGGCCAGCTTCATCTGCTGGCTGTGTTACTTCAAGGCCTGTGCCGGCCAGTTCGTCTGCCGGCTGTGCTTGCCTGCAGCGGCCCGGTTCTGCAGGCTTTGTTTGCCTGCTGCCTTTGCCATGCCATGCCCACTGCCCCATGTTCGCCAGCCCCCGTTCAATTTTGCTTTGCCCCCCCCCCCTGTTCATTGCCATGTGCGCCAGGATCAGAAAGCAACAGTTTGCAAGCTGCAAGAACTGCCCTGTTGGCAGCTACAACACGGGCCTGCAGTGGCGGCCCGTGCACCGTGTTTGCGTCCATCCATCCATCTATCCATCCGTTGTGCTCATTGCGTGTGCCACTTGAGCTGGCACGGAGACTGCGTTTGTGCAGCCCGTGCACCGTTTTGTTGCTTGCGTCAGTGCCCGTTCAGTGTTCTGCATGGACTGCCTTGCGGGCAGCCACACCAGGAGACTGTGTTTGTGCAGCCCATGCACCGTTGTGGTTCACTGCGTTCAGTTCAAAAGGGAAGGCCTTGGACTGCGTGTGAGCAGCCGGCCACGTTCCCTGTCACCTGCATTGTTTGAGCCAGAGACTGCATGCGAGCAGCCTGGCTCCCTGCTAACTGCTTTCTTTTTGCAAAGTCCATTGATCCTGGGCCATGGTTTAGTGTAAAATTTGTAAGTGAAGGTAAGATGTACTGTACATATGAGTGTGCCACCGGCATGTCTGTCTTAGCGCCGGCAATTTTATTTAAGTCGTCCGTGTGAGTGGGTTTGTTTAGTTCGTTACTCAGCCCTCAGGTTATTTATTTTGGGGACACGAATACCATGAATGTCACACTCAGGGATCCGTAGGTAAAACGTACTAGGGGAGAACTACACATGATGGCACACGAAAATTTGACGACTCGGGACGAGTCTGTAAAAAGGGGAGGGGTAGTGTTACAGTTGAGGAAATTCGCAAACCACCATTCAGGTCCCATAGGTGAGATATCTCTGTAAGTACATGTGTAGTTAGCCCTAAACCCGTTGTTTAGAGGGAATAAATGTGATTCATTCGGGCTGCGACCCTTTAAGATAGCCGTTTTTCTGTTCTATCTTTATTTTGAACCAACCACGTCTCAACCGCCAGCACACAACAACCACCAACCGCAACCCGCTTCACAACAACAACAACAACAACAACGCCAACAGCCACGACCTTTACCTTCACAACTCGCTCCTGCAAACATCGCATCACCGCCATTCCAAACGGCACCATGGCCGGCGTCGGGCTGTCCTGGACTCGTGCAAGACGCGCGCTGAGCCGCGGGTGCAAAGTGCGGCCTTTCCGAGGAGAAGTCGGATCAGGAATGATACACGCCCACTTCTGATCCGTCCAATCAGCAAGCGCGGGGCGGTTTGGCCCCGCCTCCAGGCGCGTCGGAGTAGAATCGATATATGCAAATTCGAGGATCAGGGGAGATTCACGCCCCTTTTTCTCCGTCCAATGGGCGAGCGTGGCTCCACCCCCGAGCTCGTTCTGATCCGGAAATTTGCATATGGGATCTCCTACAACACTATAAAGCGCCGAGCGCGGGGCGAATTCAGGGAGTTTTTCGGTCAAGGCGAGTTGGAGAAGAGATGAGAGTTTTTGAGTTGGAGAGAAGGTTGGAGGCAGTGAGTTGGAGTCAGGAAGGTCGAGGCAGTTTGAGTTGGAGAAGGGTTGGAGGCAGTCGGCTGAGGAGAATAGGGTCTGGAGAGTGGCAGTCTGTCGGGGTTCGGAGTCTGTCGGGGAGCTGCAGAGAGAGGAAGCCTGGAACCTGGAGCGCGGTCGAGGTGATTTGCTGCAGTCGGCTGAGGAGAATTGCGGAGGGGATCGGATACCTCGCGTCCGAGGCAAGGAAGACGGCGGTCGGCGACGAGGTCGCAGTGGAGTCGCTCGTCGCAGGACCCAAGCAAGCCAGCTATCCTCTTTCCCCAGAGCATCAACAATTCCCCCCTTTTTTCCCCCTGCGCTGAGATAGTGCGAAAAGGGGGCCCCGTTCCCACCCCACTCCAAGCAGTGCCAACGAAACCCACGAAGGAGCGCGGAGTCGGGGCACCGCCACCACATTTGCGGCTCATCACAAGACACGGGTGGGAACCACCCGGTCTCGCGGCCCACAGGCCCCGTCTGCCCCCTTGTCTTTGAGGGTGGCCCTTTTCTTTTGCTTTTGAGTAAATGTGTTGTCGGCGCCGTCTGTAAAGTAAAACTGTGTAAGTGTTGCCGTGTGCTCGCGTAGTCGGTAGTAGATCTGCATTGTTGTATTTCTTTTGTTGCAATTGCTTTTGGTGCATAATTGTTGTAATTGTATATGTGTGCTCTCCGTGTGCCGCGGAATAAATGTGCCTTATGTTGAACTGTTTTTCCCGTTTCGCTTCGTCTTTTCTTTAATTGAATCTCCATCTTGCTTCACGTAAAGGGTTGGTAGTGGGCTTAATACGCCCGATAATTAATCGGAACCGTCGAGGTCGACGATAACACCGCTCGGTTATCCCGATAGTATGGAACTGGTTGCTTAAGTGGCCCGTGTCCGGAGTCGACCTGTGGCGAGGCGCGATCGCCCGGTCTACCCTCCGTCTGGGTACTTAGGTAGGTCGAATTTGGCGAACAACCCTATCACATGTGGGGGGCCGATTGGCACGATCGTGGTGAGGCCGAAAGGCCCACCCGTGACTAGTTCCCGGTGTTAGTCCGAGAGGGTCACGACAGAATTGTCCCTCCGGTGGGCGACGTGCCGCGATTCGAGTTACGTGGCCGCTCACACGCCGGCAGGCGCGAATTCGCAACAATATATATATATATATATATATATATATATATATATATATATATATATATATATATATATATATATATATTTATATATATATATATGTTTCGTCCGTGGAAATTGGCACTACACCATGAAGGTCCTCAGGTCAGTTATTCCGATAAGTATATGTGTATTTAGATTTCCCCACCGTTGTTTAAAGGGAATTTCTGTGTTCACAGGGCTGTGATCCTTTGAGTTAGCCGTTTTTCTTTTCTCGATCATTATTTTGGACCAATCATCCCCCAACAACCAGATCGCCACCACCAACACCATCCTCAAACTACCACAGCAAACCCACACCACCTTCACCTTTCTCCCTCCACTACCATCAACATACACCACCCGCAAACAAGAAGTCGCCTTCGTCCCAGAGTCAACACCGAAGTCGCACTGTCCAAAGCCCGTTCGGTGATTTTTACCACGTCCAGACATGATTTGAACAGACAAATAAAACACGTTACCGAACGTCGTGCCATTCATTGTGAATGGGATCCTTTTGAAGGAAAAGTCAGATCAAGAATCATACACGCCCAGTTTTCATCCGTCCAATGGCTGAGCATCAGGTGGTGTAGCCCCGCCTCCAAACCCGATGAGATCCTCAAATTTGCATATGAACTCCTTCACGGACGGACTCGATGCATTACACGTATCGGTTTGACGGGACAGAAGCCCCGGCGAAACCCGCATGCACACATCGGCTGGTCGGGCGACACGAAGCCGCGTGGCGGATGGACTCGATGCATTACACGCATCGGTTCGGCGGGACAAAAGCCCCAGCGAAACACTCACACACACATCGTCTCAGCCGGATCGAAACCGCGCGGTCGGGGCTAAACACCACAATCAGCTCGAAGGGGTAAAGCTGAAGCTGACAGGGTGAGGCTTTGGTGATTCCTACCACGTCGGCTTTGCCGGGGTCAGGGGTCACGCTGACAGGGCAAGGCCCTGGTGATTTCAACCAGGTACGCTTTCCAGAGGTCAAAGGTCATAGGTCGGGGGTTGGATTTTTTCCACTCCCCCGGCCTATATAAGGGCGAACACAACAGAGCTCGCGGCAAACGGGGGCAGACGGGGGACGGTCGATGGAGAGGAAGCATCTTTGGAACGAAGCTCAGGTCGAAGTTGAGGGGCGAGGAGGGCGAGTTGCTGAGTCGAGCAGGGACGTGGAGAAGGGCTCAGAGGCAAGCCAGAGGGCTGAGTGGGGACCACCGCCGGAGAAGGGCCATTGTGGAGGCCACAGGCAGGAGGAGTTTTGCCGGAGCCAGTGCGGTCCAGAGCGCCAACTCACTGAAGGGAGCGGCAGCAGTTCCCCTCTCCCAAACCGAGCTTTGCACTGAGAGAGCGCCGATAACCCCCGTCTCGCCAGGAGGGCATCGACATTGCTAAACGAGCATCAACAATCCCCCCCACCCATCCGCGCTGAGAGAGCGCCAGTAACTCCATCCATTCCCCTCCCCAACTGTGGTGCCGACTGTGAAACACGTGCCTGCGCGGAGAACGCCAGAGAGAGCTCAATGGCCAAGCCAGGGGCATGAAGTCAGGCGTGGCTACGCTGACATTGTGGCTTGCCCGCCATCGTGCCATGAGGGCACGGGTAAGACCCTTCGGTCTCGTGGACCTGGCCGCTCATCCAGGTTCCACATACATTTGGTCCACGGACCTGTCTGCCACCCTTGTCTTTGAGGGTGGTTTTTGTTTGCTTTTGTGTAAGTGCATGTGGTGGGGCCGTCTTGTAAAGTAAACTTATTTAAGTAAATATGTGAATAAATATTCGGTTGTAACTCTTCAATTACTTTCACTGTGTTACTGTTCTTACATGCATGATTTACTGTATGGCTGTAAATACGTGCCCTGTCTGAGTGTGAAATAAATGTGCTTGTTGAACTGTTCCCCGTTTCGTTGCGTCCTTTCCCTTGTTTGAAAGTTCCATCTTGCATCACGGAAGGAATTGGTAGAAGGGTGTAAGCACCCAGTAAACAGAATCACATCCGTCGGGGTCGGCGATAACACCGCTCAGTTATCACTGAAGTATGGAATGGACCGCTTAAACGGTTCGTTTCCTTGGCCGGCCAGCGGTGAGGTACGATCGCCCGGTAAACTACTCGCACACGTACTTAGGTAGGTCGAGTTTGGCGAACAACCCTATCCTGTGCAGGTGGCCAATTGGCACGATTGTGGTGAGGTCGAAAGACCCACCCGTGACTAGTTCCCGGCATTGTTCCGGAAGGGTCACGACTGAATTGTCCGTTCCGGTGGGCGACGCGGCTGCCATTGGAGTTAAGCAATCGCTCGCACGCCAGGCGGGCCAGAATTCGTAACAATATATATGTATATGTATATGTATATGTATATATATATATATATATATATATATATATATATATATATATATATATATATATATATATAAAGAATTGTTTATCAAGCCTCCTTCTCACGACCCTTGAACCAATTCACTAAACATAAACTGAAAACTAGACTGACATGCAAATTGATATTACACGAGTTCGGTCAACTTTCCTTAAAACTTGCCAAAAATATGAACCCTCTTGTCTGCCGATCCAGTTAAAAACTTTGTAGCAATGTTTTGGGGGTCAAGTGCAGTCAGACGATCTTGGTGAACATGACAGATCATGAGATGGTTGAGGCGTTGTTGGGTCATTGTGGAACGTAACCAAGTCTTCATACGTCTGAGTGCGCTGAATGACCGTTCAGCTTTGCATGAACTTGCTGGGGAAACCAATAGAAGCCGAAGCAAACGTTCTACCTGCCGGAACATTCGACGGACTTCCGGCAACATGTCCACAAATATCTTACAGTAATCCTCAACAGATGAACCACTGAACTGGTTACGAAAGAAGCCAAGTTCTTGCTCTAGGGAATCCGATAGTTCGGGATATTTGCGGACTATTTGTGGTTTGAATGACCCAGACAGGACCATTTCACCCAAGTCCCTATACGCCATGAGGTCAGTTGATGTGAAGTACTCGTTCAAGTTCTCGGATGCGCTGTCGATGACTTTGAAAAATTCAACTCTGTTTACCTCCTCTGCAGAATTGGCAGTTGATTCCTGCATGCCTCCATCAAGTCTCTTCGGAAGCTTGCACTTATGAGGGAGGGTCACTGGATCTAGTTGCACTTCTGAAGCTTCTGTTGTGCTGCTTCGAATACCTCCTTAAACGTCTGGTCGGTACGGAGAGATTGGAGATTCTGTGCAGTTACCTTTGCAGCAGTAAGCATACCAGAGACGGTAACTTGTGAACCCTGAAGTGCCTTATTGTGGTATTCAAGGGATTGGAGAACGGGCAATGATGCAAACAGACCGAGAACACACTTTCCTGATGAAAGACAGCTTCGAATACCGTTGGCTTACGATGCCATGTTCATACCAAATCATCACTTGCTTGTTGAAGGGCATCCAGTACCGCTTCATAGTTATCCAATATCGATTTCACGGTAGGAGAACGAGTTAACCAACGCGTTGGGCAAATTGGCCTCAGGCGTGTAGGGCAAGGAGTGTCAGTATCGTCAGCATGGATATTCAAGTACAGATGCTTGAATTATCCAGAGTTGTAGATGTTGCTGAGTACCTGGACATAATCAAGGGCGTCTCTTATGAACGATGCAGCTTGTAGGGCTTTGGATGTAATGAGTTGGGTGACATGAGCTCCACAGTGAACATAATTGGCCAGCGGTTGGAGTTTTTTAGCTGTGCTTGACAGCCCTTGTACTTTCCGGACATGTTGCTTGCCCTATCGTAAGTCTGCGCTCCAAGGTGTTCAATAGGGAGTTGTCACCGAATTAGGACATCCTGAAGCATCTTACAAAGTGATACTCCTGTTGACTGTTGTTGACGATACTTGGTAGAGGCCGATGAGATCTTCTTGAACATCAAAGGAATCCATCACATAGCGCACACACACCGACTCCTGCTCATTACCCTGAATATCTTTCGTTCCATCAGTTATGAGTCCGAACTGAGTGCACATTTCATTCACGTTACTGCAGATATTTCTGAGGATGGCATGACTCATCAACTGTAGAATTTTGTTCTGAATTTCTCCTCTTGTGAACGTCGTCTTCCTTGACAGCCACGTCTTGAGGTTTACATCATCCTCAGCCTGCAAATGTAAGAGCATTTTGAAATGCCCTTCAGAGGCATCCTTCCCACGAATTGCAAAACCTTGTCGGGCTAAATATTGCAGTGAGGTGATAATCTTCAGAAGTGCTGACCGTGCAGATCTTTGCTCTTCCAGCAGTTTGCTGCTCAGCTGAACATGGACAATAGGTTGACTTCTGCGACATTTCAGATTTTCAGAGGCAAGCCGATGTGTGTTTGATCGTTCATGTTGTCTGAATTTTTCTGGAGCCTTTTTCCAGTTCTGAAAGCCCTTTGAGACAAATGCGTCTTCTGCACAGCGGGCAAGTTAGGTAAGTTTTTCACGAGAAGCGTCCGTACAGGTGTGACAAAGTACACCACTGATGCTCTGATCAAAATGAAGCCACGGAAAATCTTTGAACCACTGTTGTTGAAACTTCAACTTTCGATTTGGCAGTATTTGGACTGGGATACAACTGATATCATGAGGTTGAAAAGGATGATCTGGGAAATTAGGCCAAGTACTCGCACATGCACCCTTTTCTGCTATCTTCTCCTTTGAATCGTCCACCTCTTTCTGGGAACTTGATTGCTCCAGGAGAGTGGTCGGGGGTGTGCTACTTGATGCTGTCACGAAAAACTTAGTGATATCCATATCCTCTATGAAACGAGAAGGGAATTACATTTCAGTTTAATAAATTTTGACATGTGAATTATAAGGGTTATTTTTGCGTAACAGGGCATTTTTAAGGTCAACATACTTTTGGCTCGGTCACTATACCTCCAGGCACAATGTTGACATGTGATAAGCTTTGTGTAGAACATGTATTACTAAAAGAGCGCCGATACGAGTTCAGTTCTTAATTTAGCATCTGAGCTCCCAATTTAGCATTCCATTACTCACTTAGTTCCCGGTTACGCGCTTATTACTTTTGGTTAGGGTCAGATACCCTGGTATTTTATTACCTGGGATTATTAATATTCATCATTTTATTTAATCTGCATTTAATTAACCAATGAGCTAAAGTTGAGTGAGATGATTATGATATTATTGGTTCTTAGTTAGCATCGTCGTTAAAGATTGTGTTCTTGATTTGCATGCCATCAAAAGGGTTCACCAAAAGAATGAGCGAAAATCAGTTGTAATGTGAACAATTATGTAATTCTTTACCTCTCACAAACCACGAGACCAGGAGACGAGGGATTAAGATCTGTTGCCATCCGGACATGCACTCTCTTCTTTCCAATTATTGTACATAGTTTGTTGATTTGTAAATACGTTCATCATTTCCACTAGTGCGTGCCCGTACGTGCGTGGCCGTCCGTGCATGCCCGTACATGCAAAAAATAAAAATAAAAAAACACAACTTTGAAACCGAGTGTGGTGCAGGGCCATACGTCTTCAAAATGGCTCCCGTGGGCAGTTCATGTTTATTTCCTAATTTCTACTGGAATCTAATCTACGAGGACCACTGAATCAAAAAGACATTGGCGCCAATTTTTTCGAACACTTTTTCCCGCCTTTTTCTTCATATGAACTATGACGCCATAGAATACACATAAAAATGCAAAAATTAGCATTTTGGCTGTCATCTACAATGCTATTTTAAATTTTCCTGCTCTCATACATACATTATGGTGTCAATACCTCTAGTTTAATATTTATTACATATAAACGAGGAAAAAAAGCATGCCTCAATCATCGTTTTGCTTTCTATTCAAGTATGATATGTCATACCTTTTATAAGCCTATGGAAAATGGTCATGCTTCCGTTTACATTAAGGTATTTGCTTTGCTTTTGTTTCTAAAGTCTTGTGCTGGGGTTTTCAATATATCCTCATTATATTCAAGGGGACCTATGAAACCATCATATGCAAATAAGTTATGATGTCATAATAATATTGTGTTCACCATGCATTTGATGTATGCAATAGTGCCATTATACAAGAAATGGTTTTAAAACAAGGAAACCAAAAATACGTACATGGACATATCTGGAGCTGACCGCATGAGCTACGTTTCAAGAACATCATCCTCATCGTCACTGTCGTCACCTGCAGTATGTATTGTTGTGAATTCGCGCCCGCCGGCGTCCGAACGGCCACGTAACTCGAATCGCGGCACGTCGCCCACCGGACGGACAATTCTGTCGTGACCCTCTCGGACGAACGCCGGGAGCTAGTCACGGGTGGGCCTTTCGGCCTCACCACGATCGTGCCAACCAGCCCCCCGCGTGGGATAGGGTTGTTCGCCAAACTCGACCTACCTAAGTACCCACGCGGAGGGTAGACCCGGCGATCGCACCTCGCCGCAGGTCGACTCCAGACACGGGCCACTTAAGCGACCCGTTCCGTACTATCGGGATAACCGAGCGGTGTTAACGTCGGCCTCGACGGTTCCGATTAATTATCGGGTGTATTAAGCCCACTACCAACCCTTTACGTGAAGCAAGATGGAGATTCAATTAAAGAAAAGACGAAGCGAAACGGGAAAAACAGTTCAACATAATGCACATTTATTCCGCGGCACACGGAGAGCACACATATACAATTACAACAATTATGCACCAAAAGCAGATGTTACAAAAGAAACACAACAATGCAGATCTACTACCGACTACGCATGCACACGGCAAGACTTACACAGTTTTACTTTACAGACGGCACCGACAACACATTTACTCAAAAGCAAAAGAAAAGGGCCACCCTCAAATACAAGGGGGCAGACGGGGCCTGTGGGCCGTGAGACCGGGTGGATCCTACCCGTGTCTTTGTGATGAGCCGCAAATGTGGCGGCGCGGCCGTGCCCCGACTCCACGCTCCTTCACGGGTTTCGTTGGCTCTGCTTGGAGTGGGGTGGGAACGGGGCCCCCCTTTTCGCACTATCTCAGCGCGGGGGGGGGGGGGGGGAAAAGGGGGGAATTGTTGATGCTCTGGGGAAAGAGGATAGCTGGCTTGCTTGGGTCCTGCGCCGAGCGACTCCACTGCGAGCTCGTCGCTGACCGCCGTCTTCCTTGCCTCGGACCCGAGCTATCCGGTCCCCTCCGCAATTCTCCTCAACCGACTGCAGTAAATCACCTCGACCGCGCTCCAGGCTCCAGGCTTCCTCTCTCTGCAGCTCCCCGACAGACTCCGAACCCCGACAGACTCCGACCTCCGACAGACTGACTCTCCTCCAGACCCAACTTGACTGCTTCGACCACACTCTGCCGCTGCCACACTCTGCTCTCCAAAACTGACTACTCCGAAAAACTGACTGCCTCGAACTGACCAAATTCGCCCCGCGCTCGGCGCTTTATAGTCCGGCAGGAGAACCCATATGCAAATTTCTGGATCAGAACGAGCTCGGGGGTGGAGCCACGCTCGCCCATTGGACGGAGAAAAAGGGGCGTGAGTCTCCCCTGATCCTCGAATTTGCATATCCCGATTCTACACCGACGTGCCTGGAGGCGGGGCCAAACCGCCCCACGCTTGCTGATTGGATGGATCAAAAGTGGGTGTGTATCATTCCTGATCCAAATTCTCCTCGGAAAGGCCGCACTTTGCACCCGCGGCTCTGCGCGCGTCCCGCACGAGGCCAGGACAGCCTGACGCTCGGTGCCCACAAGCGGTGCGGGAATGGCCGCAGAAGGAGAGGCGAAGGTGGTGGAGGAGGGTTTAAAGTGGTGGTCCATGACCATGGCGACGTTTGGAATGGCGGTGATGTGATGTTTGCGGGAGCGAGTTGTGAAGGTAAAGGTCGTGGCTGTTGGCGTTGTTGTTGTTGTTGTGAAGCGGCATTGCGGTTGGTGGTTGTTGTGTGATGGCGGTTGAGACGTGGTTGGTTCAAAATAAAAATAGAACAGAAAAAGGGCTATCTCAAAGGGTCGCAGCCCGAATGAATCACATTATTCCCTCTAAACAACAGGTTTGGGGCTAACTACACATGTACTTACAGAGATATCTCACCTACGGGACCTGAATGGTGGTTTGCGAATTTCCTCAACCACAACAGTATGTGAACAATTCTGTTCTCACAAGCTACTTCGCAGGTACACATATCGTTGCATTTGAGATTGTGCTTCCGACATGAGCAGATCATCGTAGAGCAACTTCCTTTACATCCACATTTGACTAGTTGAAGCACAGCCTGAGGTGCTGGCAAAACTGTTGTTGGTACGGGAAGAAGCCGGTCACCTTCCAGACGCCATCCATGAGAAGTTGGTGGAGGTCGAGTTGAAGATGCAGTGCTGCATTGTTTCCATATCATGGTGACATAATTTGCTCTCTTGATCTTCTGTACTCGGGTGGCCTTCATAGGGGGCAATTTCTCATCTGTATACTGGCACTTACTGAAGAGGAACCAACGCATCTCGTTCACAGAAGAGATTGTTGTGCCAGGAACGTAGAGTTGACATACATAGCGCTCCAATTCACTGATGTCATCTTCCTGTATGCTTGGAGTGTTTCCAAGGTTGCCAAATGCTCTAACAACATCACCATCGGCTTTCTGCAGTGTATTCCAGCAGGAAATTTTTGATTACCCGCAGAATGTGCCAGTCTGGTCACAACCACTTAAGATGTGGAAGTCAGGGAGTGCAGAAGCTTTCTGACTGCCCAGGGCATCATATGTAGGACCTAAATCAATAGTTCGCCGTAGACCACCTGTTCCAACAAGCATCGATGTTGCAGGACACAAGTCCGTGTAGCACCACAAGGTGAGAACTAACACATGTGTATCCAAACTCTGAAAGCAGATCGACGTGGCCCCCCTCTGCGAAGTGTCAAGAGCATGAAGTAGCATTCTTGTATCTGCCTCCTCTTGAGTACTGTTCAGATGATCTGATATGAACTTGTTTGATTTGCATTCCTCACTGAGTGGTGTCACATATATCTTCTCAGATTCCTTGCGATCATTCAAGATGTGTGATGCTAGATAGAGAGTGAGTCTTTGCTTGTTGTTTTGGTTGTTCAGCAGTTGCCTTAGCGTCACCTTTTCAATTATTGCCTCATCGGAGATATTGTAAGCAAGGCTTCTATGATCTCCAAGGTGCAAATTGCGTGTTCTTTCCTTCAGGGAGTTAGGAATGTCATATCGGTCAAAAATGACATGAACTTCATTAAATCCTTGAGATTTGCAATCGAGGACATGCAAAAAGTGATTGGCGAGATCGTAGCAAGTTTTCACCCATGTAGGTTTCCCCATTGACTGGACCACCACCATTCCATCAATGATTGTGACTGTGCCATGCTTTGTTTGCTCTCCTTGTGCAACAACAAGCTGCTGTTGGTCAGGCAAACGTCCCAAGATAGTCATCAGCTTACTTTTGGCAACACAAGACCGCAAGATACCATCAAAAGTGAAGAGTGAATGAGGATATTCTGCAAACTCAAACTCACTGATGCTCTCCTTCAGGTCAATATCTGGCCGTGACAGTATCACAACAAGGAAGCGGGCGAACAGTGCTCTTTCATTCTTAATTGCTGTAACAGCGACAGCTTTCTTGCTCTTCTTAACCATTCTTGCTGTCTTCCAAGTCTTGAGATTTGCCTTCTTCATAGGACTCCAGACATTCAACTCTAGATTTACAAGACGCTCTTGAACAAATTTCTCAAACATCTCTTCTCCAACATTATCTCGCTGTATTACTGTCTGCTTTACTACCTCTGGCATGATCGCTTGTGTGATGATGTTGATGAGCTCATCATCTTCAATAATGAATGGATCATTCACTTTCAGCACCTCTCTCAATTTGCCTACATTATCCTCATACCGTTCCAACTTAGCATCTGACAAATCATGATGACTTGCTGATCTCTGGGAGACTTTACCCACCAAATGTTCAGCTTCATTGACCAAGCGACTTAGCTCAGGTACAATCAGAATCCATCTGGCCATAGCTGCCGGTTGCCGTGTTAGCCCTTTCAAACCTCCAAGGATCTTCATGACTTTGTTCTCGTGTTCAATGCCATGATCTGGGCCTATTGCGCAGAAAGGGACATCATTTTTGTAGACGCAGAAGTTGCCAGCCATGAATTCTGTATAGATATCAGGATCATTTGTTTCCAATTTCTCCATCTGTGCCAAATACAGTGGAACCATGCGGGTATAGTTTTGTCTATCATGTGCGAAGAAGTACTAACACAATGCTCCAAGCGATTCTAGATGCAATTTCCAATTGCCTTCCCGTGTAGCAAGAATGAGCATCCATATCCAAGCCACAAATTTCATGTAATCTCTGGCAAATTTGAAAGTAGAATGACTTGTTATGTCATTTTATATGGCGTCATTGTCACACATGTAAAGTATTATTGATCAATAAGATACTGAATACAGACAATGTCCGTTAAAATCTATGCATAGGGTCCACAAAATTAAACTTGTATCAGATTTTGCAAAGAAAATTAACATCGTTTAATTTTTATTTACGAATTATGACGTCATACTTCATTTGGATAAGCATTTATCAAAATATGCTTCAACGGATGGTGCCATATTTGACTCCACACACTATCCCTGGCCATAAATAATATATGAAATGTGCCAACATTTTTAATTTGCACCAAAATTGCAAGGGAATTGGTCTATACTGTGTATTGGTATATTGAACTATGACGTCATACCTAATTTGTATAAAAAATATGCAAACATACTCGAAAAAATGTTTTCCCTTATTCACATCATAAATAATGATTTCCCACAAAGCATACAAAATAAACATCCAAATCCCACGGGATTACATAAGGCCCCGGACGAGTGCCTTTGTTTAAGTATAGTGCGATATAAGTTAGAAAGGTGAAATAAACCATTTTGGTCGCTAAAGTGGCCCAGAAACGTTGCGGGGTCGACATGGTGAAGAAGAAGCTGACAATCCTCTATTTTATTTTCAACGCTGCATTTAAAATCTATAATTTAATCATTCTAAATCACACAGTTTAATGAGACACCTTATTCTGTCGGTCTCTCCTTCTTCTTTGTCCTCGTGCAAATGGGAAATTATTTGGATGATGGCAGAAGAGAAATTCCTTCCGGAACGTTATTTTTCCTCGTAAAAATTGCAAGCCGCGGCTAAAAGCCCGGTCACACCTTGACGTTTTAGCCAGCGATGGCAACGTATTAAAATGTATCTAAAACGCTGGCTTACGTTGAACTTTTGATGTTTTTTTTTAAAGATTCGGACGTATTCATAGCGACTTGGTCTTATGTATAACGCATTGGTAACGGACACAGAACGTTTCGTTGTGTTATAGATAACTTATACCAACAAATGCTGAACCTGTTGTCGGCCTACACAACCGATGCCCAACGATAGTCTAACTTAGGCATAGCGCGTTGCACGCATCGCCGACGATGTCGTGACGTAGCCTATTAAAAGGCTGACGCACAACGATTCGAATCATAACTGCCGTAGAAATGGAAGTGACAACATCGCGGTCACACCTTGGCGATCTTGCCAGCGTATGCCGACCTAAGAAAAATGTGTCTAAAACGTTGGGGCACGTCAAATACGGTATGAGTAAGTTTGGTAAACGTGAGTACAACGCTAACGTACGCTATCATACGTCGTAGTAAGTAGAGTACGTCAAGAAATTTTAAACATGTTCAAAATTTTACGACGTACTCGGCGTATGACACACGTTCCACATGCGATGGGGATAAGTTTTACACACGATATGTGGACGCTTACACACGTCCACAAAGGCTACTTATAAGCTACTCATAAGTCGAAACATGTCGCGGTAATGCCTTTTTTACACGAAACTTATTTCTCACTTATGTTTGACGTGCTTTGAACCAATTCTTTACGTAGTCCCAACACACATCGACGTATGTAGACGTATTCCAATGACGTCTTCCGGTCGACAAAAACGTGTTTCTAGCTTACAACTGCCATATAAAGACGTGTTCCCAGCGGTTTTGGGAATTGGTATATAAAAATGCTGCTCATAAAAGGGGAACCCAACAGTGTTTTCGAGTCCTTTTTGAGTCGATGTCCATGTCAGCAGTAACAGTATCAGTATTAGTATTAGTATTAGTAGTAGTTTGTTCATGTTGGCAGTAGTAGGTGAGTGTGAGGGGGAGGGTGTGGGTTATGATGGATCGTCCTTGCGTCCGCGTGTCCACGGGTAGGAGACATCTTTTCACCATTGTTCGAAGTTCTTCGCGGATAATTTTTTATGGGGCTTTTTCAACAATGAGCTATAGCTTGTTTTTACGATTTAGGTTTTTACATAACGGGTTGAACAAATGCACAATGAACTAATAATGTGCATAGAGCGCTTTGATTACTTATAGATACGATATACCAACGAATAATTATCGTGTAGTCGGCGTTCACAAACTATGCCCAACGATAGCCTAACTTATCCATATCGTGCGGCAGTTTATCTTTGCCGGTGACGTAGGGTTTGCTATTCATAGGCTGCCACTCAACGATTTAAATGGCTGCATCTCCACTATTGAAAGTAGACGCTTGCGCTCAACAATTGGATTTTTTTTTACACTCAACGACTTTTAAACGGTACCACTCAGCTAGTTTCATTGTTTACAATGAACGATTTAAATTGCTGTCACTCGCCTTTGTTTTTTGACGCTGGGGTTTTGAAATTTGAAGCGTTTCTTCTGAACGTGTTAAAACGCTCAAACTCGACTATTTTAAATAGACGCTGCCGATGGACAATTGGAATCATAGCCAAGCTAGACATCGAAGTGTGAACATCCTCGTCATGCCCAAGAAAAGTTTGAAGAATGCTGCAAATAAGTGTCCTGGCCGTGGCCGCTGACGCTGACGCAAGGACGATCCATTATACCGACGTCTTTCAGCCTATGAGTAACTTAAAAGTAACGTCTGTCGACGTGTGGCAATGATCGCGTAACGTGCCAACAACACATTAATCATAGGTTAGAAATAAGTTTCGGGTACGCTAAACATTACCTCAGCGTGTCTCAACTTATGATTAACTTACAAGTAGCATGTGTTGACGTCTGTCAACGATCGCAGACCGTGCATACAACCTGTGGCCAGCGTAGCGGAACGTGTGAGTCATACGCCGGCATACGTCGTGAAATTTCAAGCATGAAAAAATTTGAGGACAACCGAAAAGTACAACGTTTAAAGCCAACGTACAACGACGTATGGCAGTGTTTTTCAGCGTGCTCTCAATGTTATCAAAACTTACCCATAACGTATTCAACGTGTGCCAGCGTTTTAGAAAAAAAATTCAAAAATCGGCATACGTTGGCTAAAAAGTCAACGTGTGACCAGGCCTTAAGCTACTAAGCTTAAGCCTTTTTGAATCGGATTTTTGAGGTAATCTCATTACTACCCTCTAGATACTGTATAATCCGAGAACAGAATTCAAAAATAAAATAATTTTCCGTTCGTTTGTCCGAACCGCTTTGGTGAATTTTGCATATTTTTCAACAGCTACCTTTTAAAATCTATAATTTAATCCTCATGAGTCCGACGACCGAATGATACCTCTCGTTTTGTAGGTCTATACCTCCCCTAAGTCCAAGTACCGATGAAAAAATTATTTACATTAACCACCGCAAAAGCGAGTCAGGTCAGGTATGGGAGCATGTGCCAGAACAGCGCGTCGCTGCGTCCACTTTCCGCCGGTACTCCAGGGGCCTCCGTCTGACCATCCCCCGGCAGATGCCAGGCCCATCCCCATCTCCTTGAGATGATGGTCAACCTGCTGCAACCATGAGGCATGTGGTCGGCCCACTGGCCTCCTCCACTCATGAGACTCTCTTGCTGAGAGAATCTGGTGAGCAGGGTCAGCATCAGGAAAACGAGCCACATGTCCATACAGCCGCAACTGACGCTCACGGACTATGCAGGTAACAAATCTCATCCGAATCTCTCTCAGCAACCGCTCGTTGGACACAAAATCCGACCAGCGATAGCCAAGGATTCTCCGAAGACACCTGGTACCAAAGGAATTAAGTCTCCGTCTCAGATCCTTGGTCAGAGTCCAAGTCTCGCACCCATAGAGCAAGACTGGAAGTACCAAGGACCTGAAGACTCAGACTCGGACTTTCGTCCTCCCGCACAGGTACCGGCAGCGCCACACCCCATGATCCAGTGAATCCATGACTCCCCAGGCCCAACCCAGACGTCGATTGACCTCTGACTCGCAGCCAGCAGAGACATGAATATCACTGCCAAGGTAAGTGAATCTCTCCACGACCTCAACATCCTCACCACAAACAGACACAGACAGGACAGCAGCATCCAAGATGTCACCGAAAGCCTGGATCTTAGTTTTGACCCAAGAAACCCGTAATCCCAGTGGCTCTGACTCCTCATTCAGCACTTCGAGGGCCCCCAAAAGGATGTCTAAAGTCTCCGCAAAGATGACTGCATCATCTGCAAAATCAAGGTCCGAGATCTTGACATTCCCAAACGATGCACCACAGCTTAATCTCTCCGACATCCTCCCTAAAATCCAGTCCATACAAGTGCTGAAAAGTGTGGGGGCAAGTACACATCCCTGACGAACTCCAGTAACAACTGGAAATAAGTCAGAGATGGTACCACCACACTTCACAGCACTCTCAGTACCAGAGTAGAGTTCATACATCAGATCGATCAGTTTTGGTGGCACCCCACGAAGACCATGAATCCTCCAGAGGACATCCCGATTCACTGAATCGAACGCTTTACAGAGATCAAGATAGGCTGCAAGCAGCCCCTGCCGAAACTCTCGTCTGCGTTCGGTGAGGACACGAAGGGCAAGGATACGGTCAATCGTTGACCTCTTTGGTGTAAAGCCTGACTGCTCTGGACGCTGGTGCTCAAGCAGATGGTGGCGAACCCTATCGAGAATTATCCGAGCAAAGACCTTGCCCGGCACATACATTTTATTGTATGTTTCCCAAGCATTCAAAGCTAATTTAGTCACCAAAATACCCACTTTCCTTCGATTCTCACCCGGTTTTCAACGTTGGGATTTAGGCCACTGTTATCGACTGCGAAATATGAAAACAGTATTACAAAATATCTTTCCGTTCGTTCGTGCGAGCCGGGAGAGTGAAACCGCGTCATCCTGCACAAGCTCCACCATCTCAATCAGCATACCAGACCGCGAAATCTTTTATTTGGCTTATAACTCGACGGTGCAAAGTCACAAAAATTAAACACACACACATCGTGCATGTAATAATATCAGGCATCCGGCGATATAAGCTAGAAAGGTGAAATAAACTATTTTGGTCGCTAAAGGGGCCCCGAGCCGTTGCGGCCTAACACTATCCGAGGCGTGGCGCTCTGGGCCATGAAGCCGCGATTTCTTTAAACACTCATAAAATGACGATACACAGTCCGAAAACGTCCCAACATACCTCAAAATGTCCAGGTCACGTTCCCTGTTAGTGGGTGAACAATCCAACGCTTGGCGAATTCTGCTTCGCAATGATAGGAAGAGCCGACATCGAAGGATCAAAAAGCGACGTCGCTATGGACGCTTGCTCGGTGGGAGACCATGGCTTGGGAAGCACGGATTGTCAATGTTGAATTGTTAACCTATCATCTTTAATAGAACGATAAAAGACCAATAAAACTTTAATAGAGATTTAAAAATTTATTCTTGTATTTGAGGAGCATCTCGGCCTGGTTGTACTAGAGCAGCTCGTTTTGTGTTACGTAACTTACGTTCAATGAAAAAGGTGGAGGGGGGGACAATCAATATGTTGTTCCCCCCTTGATAAAAAGTGGGGGGGGGACATGTCCCCCCCGTCCCCCACCAATCGACGCCCATAGTGCGACGACGACGGTGCCTGATGGTGGACAAAGGCCGAGGAGACCGTAGATGCATTGGGAATCGGGAAGTGCGCGGGGTCCGTGCTGTGCGACGCACGAGGCCGCCACGTGCGCGCCTATGGGAGTGAAGCCCGGTCTGTAAACGCACGCGGTGGATTAGCCGATCCCGCGGATGGGCAGAACTCCAGAAGGTAGGCTGGACAACGAATTTGGACCGGATGGGTTCTCCATGCGAGCGTGTGTAAAGCTCCGACGAGCAGAGCACATGTGTTCGCGTGGGGAACCCCTCGAAACGCGGGGCTTGTTTATAATGCGCAGGGTGACGTCGTGGCTGCATGGTCGGAATCCGGCAGGAGGAAAATCCCTGCTGGATGGTTCCGTCCGAGAGGGGACGAGGTGCGCGAAGCGCGAACAGCTGCCATGACGTCACAGGGAAAGATCGCCGGTTGCGAGTTGCCGCGCTGGTGCACGCATTTAAAAAAAAAAAACAAGCCTCGCTTCGGGTGAACAGGATTCCCTGGGCAAGGGGTGGAAGACCCCCCTGTCCTGGGCACAGGATACCACTAGTTTGGGGGAAGGGTTAGCTTAGTTCGACCGGCTCCATGGGGCAGGGATAAGTCCTCATGGGGTCCGTGGAATGGATTAGTTAGAGGGATTGTAGTCAGATTTTGGATGGGAAATGGAAAATGATTTGGAGACACGGACAGACTTTGGATGTGTCGTGGGGACGTAGCGAAGCTACGTAGTGTTAATAGGAACGTGCAGCAGTTTAAGGGATGACGAGGGAGCACGAGGTCGTTAGGGGAAGCAGTTAGAGGAATGGCAGTGATCAGCGATGGTGTGAGAAGGGAATGGAAAATGTACATGATGAGTGAGTGAGGCCAGCGAGCCTGAGTGTATGGGGTGAATGTGGTATGCATGGTGCGATGAGTGATTGGGGGGAGGAGTGATTCCCACCCATGGGACCCCGGGGTCAGTGTAATGTGAGTTCGTGGGTTAGTCAAATTGACAAAATGGAGGTCGTTTTGCTGTTGGTGGGAACGTAGGCTCGAAACCCGTTTGGAGGGGTGCAGGAGCCCTGTTGACAGGCTGGGAGCATGGCTACGAATGGTATCGCTTAGTGGGTACCCTGGGCACCGGACTAGTCGGCCGCGGTAGGCCAAGGGTCCATGGGGGGCCGGGATAGTGTAGTGGGCACGGGTGGGCCCGCATGATGCGGGGCCCGGGGCGCCATTGGCCGCGTGGGCAGTGCATTGGGCACGAGCACCCAGGGAAGGGGCCCGGGGCGCCAGCCTGCCACGTGAGCGTTTCAGAGGAGTAGCCATGGAGGGCACTCCCCAGTGTTTAGGGAGCTGGTAGGTTCGGAGACAGTTGTAGTGCGCGGGGGTGCCATAGTTTGAGAATCGGAAGAGGGTAGTTCCTGCCAAGGGAGCCACGCCTCCCAGCCATGAGACTGTGAGGGCACGGGAGGAAAATTGGAGGGCAAGGCCCAAATTTGTGAGGACACCAACACAGGCGACGGGAATCTTGGTTGTTAGAACTGATAGTTTAAGCGAGAGGCGCTTTTGGAAAGCCCCAGGGTAGATAACAGTTAAATGGTTAGGGTAGATTAGGAAGTGTACCCCTCCGCACCATCCATCCCTTCACTCTCGTTGTGGGCCGCTGGACCCACCTTGGGTAAGTCGATCGCTGAGATCTGAGGAGGCCATTCTGAGGCTTGGATTGGGCCTCGACACAGGACACCAGCTCTCCCTTATTACCCTCCAGGAAGGGAACGTAGGGGTTGGGAGTAGGCTTGGTGACAGGATAGGTTAGCCGGACAAAGACAGTAAAGGGGGTTAGGGAGACGAATTTATGGGGGAAATAAAAATAAAATAAAACAAAAAAATAAGATGTGGCTAAATTGGATTTTTTGCATATTAAGGGAGTGGGTATGAACAGAGACAGGCAAAGGCGATAGGTTGGGAGGGAGACAGTAGGGTAGGTCCGAGACCGCCTTCCGAGTGGCCAGCACCACCGCCGCGCTCCCTCCATGAACCTCATTATTGCAAGGCCTGTGCCGGTCAGTTCATCTGCCGGCTGTTTTGCTACAAGGCCTGTGCCGGTCAGTTCATCTGCCGGCTGTTTTTGATATAAGGCCTGTGCCGGCCAGTTCATCTGCCGGCTGTTTTGCTACAAGGCCTGTGCCGGTCAGTTCATCTGCCGGCTGTTTTTGCTACAAGGCCTGTGCCGGCCAGTTCATCTGCCGGCCGTGTTTTGCTACAAGGCCTGTGCCGGTCAGCTTCACCACCGGCCCGTTTTGCTACAACGGCCTTGTTTTGCCTTGCCATGCCTTGTCTGCCTGCCTTTGCCTTAACCCCATGCATGCTAGCCCTTGTTGCATTTGCCTCCCCCCCCCCATTCATTACCATGTACGCCTGGATCATTGCGCGTGCTGCAGGGACTGCCCTGTAGGCAGCCGCATCATGGGACTGCATTGGCAGCCCATGCACCGTGTGTCTATCCATCCATCCATCCACCTATTCATTGCTTGTGTTCTTGCGTCGGTGCCCATTCACTGTTCTGCAGGGACTGCCTTGCAGGCAGCCGCACACAGAGACTGCATTTGTGCAGCCCGTGCACCGATTTGTATCACTGCGCTCATTTCAAGGGGGAGGCCTAGGACTGCGTGTGAGCAGCCGACCACATTCCCTGCACCTGCATTGGTTTCATGTGCCAGAGACTGCATTTGTGTTGCCTGGCTCCATGTGTTTCTTTTCCCGCAGAGTCCATCAGTCCTGGGCCATGGTGTAGTGTCCAATGTATAAGGTTTAAGTTAAGGGTAAAATTGTATATGAGTTGCTTCCCCCTTGCATGTTTGTCATTGCGCCGGCAATTTATTTAAGTCGGCTGTATGAGTGGGTTTGTTTAGTTAGTTACTCAGCCCGTAGGTTATTTATTTTTGGGACACGAATACAATGAATGTCGCACTCAGGGATCCGAAGGTAAAACGTACTAGGGGAAACTTACACATGATGGCACACGAAAATTTGACAACTCGGGACGAGTCTGTAAAAAGGGGAGGGGGTAGTGTTACGGCCGTGGAAATTCGCAGAACACCATAAAGTTCCTTCGTTCAGTTAGATCAATAAGTCTATGCTCAGTTAGATTTCCCCACCGTTGTTCAATGGGGTTTATTCGTGTTATCAGGGCTGTGAATCTTCAATTAGCCGTTTTTCTTTACTATCGTTATTTTGGACCAACCACCTCCACCACCAACATCACTCTCATCAACCGCTTCATAACCACAACCACACCTGCCTCTCAACAACCACGCCATCCTCACCACTCCGCCAGCAACCGTCAACATCTCCACACCACAAACATCACCTCACCTTCGTCTCCGAGACGACGCCATCTTTGCACCAGCCGCGACGAATCCCCAGCGAACAGCGTCGCTGCAAACCGACGTGGGGGGTTTCGTTGTGAGCGCAAGCGACGATGATTCCACGCACGTCCGCTCTGTAAAAGCTTCTCCTCGGAAATCAGATCACAGGAGAGAAAGGGGTGGGGCCTGCAGGGGTCGAAGGTTGATGATTTCAAACACGTCGGCTCGCTCTCGGAGAATCGGATCCAGAGGGTCGGTGATTTCCACAACGTCCGCTTTCCACGCAGGGGTCGAAGGTCGATGATTTCAAACACGTCGGCTCGCTCTCGGAGAATCGGATCCAGAGGGTCAGTGATTTCCACAACGTCCGCTTTCCGCGCAAGGGGTCGAAGGTCGATGATTTCAAACACGTCGGCTCGCTCTCGGAGAATCGGATCCAGAGGGTCGGTGATTTCCACAACGTCCGCTTTCCGCGCAAGGGTCGGAGGTCAGAGGTGAAAGTGCGGAGATCAGAACTCGTCTCACCAGCCCTATAAAAGGCCGCGCAGAGTGCCAGTTCAATCAGTCTGGAGGGAGTCTGGAAGAGAGTCCAGTCGTTCCGAGGGAGAAGCGGTTGGGATCTGGAGTGGTGTGAGGAGCAGAGCTCGAGTCCAGTGGAGGTCCGGGTTCGCCGAGGAGACGGAGCGGGGAACGTATCGGGCCGCGCGGAGCTGCGTGTTCGTGTGCGAGCCGGAGAGAGCTCGCCAACCAGCTCTGAACGGTCTGAGGTGATCGGGATTCGGAACGGTCCGAGCATCGCTGAGGGATGAACGGGTTCTTAACGAGAGCATCAACTCGAAAAGAGCGAAGGCCCGTTCGTTCCTCTCAGGCGTTGCCGGCCGGGGCCCGTACCACCAGGCCTGGGCCGGACCGTGGTTACACTAGCTGCTGTGGGGAAGGAGCGTCGTGGGTCGCCCCAGCGAGGAAGGTAACCTGCGCAGCCTCGCGGAGCCTCTGCGGTCTACACGGCTCCGTGCAATAAAGAACCAGAGAGGTCCAGTCTGTCCCTCGTCTGTCCTGGGGCTTTTCTTTGCTTTCAAATGAATGTTGTGGCGCCATGTCCGCAAGTAGAACTGTATAAGTGGCTGTACATAATTGCTCATAGACGGTCGTATCACCTTTTTGCTTTTGCTTTTATTGATTCCATACCTGCATGACTGTATACGTGTGGAAAATAATAAATGTGCTTGTGTGAATGTTAACCCGTTCGTCGTATCCTCTTTCCCCTCTTGGAGTGCCATCTTGTATTGCGGAATATTAGTTGGTATTTAAATAACCGATAAATAGAATCGGGTCCGGCGAGGTCTGGCGATAATACCCGCTCGGTTATCCCAAAATGGAACGGACCGCTTAAACGGTTCGTGTCCAAGCAGGCCTTCGCCGAGGTACGGTCCCTCGGTAGGTTACCCGCGCGAGTACTTAGGTATATCGATATTCGGCTATTGACCCTATTTCGCGCGGGTGGAATACGGACTGGGCCGTGGTGGGATTAAAAGCCCACCCGTGACTGGTTTCTGGCGTTGTTCCAGAAAGTCACGACTGAATTGTCCGTCCGGTGGGCGAGACGGCCGCCATTGGCTCAAGCGGTCGATCGCACGCTGGGCGGGCGTAGATTCGTAACAATATATTATATTTACCACGTGAACTACGATAAACATATAAAAGAGCTCGATATTAATAATGGTATAAATAATTTTTATGCAGGGGTTCCCTGAGACATGAAAACTATTTCAAGGGTTCCACAAAGGTAAAAAGGTTGAGAAACACTCCCCTGGACTGATACGTTGAATTTGCTAATTTTTCAAATCAGGTCTACAGGAAGTCTGTAAAGAAAGGGTTTGAGTTTACGTTAATGGTCGTGGGTGAGTCTGCGCTTCCCTTCTTGGTTTTCTTTGCAAATGTATTCCCAAAGTCAAAATTAATGCCCTTTTGGTGTATGTGCTCCCAACTACCGTCTTTTTTTCTTCTACAGTCTCCTTTCTGGTCTCCTCCCCCCCCCCCCTTTTTGCTCTGTCTGAGACAGAGCCCTTGTTGCACGAGATGTGTTGCCTACCCTTCATCAATCTGGTCCAGGAATCACCTTTATGCATGATAATGCTCCTGCTCACAGGGCAATTCGAACAAGGAACACTCTTGTCAATGCCACCATTAATGTCAGGACACACTGGCCTGCAATCGAGCATCTCTGGGATATCATTGATCGTCGTGATGAGCTGGAACAGGAGCCGATTCAAGCTTGCAATGCCATTCCCGAGGCTCAGATTCAAGTGCTTAACTGGTCAATGTGACGACAGTGCAATGCAGTTATTGATACCCGATAATGAGAGTGTTACTTCCACGTTGGATCCCTTTGTGAAAACATTTGCCATGACACAGTACTACGTGATTAAGGATCACAATGACATTGACATGGAATTATTCAGCATTAATCTGTGTCAGAGGTTTGCACCTCATCTGTGTCCCATGATGTCACATAAATAAATCGCAACAACAATCACGTGTTCGGTTTTATATGGAGGAGAGCGATAACCAAATCTTCCACGATTTTCAGCATCCTGCACAAAAAATTCCCACAAAAAAACAAGACAGCTGAAACAACCAATCAAAATCTGTTTTCTGATATAATTTAAGAATTGTGACAAAGCAAAGTCCACAGAATTGCAAGAACTTTAGACACAACAAATGGTTGAAAGATTCATTTTATTATTGATTAATAATAAATGGAGTTTTAAAAAAAATCTTTTGCAACCAAAGAAGCACCTCCATTTTCAAAGATAAAATTATGGGAACAATCCCAGCAGTCTTCAATTTTGAAGCATCCAAAGTCCATCAATGGAAGTCTGCTGCAAATAAGATTTTCGGGAGATTTCATATTTCTGAGCATTTCATAGCTACATGACCAGCATTCCAGTTGAGGTGCTGTCGTAGGCACTGGACATGACCAGCTGATCGGTGCCCATCCGACCGAGCCCAGTCATGTGCTGTAGGTATTCTTCCTTCTCAACTTGAACCGTCATCTGTGTAACACCACACTCTTTAAAGATTGCCAACACCTGAGGGTGAAAGGGTGAAGAAAGCAGAAGTGATGAAAACCCATTTTAGATCCATAAATCTATCTATACTGAAACGCAAAAGAAACTTACCACCTTTTAAACCTTCAAATATCAACAATAACACTGCGTGTAGTAAATGTGTGAACTTATTTGTGGACAATAGTGTCCTCACTGTCAGACAAAACGGTCACGGATGGTCAATTGAACCTTCAATGGTCACTTCATAGCACAGCTGTTGAACAGCCGTTTTGACTGTCAGTGATTTGCCAAGGGGTACGAGATGATTTTAATGAGCTGCACGTGATGTCTTGATATTGGCTTGAAAAAGGCCAGTACAAAATGGGCATTTCAATCAACATGCCACGATTGTCAAGGGATCAACGGCAGTGTGCCTTGGGCATACTGCAAGGCGGGTTGAGCTACCGTGAGGTGGCACGTTGCCTTGGCTGTTCACACCAGACGATAACGGCCCTGGTGGACAGAGACACCCTCCACAACTCTGCAGATGACAGACCTCGATCAGGGAGGCCAAGAGTCACCACTGCAAGGCAGGACAGACAGATGGTCCTAAGTCAGATGGCTTCAGACATTGAGGACTGAGTGGGACAGAATCCAGCAGCAATCCATCCAAAGACTGGTAGGCAGTATGCGCTGACGATGCACTGCCTGTATCCAAAACAATGGTGGCCACACACGCTAATGAAAGGGGACTGACATTGCACCCTGTGCTGTTCTGTACTGTAGAACAAACTTATGAGATGGTGTATCTTGGTCAACAACTTGACATGTCATCAATAAAATGCCAATGTTTCAATTAGCAATTGTTGATTTGTTTTATTTAGAACTGTTACAATTTTATTACATTTCAAACAAGTGGTAAGTTTCTTTTGCATTTCAGTATATTTTTAAAATAAATACATGTTCTAGCCTCGTGGAAGAGCTATGACACAGAACAAAATCATGACAACATAATAAAGGGGACAGCAGGAGAAAGGGGAAAACCCGACAGCAGGGCAGAGGGAGAAAGCAGATGGAGATGGACAAACTAGGGATGCAGATAACGACGAGGGGTAAGGGAGAACACAAAGGGTGGACAATAAGGATACATAAGCAAAATGTTGGGAGGGAGGTGGGTGGTTTAACGGATGCAAAAAAGATCATGATTTTTGATGGGGGATGACTTGAGATGGTGGTGAACAGCTGTCTTGAAGACCTGGAGAGAAGAATCAGAGAGACTAATGACCTGTTGGCGATGGTGAAGTGATAGGCCCATAGACTCGGCTTCATCGCAAGAGATCCCAATGATATTGAAGGTCTTTGTTTCCATGGGATCAAGTTGAGCAAGATGTGAGGCAGGGGAGCCAGCCCAGGAGAGAGCAGTACTCCAACGAACTGCAGATTAAAGCCTTGTATGTGGATAGGAGCTCAGGTATGTCAAGGAAGGACTTTGCATGACGGAGGATGCCTAGTCGGCATCTGGCGAAGTGACCAATTTTGAAATGTGGCTTGCCCAAGAAAGATCAAGGCTGAGAGTGAGACCCAAGAGTTTGAGAGACTGAACCGCTTTGAGAGGGTTGTTGAGAAAGTAGATGGAAGGGTTTGTGGTACGGTCCTTTCGGAGAGAGTGGGTGCGAGGGAATTCTCAGGATTGAAAGACATGTTCCAAGTGTTTGACCGGTTTGTGATTTTGTCAAGGTCTGAGGAGAGGGAAGAGGTGCTGCATGTCTGTCAGATGGATGAGGGATGTCATGGCAGAGAGTGGAGTCATCAGCAAAGTGATAAAGAGGATCATGCAGAGTCAGCAAGATCTTTGATGAAGATTAGGAATAATATGGGGCTTAGAATGCTGCCTTGTGGTACTCTTGCCTTGACAGGGAGAGGAGAACAAATGGTTACGTTGAGAGCCACACATTGGCTACGAGAGTGGAGGAAGTCAGTAATCCAAGAGTGGAGTTGGCATGGATTCCATAGTCAAACAGTTTGGAGAGCAGGGCAGGATGTCAGACTGTATCAAAAGCTCGAGATATGTCCAAAGAGACGGCCCTGATCTCATGTCTGACATTGAGGGCCTCCATCCATTGGAAGCAGCATGTTCAATGTAGAGTGACCAGGTCTGAATCTGAATTAATGATCTGAGATGTGGCTGTTATAGAAAAGGAACGATCTTATGTCAACTGTGATGATGGATTCCATGAGCTTACTGATGATTGGAAATTAGTCAATTCCTCTGTAGTTAAGGCGATCTGTTTTTGCACCCCTTTTATGTAATGCTGTGACGTGGCTAATTTCCAAGCAGATGGAAGATGACCTAGAGTAAATGACAGGGTGAAAAGGGCAGACAGACGAAGTGCAAGAGCAGCAGAGAAGGTTTGTAAGAAATATGAGCTGATGCCGTCTGGTCCAGTTGCAGTCAGAGTTGAGAGTTGCCAGAAACTTTTCCACCTTTTCAGGTGCAAAACACACATAAAGGCCCTGTCACACCTTGACGAATTAGCCAGCATATGGCAACGTATCAAAATGTATCTAAAACGCTGGCGTATGCTGAACTATTATTTTTTTTCAGTTTTGGGTGTATAATAACGTGTTGGACGTATGCATAACGTATTAGTAACGTACACAGAACGTTTCGATAACTTATAGATAACTTATACCAACGAATGCTTAGCGTGTTGTCGGCGTTCACAACTGATGCTTAACGATAGTCTAACTTATGCATAGCGCGGCAGCATATCGCCGACGATCACGTGGTGTAGCATATTAATAGGCTGCCGCTCGACGATTAAAATCATAACCACGCTAGACATCGAAGTGTCAGCATCACCGTCATGCCGAAGAAAACGTACGTCATCACCGTCTTACTCTTGATGTTTGTTGATGTTATTTTTAAAAATATTTAATTCATAAACAATAATAAATTATGGCCTTGTCCCTTATGTCTTTATCCTTTGTAAATCAATGAAACGTAGTTGGTTAAAACCTGTTCGCTGCCCTCATCTGTCCATCAGCCTGACATGGACATCTCCTCAACATGGAGTCTGGAACACTGGCGGGTTCCTCCTGTGAACCCCATTTTTATGTCCCAATTCCCCTAAACGCTGCCAATATGCCATGATATGGTAGCTGTAAGTTAGAAACACGTTCAGTAAGTTCTGTGGTCGTCCAGAAGACGTCAAATACGTCAATATGCGTTGGAGATACGTTACACATAGGTTCAAAGCATGTTACTCATAGGTTAGAAATAAGTTTCGGGTACGCTAGACATTACCTCGACGTATTTCGACTTATGAGTAACTTACAAGTAACGTGTGTCGACGTGTGTCAACGATCGCATAACGTGCCTACAACTTATGGCCAGCGTATGTGGAACGTGTAAGTCATACGCCAAGCACGTCCAGAAATTTTGAGCATGCCCAAAATTTGTCGACGAGCTCGGCGTACTACGACGTATGCCAGCGTGCTCTTAACGTATACAAAACTTACCCATAACGTATTTGACGTGTGCCAGCGTATTCGCCAAATTTTTCATACGTCGGCATACGCTGGCTAAAACGTCAAGGTGTGACAGGGCCTTAATCCAGGAGCTGTTGGTACAACTGAGAAGGGTGGGTACAAAAAGAGGGGTTCATGACACAAGATTTTGAAGCAAACACAGAATTGAGGAATTCGGCCTTCTCATGAGCGGAGTCTGCTGTGGTGCCATTTTAAGTGAGGGAAGGGATGGAAGGGGAGCATACACCAGAGACAGACTTGAGAAAGCACAACCAGGTTTTTGAGGAAGGAGACAAATTTGAAAGTTCATTCTTGAGATTGGACAGATGGGTTTTTTCTGGCTCTTCTGAGGGTAGACAAAGAGTTGTTTCGGGCTTGGTGGAATGATCTTCAGTTGCCTTGGGTTGGATTTTCCTTCTTGGAGGAGAATGCAAGTTGTTTTAAAATCAACTGCCTCACCACATGATTCAGAGCACCAAGAGTGGAAGGACGGGTAAGCTAACCGAAGACAAGATGGAACGAATCTATGCATTAAAGAGAGCAGCCTTCTGTGGAAGAACTCCCAGCTGAATCGATATCAGCGGCAGTGGATGTAGGAGACTTGTCCTGAAGTGTGATGGCAGCTTGCAGTCCCTGCCAGTTTGTTTAAGTGAACTGCCAGACTCACTGGCGCAGAGGCTGTTCTCTGAGAATGGCCAGAAAGATGTTGACCTTCACTAACACATGATCAGAAGAGCAATTTGGGAAGAGAATGACCAAGATACATTGGCGAGGAAGTTGGTCTTGATCAAATCCAGGAGGGAAGATTTGCCATTGGGAGAAATCCAGGTGGATAGTTCACAGATTGAGTCAGACCCATGGAGTCACAGAAGCCCTTTGCAGAAGTGCCATGGCTGGTGAGAGAGGGACCAATACCCAGCCAATTAGCATAGTGACAATTGAAGACACCACATACGAGGAAGAGAGAGTTGGGATGAGTGATTAAAAGTTGGTTCATGTTGTCTGAGAGAGAGATGTAGATAGAGTCATCACTGTTGGAAGGACAGTACAACACACAGACAAACATGAGATAGGAGTGGAGGGGAAGTTGCAGCCACAGGTACTCCTGGGGTTTGGGAGGTATAAGAGCAGTACATGGAGAGTGAGAAATTGAGTTTTTGATGTAAAGTCTGACTCCACCGCCAGGAGGGGGTTCAGGTCGATCAAGCCGGAGGAGGCAATAGCCAGGGAGAGAGAGCATAAGGAGTCAGGGATGTCCTGTGGGAGGAAGGATTCAGTTGAGCTTTACGCACAGAGTTTGTTTGATTTGGGGATCAATAATTAATTTTTTTTTCCATTTCGTTGATGCATGCTCGTTTTGTTTAAAGGACCAGGTAAAACTTGAAAAGGCAGTGGATGGAAACCTGAGACTATGACTACTTATTTCATGGCCCCAATTATTCCCACCTTATGGAGTCTGCTGGCGAAGGGTTTTTAGTCCCAAGTCTTTCACAAACCAGCTAGCCCGGCTTGACGTTCGACTGATGGTGGCAGGAATTTGGGATTTCATTTGGGTGCTGGTGATAACTTGCCTACTCTTTGTGAAAGACACCGTGCGATTTTAAATGTTCATTAACTCATGTGAGCAGATGGGATACCCAGCTTAATGTCCATCTGAAAGAGTGTGTATTTTGTGATGGAACATCCTGCCTGCGAAGCACCAATCCGAGCGTTTAAAGTTGGGTCAGGAATCAAACCCAGGCGAGATTGTTCAAAGGCAATAAGCGACTTTTGAAAAGCCGTATTCTGCCCCAGAATACTCGGCACACATCGAAAGAAACCCCAGCAAATTATGGTGTTCGGGGCATCATAAAGTATATTGTGTGAGTGAGATAAGGATTGTAAGCTAAAATGGCTCATAAAACTTCAAAAATAATCTGAAAACACTTGAAGTACCTGAGAGAAAGGCCTGTGCTTCTGCACAACGAAAGACTTGGAGAACTTTCTCAGCTCAACGAAAGGGCAGCTACCCCAAACTCCCAACCATGTACATTAGGCCAGGCCTGAGTGGACGGGCGTGTGCTACAAAAACCTCCGACGGATCGCTACCAGTGAATGGACGGTGTTATCTGGATTAGGTGCTTCTGAACACCAATGGGAGGACATATCTGGGGCTTGTGAATGTACAGGGTGAGTTTCAAAGAGAGCGTATGTTAATATATTTTTAAAGCAAGCACAAGCAGAGACAAAAATAGTGACAGCAAACTCCATGATGCAACACCTACTCACAAATTCCTTTGGGAAAAGATTGCAATATGAGCAAGCAGCATCATTCAGAGATAGTACACTAATCTGGGTCTAATTCTCGATGCAATACAATCCAATTAAACACCATGATCCTGGTGCTTTATAGGCAGGGGATTGCTTCATTGATGCCAATGTCTCAGATGGGATGTGAAGAATGTTTGTCTCATCTGCCAGCATTTGCAGAGGATGTTAAAAATCTGTATAATTTGTAACTAGAAAATGGAATTCGCATGCGTCAATGCACAGGCCTCCGGCCGCATTACAAGTCAACCTGCTGCTGCATTTGATCTCAATTTAATCCCGGATTCAGATCTGCACCAAAATCTCATCAGTTTCTACTTGTCACACACGCAACCTGTCCACAAAATTTCATCCGAATCCATCTACAACTTTTTGAGATATCCTGCACACAAACAGACAAACAGACAGACAGACAAACAGACAGACAGAAAGGGGTGAAAACATAACGTCCTTCACCTTCGGTGGCGGAGGTAAAAATTAACGCTTAATTTTTAAAAGGTTTCTTCGACTGTTTTGTTAGAGTGCTTGCTTGGAGTGCTCTTCAAGCTTTGATCTCGACAAGCTTCCATGGCAATACCGTGGCGCAGTCTCTGTGGTGACATCTCCGGAGTTAGGAAGACAAAATAAATTAGATGATTACAATCAGTAAAAAATGTTTTCAGTTGTTTCAAAGCAATGAATCGCCACATCACGGCGGGATAGCCAAGAGGTACGCACGCTCACTCTAAGCTGTCTAGCCCAGGTTTGTATCCTGATCCAGTTATAAACTGTCATTCCGGTGTTTCACAGGCAGGGTGATTCGTCAATGTGTGTGCCGTCTCTCGGATGGAAGTTGAACTGGAAATCACATCTGCCGGATTCCGGCCCTCTCCCCCTCCTCACTTCCCCTCCCCTCTTTCTCCCACACCTCTCCCTCCCCTTCTCTGTCCCACCTCTCCCCCTCTGTTAAGGACTGACGGTTTAGTTATGAAGTTAAAACACCTTCCCCAGTGTATAGCATGTATAAATCAGATTCAGAATGAGCCAACCGAAGAGGTGCAAAGGTCGCTGCATGTGCAAGCATGCATGCATGCAGGCAGGTTTTTGACAGGTAGATAGTGCGCATTTTAAATGCTCCCGCCCGGTTTTATATAGAGCCCGGCGGTTACAAATAAAATGTTGCCGTTTGGGTGCATTTTATTACCTTTCCCTTCCCCTCCCCTCTTGCTGCCTTCCCTTCCCCTCCTCTCCTCTCACACTTACCTCCTCCCAAACTACCTCCACTCTCCATCCTCCATGCAGTCTCTGCGCGGTGTATTAACGTGCTGTCTTAACGTATCCCATTCTGTTCCATTCTGTACTAGCCCCTTCTCCACAAGTCCCACAACCAAATGCAAGTCAAGAACCCTTCCTCCCATTTCCCCTGAAGTCCCCCTACTAAATGCAAATCCAGAACCCCTTCCCCTCATGCTTACCTCCTCCAAAACCCCCTACCCTTTTCCCTCTCCTCTCCCCTATCCTCTTTGCTTCACTCCCTCCCAGTGTGTACGGCAATGTTTGGTGAAGCGTCTCTCCCCCCCCCGCCCCCCATTCCTCACTCTTCCCCTTTCTCACCCTCTCCTTGCCCCTCCTCTCTCTCTCTTTTCTCACACCACACATAAGTACATGCACTTTTATTAAAAACAGACTGCAATTTGACATGATCTCTTCCTACACGCATGTAAGGCAATCAAGACATGAAGTGCAGTGACATAAACTCAAACTCCCCCACTCTAAAGGAGATCCCTCATCCCTCAACCCTCAATGCTTAACCCCACTGAAACCTTTGTGATGGCTATCACACGCCTGGGCGATGTTTGGTCAGCATTGCCCTCAGAAGCCTCGGCTCCATTTGTTCCCCCATAATCGTTCTTGCGCGCCTTTGGCGCTGCCAGCCTCGAACCAGCCAAATGCTCGCTCGCCTTAAGCGGTGGCAAGCGAGGTCCGACTCTTATGACAGCTGGAAGCCCCGAGTAAGAGGACTCGATACAGAAACTCGAATGGGTGGAGCTAGGGAGGCAGAACGCCGATCCGCACACTGGCCCCGCCCAATGACACGCACATTCTCAAAGCTTCCTGGTTGGTCTTATAAAAGAGCGAACCCTGGAGTGTTTGTTCTCTTTCAACGGACACCAGACACTGTTCCCTGAGGGATGACGTTGTTTGTTCTGCTCTTTTTCGACGGGTGCTGGACCTTTCCTTCTTCAGGGATGGACAAGCTTGCTATATCCTCTCATTGGATCACGACGTCGCTCGCTCTGCGGAGGTCGCGCTGCTGGTTCTTGGCACTTTCATCCCTTTGATTTTTATCTCATGAACTGTCATCACGAGCGAGGAGCCGAGGCTGTGATGGGGCGGATGGAGCCAAGCCGATTAATAGGACCGAAACCAAGCTACACTCCAGACATCTGGGAGGATCTCACACTTAGGCTATCCCCTCACACATCTTTTCTCCGCTGCACCTTTTCTCTCACACACACACACAGACACAGACACACACACGCCACTTTTCTCGATGCAGCCGAGACACCTCACAGTCTTTCTTCCCCCTTCTCTCCCTCTGCATTATATAGCGAGGGCACCTCTGCCCCCCCCCCCCCCCCCCCCCGGTAGGCTGAAGACACAATTCATCACTCCCCCTCTCCCCCCTTTTCTCCTCGGTTGTGAATGCTGGGGACCATGTACTGTGTTAGTGGAAGGTGAGGTGCTTGTTAAGTTTGCTCTGTCTCTTTTCTCTTTCTCTGATCTTATTGCAGTACAAATTGCTTAACCCTCATTTCTCCCCGTGCCATTAAAATTCTCAAATTCCCTCCCCCTCCCCTTTTTCCTGCTCCCCACTTGTGTAGATAAACCTGTTCTTGTTGAATCTATTTCCGATTTGTCCGCGTCAGTCTTTTCCACCATTGGTCTAGCACTGTCTACACGTAGATAACTTGGGAGGTTGAGATTCCCTACAGTTCGGTTTGCAGGGTCAAGCGTGTGCTAGTGGTTCAGCTCGACCGCATTCAAGATCACCAGATAAGGTAAGTAGCACATTTTCCGAGGGTGCATTCCCCGGTCGGAGGGCCATAGGATCCCCAGTTAAACAGTTGTTAGATGGATGGACACTGGGACTCGTGGCCGCTCAATTGGCATTCATAGTTGCATCGTAGTTGCATAACAACCGACCATCGGGTGAAGTTATTCGCTCCTGGTGGCCTCAGGTCCGGGTGAGTTTGAGTGAAACCGGCGATTTCCCTCTCGTAGTAGGCTCGAGCCCCAAGACCGCAACAATATCTATATGCAATACAATAAAAGCCTTTATGCCTCCACCACCGAAGGTGGACGGAGACTATGCTTTCACCCCTGTTTGTCTGTCTGTCTGTGAGCTGGATATCTCAAAGATATGGACTTATTTAGAAGAAACTTGAACATATTTGTGTGTGACAAGGACGAATCGATTCGATTTTGGTGAAAATCCAGATTTGAATACTGAAAAGATTTCAAGTGCTTCTTCACTGTTGAGAGAAGGGGATTTGAAGACTTGTACTTGTAGTGGGGAGGCGGGGGGGGTGAAGACAGGTTGAGGAGGTGTTTAGGGTATTGGGAGGTGGGGGGGGGAGAACTTGTGGTTGGGAGGGGGAGTTGAGGACATGGGGTTCGGTGGTAGGGAGGGGGGGGTGGTTGAAGAGTTGAAGTCACATTTTTCATTAAGCGGAATTTTTACGGGTCCCTGCTAGTCTACATTATTTGCAGAACTCGTTTTATCCATAGCTTACAAATTTGACACTTCCCAAAATTACTGCGTCGGCACCGAGCGCTCCAAAAAGTACCTGCTGTACGAAGCGCTGTTCCTGTGCCTCCGGCATCACTTGCACATGTAGCGTGCCAACCATGAGAGCTGCAGAATGCTGCCAAAAGTGTGCTTCACGATAGGAAAGCACACCGACAATGCCGAGAACCTGGCCAGTGCACAAACGCAAAACAATTCACAAGAGGCAGAAGTTAAAGAAACGTCAACATTTTCATTCCTTTAAAAGCATAAGACAATCAAACTGTGGAAGATCCAAAATAATACTACATTCATGCAAGCTGCAATATACTACATATACATTGGAGCTTCAAATTAACATCCCCACTGGATTCCAACTTTCCAATCACTGAGCCTTCACCACACTTTCTCATTATTTTGCATTCTCGTATTTAATTTTCACAACAAAAAAAAAAGAACTTTCCACATTGCTGCAATGTTTCTGAATAAACATCATCTACACATAATAAACCAACTACATACTACCTAGATGTTTATTAGAAGATGGGATTAGATAATTGACACAAAAATGGCAGAACTTTTGACTCCACCATCATGCTACATTGGTCAGATCAGGTATTTTATTTCACCTGCTACTGGTATCATGTAATCCAGTACCAGCTGTTCCATGAGCGAGTGGCCAACAATGAAACCGGCTCCCCCACCGGGTTACCTAATGAAGAGGCTGTTTGGACACAGTGGAATTAAAAACAGGATCCATGAAAGGGAGGAAGAGCTTTTCACGTGGCAACGGGCATCCAGATAGGTGGAAGGTTGGCTTTTGCTAACCGTCTGGGAAAGTACGACCACACACTCTATACGGACCTTTAATAGTGCACAATTTTTCAGTCTATGATGTCGGCAGTCAGATTGAGGGGTGCTTGTGGTCATCGGTGTTTTCGGAACTTCTGCCTGGCGATGCTATTGGAGTCAATTTACTTTTGCAGCGGGTACCGTAAATGGAGATGGATAACTGCAGACCTGTCACCCGATAGAGGCCTGAACCCAGGTGTAGCACTGAGAGAAGTTTCTTTATATGGTGAATATATAATTTGAGTACTCTTCTTTGCCAGTTTGCACCTGGAAGCCACTCCGAGATCAGCATTTTGGGGAGCTCATTTGAGACCAATGACAGCACCTGCAATTATTTATTTATTTATTGATTTGTGTGCCATGTCAAGGCTCGTTCGTGTGAGAGCTAACACACAGAACATATAACAGGGCAGGAGACAAGAGGGGTGGGAGAGGGAAGCAAAAAATAGTGGGGAACAGAGACAATAGAAGATCTGTGGAAGGAGAGAGGGATGGGGCGGGGTACACGGGATAAACAAGATGGACACTACAGGGACTTTCAGGAAGGAAAACAGGGAATTGGAAGGAGGTGGGTTTGGGTTGGATTAACGGGGGTCGAAAAGATCAAGATTTTGGATAGGGGAAGATAAGAGATGGTGGTGAACAGTTGTTTTGAAGACCTGGAGGAAGGAGTGGAATTGAAGGGAGTATGGGAGTTTGTTCCAGTGGCGGGAAAATAATTGGAATGAAAGAGTGAAGGTGAGCAGTGATTCTTGATTTTGCTCGTTTCACCAGAAGGGGGTTTTTGAGCGCCCTGCGGAAATATAGGGAGGACAGATCACAGAGAGAGCAGAGGGGGCAAAGCTGGAGAGGATATGGCAGAAGATAGAAAGACCACCGACCTGCCTCCAGTTTACACCCCATCTTTACACCTTTACACCCCATCTTCTCATCCTCTATTTATCTCAAGTACACTGGCTTCCAACTCATTGTTTCAAAGGTGGTATTTGCACCGATATTTTCTCAGATATATGAGCTTCTTGTATTTTGAGTCTCCATTCCTGACTGGTCTCCAATCTTTGCAAACAAGATTAATTATCTCCAATCTCAAAATGATATCAATACATATTTATACTTTGAATATGTCAAGGGTGGAGTACCCCAAGGCAGTGTTCTAGGTCCCATCCTATTCCAAATATTCATCAATGATCTAAATGACTGGAAAATCCTCTTTATGTCTTTGTTGACGACTCCACTCTCTGCCGTGACATCCATAATCCTTCTGACAGACAAGCAGCAGCCTCTTTCGTCTCCTCAGACCTTGACAACAACAACAAAAAAAAAATCACAAATTGGTGAAACACTTGGGACATGTCTTTCAATCCTGAGAAATCCCACAACCTCACTCTCTCTCCCTGAAAGGACCGTTCTGAAAACCCTCCCATCGACTTTCTCACCAATCTTCTCAAAAAAGTTCAGTCACTCAAACTCTTAGGTCTCACGTTCAGCCATGATCTCTCTTGGGCAAGCCACATTTGAAAGTTGGCCTCCAAAGCCAAAGGCAACGCCGACTGGGCATCCTCCGTCATGCAAAGTCCTTCCTTGGCACACCTGAGCTCCTATCCAGAAATTAGTGCTCTGTCTATGCTCTGTCCGCAAGTATTTGCAGGATGCACATGTCCACCAGCTGTCCCAAACCCCCTCTTGGTGAAACTGCCTAAATACAGAACCACTGCTCACCTCCACTCATTTATTCCTATCTTCGCCCACCTGTGGAACCACCTTCCACACTCTCTTTGATCTCATTTCTTCTCTCCCGGTCTTCAAGACAGCTGTTCAACACCATCTCAGGTCATCCCTCATCCAAAGCCATGATCTTTTCTCCACCCGTTAAACCACACCGACCCCTCTCAAAATTTTGCTCATGTAAGCATCTTGTGCACCCCTTGCGTTCTCCCCTAACCATCATCGTTACCTGCATCTGTTGTTTGTCCGTCTCCATCTACCTCCTCCCTCCACCCTGCTATTGGTGTTTCCTCTTACTCCTGCTGCTGCCTTTGTTATGTTGTGTCCCGGGCTGTCCTGTGTCCGAGCTCTTCCACGAGCTGAGACCATGTATTAAAAAAACAAAATATATATTTCAAGATCTCATAAGCATCTAAAACATCCCTTTTACCCCAAGTTTCCCCAGACTAATCAGCGCTGACTTATTTATCGATTTCCCTCAATTAAACTTCTTCCCCTTAACTGAGGGGAATAATAAACAAGTCAGCACTTCAACAATGATAGAGCTCCTTAAATGTGATCCATTACTGAAAGGGGGCATGCTAAATTATTTGCTGTCCTTTTAAATAACCGTTTTCCTGCGAAAGGTTTGATATCAGAATTCCTTATCCGACAACCTCTCACCTTATTCAGGCCCTGTGAAAGTGTTTGTTCAGCTTCTTGTGGGGTGCGTAGAAGCAACAGCTGGCTTGAATCTCTCAGCAAGGGCAGCACACTCAAGAAGATCAGAACGGCAATGAAGATGGAGCAAATGGGGTCAGCGGCAAACCAACCAAACTGGCGGATGAGCATTGATGAAACAATGACACCAACACTTCCCAGTGTGTCGGCCAAGATGTGCAGAAACACACCTTAGAGATCGATGGGAACAGCAAACAGGCATGATCATTACATCGTATTTAATTGATGCAAAGACAAACTCCTGAGCACACATTCAGGGAAACCACAATGGTGGACATATTGAAGGAAAAAAAAAAGTTCTTTATTGAAGAAAATGTTTGTTGCTTCGCAATTGGTCAAAATATTGTTAAATCTCCATCTACATTACCCCTCCAAAGATAAATAAGCAAACATCACAAAATAATGTTGATAATAACAAATCGTGTACTCAAATCTCACCACGCATGTTGGTGCTCAGGCCATGACCGTGGTCTTTATGACCATGGCCATGGGAATGAACGGCACTGTGGTCACAGCGACCCCCCGAATGATCTGTATGCGAATGGCTATGACCATGACTGTGGTCATGAGCATGACTTTGACTGTGAACGTGGCCACCATGAGTATGTGCATGGCTGAAGGCACAGACCCCAATCAGGTTCACCACCAAGCCCCCAACTGACACTGGCTGCAAAGGGCATTGGAGCATGCTGAGTTCACCATGATCAAATAAAATAGATTAATCAATGTTGTGATTATGTTCATAACTTTCTTTCCAGACACCTGTAGGTATAAAAACCCTAACTCATGCTGCAACCACTAAATCATGGATAATGCACCATCTATCAACCAATGGCAGGGCCCGAGTCTCCAAGTAAATTAATCCTATACAGAAGTACTTCTGCACATGGAATTTTAAACTTCACCAACGTGGACTAAACTCATATCCACATACACCACACAAACTCTGAAGTAATAGTTCATTGCACCGCATAAAGCCGTTCATCAATGTCGCTGTGCTTTGAAGCCTCTCCTCAATGACAAAATCAATCTATACTATAATATAATATAAATAAATATATATATATATATATATATATATATATATATATATATATATATATATATATATATATATATATATATATATCAAAAAGGAAAATAAATAAATAAATAAATAACAAACTACTGAACAAAATCCAACCAATTTTTTCATGTGAATGTGTATCGTATCGCACCACCCGGTGGTATCTGGTATTACAGATAATCTTCTTCTTAAGTAAAGTTCAAACAACTTAACAATATGCATTAGAATGATGTTGAAATCTGAGTGAGAATAATTCAAAATTTTGAAAATGTTTCATGTCACTCATTTTTTTCCACTCAACCACTCAGCGGTGGTTCAACCCAAAGCACCCAACATGGAGCCTCACAGCGAAGCGGAAGTGATTTTTTCTAGCGGCACATATTTAAGCAGAAAGATTGGATGAAGAAGTTGGGTGGCACGATGGACTAGAGGTACGCACACTCGCCTCCAAGCTGTCTCGCCTCGGTTCAATCTCGGCCCAGCTATAAAATGTCATTCCGGGCTTTCACAGGCAGGTTGTGTGCAATCACTAAACTGGGAGTCCCATCTCGCATTAGTTGGTGGATGATAAAGATCCCAGGGTGTCTTTTGCGAAGAGTAGGCTAGCTCTTGCCGGCACCCTGGCCATACTCTACCAACCTGCCCTAACCTTAGTCGAACATCAGTCCTGGCCATCCAGTTCGTGAAAGACTTGAACCAAGCTTCCCCTGGCCAACCCCACAAAAATGTGGGAATAATTCTGGCTGTCTTATCAGTTGCTACTTTTATGTTCTACAGTAATCTTCCCAGCTAAATTTGGAAAAGCACTTTTTCTCAATGAACAACAGTGCACTATGAAAGTGTGAGAGAGACCAAGAGGTACCCCAAATGCAATCATTTCACAATATGAGGACCTTATGCAAGAGTAATAGCCAGACTAAGGTACAAATACAGTAATTGTTATTGAAGAAGAAAATATTTTAAAAAAATGTCCATAAAGAACATCCTGCCATGTAGAGCCAATAATCATCACCGTAAGCATCTCAGTGTTGATCTCCGGTGGGTCTAGCAGGCGTCCAATGGCTTCGATGAACACAACAGCAGCAATGACGACCAGAAATAGACCATTCACAAAGCCTGATAGAATCTCAACTCGGCTGTACCTGAGCGTGGAAAACAGGAGGAAAAAAAAATTTGGCCGCTCCGACTACAAGTGGTGAGCTCTGGTGTGAATGCTAGTAAGACAAGAGTATATGGGAACATCACCGACTCTGCAACAGTGTCTGTAGGGTTCATGGTGCGATAATGTACAATTCTGTACCCATATGGAAAGGAGCGTGTGGGCTTCCAGCGGGCAATGAGCGAAGCAAAGAGACCGAGCAGCAAGGCAGAGCAGTCGAATAGCATGTGGAATCCATCCGAGATGAGGCCTAAGCTGTTTGTCCAAGCTCCATACAGCAGCTCCACAAATGTGAACCCCTGGGATGGAGAGACTTAATGTTAATATATATATATATATATATATATATATATATATATATATATATATATATATTACAAAAACTCTCATCTTGTATATATGTATGTATGTATGTATAATTGTATATATGTATGTATGTTCCCAAAATACAGCCAAAACGGTACACGATAGCACAAAAATTTTCGGCCAACCTTACTCACCATTATCCTGCAGTGTGCAGTATCAAGTTTCGTTAAAATTGGGCAAGGAAAAAATTATTTAAAAATCAATTCCCGATTCAGTCAAGTCCTCTTCTGGAGAATTTGATCAATGCAAACAACCTCAGCAGTATATTTCGCTCGAGCTATCTTTTTTTTTTTTAGAAATTATAAATTTATCAACCGCTGTCACAACGGGAACCAACGGGTTCACGGGTCATCTAATACATATATATATATATATATATATATATATATATATATATATATATATATATATATATATATATATATATATATATATATATATATATATATATATATATATATATATATATATATATATATATATATATATATATATATATATATATATATATATATATATATATATATACTATACATATGGCAGTCCTTCTGTCTGTTTGTCTGTCTGTTTGTTTGTTTGTAACCAATAAGCTTCTAGACCAGTGAACCGATCTTGATGAAACTTTACACACATATAGACCTAACATTCAGCTCCAGGATGCGCTAAGTGGCTTTCCATAAAAATGAAAAAATATATATTGTAAAAAAAAAAAAAAATTCCATTAAAAAAAATGGCTTTCGAATAGTGCGCCGGCGTATTAATCATAACAAAAGGCTTCATGGTTAAAAACGCTTGGGTTTTTTGAAATACAAAATGTTCGAATTCGTTGACTTTTTAAACATACACATTCTCCTCCTGTTATTTGAATTCTCGAACTGCATGCGCACGACAACAGCTAACTGCTGATAGATCTGCTCATGAAAGAGCCAGGCAAGTGGAGTCAGTTGCAGAGAGAGAGAGAGAGAGAGAGAGAGAGAGAGAGAGAGAGAGAGAGAGAGAGAGAGAGAGAGAGAGAGAGTCGTCTTACTGCTGATAGATCTGCTCATGAACGAGCCAGGCAAGCAGATTCGGCGAGAGAGAGAGAGAGAGAGAGAGAGAGAGAGAGAGAGAGAGAGAGAGAGAGAGAGAGAGAGAGAGAGAGAGAGAGAGAGAGAGAGAGAGAGAGAGAGAGAGAGAGAGAGAGAGAGAGAGAGAGAGAGAGAGAGAGAGAGAGAGAGAGAGAGAGAGAGAGAGAGAGAGAGAGAGAGAGAGAGAGAGAGAGAGAGAGAGAGAGAGAGAGAGAGAGAGAGAGAGAGTCGTCTTACTGCTGATAGATCTGCTCATGAATGAGCCAGGCAAGCAGAGTCAGCTGCAGAGAGAGAGAGCGTCGCCTAACTGCAAATAGAGCGTCACACCGACGGGTGAGAGAAGCACAAAACTCACATTCCAGCTTTCTAGGTCCGGGTTTTGGCAGGACATCAAGGACAGTTGCCACTGCTGCTAGAAACATTGAGTGGCTCAAGGCCGCCTTCAACTATGACCTCTCTGAGGATTACGGCAGCATAAAGCCCTCCTTCCATAAATCTGAGGAATAAAAGAAGCCTTCTGAATTTTCTCCATACAACTAATGCCTCAGTCTAACTAGCGTGAGGAAAATAGGGCAAATTTCCCAGGTATTACCGGGTACTTCAGCTAGTATATATATATATATATATATATATATATATATATATATATATATATATATATATATATATATATATATATATATATATATATATATATATATATATATATATATATACTTGAAATTGAGTTGCCCTGTTTGATATATCATTAAATCAAATAAATCACAATCATTGAAAGCCCATACTTTGTTGATCTGCCTACTGCCTCCTTATGCTGTTGTCCTCGATGCAAAATAAGTAGAAGCTCCTCCATGATCTTAAAACACTGCAGGAAATGAAATTAAATGAGGATTTTTTAAAAAGGGAACAATATTGGTAAAACCACACTCTGAATCATTGTGTGTCACATGATCTAACAGAGCAATGGGGCACCTTCCATATTGGCGTTTCCATACGTAAAAAGAGCCCGCGTGCCCATTTCCTCTCTCTGCCAGGTTCAGGCAGGAATTTGAAATTTTGCCAGAGCACTGACGGAACCTCCTCTACTCTTCATTGGGAGATATTTAACATCCATCAGCAATCAACACTAGAGACAGGTCCCGAGCTTAAAGTCTATCTGAGTGACAGCATCTTATATATTATTTCCGAGTTTGTGGTTTCGTGTCGCGCTATCTTCGACTTTGTTCTGCGCTCGAGTAATGTGATATTCGGCTTACATTATCTCAAAGACCATGAGGTGCATGGTACAAAAAAAGTAAATAAAATGGTTCTCAAACAGTGAAATTGTATTCCACTTACTGCATTAAAGTAAAATTACTACTGATACTCTGCATCAGTTCCTTTCTCAAACACACCCACCCCAACATGTCACGCAGAGCGCGGGTTATGCTCGTGCTCAATGATGTTGCAGTTCATAATTGGGTCATAAACCGTACCCTGACTAGATATCTCAGAAACAAGTGTGTTATTACTCCACCATCCAGTTGAGCACACACCAAATTAGTTAGTTAATTCGTTAGTTCTTGCTGTGCAAGTAGGTACTTGCTGAGCAAGATTCCGAGCAGATCCGGGACACGGCAAATTTGATGCCAAAATTACCGAGCCGGAACCGAACTGAGTTTTTGCGTTTGAGTCACAGCCCTATACATCATCAGGTGACAAAGCAAGACCTTGGTGATTACACATTCTATGCATGACTATCATTACAGTGCCAAATGAATATGGCCTAAAAGGTCAAAACTCTACTCAAAGTTAAAATAGATTCTGATTACCAGGTTGAGACACAAGAAGTAAAAGATGTTCCGTGAGTCGCATTCCTCCAGCACTTGCTTGAGACAATCGCGAAGGAACCGAGCTGGAGAGAGTACAGGCTGCATTGATCCTTCACTACTGAAGCTGTACAGCGGGGCTCCCTGGGCAGAATATCCAATCAGATTGCCCTTCTGTCCCCGCTGTGCAGGAGACAGCAGAAACTTTGTTGCTGTGACAGGTAGACAGGGGGATGCAAGAATAACAAAATTTTATAACTGTGTATATTTTCTACAGATCCGTTGATAATAAATAAAGCAGCTTGAGAATGAAGAGGAGATTGGAATGGTATTAAAGCAAAGATCTCTCACTCATACAGTAGTTCATGCATGTAATGCTCTCCCTGGAAAGGTAGTGGCAGCAGAAACGGTAGCTAGGTTTAAACAGGAATTTGAAATATGTGCCAGGAAGCATTAGGGATAGAAGGATACAGGTATGTTGGCAGAAATGCATGGGCATGATGGGCCTAATGGCCTCCTCCTGCATCTAAGTTCCATGAAAAGCATGTTTAAAATTCACTACTGGATTATTTTTCCAATGGATGGGAATATTTCTTAGGAATGATGACGAGGAAATGAAGAATGCAACCTCTGATAAAAAAAAAAAAGCTAGGAAAGCAATAGCAAGCTGTTTATTCTGGCTCTGTATTAGATTTAAATTTTTAGCATGCCCATTCGCAGCCTGTGCTATGGAAATGAATCCATACAGAAAGTCATGCAAAATTAAGTCAACGAGGTTATATGCAGAAAGAAGTAACTCTTTCAATGTTATTATTTATTAAAACAAGCATACATTCCATTCCCATGCTATTTCTCTGTCATCTCAAAACAATGAAAATCTCACCAAAAAGGAAGCAAGCAGCACTGACCAATACGCCTCCTGAGAGAACATGTTCTGTGGTACTGGAACGGCCATGGGCCAGAGAAAAGGACAGCCAGTGAGAGTATGGCTCACCCCATATCCAAGCAAACAGCAGGCCACCATTTATGAGCCAAACTGATCCCAAACATGCACTTGGAGGTCCCTCAAGCTTGGCCACGCATAAGGCTTCTGTGTAGAACTCCAAAACACCCACAGTGAAGATCACACAAAGCAGTGAACCTGTCAGCGTGAGAAGTGATGGACTATCTCCACCTTGACCATTCTGTGGGCGATCAGATCAACAAGGTTCATGATAATTTGAACTTTGATAAGATATTTTCTTGGCAAAACAATGTTACTAAATCGGCCATGGGTGATAAACCTTCTGAACTATGCAGTGGCTAACCTGTGTAAGAAGGCCAAGCACCCATGGAGATAGTAATGCAGCAGAGAGTAGGGTAGAGAGAGCATGTAATCGCTTGGCACCTCCAACATCCACTGCAAGCTTGCGTGACGCTGCTTGATATCCAACGCGTAACAGCAATGTTGCAAGCAGCAAAAAAACACCAGCCTTCCAGAAGCCACATGGACACAAAGCATTTATCAAAACCAGCCTTCATTTACAATAAGTAACACATGTTGAACAAATTCATGAGAGGAGGATGTATGGCAGACATGGAGTTGGGTTTCATGGGTCCAGTACTGTGTATTAGAGACCCAGGCCGAAGAGACAAATTTTCAATCTACAGCATATTGTCCAGTATCAATTCTTTTCTTACCCATCTCCCATTATTGGCTGTTCTCCTTTACTAGGGAGATGTGTTTAAAGTGTACAAATGTCAAAAGACTCGAAAACTACTCCAATATGACGCAGGTGTAAACAATGGGTTATTGAAGTTAAAGTCCCAAATCCTATGTAATCTTCAACTTCCCAAGTCTTGACAAGTCATGAATAGTAAAACAATGTTGGACAACAATCTGATTTGAATAGCACAGGCCTGATGTATGGGCACAAAACAATGAGAAAATTTCCTTTTCTCAAATCTAAGGTCCCATGTACCGAGCATATACACATACTACCAGGGGAGATGCTGAGACACTGCCCGGGGAGGTGGGGGGAGGGTGTGGGTGGTTACCTTTTGCCTGTGGGCCAGCGACAACACTGCCTGACCCCACATCCCAATATACACTTTATAGCAGCTTTTGCTGGCTTCAAAACGGATGTCAAGGCCAACGTGTGAAACCTTAAAACCTTTGCCAGATTCTGAAGTACATACACCCAAAATCCAGGGCCTCTAGGTGCTATGGTTCAGCCGTGAAAGGTCAGGTAAGGTATGGGAGTATGTGCCAGAGCAGCGTGTTGCTGTGTAAGAAGAATAACGTGTGAGAAAGAATAATGTACAAATGCACAAACAAGTCAGCAGCAATAATAGGTGAAATAAAGAAATGGAAATAAATCATGGAAGAACATACAACCTTGTGGTCAGCCAGACCGAGCAGGGAGATGGCCGTGTGGAGCCCGTGCGTTATTGCACTGGAATGTCGACCTTCGGCTGCAATTATGTGTTAAGGGACTTTGTTACAAATCAACCGGCAATCGCCTCAAATATCGTTACAGACAAACGGCTTGGTGAAAAACATCTTGAATGATAAACTGCATTAGAGAACAACGCAAAATAAAAGCACAAGTTTCTATTGATTTGTACCAAAGCACAATCACGAGAATAAACAGGACTCCGAGTCATGTTGCAAATGTCACCAAATACATAAGATTTGCTGAGCAGATAAAAAAACAAAAAAAAACACATGAAACATGGAACACTGTCCAGAAGGGGATACGGTGTTCTGCTATCTTGGCCATGAGATCGTCGTTGTCAAACAGCAGAAGACATACGACACCGATGACAAATAAAACTGCTCCTCTTGTCTGGTACAGTTTTTGGCAGCAGGAACAAAAGAGAAATCAAATGTATTGTAATCATACAATCATTACTTCATACAAAATGAATATCCACATCAAACAAAATGTGCATAAGACAAAATGAGAATGGAAGGGACGAGAAAGAACCAAGTAAAGTAAAGTACAAGAGGCTCCATCCATGCTATGTGGACCAAATGCAGTCAAAAGTGTTCCTAAATAAACATTCTAACAAGAAAAAGAGCAATCAGAGATTGCAGACCCTCACCAGAACTACTTTTGAGTGTTGTATTTTTATAAATTTTATGGTAAATCCAATATCTATGACCATGTGATCACTGACATCATATGTGTGACCCGTTTGTTCCTCATGGATAGGAGCTCATATGTGTAAAGTTTTGCCTTGATCTTTTCAGCCATTTCAGAGAAGAAGATTTTTTTGAAGGTTTAAAAATGAAAAAAGAATATTGTTACGGTTGAGGAAATTTGCAAACCACCATTCAGGTCCCGTAGGTGAGATATATCTGTAAGTACATGTGTAGTTAGCCCAAACCCGTTGTTTAGAAGGAATAAATGTGATTCATTCGGGCTGCGACCCTTTGAGATCGCCCTTTTTCTGTTCTATCTTTATTTTGAACCAACCACGTCTCAACCACCATCACACAACAACCACCAACCGCAACACCGCTTTACAACAACAACAACAACAACAACAACAACAACAACGCCAACAGCCACGACCTTTACCTTCACAACTCGCTCCCGCAAACATCGCATCACCGCCATTCCAAACGTCGCCATGACCATGGACCACCACTTTAAAACCTCCACCACCTTCGCCTCTCCTTCAGCGGCCATTCCCACACCGCTTGTGGGCACCGAGCGTCAGGCTGTCCTGGCCTCGTGCGGGACGCGCGCCGAGCCGTGGGTGCAAAGTGCGGACTTTCCGAGGAGAATTCGGATCAGGAATGATACACGCCCACTTCTGATCCGTCCAATCGGCAAGCGCGGGGCAGTTTGGCCCCGCCTCCAGGCGCGTCGGAGTAGAATTGGGATATGCAAATTCGAGGATCAGGGGAGACTCACGCCCCTTTTTCTCCGTCCAAGGGGCGAGCGTGGCTCCACCCCTGAGCTCGTTCTGATCCAGAAATTTGCATATGGGTTCTCCTGCCGGAGTATAAAGCGCCGAGCGCGGGGCGAGTCAAGTCAGTTGGAGAAGAGTCAAGGCGAGTTGGAGAAGAGTCGGAGGCAGTCAGTTTTGAGAAGAGTCAAGGCGAGTTTGAGAAGAGTCAAGTTGGGTCTGGAGAGGAGCAGTCTGTGGAGCCGTGAGTCAAGTCAGTTTTGGAGAGCAGAGTGTGGCAGCGGCAGTGAGTTTCAGGAGAGTCAGTCTGTCGGAGGTCGGAGTCTGTCGGGGTTCGGAGTCTGTCGGGGAGCTGCAGAGAGAGGAAGCCTGGAGCCTGGAGCGCGGTCGAGGTGATTTACTGCAGTCGGCTGAGGAGAATTGCGGAGGGGACCGGATAGCTTGGGTCCGAGGCAAGGAAGACTGCGGTCGGCGACGAGCTCGCAGTGGAGTCGCTCGGCGCGGGACCCAAGCAAGCCAGCTATCCTCTTTCCCCGGAGCATCAACAATTCCCCCCTTTTTCCCCCCCGCGCTGAGATAGTGCGAAAAGGGGGGCCCCGTTCCCACCCCACTTCAA
>NC_140971.1:84886767-84981767 GCF_056783735.1 Eptatretus burgeri
GGATGGCCTCCTCCAGGAACGAGGGGAGGGAGTCTGCCCCCTTGAGGCGAGTCACGACCAGGTGAGTTCGGTCGTGCTTTGCGAGGTTGAGGGGAGGGGTGCTGTGGACGGGTGCACGGAGAGCTTGGGGGGTATAGAGGCCCCGGAGACCCTTGTGGGGACACGAATCCCCAGTGTGGTTGTCCCTGTGTGTGTGGTGCAAGGTGTGAGTGCGTCCCCGTGTGTGGAAGCGACCCCGTGTGTGAGTGGTGCGGTAGCGATGGTGCCGGAGTGTGTGCTTCCCAGCACGCCGTGTGTGGATGAGGCACCGCGGGTTAGTGCCCCCGTGTGTGTGGATGGGGCACCGTGTGTGAGTGAGGCCGTGTGTGTGAGTGAAACGGCCAGTATGAGTGAGGGACCACGTGTGAGTGGTGTGGTGGCGATGGTGCCGGAGTACGTGCTTCCCAGCACGCCGTGTGTGGATGAGGCACGGAGTGTGAGTGAGGCACCACGGGTTAGTGCTCCCGCGTGTGTGGGTGAGGCACCGTGTGTGGAAGAGACGGCGTGTTTGAGTGTCGCCGTGTGTGTGAGTGAGGTACCGCGGGTGAGTACCCCCGCGTGTGTGGATGAGACACCACGGTTGAGTGCCCCCGCGTGTGTGGGTGAGGCACCGCGGGTGAGTGCCCCCGCGTGTATGAGTGAAGCACGGTGTGTGGATGAGGCACAGCGGTTGAGTGCCCCCGCGTGTGTGAGCGAGGGACGGTGTGTGGATGAGGCACCGCGGGTGAGTGCCCCCGCGTGTGTGGATGAGGCACGGAGTGCGGGTGAGGCACCGCGGGTGAGTGCCCCCGCGCGAGTGAATGGAGCACCACGTGTGAGTAGTATGGTTTGTGTGAGTAGTGAGGCACGCGTGAGTGAACGGCCGTGTGCAAGGTCGCTGTGTGCCACGGAGACCGTGTGTGTGAGAGAGCGGTATGAGAGGGAGATGTCGGTCGGCATGCGGGAGCACGCAGCCGCGTCTCCCCGTGTGAATGTGATGGAGTGGACTGTGTGCGTCGTAACACGCAGGTGTGCGTGGGTCGAATGGAGGCGACGACGGAGACATGTGAGTAAAGAAAGCCGAGTAGCGGCTGTAGTTGTTTCGGGGACCGTGCCGGGTTCACCCAGCAGTGAGCACGCGGTTCGTGCTGTGCAACGCACGAGACCACCACGTGCTCGCTTGCGAGAGTGAAGTCCCGGTCCGGAAACGCACGCGGTGGATTTGCCGATCCCGCGGACGGACAAAGTTTAGGCAGGTAAATGGATTTGGACCGGACGGGTTCTCCACGCGATCGTGTGTGTTCAGCTCCAACGGGCAAAGCACATGTGTTCGCGTGGGAAACCCCTCGAGACGTGGGGCTTGTGTTTTTTTTTTGCGCACGGTGACGCCATGGCTGCACGTGGGGTTGGAATCCGGCAGGAGGGGTATCTCTGCCGGATGGTCCCGTCCACGGAGGGACGAGGAACACGTGCAGCTGCATGACGTCACGGGCAGGTGCAAAGTGCGCGAGCTCTGAGTTGCCGCGCTGGCGCTGCGCATGTAAAGAAAAAAAAAAAAGAAAAAAAGAACAAGCCTCACTTTCGGGTACACAGGATTCCTGGGCAAGGGGTGAAAGACCCCCTTGGCCTGGGCACAGGATGGAAACTAGTTAGGGGGAAGGGTTAGCTTAGTTAGACCGACTTCATGGGGCAGGGGTAAGTCCTCATGGAGTCCGTGGAATGGATTAGTTAGAGGGATTGTAGCCAGATTTAGGTTGGGAAATAAAATGATTTATTTGGAGACAGTGACAGACTTGTGGATGTGTAGAGTTGACGTAGCTTAGCGACGTAGTGTTAAAAGGAACGTGCTGTAGTATAAGGGACGACGTGGGAGCACGAGTTAGTTAGGGGATGTAGTTAGGAGGATGGCAGAGTTCAGCGGTGAGTGTGTTGAAGAGTTGTGAGGTGAGTACATGATGAGTGAGTGAGGCCAGCGGGTCTGTGTGAGTGGAGTGAATGGGGAATGCATGGTGCGATGAGTGATTGGGGGGAGGAGTGACTCCCGCCCAGGGGACCCCGGGGTCAGTATAAAGTGAGTTAGGGGGTTAGTCAAATTGAAAAATGGAGGTCGTTTTGTTGTTGGTGGGTGTGTAGGCTCGAAACCCATTTGGAGGGGTGCAGGAGCCCTGTTGACGGGCTTGGGAGCGTGGCTGCGAAAGGTGAGTATCGCTGAGTGGGTACCCCGGGCACCAGGCTAGTCGGCCGCGGTAGGCCAAGGGCCCATGGGGGGCCGGGATAGCGTAGTGGGCACGGGTGCGCCTGCTTGGTGCGGGGGCCCGGGGCGCCATTAGCCGCGTGGGCAGTGTTGTGGGCACGGGTGACTCTCGGAAAGGGGCCCGGGAGGCCGGCCTGCCACGTGTGCGTTTCAGGGGAGGTGCCATGGGGGGCACTCCCCGGTGTTAGGGAGCTGGTAGGCTCGGAGGCAGTGTAGTGCCCGGGGGTGCCATAGCGGGAGATTCGGCAGAGGGTCGTGCCTGCCAAAGGGAGCCACGTGTCCCAGCCAGGAGACCGTGTGAGGGCACGGAGAGAAAATTGGGGGGCGAGGCCCGAAATTGTAAGGACACCAACACAGGCGACGGGAATCTGGGTTGTTAGAACCAATAGTTTAAGCGAGAGGCGCTTGTTGAAAGCCCCGGGGTAGTTTAACAGTTAAATGGTTAGGGTAGATTAGGAAGTGTACCCCTCCGCACCATCCATCCCCTCGCTCTCGTTGTGGGCCGCTGGACCCACTTTGGTTATAGATCGCCGAACTCTGGGGAGGCCATTCTGAGGCTTCGTTGGGCCTCAGCACAGGACGTTAGCTCTCCCTTATTCCCCTCCGGGAAGGGAACGTAGGGGTTGGGAGTAGGCTAGGTGACAGAATAGGTTAGCCGAACAAGGACGATAAAGGGGGTTAGGGGACGATTTATAGTGGGGAAGTAAAAGAAAAAAAAAATAATAACAAAAAAATAAGTTGGGGCTAAATTGGTTTTTCACAAATTAAGGGAGTGGGTATGAACAGTGACAGGCAAAGGCGATAGGTGGGAGGGAGACAGGTAGGTCGGTCCGAGCCCGCCTTCCAAGTGGCCAGCACCACCGCACTCCCTCCACCAACCTCCACTGAACGGCAAAGGCTAGCCAACTCCATCGGCTGGCCGTGTTTTTCTTAGAGGCGGAGGCCGGCCAACTTCATCGGCAGCTGTTGTTTTGCTGCAAGGCCTGTGCCATCGGCTGGCCGTGTTTTGCTTCAAGGCCTGTGCCGGCCACTTCATCTGCAGCTGTGGTACTTCAAGGCCTGTGCCGGCCAGTTCATCTGCCCGCTATGTTTGCCTGCAGCGGCCTTCTTCTGCGGGCTGTGTTTGCCTGCTCACCTTTGCCATGCCATGCCCACTGCCCACGTTCACCAGCCCCGTTCAATTTTTGCTTTGCCCCCCCTGTTCATTTCCATGTGCGCCAGGATCCGCAAGGCAACAGTTTGCAAGCTGCAAGAACTGCCCTGTTGGCAGCTACAACACGGGCCTGCAGTGGCGGCCCGTGCACCGTGTTTGCGTTCATGCATCCATTCGTTGTGCTCATTGCGTGTGCCACTTGAGCTGGCACGGAGACTGCGTTGTGCAGCCCAAGCACCGTTGTGGTTCACTGAGTTCAGTTCAAAAGGGAAGGCCTTGGACTGCGTGTGAGCAGCCAGCCACGTTCCCTGTCACCTGCATTGTTTGAGCCAGAGACTGCATGCGGGCAGCCTGGCTCCCTGCTAACTGCTTTCTTTTTGCAGAGTTCAATGATCCTGGGCCATGGTTTAGTGTAAAATTTGTACGTTAAGGTTAAGATGTACTGTACATATGAGTGCGCCCCCGGCATGTTTGTCTTAGCGCCGGCAATTTTATTTAAGTCGTCCGTGTGAGTGAGTTTGTTTAGATAGTTACGCAGCCCTTAGGTTATTTATTTTGGGGACACGAATACCATGAATGTCGCACTCAGGGATCCGTAGGTAAAATGTACTAGGGGAAAACTACACATGATGGCACACGAAAATTTGACGACTCGGGACGAGTCTGTAAAAAGGGAAGGGGGTAGTGTTGTGGTTACCAAATTCGCAAACCACCATTCAGGTCCCTTAGGTGAGGTATCTCGGTAAGTGCATGTGTAGTTAGGCCCAAACCCGTTGTCTAGTGGGAATACATGTCATTTATACGTGCTGCGACTCTTCAGGATAGCCGTTTTTCTTTTACTATCTTTATTTTGGACCAACCGCCATGATCACAACCACAACATCAACCACCGACCACAACCACCGCTTCACCACAACCGCCACGACCTTCCCGTCACACCTCGCCACCGTAGCATCGCCACCGTTCTTGCCCCGCTGTGGGTACCGGTGTTGGACTCATGCAGAACGCGCGTCGAACAGCGTGTACAAAATCACGGATTTTGTGCTTCAAAAACGGATCAAAACGACACACGCCCACTTTTTGCCGTCCAATCGGTGAGCGAGGGGCGAATTGGCCCCGCCCCCAGGGCGATCGATATATGCAAATTTGTGGATCAAAAAGCCTTCACGCCCACTTTTTCTCGGGCCAATGGGGAGCGAGGTGAAAGGTCAAAGGGAGGGGGTCAAAGGCGAAGTTACGGGGGGATAAAAGGACGGTGTTCGTCAGTCAGAACGAGGGAGAGTCGCAAACGAGAACGAGAACGAGAAGGGGTCGGAACGAGAGAGAACGAGAACGAGAAAGAGTCGCAAACGAGAACGAGAAGGAGTCGAGAACGAGAAGGAGTCGGAATGGAGGGGACGAGTGTGGAAGACTGGAGCCCGAAGCCGGCAGTGGCTGGAGAAGCTGAAGAGAGTCGGACGAGGGAGGGGGTGCTCGCGTCGGTGCCAGGAGCTGCACGCCCGAGGGAGGCCGGCAGCGCGACCTGGCCGAGGTGGAGACGCACACCAGGGATAATAAAGATCCTCTATACCCCGAGCATCAGCAACCCCCTCCTGTTTCCCCCCGCGCTGAGATAGTGCGACCAAGGGGGCCCCGTTCCCACCCCCTGCCAGGCACTGTCCACGAGGCCCGCGGGTTGCGGGGCCATCGCCGCTCCGCGTCTCATCACCAGACGGGTAGGCCCGACCCGGTCTCGGCCTCAGGCCTGCCTCATTCTTGAGGTATTTCTTTTCCTTGGTTTTGGGTATGTGTTGTCGGCGCCGTCTGTGAAGTAGAATTGTATAAGTGTTGCCGTGTGCTCGGTAGTCGGTATTAGCTCTGCACTGTGTTTTCACTTTTATGTTTGCTTTTTGTGTAAATGGAATTGTGTTTTCTTTTTTTGTGTGCATTTGGTGGAATTGTATTTGTGTGCTTCCCGTGTGCCGCGAATAAATGTGCTTTATTGTTGAACTGTTCTCCCGCTTCGCTTCGTCTTTTCCTCCATTGAATCCCCATCTTGCTTCACGTAAAGGGTTGGTAGTGGGCTGAATACGCCCGATAATTAATCGAACCGTCGAGGTCGACGATAACACCGCTCGGTTATTCTGATAGTACGGAACGGGTCGCTTAAGTGGCCCGTGTCCGAAGTCGACCTGCGGCGAGGTGCGATCGCCCGGTCTACCCTCCGCGTGGGTACTTAGGTAGGTCGAATTTGGCGAGCAACCCTATCCCACGCGGGGGCTGATTGGCTCGATCGCGGTGAGACCGAAAGGTCCACCCGTGACTGGTTCCCGGCGTTAGTCCGAGAGGGTCACGACTGGATTGTCCGTCCGGTGGGCGACGTGCCGCGATTCGAGTTACGTGGCCGTCAGCACGCCGGCGGGCGCGAATACCGCAACAATATATATACATATATATATATATATATATATACATATATATATATATATATATATATATATATATACATATATATATGTATAAATATATATGTATAAATATATATATATATATATATATACATATATATATACATATATATATATATATACATATATATATACATATATATATACACATATATATATATATATATATATATATATATATATATATATATATATATATATATAGTGTGTCTGTGTGTTTCTCTGTGACCTATGCACGCGAAAAGTACTGGACTGATCCTCAGCAAACTTCACATGCTGACAGAACATGTACCCGGGAGTGTACCGATGTAAAAGAATTGTACTTCCGACTTATGACGTCATCAACTGATTTCGTAATGTTAATTTTTCAAGTTCAGCCGGTTGACATGGGGCCAACGCCATATACAATATATCTAACATATGATTTTAAGTTTTTGTTTGTCTGTTTGTTTGTTTGTCTGCACGCGCTAATCTCCTGAAAGGTGAAAGATCGGAGCTAACCACTGAAACTAAAAATGTCGGGATGGGCCCCGGGAAGGTCATGGGCTATGTGGCAAGGCCCCTCGGCCGGGGGAGGGGGAAGGGGGTGTGTTTCCCCCTCACCAACCCCCTTAGCCTATGACTGCCATGGCCCAATAGGGAACTGATACTGTGCTCGCGTCAGACATATGTAGAGAAGATTAAATTCATTCAAAAAGAACCCGGGCAGCGACGGGTGCATTCACCTCGTATGTATATATATATATATATATATATATATATATATATATATATATATATATATATATATATATATATATATATATATATATATATATATATATATATATATATATATATATATATATATATATATATATATATATATATATATATATATATATGCATATATATATATATATATATATATATATATATATGCATATATATATATATGCATGCATATATATATATATATATATATATATATATATATATATATATATGCATATACATATATGCATATACATATATATATATATATACATACATATATACATATATATATATATATATATATATATATATATATATATATATATATATATACACACACATACGGATTTGGAAGCCTCTTGCACACAGACATTCAGCAGTCCCCGTAGCTCAGTTATCTCGATAAGTATGTGTTAATAGTTAGGGTCCCGTCCTGTCTAATGGGTTAATTTCATGTTTGCGCTGTGGGTTTCATTTATAGTCAGGTTTTTTTACATCTTTAAATCTTTCTCCCGAAAAAATCAATCCTCCACACCTTGGCGCACCGACTCCATTGCCCACGTGTTTTTGGCTGAAGGCGTGGGCGGAGCCTCGATCGCCTCAGATCGGGGCTCCGCTCCAAGGAGGGGCATGGAGCGTTTCCTCCAGCCAATGGGAGGCCGGAGTGCCAGAAACTACTACGGAGCCTCTTCGTGGGGCGGGCCACCAAGACGCCCTGACACACCCCACGAAACCCTGTCCAATCAGGGCAAAGATGACCTCAGGACGGACCCCTCCCACCTCACGTGAGGAATGAATAATAGGAGTGGTGACCCGTCCAGGAGTGTGCGATATTGCCAAGCAAGAAGCCTCGTCGCCTTGTTCGTTCTCGTCTTGCCTGCTGTCGTTCTCATCTGCCCGCAAGTGCTCGTCTAGTCTCATCCGTTCTCGTGCTGGCTGGCGTCCGTTGCGTCATTCCCGGTCCCTGGTGCTTGGTGCGGTGACGAAGGTGTGGGTTCGAGCTTCCTCACCCTCCCCCCGAACCAGCTCATCTCGACCAGACCGCACGAGGCGGAAAGGTGCCCGACTGAACTCTTACCCTCAGCTTGCCTTCCCTCCTGAGCTGAAGTGTGTGTGAGTGTGAGTGTGAGTGTGAGTGTGTGTGGCGCCAGCCTATTAAGTAGAATTGTTAAGTGCTTTTCGCTCACTGTACATTGCATATCATATTCATGATTAAGTCTGCTCTGTCTCCCCTCCCAATTGTAAATAAATATCTCTTAAAGGTTCCAGTTTGACGCCTGTCGTTTCTACCATTGACCCAGCACGGTGTGGGCTTGAGAAATAGTGGGGCCGTTTGGGCCGTAAGTTGACATTGGGACCGGTGCGGCTCTGGTAACTCCCGCTCGGTTACGCCGGACATGAGTCGGTACATGCAACTCGGTTCGGACGGAGTCGGCCGAGGGTGTGGCTTCCCCGATAGCTAGACGGTGTGAGTACTTAGGTAAATTGGAATAGACAAGTGGACCCTACCTCAAGCCGTCAAAATATTGGTGACCACGGTCCTTTAAGTGACCCGTCGACTCCAGAGTTATCTGGCGTGACGACCTTCCAATTCCGATGTTCGGTGGGAGACGGCCTGACTGCTCTGTCAAGCGGTCATCCTCGCCACTAACTCCCGGCCCATAACAATATATACACATAGCTTGATATCCCAAAACATTGTTGGACGGGTTATGACAAAACTTGGTCGATGAGTTGGGTAAGTGACAAGAACAAGCCAAGTAGATTTTGGTTAAGGTCAGGATGCAGATCCAGCCTATCAGTGGGACACAAAACGTAAACTGTTAAGCCTGATGGGGGTATGCTCTCGACCAAGTACTGTTCTAGTTTAAATCTGTGGTTATCGTACAGTCTGACAATACAGATAGGTAGGTCTTCTTCTTCTTCTGTTGAATGCAGCACAAGACTGTGGGGTATCATTGCTGGCTGATGGCATGCCACTGATGCAATGCTCTCTTTAGGTTAGGGCAGGAATTTGGAATTTGTACATGGTACCAGCAAAAGCTCATCTACTCTTCGCGAAGGACACTATGGGATCTTAATCATCCACCAAGTAATAACGGCAGACGGAACACCTATTTAACGTCCATCCGAGACGGCACACACATTGCTGAATCACCTTGCCTGTCAAATACCAGGATGACAGTTTATAGCTAGGTCAGGATTTGAACCTCGGATAAACAGCTTTGAGTTGAGTTTGCGTACTTATAAGCCATCCTGCAAGCCACAGTAGATAAATAAGTCATTATTTATTTATGTTTTTAAAAAAAAAAAACATTAAAACATCACATTCGGACTTGATTCATACCAACTCTGGCATACGAACCCTACACTTGTGTGTACGAGTTTGTGTCAAAATAAAATTTGCAATCATCATCACAAAAATAAACAAACATTCCTGAACTTGCTTTGGTCCATCAATACATTATGGTTGTCATAGCTCATGTTCCTTCTTCACAAACTCATAGATGCGAACCAAATATAATGGGCAGTGATCTCAATCATGGGCTGGCAGGAGAGCTGAGGTGTGCACACACACTTCAGAGCTGTCGAGTCTGGGTTTGAATCTTGGCCCAGCTATAAACTGGTGTTTCACATGCAGTGCAATTCATCAGTGTGTGTAATTGGTGCAATGGGCGTTAAACTCGTGTCTGTTGGAATTAGTTAGAGGGCATTAAAGAAAAATATCCCATCATAAAGAGTAGGTGAGTTATCGCCAGCACCCAGGCTAAATTCCAAATTCCTGCATAATCAGTCAAATATCCTGCGTCAAAGTGGTGACCAGTCCAGGATTCTAATCCTAGTCAAGAACCGAGATTGTAAACCTCGATGGTAATCCTAGCTCCAGCAGAACTGAAGCTCTGTATAGGGCATGGTGCACAGACGATCACACAGATCTCTTTTATGTTTATTGCAGGAGATCCAGTATGTCTGAAAAAAAACAAACATCAATACCTCATATCTGAGCAAATTTCAAATTTTGATCCTTGTATAACACTTTATGGCAGAGTCAGCTTGGACAGAAAAGAGCGTAGATGGCCAGGGTAAATGAGCGAACCTTAGCAGGACTCCCAGCAGAAGATCTGAACAGCACCGAGAGTAAAGAGGTCACCAGTAGGTCACTATGTCCATAAATGAGGAGTGTCCTGGAAGGAAGTTGTGGAAATGCAAAATAAATGATCTCAGCATCATATTACATGGCTCCATCTTTCATCAAGAGAAATAAAATTAAATGCTACAATGTTTATTGTGATTGCACAAAAGAGAAAAAACAAAAATCCAGCTTTTCAATCTTTAATTGTCCCATCTCAATATGCTTTGACTCTTGGTTTTAACGTTTTTCTAGACCATCCTTGAAATGCGAATGAGGTCCCCAGGAGCAAGTCCAGGAGATGAGACAGCCATACCTCAGAGGGCCGCATAGTGTTAGGCCGTAGAACCACATGAGGGAAATAATGCAACTGAAGAACGCGTGCCGGAGGATCCTCAACCACTGCACGACCAACAATAAGTTGTTGAAAGTTTACAAAAAAGGGGAGGGAGGGAAGAGCAGTAACATGCAATTAAGAGATGTGAACGTCATAAACTTGCATGCAGCAACAAAAGTCACCTGAGACATTGTGATCTTCTTTCCAAAGGAGAAGGGCTTCTGGAGGAACACCAGCAGCAGTGCGGTCCTACAGTTATCATACAGACAAGTACAACCCAGATCACAGCACCTGATAATAATAATAATAATAATAACAATTAAAAAGCTACAGAGAAGTGGTCACGTGTGGCTGCACCGATTTAGGACCAAACAACCTCAAATTGTGCAATGTGAAATGACAAAATCCGTGAAATGACATAATCCACCCCAGAATGGGGATGTGCATAAATCTCATGAAATAGCAATCACCGGGGCACCACAAAGTGTACCGTGTAAGAGAGATAAGGGTTGCTACCTAAAATGGCTCACAAAGCATCTTAAAGAAGCCAAAAATACAGGAAAGGTACCTGAGAGAAAGGGATATGCCTCTACACAACGGAAGACTTTGAGAACTTTCTCAGCTCGCCAAATGGGAAGCCTCATCGTGGGAAATACCAATGATCATAAATGCCTTGGTTTAACCCCTACCCTCCCCTTTTACTCTCTGCCTTCCTCAATCCACCAATTACCTCCCCTTCACCAAACATCCTTTCACCAATCCCTCCTTCATCCCATCGGTCTAACCTTCAACCCCGCATCCGTTCGGTCAATCCCTCTCCGTTTTTGCTCCATTCTTACATGCCTGTTCATGGCACAACGCATGACGCTTGCGTCCGTGGCCTGTGAGGTGCGGCGCTTCTCGCAGGCATGGTACAGAACTGTACGAGTGAACGTTTTGTGCATGCAGGGAGGGGCTGAGGGCTCTCCTCGCAGACTTGGGCGCATGAAGGGAGCAGCAGGGGCTGTGTTGAAAGGTCCCTCAGAATGACATGGCATTTTCCACAAGCAGTGTCGTGGACCTATCCCATCGGCTGTGGACCAATGAGAGAATGAAGACTCATGGAAGAAGGGAAAAAAAAAGAGCGATGTAAAGAAGAAGAAAAGGCAGAAGCAGACGGAGAAGGCTCACGCGAGCCGGGTCAAAAAGAGCTCATGAGATAACGAAAAGACCTCATAAGAAGAAGGTGCATTGACGCAGAAAGCTTGAGGGAGAAAAAGGAAAGAGCTCACAAGAGGAAGGGAAATTATAGCTCATGAGAGAAGGAAAAGAGAGACGCAGAAGATGGAGAAGAATCATGAGGGGAAGAAAAACGTGAGGGTGAAGAAAGAAAGGTTTCATGAGCAGTTGGTGTCAAGCTTCTGTGGGGAAAATAACAGTTTCCACTAGCGTCATCCTGCGGTCTAGATACTGCCAGCCAGGAGGATGAAAGGCAGCTCCTCATCGATGGAAGCCTGAGGAAGAAGAAGCTGAGTCAGAGGAGGGCGAATCGCATATCTCGGACGCCGGAGAGGACTCGCCTTCTGGGTCTGGGCACCATAAGGACGGGGCTGCGTGTCCCATCGTGCCACATCACCACTGGCCATCTTCAGCATCCACTTTCCTGCACATTCTCTTGTATATGTGTGAGGAGAGGGAGAAAAGAAAAGACTGCTTTTCTTTTCTCCATACTTTACTTTTCCTTTATTTTCAGTTCTTCTTGTTTCATTCTTCTCCCTTGAATGAATGATGGCGGTCTTTTGTGTAAGATTGAATAAAAAGAATACGCGTTCTGGTTAAACCTGCTCTTATAGATTTGCTTTTAAATGTGTGTGTGTGTGTGTGTGTGTGTGTGTGTGTGTGTGTGTGTGTGTGTGTGTGTGTGTGTGTGTGTGTGTGTGTGTGTGTGTGTGTGTGTGTGTGTGTGTGTGTGTTAAACAATTGTCTGTTGTCTTTTCCTTTATTGGTCTGACAGTGCACGAGTATAGATGGGAAGTTGGACTCCAGCTGATTTGTTTGTTAGCCAGCGCATACTCAGTGTACCGCTCGGCAGTAATCCGAGTGTGCGCTGAGGGCACGAGACCCCAATTGAGTTAGCCGTCCACAAGTGTTTCATGAGCAGTTGGTGTCAAGGTTTCATGGTTTCACGCGAGTTTGTGTAACCCTGCCAGGATTGGCAGTGCCAATCGGCATAGGTGGTTGCCTGGCAACCTGCCATTGCGCGGAGTTACCCGTGGCCTCAGGACCAGGAATTCGGGAGGGACCACAGTGCTTCCCCTAGTGGCAGGACCTGAACCACGGATTCGTAACAATGTTGTTTGTTGAGTTCCGGGGAAAGAAGAGGAATTGTACTAGAATTTTGCATCTATTGCTAAAAAATTGAAGTGTGTGTGTGTGTGTGTGTGTGTGTGTGTGTGTGTGTGTGTGTGTGTGTGTGTGTGTGTGTGTGTGTGTGTGTGTGTGTGTGTTGGTTATTATCTGCATATGTGGGTTTCAGAAGGTGGAACTGAGGGCTCGCAGATCTCAGAGTATCCACCTCCATTTCGGCAAAGGGGGTTGGGGGGGGGGGGAGGTGGGGTTGCGATTCATGGACCAAGCTGTGAAGTTGTTTTGTTCTCAAAGTTTTGTTCCGAAGGATCTTTTCAGGATCGTCACTGAGCCCCGGACTGTGGTGTATTGGCCTGCGGGGGCAGGGCACAATGCGGGGAGCGTTGTGGAGGAGTGGTTTTGGAGGTCACGTGCCTGCAAGGGATAAAGGTGTTCGCGCCGCTGAGGCGTTGTGTAGTCTGTAGTAGTGTGCATCCGGACGGGCAATAAACAGTGTTCGACAATCTTCACGACTATCCGGGTCCCGCTGCCCTCCGGACATTACAGTGGCGACGAGTCTGTTTCGGATCGGCGTGTGCAAAGTGCCTGGGTTACGTCGGTATTGACTTGGAGTCTTTGGCCGGGGCGATTGGATCGCTGGAGCGAGAGACTCAGCGCAACTGGCGCGGTTCGAGTTCAACACCGGGCGAGGGTCCCAGAGAAGCGCATCGCGAGTTTCGCGCGCCGCACGCACAGTCTTCGGGGCCAGGCGTCTCGCCGTCACGGACGGCTCGAGGATGGCGGAAGGTCGGGGCACGGCGCACGGACACGTGCCCGTCTTCGTCGGAGACGACTTCGAATTGTTTTCTGAACAATTGGGCTGCTATTTCCATGCGAATGATGTAGACGATGAAAGCAAACACAAATCGATCTTGCTCGCCTCGCTATCAACGGAACATTCTCGGCTACTGAGTGATTTCGTAGCGCCGGATAAGCCCAGTGATGATGGGCTGTCGTTTCAAGACGTGGTGGAGAAGATGAAAGCACACATGGCACCGGAGAAGTCATTACAGCTCGCTCCATACCAGTTTGATCACCTCGCGAAGGGTGCGGAGGAGCGCGTTGCAGATTTCGTGGCACGGGTGAAGCATTCGGCCGTGGCTTGCAAGTTTACGGCGGAGGAGCGTCCAGCTCGACTCAGAGATCGCTTTATTTCTGGGCTGCAAGATGCGAAGATGGTGTCGGCCATTCTGAGGATGCGAAGTGTCGACATTACAATCGACTCAGCCATCGGGACTGCTTCAGCTGTCGAGCAGACACTCACAGATGTCCGCGCCATCGCGGGCCAGGACGTGATGGGTAGTTCCGGCTGGGGCATGGCGGGTAACCCCGGGGTCCACGCGATGACCCAGGTGCCCCAGGTCACGCGCACGTCTGTCGGTGCAAGCCGTGGGCGCGTGCCGCAGCGTGGCCGCGCAGGGAGCGAGATGGTCACCCAGGGGTGCTGGGGGTGTGGTGGTCCGCACCTGCGGCGAGTGTGCCCGTATAAGAACACCGTGTGTTTGCATTGTCACAAGGTGGGACATCTGAAGCGTGTGTGTCGAATGGCGGGGCCGCCGTTAAGGTCTTGGATGGCAAGGTGCGGGACGACCCCAGCGACCTGGGGAGCGGCCTGCAGCCAGGGCATAGCGATCACGGCGGCCCGGAGCAGGAGATGCAACAAATGTTGAGTCTGTTTTCGATTGGTCCGGAGGTGACAAGACCAATAACAGTGGAGGTCGAGGTGAATGGTGAGCCGATCGTATTTCAAGTTGACACCGGGGCTGCAGTGTCGGTCATGGCCGAGCGGGCGGCTCGTGGTCTTCGCGGTGTTCACCTGGTCAAGACAACCTTGTCGCTGTGCACGTACACCGGCGAAGCGATTGCACCACTTGCGGTGACAGACGTCTCGGTGGCCTACCGGGGTCAAAGCGCCCTACTCTCGGTGTTTGTGGTACGAGGGGAGGGGCCCACCCTTTTGGGCCGGGACTGGTTGGCGCACCTCAGGCTAGACCTCCAGTTCGTACCTCCAGGCGCACCTGTGCCTCCTTCGAGACCCGAGGGCGAGGTTCGGGCGGCAGGAGCCGCAACGATGCAACGTGGGCTGCCGTTCATTGCCTCCGGCGACGACGATATGCGGGTCTGGAGCAACGGGAGCCGTGCCGGCGGCGACGGGCTCTCGCTACGCTCATGGTGCAGTGCACACCCGTGTCGTTCAGGCGATTTCAGCGGGGGATTGGAGAGAGCCAGTCGCGTGCAAGAAGTTCACGGACCGCGACCATAGACGACAAGCAGGTCATCGCAACGTCGCGACGACAACCAAGAGACGGACACGCGATGTGATTCATGGGTTGCTGATTGTTGCGTATTTGTTTTTCGTTGCACGAGTGATGCAATTTAACCTTATTAAGATAAATGCCGACAGTTCGCGTGTGAGCATAATATGTTTGGCTGGGATCAATCGATGGGATGCCCGATATTATCGATGTGATGTGAAGGGCTGGGGGCGATCGTGGCGAATAAAGAGGTCTGGCCGATCTCCAGCTGCGAGGGCAGCCCACGGTTCGCTACCCTGTCATGTGTGGGGGTTATGCTGGGAGGACGCGCTGTACGTGAGGGGAAGGTTGCATTGGAGCAGACAATGTTTTTGTTGTTGTATGACACTGATATGTCTCCAGGCTGCGCTGACCGTCCGTGTGGACGTGCATGGTTTTCTGGGTTGGGTTGGATGCGCGGTTTTGGTGTGCGGCTCAGAGATCGGCTCAGAGCCGGGGCTGGTTCGCTGTTCAGCGTTACCCCGACCCCTGGTTTCGCCAAGGTCAGACGGGCTTGGCGCCGGGCAGCACAAACCTCTGTTCTCACCAAGGTCGGCTGCGCTGGCGCCACGGGGCCTACAGGCTCGGAATGTTTATCTGATTCGGGTCTGTCTGGGGGAGATGTGCCGCCTTGTCGGCCGGGGGCATTTGATGGTGCCGGGGGAGGTTCGCTCGGGAGGTCATCGCAACCTCGCCGGAGGGCGTGTAAGCATGAGCCGCCTGGGGGCGCTTCTGCTGCATAGTGATGCTGTGCTTCCCAACTTGCTTCTTGATATCTTTAACGCGGTCAGGGTTTTGTGGGTTCGTCGTGCAACTCAGTTTCCGGGCACCTGTCCGTCGCTTTGAAATTCAACTCGCTCACGTCAGCACGTTATATGGTGTGATGGGGTAGAGGGCTGAGTTATGGGCCGGATGACACCAACGGCATTAGGGTTGCGGGTAGCAGATGAAGCACGGTTCCTTTTGTACCAGCTCGTCTGGGTTTTGGTGCACGGCCGCCTGATTAATGCCATTTTTGGCTCTGGTTGTTTTCTGTGTGGTGGTGCCTATGCTTTTTGATTATTATCGTTTTTGTACCTCTTTGCTTTTATGTCATAGTATTCTGTGCCGAATATGCTTATTATTATGATGGTCATTTTATAATCATAGTTTTAGGTGGGAGGAGTGTGGTGTATTGGCCTGCGGGGGCAGAGCACAATGCGGGGAACGCTGTGGAGGCGTGGAGGATTGGTTTTGGAGGTCACGTGCCGACAAGGGAAAAAGGTGTTCGCGCCGCCCGAGGCGTTGTGTAGTCTGTAGTAGTGTGCATCCAGACGGGCAATAAACAGTGTTCGACAATCCTCACGACTATCCAGGTCCCGCTGCCCTCCGGACATTACACGGACAGCTTTCAACTGCGGTTCGTTTGTATTAATATTCCCAGGGCTGGTTTTTAAGTTCTCTGTTGGATTCTTCTTCATCATTCCAATTGTTCCAATGATTACCGGTGCAATTTTGGCGCTCTTCAGATTCCAGGATCTTTTCACTATGCGTGTGTTATATCTGCAGCCGACAGTAGCTTGTAATAGAAAATGGTACGAACCCGACACCTCTCATCCTAGGATATTTCTCCTATTCCTATATTGTCCGTGAGTCTGATTTGCATTCAGGAACAGAACAATAATGGTTTAACCATTTTGAAATTGCCAACGTTTCATCTAAATGCTGAAAACTATTTGAGTCACAGAATTTGTGCTCGCAACGGCAGATTAAAACTGCCTGGCGGAGTGTCGGTCAATCAGCGGAAACACAAACACAGCGCGTGCGCAAAAGGACTCGGTCGGCATCCACAGGTCATTTCAAAAGTCCCGTATTGAGACTTTGCATGCGGCTCACCCAAACTTGAAGTAGAAGACGAAATGAATGATGTGCAGGAGTTTAAGGACGTCATAGCTCTGGAATATCCCCACACAAGTGAGCACCTTGGCGGTGGCGAGCAGGATCGAGTACCGGGTGAGTCTGCAGAGATGGAAACACGGTGCGCGGTGTGAGGCGCAGTCAGAACTGATCGTTCAGAGAGTAGCAGAGTTTATCAAGTTTATTATTTATTTATCGATAAGCAGGGTGGCATCAGCATCAGCAACACGCGAACAATCGAAGGGAACTTGATCACTAAAACTTTTACAGATACCGGCAAACAGGGAATCGATTTAAAACGGCATTAATGGGGTTGCAATGTTGGGGAGGGGGGGGCATCACGGAGTACCACATGTACATTTTTGACACGTCATTTAAGCTGATGCGAAATGAACCACAGAACCATTTTACGACCTGTGTTGTACGAGGAACGCGCGCAGCTGCAGTATTAATGGGGGTTGCAATGTGGGGAAGAAGGGGTGCCGCATCACGGAGTACCACATATTGTGCGTTTTTCACGTGTCATGAACCACTGGTTGATCGACACTTTTTGGCAGGTTATAGAGATAAGTGGTTAGTAGGATCGTCGCAGACGAGGGTTGAGGCTTACCTGCTGTGCGACGGACCGATAGGCCCCAGCTTACTGCTGGAGATCACATTGTGTGAATACTGTGTTCCAGGTTCCATGACCAGCTCTCCGGACCGTGTTACACGGACGCTAGACCATTCGAACTGCGGTTGTTACCAAATGTCTCCTGACACCCGGTCGGTCTGATAGAACACCGGGAATACTTCTGGCATCCATGAGATCTGGCCTCACAATGACAAGGTACCGGACGGCAGGGAACAACCCTGAGTCAAAGTAATAAAATAAAACAAAACAACGAAGACCCCTGAATGAAATGACTGAACCACGCACTGTACACGTCTACGTCATCGAACCGGCACCCCTCGGTTTCGAGGACGTATCCGCCAACAATTGTGGCGATGAGGGGGAAAAACAAGGAAAAACACAATCAAAGCATCATCCGAGATATCTTCGGGAACAAGAACATGATGAGAGGGGAAATCTCGATCGAGGAGAAAATAATTAATTTTTTATGTAAACGTTTAAACACGCTTACCGCTTTCGTCACGAGATGACACAAACAACGGCGACAACAATTATAAGTAAAGCAACAGAACGGTGCTTAAATTAAATAATGATCGCATGCGAGGCGAATCGGCATCAGGTAATTCGCTCCTACTGTTAGTTACGACGTGACGGCAATTTGCGATTGGTTGGACTAAGCGGAAATGACGTAATACGCCGGATGCGCGATACTGTAAGACAGTCAGGAAAAGCAAGTGATTATTATTATTATTGAAAATTCGTTTCTATTCGGGTGTGACGAAATCACCCAGACAGTAGGTTCGTGAAGCGGATCGGAAACTGAATTTTAATGTCAAACAAATTAAAAAAAAAAACAAATTGATCAACTCGATGTGCTGTGTTGTTGTTGAAGACGTTAAAATAGTCTTAATTTGTGACGCACTCTCCTTCAGTGATCCAGTCCCATCGGTGGACTTTCCCTGACCATTCGCCGAACCGTTGCCTTGGCAATAAGGAGTCTGATTTTTAAAAACACCTGCCCGAAGGTTCCCTTCCGGGATCGCAATGTAAATGTGATTCATGTACAACTGCGCTTGGGTTTGATCTCGAAGCCTTTCGGTGATTTCTCTTGTGCAGGACGAGCGGTGAGCGGTGAGCGGTGAGCGGTGAGCCATGGATCCAAGTCAGACGCGATCCGTGGTCACCGAGGTTCTGCGAAGGGCCACGAGTCAGGATTGTGCGGACTTGAAGCCGGCAGAGGAGCAACTACGGCAGTGGGAGACCCAACCGGGCTTCTACTCCATCCTCCTGGTGGGCTTTCATAGGACGTCACGTGTTTCTTTTGGGTTGTTCATTTGTGTACGGAATGTGGCTGCTGCTGCTGCTCCTCTTGCTGCTGCTGCTCCTCTTGCTGCTGCTGCTCCTCTTGCTGCTGCTGCTTCTCTTGCTGCTGCTGCTGCTCCTCTTGCTGCTGCTTCTCTTGCTGCTGCTGCTCCTCCTCTTGCTGCTGCTCCTCTTGCTGCTGCTGCTGCTCCTCTTGCTGCTGCTGCTGCTCCTCTTGCTGCTGCTGCTGCTCCTCTTGCTGCTGCTGCTGCTCCTCTTGCTGCTGCTGCTGCTCCTCTTGCTGCTGCTGCTCCTCTTGCTGCTGCTGCTCCTCTTGCTGCTGCTGCTCCTCTTGCTGCTGCTGCTTCTCTTGCTGCTGCTGCTGCTCCTCTTGCTGCTGCTGCTGCTCCTCCTCTTGCTGCTGCTGCTGCTCCTCCTCTTGCTGCTGCTGCTGCTCCTCTTGCTGCTGCTGCTGCTCCTCTTGCTGCTGCTGCTGCTTCTCTTGCTGCTACTGCTGCTGCATCATTGCACCTGTGCCGTTTATGCTGCTGCAGAATAGAACAGGAATTCTGAATTTATTCTCAGTGCTCTCAATAAACTTGTCTCCTCTTTGCAAAAGACTGTGGGATCTTTAATGTCCCCCAACGACCAGTGACGGCAGATGGACGGTTAACGCATCGATGCATCCATCACCCTTCATGCAAATCACCAGGGTGGCGGTTTATGACTCGGTTCACATGGAAACCCAGTCAATTCGGCTTAAAGCCAAGTGTGCAAACCTCTTGATTTGATCTATTCTGCCAGCCATTTGTTTCTGGTTATACTACATCATCGTCTGCCATTGATATTTAACACTTAAACATTACAGTTGCAGCAAGTACCTCATTTCCACGAACCATTCAACCCACGTTGGATGTAAACCGTGCCTCCCCAACCGAGGTTAAAGACGTGAGGAAATCGGCGGCACCTCAATAGCTGGCCTTCATCCTTGAACGAGTGTCCGCACACTTTGGCTTGGGAAAGAGTGAGGATAAAATTAGGGTGAGCTCGTTTTTAGCTCACTTGGACTTTACTCTGGTGAGCTAATGCAATCGAGCAGCGTCTGTAGGTCAGTCAGTCGGTCTGCAAACACTTCAGTCATTATGACTTGAACCAAACACACAATTTTGATGAAACTTGGCCACAAGCTTCATATCTGATGCCTAACGGAGGTTTATTGACTGCATCAAAATCTGTGCTCGGATGGGGGTTTTTGACCCCCCAAAATAGGTATTTGCTTTCTTCTCTGAAACCACACACACACGCACACGCACACAATTTCAATGAAGCCCAACCACAACCTTCATCACCCGTGATGTGACAAAGTTTGTTCACGGCATGAAAAATAATTGGAGTCTGGGGGTGTTTGAGTGACTGTTGCTCCTGATCCAAGTGAGCTTCATGACGTGCGGTCCTATTTTTACAGCCCAAACTGGAATTGATCAATTGCACGGAAATGCGATATCAAGGGCAGCACAGTTTTCCACACGGATTGAGTGGTGCATGGGAAGGAAGTTATAGAGGAATGTATTCTTTGCTATCTCCACATTACAGGATGTGCATTGAATGGCGAAGGCAACATGTGGCAGATTTAACATGCAAATGGTAGTTGCAACATTCCAAGCGAAAGCTGCTGTTGTCTTAGCGGTTAGGGTGGCTGACTTGGGATTGGCCAGGGTGGCCACATTGGCTGCTGAATTGATACGAGGTGGAGTTGACTCAGCCGCTCATCCTTCCGAGGTCGGCAAAATGAGTTCCAGTGTACTGGTAATAGGGACATTGCATCAGTGGCCTCGCCGCGTCCCCAACTAATGTGCAATGCAACCAGCAGCCATCAGGCTGCACTCGAAAGAAGGAACAATCCAAGCATATTTTTCCAAGGCTCATCTAATTTAAGGTTGTGCAATGATTAATTATTTTTCCTCCTGTCCTATGACATGTCTTATCAAAAGATCTCCATCTTTTAAGCTAGACGCATCTGTAAATATTTTTTTTTTGAAAATTATTTTAAAATGTTAGGGAACATAAAGGAGGGATTCGTTACTTTTGTGGCAGCCTCATATCAATACTCACAGGAAAAAATATTTTGAACTCTTCCCATTTTTCAAGATATTACAGATGTATCAACAATTGGCTACTTCTACAAATGTATAATTGGACAAACTGCTGTTATTGTAGTCATAAATATTTGAAACCTAATTACTTCCTGTCAGATGATTAATCCTAATAACCTGCATACTAATACAAAGAGGAAAAAATATAAAATACCATCCATTCCCATAGCAACTGGTGTAGAGGAGGAGGAGATTGGGACCATACTCTGTGCAGAGCATTGGTGCTGCTTAAGCAGTTTCCTTGGCTATTGGGCACAATCCTGGATGGGTCGCCACTCCGACGCAGTACACCAGCAAGCTGGCACTCATTTTGCCGACCTCGGAAGGATGACAGGCCGAGTTAACCCCACCTGGTATTAATTCAACAGCTGAACAGGATTTGAACTCCAGACCCAAGGATCCAAAGCCTGCCACCATAACCATTAAGCCAACACCAAGCATATTGATGGAGAACTGGCTCTCTATTGGTGACACAACTAAATCTTTCTTTCTTTTTTTTTGTTTATTCTGTTGAATCGTCATACAAGCAACACAATATGGAGAATATATAAAAATAATATGTTGTGACTGGTCAGTTACTCACTTTTGAATTCTCTCAAACAAGTTTGATTTCTAACTGAATAAACTCAAACTGATAGTTAAGCCTTCCCTATAGGATAGGAGGAGGTTTCTAGCTGTTGTAGGGTTTATTTGCTCAATTAGTGCTCCCAATTTTGAATGGTCAACATGGTTTCTTCGACAACTAGGTGTCCATCCATCCATTGGGACCATACTCTGTGCAGAGCGTTGGTGCTGCCGAAGCAGTCTCCTTGGCTATTGGGGACAATCCAGGACGCGTCGCCACTCCGACACAGGATACCAGCATGCTGGCACTCATTTTGCTGACCTTGGAAGGGTGCCAGGCAGAGTCAACCCCACCTGGTATTAATTCAACAGCCGAGTGGGATTTGAACTCAGGATCCTAGGATTCCAAGCCCACCACCCTAACCATTAGGTCAACACTAAACCACCATTTAGGTTTTATTATCTATTTATTTATTTATTTATTTCTGCCAATGTCGGAGCTGTATCTCGAAGCTAGCTGGGACTTTTAGAATGAACATTTGTATCAATAATGGGAAAAGAAGGTACACTGGGTTGACATTTTTTTGACCTTGACCTAATATTAAGGTCATGACCTAATTGTAGAAAGTTTAGCGGGGTTTTTTTTTTTTTTAACCGCAACTCCACTAATTTGTCCGATCGTACCAAATTTGCCCTCTAGATAGCTTCGAGCAAGCAGCATTTACACTCGATGTACATCATATCCCTCTGAGTTAAAGGTCAAGGCCAAATGATGGCCTGAAAAAAATATATTGTGATTTTTGTCATCGCTTAATTTTGCCAATGCGGAATTTCAAAGAATGTTTTTATTCCAAGATGTTCTTGCATCATAATAGTGTACCTGCACCGACATTGTGCACCTCATATCTGATTAGCATCCTTGACCTATTTTTTCCTATTGTGACCTAATTCACAAAAAACCATTTTTGATCACAACCTGTATAGCTTTCCTACAATTTTCATGATTTTGAGTTTTAGAGATAGATTGTAGATGGGGACACATTTTCTTAATTTACACTCCATCCCGAAATGTTGAAAGTCAAGGTCATGTGGTACGAAAAAAAATATATGACCATCATCAGATCACGTATGCCGGAGGAGGCTTAACCTTAGCGATCGCTTTATGATCGCAGATATCTCATTATTTGTGTTATTTTTCAACACAGGCAGGAGTTGTAGATGATGCAGTTCTTTTGGAGGGGTTATTGAGCCACTTGTGCCATCTCTGATCACTCAGTTGTGGGTGTTAGAGTCCATAGTACCTTTCAAATGGGGTAGGCTATTGCGTGCTCTACCAATGAAGACTGCATATCAGACTGGAAATGGGGATATGCAGGAGAAACAACGTAGAATAACCACAAATTCAAGAACAAACACTTGTCAGTCAGATGAGAGTCTGCAGTTCTCCTAGAAGCCAAATACAATGCAGGCAATTGTCCGATATACTATTTTGCACCCTTTTACAGTCTTGTTTTTTACAAAGTACGATAACTATATATAGATATATATATATATATATATATATATATATATATATATATATATATATATATATATATATATATATATATATATTTCTGGCACGATATCTCAAAAGGTTGTGGATGGATTCACACAAAACTTGGTGGACTTGTTGGGTTTGGGACAAGAAAGAATTGATTCGATTTTGGTGAAGATCCGAATCCGGATCCAGATCTGATAATTTTTTTAGTGATTCTTCACCATTGAAAGATCGGGCTAAACCGATAAAAAGCACGATATCTCAACAACTTGTGGACGGATTCGGATGAAACTTGGTTGACACGTTGGGTGTGTGGCAAGGACGAATTGATTATATTTTTGTGAAGATCTGAATCTGGATCTGCATACGAGAATTATTGGTTCACGAAAAAGTAAGTGACCACTATATTCGTTATTGGTGTGTGTCTGTCTGTCTGTCCCGAGCATAGCTCCATGGGTTTTGATCCGATCTTGATAAAATTTTGGTGGGCGGTTTATATCATGATCTAGTTGTGTTCTCCTGAGAATGGGCGTGGTGCGCCCATTATGGGTGGAGCCACGCACAAAAAACATGTGTTTTTAAGGGGTAGCCGATTTCAATTTGCATCTTCTCCTAGGGGGTTTGTCGAATCTGACAAGGGTTTCGGTATTTGGTTAGCCCAATGGCACCTGCAGAGCCCCACGGAGCTCGATTTTTCATTTTCGTCCCAAGGTCAAGGTCACAAGGTCACGAACTTAGAAAATTGTGAATTTTGACATAAAAATCATACGACCACCTAAACTTTGAGAGCTGGGATGACAATATTTTTTTATGCATAATCTTGAGGTCATTCCCCACTTATAGTCTCGAAACCATTTTTCTCTATCTCGAACACCTTGCCCGTGGCGCCCCCTTCAAGTTTGTTTTTACGCTGATTTCATCAAAGTATGGATAATCCGAGGAGTGCGAAATGCCATATAGCCGATATGACGTTATATTGTTCCTGAAATGTTCCAGAGGAAGTTTTGCACCAAAGGTCATAATCCTTGACCTTTGACCTTTAAAGTTCACAAAGGTCAAATTTTCAAAGTTGTGGGAATCGAACCGCGTTTTCGACCTTCTTCGCCGAACTAACTCCAATAAGCTATAGCACGTATCCTGTTTCCTTATTTTAATGTCCACAACATTGTTTTGTGACCTTTAAAGGTTATGCAAAGGTCAAATTTTGAAAGTTGTTGAACGAAACCGGGTTTTCGACATTTTGCAGCTAATAACCTGTCACTCGTACCACATCATGTTGATCATTTTTATAACTTGGTCAAAAATTATCACATTGTCTCATCCTTGACTTCTGAAACAATCTACATCATCAAATACTGCTCGTGAACCATTGTTGTCTTCAGACTTGTTTATCTTTAAAGTGATTCTTCACGATTGAGAGATATAGGCCCAAAACGATATATAGAATGATATTTCAAAAATGTGGCAAAGGTATGCGATATTCCGATTTCCCTTCTAGTTCTTTTATTTGTTGCATTGAGTATGAAACATCCAAAAAGTAAGGTCTGTTATTTGTGTTGGCTTCTCTGCAGCCATTTAGAACATGATCTCTCTTCCATCAAATATCTCCTCAAATTCACTAAGCCATTGGAATCCCTACTTAAGCATGCAGAGCATCTGCTGTTTGCATCATTACTGGAGCACGGCTTCAAGGGAGGTGGAGTGTGAGGGTGGGATGGGGGGGGGGGGTGGGGAGTGTTAGGGTTTTGGAGGAGAGGGGAGGGGGGACTTATTTTGATGGTAAATGGTTTGGGATCAAAAACTTCATCATTTTTTGCAGCTCAAAATATTTCAATTTCAATATCTCAAAATATCTCAAAATATTTCAAGTATACGGCTAATTTATTTCACCCTTGCTGGGAAGACAATGCCAAACCATTAAGTGTCTAATCCTTGCCAATAAACTGTTTTGGCAGCACCAACACTCTAACAGAGTTATGATATATCCAAATTGCTAATTTCCATCTCCCTTCCAGTTATCATTTTAATTTCTTTCTATCTGAGCATGTTTCTTTGTTCCTTGGTCATTTAACCAATCAATTTTCTTCCAATTGCTTGTTTGTCAGTCTAGTCATAACAACTTGTGGTGTGCTTGGCACACCTCTCAATGGCTTTTCCAATTTCCATGTGCAGTGGCACATGGCTGTGTGGTATGGGGTTTTGAAATATTTTCTTTCATTCGGATTTGAATGGCGTAATCGTACTCCGTAACATTGTAGGCTAATATGTATTGGTGCTTGTTATTAAGTATATATTTATACTATCATACAACTAACATTTTCTGAGTCCAGGAATTGAGCCGTGCTGTTATTGAAGGTATACGAGTTTGTATTTTGCACTATAAGTGAAGGACTTCACGCACACCTTTGGGGTTTGTTTTGTTTTTGCAGTGTAAATCATAACCAGCAGGTGGGGTTGCATTGTCATCCAAGAGGTTCAGCAGCGTTTTCATGGTTTTTTTTTAATTTTATTGTTTTTGTCCATGAGCTCGAGCACTTGGTGGTAATAACCATCTGGAAAGGCAAAATGCAATTACACAGAAAAAATCATGATGGACTTGCTGGATTGGCAACTCAGTGTTGGAAAGTAGGTCAATCGAAGATAGTGGCCAGAAAGTGCTGAAAATGTACAAATGCTTGTAATGTACCCACAGGCCAAATATTTTGAAGTTTGTCACCTTTAATTGGTGGAACACTCTTACTTTTTTTTAAATCTTGGTAGGTTGACATCATCAAACATAGCAGCCAAAGAGTGTCAAATGTCAACGAAAATCGAGTAAACAAAGAAGTGTTTTGACATGTTTTACATATGTGAAATGCTGGGGAAGCAGTGGATTAATTTGTTCCTAAAGAATGTCTTCGTCTATAACTACAAAGCATCTGAAAATGCAAAGCTCGTCTGCTTTGTACTCGGACTTCTTCTGATTCCATATGCTAAACAGTACCTTTGACTTCTTGACCTTTTTACCAAATTCTTAATTTGTCTTCTCCATATTATCATAATCGAGCTTTGTTGACAATTCGATAACAAAAGCTCAAATGGTTAAAAAAAAACACAAAAAGTTACGGCTTACAAAAACTCAAATGATAATTAAAATTTCAGGTCAATTGGATGAAAATTGATGACTTTTTGTGATTCTAACCTTTGACCTTTTTTCCAAATTATTAATTTGTCTTCTCCATGTTCTCATTATAAAGCTTTGTTGAAGATTTGATGACAAAAGCTCAAATGGTAAAAAAAAAAAAAGTTGCACTCGGTAGTGAGCAAACCTTCATCTGTCCGAGGCTGAACAGATTACATTTTGTATCCCACTGATAGGCCGGATCTGTATCCGCACCTGAGCCAAAATCTATTCAGCTTCTTCTTGTCACATACCCAACTCGTCCACCAAGTTTTTTTTTATAGCCTGTCAATAAATTTTTGAGACGTTTTGCTGTACGTATATCGTTTATGGCCCTATATCTCAATGGTGAAGAATCACCTGTACATTCAAAAAAATTCTCCGATCTCGAGCGTCAGCAAAATCGAATCGATTCATCGTTGTCTGACACCCAACTTGTCCACTGAGTTTCCTCCAAATCCGTTCATAACTTTTTGAGATATCATGCTATACGAAGGGTCCCTGCTATAAGTCTCCCCACTATCCGTTGTTTTGCATACAAGTCCATAAGGTACTTGGGAACATTTTCATGATGCATCCAACAATTTCCCGCACCAACGTCCATTGGACAGAAAACCAGTTACCAGGTGTCCCACTCCACAATGCTTTGCATTCCAGCCTTCCAGTGTTCCACTCACAATGCACTGCATCCTCTCCCTCTCAGACTCTGTCTCATGCTCTGCATTGTTGGACTCAAACTATTTTAAAGAATGCCGACTAGGGCCGTGCAGACGGCATATCATGGCGCGTGGCACGTAAGACATGTCGTTCGGGTGATGCGGCCCATGCTGCAGGCACGGCCGAAGTGGGCATGGTGACCACGGGAGCTCTTCACAAGGTCCCTTGTACACACCGCAGGACGTCGTGGCGCGAGTGCGTGTGCTGGCACAAAGTATGGAGCCTGGGTCCTTGGGGGCAAAGCATGTGGCTTAGTGGGAAGGATAATTTAGAGGGTAAAGGATTGATACAGCTGCTTGACAGACGGTTAGAGATTTTCAAGGTGTAAGACCGCTAAATTATCATGATAAAATTGTTAAAAGTTATGGTACATAAGATAAAAAGGTGTTTGAGTTTTAAAATGTGTTTAATTTATTGTATTTTTTCTTATGTTTTGTGTGTTTCCGATGTAGTTTTTAAATTGCTCGGCTTGTTGAGTGGTGTTGCATCAGACGTAAACTAAGTGTTGCTATACATCTCCCTTAATTACACTAATTTTGATGGGAACCCATCCCTCACTATCCATCGTTTCATCTTTAAGTCAAACTTTTCTGGAACATATCTCGGGCGTAATCGTGAGGACTCGCTGTACATCGTTTATGGCCCGATCTCAAAATGGTGAAGAATCACTTTAAAAAAATGATCAGGTCCGGATCTTCACCAAAATTGAATCAATTCTTCCTTGTCACACACCCAACCTGTCCACCAAGTTTCGTACGAATCCCTCCATAAACTTTTGACATATCCTGCTTACAGAGAGACAGACAGACAAACAGACAGGGTTGAAAACATAACCACCATCCACCTTTGTTGGTGGAGGTAACTCGTTCTTGTTCTTGTTCTGCAACACCTCTATCATTGCTTGTGTCTAAATAATTCTGCAATTGATTCTTTGCAAACTCACTGCAGTCTTAATCGCATTGATCATCATGCTCTGGCTCTTCTAGGTCATCATCTTTCATGTCGTTACTTGGTTGCAGCTTACAATTGGTCATGCTTTCCATTCCATTTGCAACATACTGGCAACCTCTTCACTCCAGCTATGATCATCTGCAGGATTTGGTTTGCTGGCAGAGTTTTCCAGACTGTGGTGCCTCACTGCGGCTTGGTTGTTTGCTCTCAAAGTTTGCATGCATCGGCAATCTTCACAGGGAGAGTAGCTGACCTGACTCCCACTCTCCTCATTTGGCCCCTGAACAGTTGATACTGCAGTTGATTTATCCTCACTGATTGTAGACTTGGCTGAGCACAAGCAGCACTTGAAGTCTTGAAGAACATTGAACAAGTTTGTGGACAATGACCATTCCTTCCCTAACTGGGTGAATGTCTCTTGGCACTCTGTGCTTTGTCCTCATGCATTTAGAGCCGTGAGCCCTTCTCGGCCTCCAGATGCACTTACCGTGTCACATTCAGTGAATGAGTGTAATCCTGGTCATGCTTCAAAGGTATTCCAACCAACTGCTGCAGCCATCTTGCTCACATGGATGAATCTCTCGTGATTTTTGGTCCCACACACTTGATCTACAAATGGCAATCTCAGTCGAGAGAGAGAGCGAGAGCGAGCGAGAGAGAGCGAGAGAGCGAGAGAACGAGAGAACGAGAACGTCTCTGAGATGATCACATTATGCGTGCAGAAAACGAAAGTCTGGGGAAGTCAATCATGCTGGGAATGAGTGAAGGCAAAAGAGGAAGAGGCAGACTTTGTACGTGCTGGGTGGATGGGGTAATGGCTGCAACCAAGCTTCTCTGCCAGATTTTAGGAAGCGGTGCAGGAGAGGGATGCTTGAAGAAATCTGATCGTGATCATCGTCAGCAGAAGTCGGTGACAATTTGACGGAACTAGATAATTAGATAAGAGGCAATTGCCATTGAGGTGGACTCCAATGTAGCATGTTTTGTATTCAACAGCATGTGAATGTCTGCGTCGTCCTATTTCAAACACAAAGCTACAACTTCACTGTGGAAGCAGCATTTTTAACCACGACTGACATACACTATTTGGTCATGAAGCTTCCCATTGGCTTCCCCCTACTCCCACCCCCTACCCAGTATTATGAATGGAACTTTGGTATGAGATTGGTTTCTACACCAAACTCATTCTGTCGATGAGGCTGGGGGGGGTGGGGGTGGCCGAGGAATTGAATGCTGAAGATGCATCCTTCTCAAGGTGCCATGATCAGGCTGCCTTGAAAGTTCTTTTTTTCCATATTATTTTACAACTACCCAGCGACCAGAGTATTGACCCCATGAGGATGGGCCAGGACCTTTCTTGTATGTAAGTTTCTGCTATTCACAATTAACACCATGTGACCAAACAGCTTGTGGTCTTCTTCGAGGATAATCTCTTTGTTTGCAACTTTGGTCTTTTTCTGTTCCTTCACAATCATCACCTCTGCCACCGAAGGTGAAGGTGGTGATGTTTTCACCCCTCTTTGTCTATTTGTTACTTGTAAAATCGAAGATTTTTCAAGTATATTGGTTTGTTGATTTTGTTATTCTGTCTGTCATTTTGTATCCCACTGATAGGCCGGATCTGTATCCGCACCTGAGCCAAAATCTATTCAGCTTCTTCTTGTCACATACCCAACTCGTCCACCAAATTGAATATATTTAAATGTCTGTCTATCTGTCTGTCGCCTACAGGTCACAATTTTAAACAGATCTTCACGAAACTTCACCACATAGTAGAGTGTGTCATAAGGAAGAAGCCTATTGTTTTTTTGAGGTCAAAGACATTTGACATTTGAAGAAGAGTTGCATATCAGGTCACTGAATTCACCCACCGATTATATATTTTTGAGGTCAAATTTGTTTTATAGATTTTGCAAGTATCGTGCTCTGCATGACGTCATCTTGTTTGTTACTTACGAAATCTAAAGATTTCGTAAGTATATTGATGACTTCCGTCCTCTGTTTGTGTGTTTGTTTGTAGGCACGATACTCGAGAACAGAAGAAGCTACCAATGTCAAGTTAAACCACGTGATTCAGTAGGGTGATGGCTAGCGCTGATTAGATTTTGGTCAAAATCGGTCAAAGGTCAAGGTCACAGTGAGGTCAAACATTCGATTTTTGATGGTTTGGTACAGAATCATCAAAAACTTCTGGTTTGCGTCGCTACCTTCTCGAGAGACAGCTTTTATTAGACAAGGTCAGAGGTCAAGTTGACGATTTCGTAAGTACCAGTCTATGACTGCTTGTTTGTTTGTTTGTAGGCACGATAACTCGAGAACGGAAGAAGCTACCAATGTCAAATTACACGACGTGATTCAGGAGGGTGATGGCTAGCGCTGATTAGATTTTGGTCAAAATCGGTCAAAGGTCAAGGTCACAGTGAGGTCAAACATTCGATTTTTGATGGTTTGATACAGAATCATCGGAAAAACTTCTGGTTTGCGTCGCTACCTTCTCGAGAGACAGCTTTTATTAGACAAGGTCAGAGGTCAAGTTGACGATTTCGTAAGTACCAGTCTATGACTGCTTGTTTGTTTGTTTGTAGGCACGATAACTCGAGAAGGGAAGAAGCTACCAATGTCAAATTACATGACGTGATTCAGGAGGGTGATCGCTAGCGCTGATTAGATTTTGGTCAAAATCGGTCAAAGGTCAAGGTCACAGTGAGGTCAAACATAATTCCATAAACTCATGTGGAGAAATGGAGTATTTTTGCTTCGCTCGACGTTACGAGTTCGTTTTAACTTCGATTTTAATTTTGTCTTCGGTTTTTGCGATCGCTTAGGACGCTTAAAACTCGGTTGTCGAAATTCTGGTAAAAATCGGATGTTTGGAGACGTTTTAAGATTGTATAAAAAATATTTCACTCGACGCGTCATGGGTCGTGAAGTGATGCAGTGCGCTCGAGCAGACGCATCGTTGAGTCACGTAAAAGTTTTCTGTGTGTGCGCTGACGGTATTTTCGATAAAGATGGTGTTTAAAAGTCATTTTTTATCCCAATAAAGGTTATCGTCGCATGCCTGACTCGCTAAGCCATCGGATTATGTAAAGATTGTTGGTTGATGGCCGAATATTACAGCTTTGTGACTTTGATAAAATAATATAAAATAATTCCGTGGAGAAATGGAGATTTTTGCTTCGGTCGACGTTACGATTTTTGATGGTTTGGTGCAGAATCATCGTAGAAACTTCTGGTTTGCTTCGCTACCTTCTCGAGAGACAGCTTTTATTAGACAAGGTCAGAGGTCAAGTTGACGATTTTGTAAGTACCAGTCTATGACTGCTTGTTTGTTTGTTTGTAGGTGCGATAACTCGAGAATGGAAGAAGCGACCAATGTCAAATTGCACTCCGTGATTCAGGAGGGTGATGGCTAGCGCTGATTAGATTTTGGTCAAAATCGGTCAAATTTCTAGGTCACAGTGAGGTCAAACATGCAAAACATGATAACTCGAGAACAGAAGAAGCTTCCAATGTCAAATTACACCACGTGATTCAGGAGGGTGATGGCTAGTGCTGATTAGATTTTGGTCAAAATCGGTCAAAGGTCAAGCTCACAGTGAGGTCAAACATTCGATTTTTGATGGTTTGGTACAGAATCATCGTAGAAACTTCTGGTTTGCGTCGCTACCTTCTCTTGAGACAGCTTTTATTAGACAAGGTCAGAGGTCAAGTTGACGATTTCGGAAGTACCAGTCTCTGACTGCTTGTTTGTTTGTTTGTTTTTTGTCTGTTTGTTTGTGTGCAGGATATCTCACAAAGTTGTGCACGGATCCGGATGAAATTGTGTGGGCAGGTTGGGTGTGTGACAAGGATGAACTGATGAGATATTGGTGAAGATCTGGATCCAGATCCGTCGACTACAATTTTTAAAAGTGATTCTTCACCATTGATAGTTCGGTCCAAAAACGATATGTAGCACGATATCTCAAAAGGCTGTGGACGGACTCGGCCGAAACTTGGTGAACACGTTGGGTGTGTGACAAGGAAGAAGTGATTCAATTTTGGTGAAGATCCCAATCCGGATGGATCTGATAATTTTTTAATTAATTCTTCGACATTGAAAGATAGGGCCAAACCAATATATAGCACGATATCTCAAAAAGTTGTGGACTGATTCGGATGAAACTTGGTGGACAGGTTGTGTGTGACCACGACAAATTGTTTTGATTTTCATGAAGATCTGGATCTGGATACGAGACTTATTTAATTTTTTTAAAGTGATTCTTCAGCATTGAGAGGGAGGGCCAAAAACTATATATATATATATATATATATATATATATATATATATATATATATATATATATATATATCATGATATTTTAAAAATGTATTGGGCCCGATATGTTCTCATGGGTCAGGCATTACAGTATATGCCTGGTGTTAGTTTTATGGTTATGGTGGTGGGCTTGGGATCCGAGGATCCTGAGTTCAAATCCCACTCGGCTGTTGAATTAATACCAGATGGGGTTGACTCTGCCTGTCATCCTTCCAAGTTCGGCAAAACGAGTGCCAGCATGCTGGTATCCTGTGGCGGAGTGGTGACCTGTCCAGTATTGTGCCCAACAGCCAGGAAGACTGCTTAGGCAGCACCAACACTTTTCACAGAGTATGGTCCCATTGGATGGATGGATGGAGCAGGCATTACGTGGCGGAGGTATGCACTCTACCGAGTGCCCTTCTTGTCTATGAATGTTTTCAGTTGCTTCTTTTCAAGCCGTTTATGGAATTTCTACATTTGCTTTTCATTCCTTCTTTCCTGAATCTGCTGGTAAGCTGTCTCTCCCACCTATTTGGGACTTTTAAAGGTCATTTGCTATGTCAGGAGGAGAAGTAGCAGCTGTGGAAATGCTTATCAACTCAGTATGACCAGTTCATTATTTATATCATCTCCCTTGTTTCAGGCTCCTATACTCTGCATTCTCCCACACTCAGAAAGCACACCTTCCGTAATACCCGACGGCAAGCTCACCTTCCGTAATACCCGACGGCAAGCTCACCTTCCGTAATACCCGACGGCAAGCTCACCTTTCGTAATACCCGACGGCAAGCTCACCTTTCGTAATACCCGACGGCAAGCTCACCTTTCGTAATACCCGACGGCAAGCTCACCTTTCGTAATACCCGACGGCAAGCTCACCTTTCGTAATACCCGACGGCAAGCTCACCTTTCGTAATACCCGACGGCAAGCTCACCTTTCGTAATACCCGACGGCAAGCTCACCTTTCGTAATACCCGTCGGCAAGCTCACCTTTCGTAATACCCGACGGCAAGCTCACCTTTCTTAATACCCGACGGCAAGCTCACCTTTCGTAATACCCAACGGCAAGCTCACCTTCGTAATACCCGACGGCAAGCTCACCTTCGTAATACCCGACGGCAAGCTCACCTTTCGTAATACCCGACGGCAAGCTCACCTTCGTAATACCCGACGGCAAGCTCACCTTCGTAATACCCGACGGCAAGCTCACCTTTCGTAATACCCGACGGCAAGCTCACCTTCGTAATACCCGACGGCAAGCTCACCTTCGTAATACACTGACGGCAAGCTCACCTTCGTAATACCCGACGGCAAGCTCACCTTCGTAATACCCGACGGCAAGCTCACCTTCGTAATACCCGACGGCAAGCTCACCTTCGTAATACCCGACGGCAAGCTCACCTTTCGTAATACCCGACGGCAAGCTCACCTTCAGATACCCGACGGCAAGCCCACCTTCGTAATACCCGACGGCAAGCTCACCTTCGTAATACCCGACGGCAAGCTCACCTTCGTAATACCCGACGGCAAGCTCACCTTCGTAATACCCTGACGGCAAGCTCACCTTCGTAATACCCGACGGCAAGCTCACCTTTCGTAATACCCGACGGCAAGCTCACCTTCGTAATACCCGACGGCAAGCTCACCTTCGTAATACCCGACGGCAAGCTCACCTTTCGTAATACCCGACGGCAAGCTCACCTTCGTAATACCCGACGGCAAGCTCACCTTCGTAATACCCGACGGCAAGCTCACCTTCGTAATACCCGACGGCAAGCTCACCTTTCGTAATACCCGACGGCACGCTCACCTTTCGTAATACCCGACGGCACCCTCACCTTTCGTAATACCCGACGGCAAGCTCACCCTTCGTAATACCCGACGGCAAGCTCACCTTTCGTAATACCCGACGGCAAGCTCACCTTTCGTAATACCCGACGGCAAGCTCACCTTTCGTAATACCCGACGGCAAGCTCACCTTTCGTAATACCCGACGGCAAGCTCACCTTTCGTAATACCCGACGGCAAGCTCACCTTTCGTAATACCCGACGGCAAGCTCACCTTTCGTAATACCCGACGGCAAGCTCACCTTTCGTAATACCCGACGGCAAGCTCACCTTTCGTAATACCCGACGGCAAGCTCACCTTTCGTAATACCCGACGGCAAGCTCACCTTTCGTAATACCCGACGGCAAGCTCACCTTTCGTAATACCCGACGGCAAGCTCACCTTTCGTCATACCCGACGGCAAGCTCACCTTTCGTTACCCAACAGAAAACATTTTTGTGTCACCAAGAGATTTTTGGGGAGTTTTTTTGAAGACAGTGTTGACGCTCTTGGAAGAGCTGGAACACAGAATGGATCAGGACTTAACAGAACAAAAAGATTGGTAGAAGGAGAGGAGGGGGTTGTGGAAACCCACCTCATGATGGGGTTACAGAAACACACCATCAGGGTTGAGGGACAAAATAAAGGGAGACTTGGAGAAATAATGAATGTGGGGAAGAATGAGGGCAATGGGTGGGCATGTGGTTAACATGAAGGATACAGCCGCAAACTCTCAATCACAAAAGTGGAAGAAAAAACTGGAAACTCAGAAAGTGGTGGGATTGTGGAGGGTTAACAGGGATAGAAAAGATCATGGTTTCGGATGTGGGATAATCCGAGATGGTGATGAACAGCTATCTTGAAGCCCTGGAGAGAAGAATAAGATTGAAGAGATTGAGGAATATGGTTCCACAGGCTGGAACAAATGAGTGGAGGTGAGCAGTGATTCTGGATTTGAGAGTTTCACCAGTAGGGGTTACTTGCAGACTTTGTATGCCCTGTCAAAGCCTGGGGGAGCTACAGGAGAGAGAGCACGGTTATTTAAAACGTTTAAATAAAAGCGTTTAAATAAAAACGACTATCCAATTGAATCAAGATCTATGATGAGCCACATTCAATCTGCACACTCAATATATTGAACTAACATGCAAAAACTGTCTATATATATATATATATATATATATATATATATATATATATATATATATATATATATATATATATATATATATATATATATACACATGTATATATTATACACACACGCACATCGTAAGGGGTCATATACTGATATCTGGGTTGTCAGAAACAGGTGAATCTGGAACAATCAAAATTGCACAGTTTCTTTTATCCTAAAGAAATATCTCGACAGATCTGAAGTTGACAATTTATGACGTCTATTGTTTTGTTTTGTACTTTGAGCATAACCCCCTTCATCTTGAGATACCTGTATTACAGAAGGATTATCTCCAATACCACATGAAATAGGCTGTTTCGAGGTTGCAGAACTGTTGCCATATTGTGACTTCACAGGGAGAACCCAATTTATTTGCCCTGTCATGCAAAACACCTGCTGACAACCAGTTATCAATTTTCTCTCTGACACTTGTGTCCTTGGGATTTAGAGGTTGTTTTCGTCTAAGATCAACAAGTCAGCGACAAAGTTTTACCGATGTGTGCATTCGTCATCGTCTAACGTCATAAAATCGTGCATTTGATTACAAAAATTATTTGTTGTTTGGCCTGTTTAAATCATTCGTAATGATTATGTTGTAATTGTTATAAAGGAGTCGGTTATCTATCCGTGAGTCCATATATAAATGTAAGTTGAACGATCGTCTCTGAACGGGGTAAATGCCATGACCACGGCACATACAATGCTAAATGATGCCTCATTTAAGAGCTCTTGGGTCAGTGGATGTGGAGGTTTAGTAATACCTGTGTTCATGCAGTTTTGAGTTTTATTCATTTTTGTTGCGCACACGGTGTATGTACATGCTCAGAGTCGTTAGTTTGCACATCCTGGAAGCGTTTAAATAAAAACTACTATCCAGTCAATTTTGTCAATGTACAATTAACTTTCCATCGACTTACTTTACCGAGAAACCTTCGCAGTCATTACAATTTGTGATGATTGTGCTGTTTAATGAAAATCGTAGCAGAAGAAAGCCAAAAAACCATAGCCCCCCAAAAGAGGTATTTGCTTTCTTCTCAGAAACGACACACACAATTCCGATGAAACTTAACCACCACCTTCATCACCTGTGATATACTAAAGTTTGTTCACAGCATTAAAAAAAAAATTTGGGGTCAAAGGGGTTCTACTTGGGAGCTCCTCCCCAAAATATGGACTTGTTTTCTTCTCTGAAACCACACAAACAATTTCGATGAAACTTGACTTCAAACTTTATCACCCATGTTGTACGAAAGTTTATTCATGGCATTAAAAAACAAATCCATAGGTATTTACTTTCTTCTCCATTACATATTTTGTGGGTCATCCATGCCAACCATTGGTTCCCTGGCTATCAGTAGGGTGAATATACTGATTTTGGCTCACTTTTCCCCATGTAAATGAATGGGGGATTTTCAGCGATTCATATATTTTTTTTTCCCTGAAAAGTAAACCCCTTTTTTTACCCCAAGGTATATTTATTTGTCTCCCCTTTTAACCTAGGGGCACTGTATTCAAATAGCCAATGTAATAAGATAAAGATTTGTTCAAGTAGTAAAGTAGTAATGTGATTTGTTAAAGGTGATTCTGAAGAAATATCTGAAACATGTAAGCCTCGGGACACTCTTTTTCAAAGAACCAATGCATATTGTTTAGCTCACTCATTGAACCTATAAACATTTGTTCATTCTCAAATTCCTTCAATAGTTTAATTTTCTTTGCACAATAATCCCTATCTTAAATATTTAAAAATAAAACATTTGAATCTTTATATTTTTCAAGATACCCCTTTTGTGTCATTATGAAATGATATACTTCTCTTAATGATCTCATCTGACCACCTCCTGAGTTGCATATCATTTTCAGATTGTAGTAAATTATTTTTCCATTGTTCAATTGATAACCATCAAATTTTTCAGTCCATTCAAGGATATTTATTATTTTCTTTACATCCTTAACTTACTAGTTTTTAAATTGATTCGCTTTTTTGTTTTATTTACCTTTGTTTTAGTTATTTTTTCAATAAGACTTATTTGATATTTTTCACATTCATTATGTTTTCCATTTATATACCAAGACTGAGATTTTCTCCACTCTTTAGTTTGATTAATACTTGGTTCGACCATTTATATATTGCGAAAAAGACGGTGGTAGCCCTTTAAAACCCCAACCCATATTGTATTCTATATACTCTATGATTAAATATTCACTCTATCGTACAATATCCATATGGAACACAATCTATTCCATTATCTAAAATAAATCTCTTTTCATCAAAGGCTCCTAATGCCTTTTTATTTACTTCTTCACTATATATCTTATGTTTATAACTTCTTATTGTATTCATTTTCCTATATTCTTCTTTCTTATTCATCAAACAATTATAATAATTTCTAAAAGTTATTGATTTCTTTATTACATATTTCTTTATTCCCTTTAACCTTTTATCAATCTGACCACCATACTTATAAGCATATGCCTTTGCTCTCAATCCAATAAACTCACTCATTACTTTTCCACCCAACTCTTCCTTAAACTTACCAATAACCTTTTCATTCTTTTTTGAAAATAACTCACTCTTCTTACTAAAATTACTTGTATCATATACTCCAATATTTTTCTTCATATCTTTATAAACATCATCAGTTTTTATATCTAGGATAAAACTGCAGGTTCGGGTGATAAAGGACGCAAATGGGAATATGCTGACGAGCGAGGAGAGTGTGTTGAGAAGGTGGATGGAGTACTTTGAGGAGCTGATGAATGAAGAAAATGAGAGAGAGAGAAGGTTGGAAGAGGTGGAGATAGTGAATCTGTAAGTGGGATGGATCAGTAAGGATGAAGTGAGGACTGCTATGAAGAAGATGAAAAGTGGAAAGGCGGTTGGCCCAGATGGTATACCAGTGGAGGCGTGGAAGTGCTTAGGGGAGATGGCAGTGGGGTTGTTAACCAGATTGTTAAATAAAGTCTTGGAAAGTGAGAGGATGCCGGAGGAGTGGAGATTAAGTGTACTGGTTCCGATTTTCAAGAATAAGAGTGATGTGCAGAGCTCTGGAAATTACAGAGGGATAAAGTTGTTAAGCCACACCATGAAGTAGTGGAAGCTCGGTTGAGAGGAGAGGTGACGATCTGTGAGCAGCAATATGGGTTTATGCCAGGAAAGAGCACCACTGATGCGATGTTTGCTTTGAGAATGTTGATGGAGAAGTACAGGGAAGGCCAGAAGGAGTTACATTGTGTGTTTGTGAATTTAGAGAAAGCTTATGATAGGGTGCCAAGAGAGGAGCTGTGGTATTGTTTGAGGAAGTCGGGAGTGGTGGAGAAGTATGTGAGGATCGTGCAGGATATGTATGAGGACAGTGTGACTGCGGTGAGGTGTGCAGTAGGAATGACGGACCGGTTTAAGGAGAAAGTGGGATTGCACCAAGGATCGACTCTGAGCCCTTTCCTGTTTGCAATGGTGATTGACAGGTTGACGGACGAGATCAGACTGGAGTCTCCATGGACTATGATGTTCGCGGATGACATCATGATCTGTAGGGAGAATAGGGAGCAGGCTGAAGCGAGCCTTGAGAGGTGGAGGTACGCACTGGAGAGAAGGGGAATGATAGTCAGTAGGAGTAAGACGGAGTACATGTGCGTAAATGAGAGGGAGGGTGGTGGTATGGTGCGGTTGCAAGGAGTTGAGGTGGGGAAGGTGGATTGGTTTAAATACTTGGGATCAACTGTCCAAAGTAACGGAGAATGTGGGAGAGAAGTGAAAAAGAGAGTGCAGGCAGGATGGAGTGGGTGGAGAAGAGTTGCAGGAGTGATTTGTGACAGAAGGGTAGCTGCAAGAGTGAAGGGGAAAGTATATAAGATGGTAGTGAGACCAGCTATGTTGTATGGTTTGGAGGTGGTGGCACTAACAATAAGACAGGAAGCGGAGCTGGAGGTGGCAGAGTTAAAGATGCTGCGATTCTCGTTGGGAGTGACGAGGATGGATAGGATAAGAAATGAGTATATTAGAGGGACAGCGCAGGTAGGACGGTTTGGAGACAAAGTGAGAGAGGCGAGATTGAGATGGTTTGGACATGTGCACAGGAGGGAAACGGAGTATATTGGGAAAAGGATGTTGAAGATGGAGCTGCCAGGCAGGAGGAGAAGAGGAAGGCCAAAGAAGAGGTTCATGGATGCGGTGAGGGCAGACATGCGGGTGGTTGGAGTGTCAATGGAAGATGTGGAGGATAGAGCGAAATGGAGACGGTTGATCCGCTGTGGCAACCCCTAACGGGAGCAAGCCGAAAGAGGAAGAAGATAAAACTATCAGTGTCCATATACAACAATGAAACATTTTCACCATACTCTTTCTTTAAGCCATTAAACAAATAATCATACATCAATATCTTTGATAAATCAAGAACTGCTGTTCCAATATAAATTGGTTTATCCATTACAATACTTTCCTTTTCCATATGAATAGCAGAAAAGTTCTCTGAAAAAACCTCTTCTCTCATAATACTTGGTTTATTTCTCAATCTCGAAGCTTCTTTCCAAGATGTTGCAAATCTAATGTTTTGCCTGTTTCTAACATTCTCCATTGTCTTTACAAAGACAGCATTATTCATCAATTTATAGAATTCCTCTTCAAATTTTACTTTTGTATTTGTTTTCATATCTGTATTGAATTTAATATACAATTTTCATCCAAGTACTTTGTTTAAATTTTAAAACTCTATGAATTTTAGCAACTCTCAATCCTTCTCTCAAAAACTGTTTCATGCTTCTCTGATGCAAAACGTATCCCTCTTTATCATAGAATGTTGTTAATAACTTTTTTTGTTGATTTGCCTTTATTATTAAAACTTTTATGATATTCACTTAACCATTCTTTCTTTGGGGTTTCTTTCTCACATGCAAAAGGAAGGTCTTTATGCTTATTATGAAGATCACTCGGGTACCTCAAATCAACTTCAAAATAATAACCTTCTTCTTCCTCATTCAATTCCTCTTCAGAAGAAATAACAATATTCATCAAAGCCTTTTCATAATCCTGTTCTTTCACCCACTCTAATTTATCATAAGGCAGAGATTGAGACATTGCCCATCCAAACAAATTATTCGCATCAAAATACATCAAATAATTACTATCTTTTTCGCTTTCATAATTTGGAAGATATTTTTTATTTGCTTTAGCATATCTTTTTGAACATACTTGTGATATTCCACCTCTCTTAGACTTCTCAATCATCAAAAGCATATCTACATCACTGATTAAATTTATATCTTGTTTTGGCATTTTCAACATTGCACTCCAAGCTAAACCAGGAGCTGTGAAATAGTGGGCAGGATCTAATCCATAACAATTTTATTATGACAGAGTGATCGAAAAGCTTCAAACACATCAGCTTACAATAAAACATCTGTTTTTAGATACAAATCATGATATTCTCCAAGGTTCTTTATCTTAAATATTTTCCAAATTTTTCTGTGTGTGTTTTATATTCCTTATCACTTCTCTCCTTTTCATAAAGGTTATTATAGAAACTTTCTTTTGAAGGAAGTCGTGTTTCTTTAAATCTCATAAATGAATCCATATAATCATAAGGATAAATTCCTTTACTTGTACGAATTTTCTCTTTACTTTGAATTTTATTCCTTGTTTGAATTTCCTCTCTATTTAGAATTCCCTCTTTAATCAGAATTTCATCTTTAATCAGAATTTCCTCTTTAGTTAGAATTTCATTCATTGTTTGAATTTTCTTTATAATTAGAATTTCATCTTCAGTTAGAATTTCTTCATTAATTTCCTCATTAATTAGAATTTCCTCTTTACTTTGAATTCTCTCTTTAATCTGAATTTCCTCTTTTGGAAACAATGAATTAAGATTTGGAAAAGAGCCCGTGGAGCTTAGATTTGATGCCAGGGAGGCGAGTTGCGTTCCCATAAACTTGCAAGAATCTAGAAACCTAATTTGAGTTAATGATTTTGTGAATATCATTTTTGAAAATGAAATATACTTTTGACTTGTGTTTGTTATGGCAGAAATTTTCCCTGGTGTTTTTGAAATTCATTTATAGATAGATATGTATCATAGTTGGTGCTGTTGTGAAGAAAGACTGGAATAAAAGAAGGAAATTTATAATTAAGATTACAACAGGAATGAGCGGAACCTCTATATTTACCAGTAAGATGACAATGATCCCTACCTTTGGACTCCTCAATTTCCTCCTCACAAATATGACAGATATTGTTCTTTCTAAATTCTAATTTTTCTTCTTCGATTAATTTCATCGGTTCATTTGTTTCTTTCATTAATTTAGTTAGTCTTGTACAATCCTTTTCTCATCGTTTTACAAACTCTTGTAAAGCTTTTTTTCCACTATAATGTTCAAGTTTATTATACTTTTCTCCAACAGATGATTTGATATAATAATAGAAACCACAAGGAATATGTTTTTGATATTTATTTGATATGTTATTGATATGTGATTCTTTTGGATTAGGAGAAGCTGTATTTATCTTTTTTTCGGATACATTCAAAATTAGCGTATATCACAAATGGGTGCATGATAGATTTATTATAATCTTCAAAATACATCTTTTCACCAGGTTTAGGCATTGTAATTACAGCTGATTTATGATTACTACAATATTTTGAATGTTGTTCTAATCGTTCTTTTGTATGAAATGAATTAAGACATCGCTTTCAAGGATATATTTTGTTTGCTGTTCTGAATACCTCAGAAGAGATTAATCTTGATAAATGTATGTATAATGTGAATTCTTTCCAACACTAAAATATAAAAGATCAATGTGTGTTTCTTCATTTTTATAGTTGTTTGAAATTTTTAATATTTGAACTTTGTTTGTATCCATTAATCCATATACATTAATAGAAAGATTATTCTTTTTCTCAAATTAAGGAATATCTGTTAGTGGCATTGGGAATTTAAAATCTTTATTCTCCAAGGTATTCTCATATTTCATATATTGTTTTACTCTTTCTGAATTACATTTTGGTGGATGTAAGTGAGCAAGAACAGACCAGAGAAAACATTTATTATCATTGTTCTTAATATTAACAACTGCCTTCTTTATTTTTATTTATTTTGGTAATTCAATATAAGAAGAAGCTTTAAGAGGGTTTGATTTTAGAATGTGTATATCTAAAAAGATGATTTTAAAAAAATATTAAATCCACTTCCTACCACTGTATTATCAACATCCTCCTCTTGTCTTAATAGTTCTTCATAAACCCCACTATTCAAAAAATCTTGAAATGATGTTATATAATGAAGATCTGTTCTCATATAAGGAGTTTGTTTTTCATCTTGGCTTTTCATATTCATTTTCACTCCCATATAAAACTTTGAAGTTTTCATTTCTTTTAATGTCTTTTTAATAACTATTTCAATTGATTCAGCTATTGATGACGGACCGGGTTCTCCAAGTTGAAAAATCCTTCTTTTTAAATGCCCCATCAGTGTTTTCAATACCATAGTCTCCCTTTACTTTAAACTCATTTTCTTGTGTTTTTGTGATTGAAGGTGATTCTTATAACTACTCTTCAAAACATCCTTTGAGTAGATGTCACAATGTTTTCTTTACAACTCAAGAGGAGGTATTTGATGAAATAGATTAAATGTGTGTTTGTTGGTTCAAAGGTGTTTTTTATGATGTTTATATTCGTGATTACAAACATCACAGTATGTTGTATTCACCATATTTATATAATAAAACTTTGCTTAAACTAAAATTTTCTTGATGAAAATTTCGTTTATTTTACAGGTGAATCTGTGCTTAAAACAACTTTATCCTCCAACTTTTTTCACTTAATAAATACAATGTTTCAAGACACAAAAGACAAGTTTCAATCAATCTCTTTATTTGTCAAAGATACTGAGAAATATGTCAAGGATGTAAAATTGAACAAAGATAAATGTAACAACTATTGGATAAAAACAATTATGGTAAATAATATGAGTTCTTCAATTTCCTTCAGTGGAAGGGCTTTTAGTATACCTAGAAGAACATCAATTGAAGTATCTCGAACAAAATTTTCTCCTCTCCTTCTGGTAATATATTCAAAACTAGAAAAAGCAATGAAACAAGAAAAAGTATCAAAAATAAAAACCTTATGGATGAAGTTTCAGAAAGAAAAGATAAGACCATGTGTAATATGCTAGGAGAAATTTGTATTTTTTTCAACAACCCTAAAGATGTAAATCCTGATGAAATAAAGGATGTTCAACATATCAGGTGAAATGACATTTCGTTCAACAGCAGTTAAAGATCATTTTAAAATTACCTTTAATATAAAAAATGTAGCAGTTGAATCTGTTAATGAAAAAAAGTATATAGATATCGATGGTAATGTTTTTTTTTTCTACTAATTAAATACGAGTCAATATTCAACTGAAGATTTTGAAGATTATGAGAGTGATTATGATACTGAGAGTTTGCATTCAAACGATAGTTATGATACCGAGAGTTTGTGTTCAACCGATCGTTATGAAAGTAGTTTTATAGATTATTCTGAAAGTATCGAAGATGAATTTTTTCATTTTCCGAAATTCATCGAAGATGAATTTCATTTTCAGTAAAGTTTTACTTAATAAATATGATAGACTTCCCTGATTCTCCATATGACAAATTTGAGAATTGTCCTGCGTGTGAAAGACGGGGATTAAACACAGAGTTAAAAGCCTATTAACAATGTATATTTTGTGATTATCTTCTAATTAATGATAATAAAAAATTTAAAAAGTAAAATAATTTTTTTAGATTCACACCAAAAATGAATTACTTTACAAGATTGATTTGAGAAATGAATGTAAAGTATGAGGGGGATAACACACCTTTCCTTACAAGGGAAGAAACTGAACGCATTAGAGAAATGTTCAAAGGATTGTTGTTATTATATTATTCATGGATGCGATTTTCAGGGAAATATCAACACAAGATATTGCATAAATAAAATAATGGATTATCTTGAAATTAAACCCGAACTTAGGATAAAATATAGAGTTTCGAAAAAAGCCAACAATAAATTAAATAACCTGTTTTCCAAATATATAAATGAATGATTTTTTTTTTACCAATTTGGGAAAATAAGATAAAATTTAACAATCATAAAAATCTTCCAAATTCATTAAGATGTCTCATAGTTGGTTCAAGCGGATGTGGAAAAACCTGCTTACTTTTAAAGATGCTCCTGACTCCCAACTTTTTAGATTATGATAATTTAATAATTTTCACAAAGTCGAGTTTTCAACCAAAGTATCAACTACTCTCACAAGGTTTTAATGCTGGTCTTCAAAAAGAAGATATCATCGGTTTATTTAAACTTCAAAAAAACCTTAATGATTATAACATTGAATATATAATTCAACTATTTTGTGATACACAGAGATGTAAAAGGAAATCAAAACCGATAACTTGTATTCTTAGTGATAATACGGATGATATTCCGTCTCCCCAAGATTTGGATAAATCTAAAAAGAACCTCGTTATCTTTGATGATTGTGTTAATGAGAGAAACCATACGGTAATGGACAGCTACTACACAAGAGGGAGACATGCGTCTTGTAATTGTATTTCTTAGTCAATCATACTTTCAACTTCCTCGTCGTTCCATCAGAAACAATGCAAATACTTTTATTTTATTCAAGTTAAATTCAATAGATATAAGCAATTTTTGGAGAGACAATTGTTCTACACTAGTACGTGCCTGTAAATAAATAAATAATAAATAAATAAACCACACAGGCCGTTTCTTCGCTCTCACGTGCCCGTACGTGCGTGACCCGGAAGTTCGATATTATTCGCAGTTATGATTATTCACAATTTATTTTTAATACCCAATTATTCAATTGGCGCCAACGTATTTTACCTTTTCGCAATGTCGTGGCAAGGAAAAACAAAAAGAGAAGAGAAGAGAGAGAAAAAATTTACTTCCTGGTTCGGAGCATACCAGCACTCTGATGTTCCCGAAATTTATACACCGTCTAATATGAAAACGATCATAACTTGGGCCATTGTGTTTATCTAACAATGCGCATAAGAAATCGAGAAATTATTAGAATACACCAAGTCATCACTCTCCGGAAGCCCGTACGTTGTAACCCGTAATGGGGAACGTGGCTGTGCTTCCCTTCCCCATCGGCCACGCCCACGCAACAACGTGTCTTGCCATTGGTTGGTAAATAAATGGCCATAACTTGGGAAGCACTTGTCCGATTAATATCAAATCTTGAAAAGGCACATCCTCTGGTCCCCAGCAATATACCTGGCAAGTTTCAATTAGATCGGACCAGAGGGTGTCGAGAAACAGCGGTCACACACACACACACACACACACACACACACACACACACACACACACACACACACACACACACACACACACACACACACACACGCACACACAGACACACACACACAGATTGCTGGAATTATAGATAGATTATGCAGTAAAAAGGAATTTGGGGATTACATGAAGCACACGACTGAAAAATATAAATATATTGTTGTGAAACAAGATGAGATATTAAATGATATTTTCCAATAAATAAATGGATGTGAAAGAAAGAGCAGGAAGATTTAAGGAACATCAAGAGTTGGTTTCAGAAGTTGTAAAACAAGACGAAGATAAAAAGAAGAAACGCAGACAGAAACTAACGGGTGAAGAAGCATTTGAAAGGAAAGAAGAGAAAATTTTTAAACCACTTTTAAAAACTTCCCAAGAAAAAAATTAAAGATGTTTCCACTCTTCCCACAGTAGAATATACTCCTAAAAAACTTCAAATGTTAAAAGATTTTGATCAAATGACTAAGGAAAAATTAGAGCATTTAGGAGAATTAGAATATGATGATGATGAAGGATTATTTCAACAACTGGAAGAGATTATTCGACCCCCTGATTATATTGTGAATGCTCTTCAAAACAATGAATATTCAGCGGATTCAAAAACCAAAGCAGGACCCATTCCAACAGAATAACCAGCAATATTTCATCTTGTTCAAGAAAAGGTATTGATATTTAATAATGAATTAGAGTTCTTGGGTTCAGCTCAACCCCCTGTTAAACTAACTCCGAGATTTATGATTCTTCTCACAAAAGATTGAAGACAAGGTTCAACTGTGAGGGATGAATCAAAGTATATTGATAACCATTGGATATGAAAAATAATGATGATAGAGTATATATTGATCTGCTGAACACTTAATTATAGGGTTAGTATTTCTGGTAAAAGTAGGAAGAATGAGAAGGAGAAACACATTATTCAGGCTTTAAGTATCCTTGGTTCAGGTATTAGTTTTCTTCCAAATGACCCATCGCAATTCGTTAATAGACTGTTATTGTTGTTAGGTAGTAAGAAAGCTGGAAATAACAATTGTTTTAATGAAGCATCAGCCATGCTAGACCAGCATTCAAGTGCTGTGATTCAAGGATAGTAAGGGACGAGGAAGGAGTTGAAGAGAGAGAAGAGGAGGAAAAGGAGGAGAGGGAGAAGAAAGAGAAGGAGAGAGAGAAGAGAGAGAGAAGGAGAGGGAGGAGAGGAAGGAAAGAGCGAGACTGAATAAATATGGAAACCAGTGAGATTAAAAAAAGATTGGTGGTATTATAGAAAATAACTCAACTCACCGAGGAGGAAAACAAAGAATTGACAAGTCTATTAGCAGTATTTTCGACAAGACCGTTGACATCGTTTTCGGGGAGAGGGTATTGCCTTTAATTAAAGCTTTTTTCCATTTTTTTCTTAAATAAATGGAGGGAGAGAGTGAAGGCATTTCTAAGGATTCTTTATGTTTTAAAAATTAAGATTCAAATGTGCATTTTGGAAACTAAAAATGTTTTCGCTCTCTGTAGGAATTTTTCTCATAAATAAATGAGTTATTGTCTCAAATGTAAAAAGAAAACTAATACGAAAAATATTTCATATTTTAAAAATAAAAATAACAGGGTTATACAAAAAGGTCTTTGTTCGGTGTGTGGTTCAAAAAAAAAATCAATTTATCTCCAAACACAGACTCGGAGGAGATATCCAAAAGTTTTTATCCGGAAGTAAATTTACAACTACTGGAATACCAGGGGAATTACATCTACCAGGGTATTCTTTCTGTGATCTAGGCACAAACTTGGGTAAAAGATTAGATGAGGCAGATAATCCAAAAGCATGGAGTAAACCCATCAATAGGGTTGATGAAGTGTGCATGAAGCACGATATTGATTATGGGAATACCACAACTTTAGAAGAAAAGCATGAAGCCGATAGAGAAATGTTGTATAATTTGTCTCTGATACAAAATCCAACCTTGAGAGAAAAAGTTGATCAGTTCATCGTGAAGAAGATGATCAGTGCTAAATTGAAACTTGGACTTGGAAATTCAAAAAACTTATAGGCTCTAATGATGTCATTAAGATTGAAGAGCAATTAGCTGATGAATTACATAAACCAATATTCACAAAGTTTCAGAGAAGGAAGGTTTATTCCAAGGAAGTTGATTATGTCTGGTCCGCTGATTTGATTGAACTCAATAATGATAAGGTGTTCAAGTATGCTTTAACCGTTATTGATTTGAGCATTACATACGCATTGGTTGTCCCTTTAAAAAACAAAATAGGTAATACTCTTATGTTAGCCTTTCAACAGATATTTAATAAAAGTAAGAGAAAACCTAAAAAATTGTGGACTGATCAGGGTAGAGAGTTTTATAACAAGACATTTATGAATTTTCTAAAAAATAACAGTATTACATTATACAGTACCTTTAATGAAGGGAAGGCCGTTGTTGTTGAACGTTTTAATCGTACCATAAATGAGAGACTTTTTTTTTTAAATTCACAAAAATGGTCATCTTTTATTCAGGATATTGTGGAGAAGTATAATAACACGATTCACATGTCAACAAATATGAAACCATCAGAAACATTTACAAAATTAAAATATGAAAGAGAGATTAATGTCAGAAGTTCAAAGTTGGTGATATCGTAAGAATATATAGGTGGAAATCTCATTTTGGAAAAGGTTATATTAAACGATGGACGAACGAACTTTTTAAAATTGTTTATGTAATAGATACGTTTCCTTGGACTTATAAGATATATGATTTAGAAGGGGAAGAGATTTTCGGTTCATTTTATTCACAGGAATTACAAAAGACAAAACTAAGCATATAATACCCATGGGAGCAATGGGTTGGCCCTTCACTCCCTCCTACTATACACCTTTGTTGGCACTCGAGGGCCAAGTCTGAGGTGTATAACAGTATATAATGTGTCAAGGGGGACGTTCTTAGATCGGTGAACCCCAAACACAGAATCCTCAACTGAATAGTCAAGGCTTAACTTTTGTTTGTTGGTGTGCGTGTGCGTGTGCATGTGTCCCCCAACCCTCACATTCAAAATCTCAACCCCAACCCTCACATTCAAAATCTTAACCCCAACCCTCACATTCAAAATCTCAACCCCCCCCCCCACCCCAACCCTCACATTCAAAATCTCAACCCCAACTCAATCCTCGCCCAACACAATGTCTTTTTCAAAATGAGATTTCCACCTATATATATTTTTTACGTTTTTTCTCTTCTTCCAATTCTGTCTTTTAAAGCTTTCAGGTTTGATGATGTAGAAAGGGGGAGTAAGCCTGCACTTTCTTCCCAGAACTTTCTTGATCTTGCTCCCATCAAGCACCGTCCAACAAAGAACTACATCGATAGGTTTAGATCTCAAAGAGTGATAGCATTTCAAGTCTCCAAAATAAACCCAACTTTCCAAGTCTTCAAGGTATAACCACATTCCTGTTGAGTTTCCAAGATATGTATCACATTGTGAGTTATCAAGCCAGAACCCACATTTCGAGTCTCCAAAATAAAACCAACTTACAAAGTCTCGAAGGGATAACGCATTTCCTGATTTTTTTTCAAAATTTGTGAGTCTCCAAGGTTGGTCCCATATTTAGAACCATCTTGGCAGAACCCTTTTCCTGAGTCTCCAAGGTAGTTATTTAAACCTTCAAGGCAGAACTCATTTACTGATTTTTTTCAAAATTTGTGAGGTCTCCGAGGTAGGTTTCATGTTTAAAACCACCAAGGATAACTCATTTACTAATTTTTTCAAATTTGTGAGTCTCCAAGATAGGCCCCATATTTAGAACCATCTTGGCAGAACCCTTTTCCTGAGTCTCCAAGGTAGTTATTTAAACCATCAAGGCAGAACTCATTTACTGATTTTTTTTCAAAATTTGTGAGTCTCCAAGGTAAAACTTGTATTCTGGCTCATCAAGGTATAACTTGTTCAGTGGGTATTGTCTTGATAACTCACAATGAGTACTATTGCTGTAAAACTCTTTTCAGGATTTTGCTGGTCTCCAAGGTATAACTCTTTGGTTGGGCCATCAAGGTCGAACTCGTTCTGTGGGTCTTGGTCGCTCATAAGGTCTTCAACCAAGCCAACAATTTCGCCCCAAGTTGTAGCAAAAGCAGTATTTTCATTTTGTATTTCAGATACAATTTCCTGTGAGAGAAAATAATAATGTATTAATTAAGTGATTTAATTATTAAATGAGTATGCTTCAATCAAACTTTGAAAATAGGAAAATAAAATCTTACCTCAACAGATAAGAGGTTTGAATCCAGTTCATCAACTTGAAGGTTTAGTTCCATACAAGTAGTAGATCTCCAAAGGAACCCCAGAGTCATCCCACTCAAGGTCTAGCTCGTTCTGTGGGTCTTGGTCGCTCACAAGGTCTTCAACCAAGCCAACAATTTCGCCCCAAGTTGTGGCAAAATCGGTATTTTCAGATACAATTTCCTGTGAGAGAAAATAATAATGTATTAATTAAGTTATTGAATTATTAAATGAGTCGATGCTTAAAAGTAACTTAAAATAGGAAAATTCAAATCTTACTTCAACAGATAAGAGGTTTGAATCCAGTTCATCAACTTGAAGGTTTAGTTCCATACAAATAGTCGATCTGCAAGCAAGCTCATCCCACTCAAGCAGAGTACAGCACTCCATTGTCACATTTTTTTTAAATGGAGTCTGGGTTGAACCTTTTATAGAGAAAGACTGGTGGGGGTGGTTTCCTTTGGAAATTCCCTGGGCAAGCCCAGGCAAGCCTTCATTCGGAAATTTTTCAAAACCATAACATTGTAGAATTTTCTCGTGATTTATTTGAATCAGAGATGAACTGGAAATTATGTAAGAGTCGGCGGGGCTTAGGAAAATTGGGCGTGGCTTATGAAATATCTCGTGAAAGTGGGCGGGGCTTATGAAAATGGGCGTGGCTTATGCAAAAAATAATCTGAGGCTCAGGAAGTGGTCAGATGAGATCATTAAGAGAAGTATATCATTTCATAATGACACAAAAGGGGTATCTTGAAAAATATAAAGATTCAAATGTTTTATTTTTAAATATTTTAGATGGGGATTATTGTGCAAAGAAAATTAAACTATTGAAGGAATTTGAGAATGAACAAATGTTTATAGGTTCAATGAGTGAGCTATACAATATGCATTGGTTCTTTGAAAAAGAGTGTCTCTAGGCTTACATGTTTCAGATATTTCTTCAGAATCACCTTTAACAAATCACATTACTACTTTGCTACTTGAACAAATCTTTATCTTATTGCATTGGTTATTTGAATAGAGTGCCCCTAGGTTAAAAGGGGAGACAAATAAATATACCTTAGGATAAAAAGGGGGTTTACTTTTTAGGGAAAAAATATGAATCGCTGAAAATCCCCCATTCATTTACATGGGGAAAAGTGAGCCAGAATCAGTATATTCACCCTACTGCTACCAGGTGAGCGGTATTGCCCCTTTGTTTTTCCTCTTTTTGTTGCTGCCGAAAGTCCTGCTGCTACTTCTTCTTGCGTGTGCCAGCTTAGTTGTCGGGTAGCTATCTTTTTGTTGGGACACGACTTTGCCACTGATGCTGTGCCCCAATACCAGTACACTGGTACTCGTTTTTCCAACCTCAGAAAGATGACTGCCTGAGTTAATTTCACCTGGTGTTCATTCAGCGGCCAATGAGGCTCGAACTCAGGATCCTAACATCCCAAGCCAGCCACCCAAACCACGAAGCCAGCACCAGGCTTGTCCTGCTGCTGAAAATGCATCTCATTCCTGCACATACAGTTGACCATCCTGCACCCATTCCATACATACCACAACAGTTCTTGCAAAACAGTGACAGGATTGGAACACAGGAGCTTGTTTACCAGTGGAAACCAAGGGCTTATCTGCTTGAGTTTTGTTTTTTGTATTTCCAAAATCGGTGATTTCTGCAGGTAGGCTTTGTTTGGAGTGTGCAAACACCAAACATATCAGGCATTTATAATGTCACATCCACATTTGAGCTTTGCATGCCAAGGAAGTTACAAACTGTCTATCAAATGTAACTAGCATAACCCGCGCTCTGCGCGACATGTTGGGGTGGGTGTGTTTGAGAAAGGAACTGATGCAGAGTATCGGTAGTAATTTTACTTTAATGCAGAAAGTGGAATACGATTTCACTGTTTCAGAACCATTTTATTTACTTTTTTTTGTACCATGCACCTCATATGGTCTTTGAGATAATGTAAGCCGAATATCACGTTACCCGAGCGCAGAACAAAGTCGAAGATAGCACGACACGAAACCACAAACTCGGAAATAATATATAAGATGGGTTGGCCAGATGGAAGAGAGGTGTGCACACTCGCCTCTAAGCTGGCTAGCCTGGGTTCAAATCTCTACCCAGCTATAAACTATCATCCTGGTGTTTCACAGGTCGGGTGATTCATCAATGTGTGTTCCATCCCTTGGATGAATGTTAAACTGGGTGTCCCATCTACCAGCATTAGTTGGTGGACATTTATGACCCCATGATGTATTTCGTGAAGAATAGGCAAGCTATCACCAGCACCATAAGCTTGGTGTTGGCTTTGTGGTTAGGGTGGCTGGCTTAGGTTCTTAGGCTCCTGAGTTTCTGAGCCGTTGGGTGCTGAATTAACACCAGGTGGTGTTGACTCAGCCTGTCATCCTTCTGAGGTCAGTGAAATCAGTACCAGTGTACTGGTAGAGGGGCACAACATCAGCAGCACAGCCACGCTTCTAATAAACTACAGCTACCCGGCCGCCAAAGCTGCCATACGCAAGAACAGAACAGAACCAGCACCATGAACAAATTGCAATTTCCTCCCCTGACTACTGCTAGGAATGCAATGGCAAACTACCCAGTGTAATCCTTGCCAAGAAACTACCTCGGCTGCAGTGCTACTATGTAACTGAGTAGTTACATCAGAATCAAAATCCAACAAGAAAAAGAGCAATCAGATATTGCAGACCCTCGCCAAGACTTTTGTATGATGTTTGTGTAGTTTTGTGTGGTGTTTGTGTACTGGTGTGTTCTGTAATTAATAAGAGACATAATTAGAACTGCCACTTTATAAATGCTGCCAGTGATGACCGGGTACCAAGACATCCCACTTTGGTTGGACACCTGACCCGAACCCATGACTTTTTTTTATTATTATTCAATTTAATTTAGAATGGAATTTAAATATATTCAATTCAAATCAATTGGAAGACCAAAGAGGTAAAATCCTGCATTGGAGTAAACATAAGGAACCCGAACAAAAAAAAAAAGCAAAGATGAAGTCATCAGGAGGAACCAGGATAGGATTCACATTTCAGCTGCTACTCCTCTACCCTAAAACCCATCCAGGCACAGGCCAAGTGAGCCTTATTCAGAAAAAAACATCGAAAAAAAAATAAACCAATGTCACCCGTAGGGTGACCCATATCTTGCCAAAAGGTGACCACGTGTGACTTCTTTAAGGTCACACTGAGGTGAACAGAGCTGCTATCCACCAGGAGCGACTCCTTGAGGAATATCTGCCTACGAGAGATTCCGATGAGAATCGTTCTACAGAGTAACCATGAAAAATATGCGTTTGCCTCATAACATCACCAAATGACATCATAATGTCTCAAGCTTGACATATCTAGAAAGCACTCATCGAGGTGTTCCATTTGAGGTACTACACGATATGGTTCCTAAAACTTGAAAATTTGACCTTGGGGTCAAATATGTTTGACCTCAGGTGCTAACCATGAAGGTCAAGGCCAATCGCCACCAAAAATTAATCAGCTGAGCGCCAGACCATGAACTATATTCACATGAAGTTTGAAGACGATCCGATGAAAATTACTCAAATAAGGGTTTCGTCGACTCCCCTGATTTGCGACAAAGTGACCTTGGCCTTTGACCTTGACCTTCAAAATTTTGTGCACTGAAAGGAACCTCTATAGGCCTCTGATATGCAAAGTTACAAAAATTTCCAATGATAACTGTGCTTTGCAGAATTTTTTATACGTGATCACAGACAGACAAACAAACAAACAAACAAAAAAAAAAACATACAAGCTGACTAACATATCTTGCAAAAACTTCGTTTTGGCAAGATAATAATTCTGGCTGCGAGACCATGCATCTGATCAAGTTGAAATTTAAAACGTATTCCCATCACAACTAGATCATAATTGTGAAGTTTCATAGTGATTGATTAAGCAGTTCCAGAAAAAACATTATTTAATTTTTTCCCAATCCAATATGGCTGCCAAACCATGTGACCTATCAATTATTCCTCAACAAACTTGTGGACGCATGGCTTGGGGAACATTTGTATGAAGTTTCCCCTCGATCTGTCCAGCCGTTATGGAGAATAAGATTTTTTTTATAGGTTTTAGGTAAATCCAATATGGCTGCCAAACCATGTGACCTATGTTGTCATATGTGTGAACCTTTTGTTCCTCATGGATAGGGGGTCATACGTGTAAAGTTTCTCCTCGATCTGTTCAGCTACTTTGGAGATTTTTGTATTTTTTTTCTAACAATACGGCTGCTGAGTCATGTGACCGATGACATCATCATAAATTTTTCTGTGGACTATTTTATCCATAGATGACCCTCAAAATTTTTTATACTATCAGATGTAGCATTCTACATATGCAATTATGATGTCACAACAAAGGAACCTATGACATCATAAAAAAATCACACTTTTTCCCCACGAGGAGTATTTGCCAAGTTTCAATTTTTTCCTTGGTGCGGTTTCAGAGATCATACAGAAGTCCAAAGTTTTTTCCATTTTTCCAACATGGCTGCCACACCACGTGACTGATGATGTCATAATTATCACTAAAACAATCTACATGAGTATTCACACCCATGGTGAAACTTTCCTCTCAATCTGACAAGCGGTTGCGGAGAAAAACACGAAAGTTCTGTGCGGACAAACAAACAAACAAGCAGTCATAGACTGGTACTTACGAAATCGTCAACTTGACCCCTGACCTTGTCTAATAAAAGCTGTCTCTGGAGAAGGTAGCGACGCAAACCAGAAGTTTCAACGATGATTCTGTACAAAACCATCAAAAATCGAATGTTTGACCTCACTGTGACCTTGACCTTTGACCGATTTTGACCAAAATCTAATCAGCGCGAGCCATCACCCTCCTGAATCACGTGGTGTAATTTGACATTGGTAGCTTCTTCCGTTCTCGGGTTATCGTGCCTACAAACACACAAACAAACGCACAAACAAACACACAAACAAACACACAAACAAACAAACAGAGGACGGAAGTCATCAATATACTTAAGAAATCTTTTATTAGATTTAGTAAGTAACAAATGGACCCAAATGCAATACCTTCCTTCGGTGAGGGTGTTGAAGCGGTCTATCGAAGTTACAATTAAATTCCAATGATTGGATATGCACTCCTGAAGGTCGTTATGAAACTCACGATACGCTGTGGATATCAATCTATACTATAAGAGAGGTGTGTGCGTGCGTGCTTGCATGCCTGTCACAATTTTTCTCAGACATCCATCACTGAGTGCCTCTTAAAATCTGGATATATATATATATATATATATATATATATATATATATATATATATATATATATATATATATATATATATATATATATATATATACCGTCGTGCCCCCAGAATCCGAATGCCCCATTGTTTGAACAAATTGGAATCCGAACAATTTTTTTGAGAAAAATTTGCCCTAAAAACCAAACACATTTTCAAATACCGAACACAACGTGGCGTTCATGTTTGTTCACATGCGTCTCCCCCGCCTGTTCGAGCCGCATCTTCACGCTTTGTTCATTCAGTTCGTCGGTGGAAGTCCTCGTGAAAGCAACTCTCGTGTGTCGATCGCTACTTTACCTCCTGTTTTCACCTTGATGTGTGCTGTTTTTTTTTTTTTCTTCAATTATCACCGTTGTGCATTCACCATGGCAACCAAGAAGAGCAGTGAAGCAAATAGGAGTAAGAGGAAGTCCGTGAGAACGACAATTGAGTTGAAGAAAGAACTTATCGCTAAGCATGAGAGGGGTACGCGTGTGTCTGATCTCGCTGCCATGTTCGAGCTGCCGAAATCGACCGTGTGTAGGATTCTGAAAAATAAAGAAGCGATAAAAGCATGAAAACCCATCGTGAAGCGAACTCATTCAATGAACCCTCTGACGAATCGGCTTTAACGAACTCAACGTTTTTTTCGCGAGCATGGTAGTGACGTCATGCTGCGTCACCCAATCGCTTCACCTCTTGATTATCTCCGTGGAACCGTGCGGTGAAAACGGCACGTTTGTGTCTCCACAGAGTGTACTGGGATATAAAACACCATTTGGTGCTTCATGGTTAATTACATACCTCCACCAGGCTGAACAGTTTACGTTTTGGATTCCAATGGCCACTGATAGGCCAGAGCTACATCCAGACCTGATGGAAGAAGCGACAACGCTTCTGCTCATCCCCCAGGCTTGGAAGAAGATTTATGACTCAGAAAAAGTCATTTACTCATCTTATTTTACCTTAAACATGGGTAATTTCAGTTGAAAGTGTCTTGAAAGTGGGTTTTCTTGGGGTCCAGGAACGGATTAATTCACTTTCCATTATTTCTTATTGGGAAAATAGTTTTGGAATCCAAACTTTTTGGAATCCGAACAGCCTCTTGGAACGAGTTAAATTCGGATTCTGGGGGCACTACTGTGTGTATGTATATGTATATGTATATGTATATATATATATATATATATATATATATATATATATATATATATATATATATATATATATATATATATTTCAAATCACTCGACGGTGCCTGGGCCTTTGTAGCTATGTGAACGGTAATATTAAATTATCAATGACACCATTCCTTAGTTGGTGTAGGTAAGTGGTTTAGACCCTCACAAAAAAACATGGAAAAAAAAATTTGATTTTATTCAAAATGCCAACAGGATTAGAACAGTACCGGGCAATGCCAGGTCGCCCTGCCAGTGTTCAATATTACAGCCCCATGGCCCATCGGAGGTGTGCAAAACTGTGCTGCGTATCATGTCGTTGCATCCCAATTAATGTGCAACACTATTATCCTGCGGACTATTATTTATCGGCTTCAAAATTAGCGTGGCTTTGAGCTGTTCTCAAACCTTATATGTTCTTGCTCTTTTGTCATTGTTTAAAAACTGTTCATTCCCTTTGTTTTTGTTTTTTAACACCAGGACACTACCATATGCAAAACAAAATTTGTCTTGATAAATAAAGGTCAGAAGGAAAGTAACCCGACAAGGTTATTATAAATGGGTGACCGCACTGAAATAGATTTTTGTCCATTTTCCAGCTGCCAGCACAATGCGGTGTGTAATGAATAACACCATCACACTTCCCATCAGTCCACCCATGATTTATTTGTCTTACTGGTAAAAGCTTGATCGAGAATTTGACGAGGATAAATGACTTTGTTTAGAAATTGTTTGCTTGGCCAACAGGCAATGAATTTTCAAAAGATTTCCCCTGCTCTCGCCTGAGATGGTTTGGAGTGAAATTGACACTGGAGTTTAGACGAATTGTTATGACCCCCAGTCCCTCGTATTCACTGCAAGGCTTTCGATTCTCAATTTGACAGCCCTTGCTCAGGTTTTTTTTTAATTGTTTTTTTTTGTGGCTTGGAAAATTACCCTTTTGAAACATAACTTGCTTGCACTTACCTTTCTGCAGTTGCTTTTGATCATCACAAAATCATCCCAATGGTTATCTCGCTATTTTTTTCTCCAAATACACAAACTGATTGTAAAAAAATTGTATGAATCCAAATCTTTGCTCTCCTTTTCAATGCACTTACTTCACTGTCCAGAAGCATCGTTTTACCCTGCGCGTGCGAAGCGAAAACGAGGGTTAGCAATTGGTTCACTTTGCCCGTCAGTCTATGATTGAGGAACAACTTCATTTCAACATAATTTAAATTATGAACACTGTAGACCATGAATCGGAACACAAACCCACAATTTAGCAGTGCTTTGCCTCTGAAATTGAAATCTCATCCCGAGCACACGTACGCACAGAGGAGTAAGATTTATTTTTTATATTTTTTATTTTTCGACTGGCAGTCAAACAAAATTGAAAGTCATTCTAAACAGGAAGCTTACTGTTTTTGGGATGTCATAAAAGACACAAACAACAGGCACAAAGAACAAATTAAATGTGTTAAATAAGGTGGTGTAAAAGATGGTGCATCAACAGCGATAAACTTTGGAATTTTGGTTGTTTTTTTTTTAATGCCTACGCCGACAGAGTTGCCAGAGGCATTATGTTTTCAGGTTGTCCATACGTCCGTCCGTCCATCCATAATTCCCTTTTAAGTTCATTATCTCTGCAACCGCTTGTCCCATTAACATGAAATTTCCATCATCGGTGCGATTACTCATGTAGAATGTTTTAATGATAATTATGATGCCGTCGGTCATCTGGTGTGACAGCCATGTTGGAAAAAAAGAATAACCTTGGACCTCTGTATCTCTGAAACCGCTCCATAGAAAAAATTTTAAACTTGTCACATGGCAAGTACTCCCTACGGGGAATACGTGTTGTTAATCATGTCGCCATCGGTGAAGTGTTATCCCAGCCAAAATTCAACATGTAGAATGCTTTATCCGATCAGAATGAAAATTTTTGAGGGTCATCTCGGGATAAATTGGTGAACAGAAAATATTGATGACGTCATTGGTCACGTGGTTCGGCAGCCATTTTATTATTATTATTTTTTTACCTTTAAGATATTCTCTGAAACAGGTGAACAGATCGAAGTTAAACTTTACAGGTATGACCGTCTATCCATGAAGAATAAAAAGTTCCCTCCCTTTGACGTCCTAGGTCACATGTTTTGGCAGCCATGTTGGATTTACCCCAAAACCTTTTTTAAAAAACCTTCTTCTCCAGCATGCTTGACAGATCGAGGGGAAACTTCACACATGTGTTCCCCAAGCCTTGGGTGTTCACGAATAATTGATCGGTCACATGGTTTGGCAGCGATATTGGATTGAAGGAAATATTTTAAAAAGTTTTCCCTTGAACCGCCTCATCATGTGAAAATAATGATGTCATAAGTTCTGTGGTTTGGCAGCCATCTTGGATAGAAAAACGCACCTGATCTGCTACCCAATTAGAAGCAGCATGTAAATTTACGATGTCATTGGTCACGTGGTTCAGAAACCATATTGGATTGAAAATAAAAATCTTCTTCAGAATGGCTTACTCGATCGATCCGAAACTCCACACATATGGTCTACTAGTTGTGGGGAATATAGGGTGTAAATGTTAACTTCATAGGTCACATGGTCTGGTAGCTATCTTTTTCTTTTTTTTTGAAGAATAAACCTTTAAAAATCCTACTCTCTCGAACCGCTTGACAGATCGAGGGGAAACTTCACACATGTTCCCCAAGCCTTGGGGATACAAGGGTGTTCACAAATAATTAATATGTCACATGGTCTGGAAGCCATGTTCTATTGAACCATTGAATCAACGGGTGTGAAACTTAACCGTTATTATCTCGTAGGAATGGAGAATATATGTTTAAAATTTCAACCTGATTGGACGCGTCGTCTGACGGCCAGAATTATTTAATTCTTTGAATCTGGGTTCTTTTTAAAAAAAAAAAATTTATGCCTCTGCTGACGATGTCAACAATATGTTTTCAGGTTGTCTGTCCATGTGTCCATGATCGATTTTCGGTACAGCGATAACTTAAGAATGGCTGAAGGGATCTAAGTCCAGCTTTGTACAAGTATGTATAATGACAAGTCTGGAGACTGCGATGGTTCACGAGCAATGTACACGGTTCGTCTTTTTTATTTTTTGACCTTCGAGGGAACGCCACGGGCAAACTGGCGGGAATTGGGAAAAACGTAAATGATGAAAGTTGTAGTACTCGAAGAGCACTACTTGCATACCAACTTTAATTCGAAATAGTTGAAAACCCTAGGAGCTCGATGCCCAATTTATTGATTTTTTTTGACATTTTCTAAGTTTGTGACCTTGTGACCTTGACCTTGGGACGAAAATGAAAAATCGAGCTCCGTGGGGCTCTGCAGATGCCATTGGGCTAACAAATACCGAAACCCCTGCCAGATTTGACAAACCGCTCAGAGAAGATGTAACTTGAAACCGGCTACCCCTTAAAAACACATGTTTTTTGGGCATGGCTTCGCCCATTGCCCATTCTCCGGAAAACACAACTAGATCATGATACAAACCTCGCACCCTCATTTTATCAAGATCGGATCAAAACCCATGGAGCTACGCTGGGACAGACAGACAGACAGACAGACAGACAGACACACACGCATAACAAATATAGTGGTCACTTACTGACTCGTGAACCAATATATGCATAAACTGATTAGATTATGGGGTTGAGAGGTCAAAGTTCAAAGGTCATGTCAGGTAAAAATGTCATTTGAGAACAGCTGAAGGGATTTAAATCAAACATGGTACAAATATGTATAATGATGTAATAATGTGGGCGGATGCATATTTGTCGACGTCTTGACGTCAGAGTCCTTGTGTTAACCTACCATATCAGATGCAGCGAAGCAGAGCTGCCAAGTACACACCGGCTAATAAGAGCCAATTAGTGGGGTAGAACTTCCTGGCTAACTAGTGCGCCGACTATGCTGGACCAATGGAGGAAAAGACAGTGAACTGGGTATATTTATAATGAGGGCAATTTATTTATAAAGCGAGGGCGAGGAAAAGCAAGAGAACAATAAAAGGTTTACACAGTAATATGTACATCAGTGAAAGCAAAGATTCATAAGTTGCAGCAAAAGAAATGCAATTATTTACAAAGGAAGACAGTGCAGAGCTAACCCGATACAACCTTCTACAATCTTATGTAAACATTACAGGCACCATCAGAAACACACCCGAGAAAATTAGAGAGCAAAGAAAGAGAGAGAAAAATGTTTGAGGTGTGGGCAACCTTTTTGTACTGAGCATGGTCGACGGACCAACACAAAACCAGTCGCTTAGGAGAGGGGGGGGGGTAGTGAGGGTGGGAAGAAAACTCGGTACATGAGTGAGGAGGTGCAGAATGAGATGCAATGCAGAGAGGAAGAGTGAAGAGGTGCGTATCTGCTGTTCCTCTTTTAATTTTTGTGCATCCTCAGTAGCCGAGACAGTAGAATGGAGAGATAGATCGTGTGAGAAGACAGCTTAAAGTGGCGTGTGAAAAAGTCTGTATGCATGTTTATCGAGTCTATTATCGGTCTGGCATCCCGCCCACTCAGTGCTCCCCCTCCTTTCCCCTTGCGCCGCTGTCCAGTTCTGGACCCCCCTCACTCAGAAGTAGTCGCCTAGCACCCGGGAGAAAACCCTCCGACCTCTCGTGGACAACCGTGGCAGTGAGGTTGACTGGCTGGAGGACCAACGGAAACTGCCTCAAATGATCCTGCCGCAGCTATTTTATGGGGGCTGTGTGAAGAAGGAGCCAAGAATCAGATCAATATGCTCTATAGACATCCCCGAGTGGTCCCATTGGTGCGCAGATACCTCCCCAAGAAATAGCCCCGCCCTGCGAGGCTCCAAAGCCGAAAATGACCTCTTTCACCCCCCAAACTCGGTCATGTGATGGAGCTCTTAGATTAACATGGGGTACGGGTTTTTTGGGAGCACTTTCCGGCCACGAATGTGTGCTGGGCACCAAATAAGGGTCGCTATTTAGCGGAGCCACAGTGATACTCGGATGACGTTGAACAGACCCCAGCACATACTTGCGATCCGAGCTACATGCTAATCTGTTCCGACCCCAAGCATCCGTCATGGTGGGTAATGTTCATTTTTCTTCAATGTCCCTAAATGATGGTGAGCATCCGGGTTACCGACCACAGTTGCGGTGCATCGCTGCGGCTGTGGCGAGGTGGGTGAAGCACTGTGGTGTTTGTGATGAGAAGGTTGAAGCGGTTGTTGTTAGGAGGTTGAATGTGCTGTACATGATTGTGGGGATTTTTAGAGAGGTGTTGTGGTAGTCGTATGAAGGTTGTGACATTGTTGTTCAAGTACAGAGTATGTTGACACGAAATGTCTCTTGGGGAATAGTGTGCAGTTTGAACATGGCTCTGGTGGTACATGCTAATGAGGCTGTAGCTGTCGTGATGTGGTCTGTGGTGTGCATGCATGCATGAAGGAAAGGTCGTGTGTGTAAAGTAAAGTAAATCAAATGAAGGAATATCAAATGGAATTGAAAACCAAACTAAAAGCTCTTGCAACGCATTTTGTCCCATCAACCCATGAGACATAAGGGAAGGGCTATCTAAAGCGGATGCTAATGAAATAACTGTCTCGGGACCGCTATATGTTGTGTGCATTTGCCTTGAGGAGCGGTGATTTCGCAGAACCACAGCACTATATTTGAACACTATGGAACACAAATCAACTTCTTGTCAGGCCTGGTGTTGACCTAACAATTCAGGTAGCTGGCTTATGATCATAGGGTCTTGAGTTCAAGCCCCTGTCATGCCGTTGAGTTGAATTAACACCAGGTGGGTTGACTCAGCCTGTCATCCTTCCGAGGTTGGCAAAATGAGTACCAGTGTGCTGGTAACGGGCATTGTATCAGTGACACAGCCGTGCCTCAAGAAAATGATGTAGCCAAGCAGCCACAGGCTGCATACGAATATATTGAAAAAAAAAAAACCTTCTTGTCACTTCAAAAACCCTTCAGTTTGGCAGTACTTGGACAAAATATTACCACTACTACTATAGTGACCCCAATTATTCCCACCTTCTATTGGGGTCTTCTCAGAACATTTTTGTTCCAGAGTCTGTCATGAGCTATGAACATTTTGATTGAATGTGCCAATAATTTATCATATGTCCAGAGTGCTGGCAATAACTCGCATACTCTTCTCAAATGGCACTGTATGCTCTTTAATGTTGAGAACACCAAGGCTGGCTGGTAGGTTCTCTGGCTAAACATACTTCCGACAGATGGTGCACACATTGATGCTTAACCCCACATGTGAATCACCAGGAAGACAAGATTCTACCCCAGACTGGACACCTCAAAACTAGAGTATACATGCCTCTTGGCCATCCTGCCAACCCACCCCTTTGTATAACTAGTGGGTCTGTTGGTCCGATGGACCAAATTTTCTTTGGTCTTTATAGCCTTGTTGCATACCTGCCTGCTGTACTGCTTGAGCGTTCGCTTGCCTTTCACTAAGCCCAGATGTGCTTGGGGCCAGGGTGGGGATTATATGTTCGTTTTTATTATTGCCATAATGATACGACTATTCTTATTGTTGGAAATATTATTAGTATTTATTGATATACTCTATGTTACAATGTTATCATTGTTTTTGTGATTTATTTTGTCACCAGCAAGTACCACCTGTCGCTTCGCTGATGGGAATACTAAAGGGGGGAGGGAGAAGAATCAGGGGGAAGAGGAGAGAGGGATGGGGGAGAGAGCATTGAAAGTGAAGAGGTGGAGGGGTGGAGGAAGGGAAGACAGTGTGTGGTGAGAGGAAGGGAAGGCAGATGTGCGGTGGAGCGTTAATTACAATTCATACTGTCTCATCAAAATGATTTTGCAAAGAATAACAATGATGATGGAAACAAAATAATGTTTGAAATCCATTTTATACCGGTCAAACTACAAACACTGCTCAGACACATCCGAAAACAAACTCCCATCCAGACACTTCTGGAGACAAACTCCCGTCCGGACATAGACACCACCCGGATATGTCCAGAAGCAGAGGCAGAGAAAAAATGAAGGGGGTAGGGGAGTTAGCAGAAAGAATGTTATGATTTATGAAACACACACACGTGCATGCCCAGGGCGATGGAGCACGGACCACTCGCCCAGGGCGACGGAGCACGGACCACTCGCCCAGGGCGACGGAGCACGGACCACTCGCCCAGGGCGACGGAGCACGGACCACTCGCCCAGGGCGACGGAGCACGGGCCACTCGCCCAGGGCGACGGAGCACGGGCCACTCGCCCAGGGCGACGGAGCACGGGGCACTCGCCCAGGGCGACGGAGCACGGGCCACTCGCCCAGGGAGACGGAGCACGGGCCACTCGCCCAGGGCGACGGAGCACGGGCCACTCGCCCAGGGCGACGGAGCACGGGCCACTCGCCCAGGGCGACGGAGCACGGGCCACTCGCCCAGGGCGACGGAGCACGGGCCACTCGCCCAGGGCGACGGAGCACGGGCCACTCGCCCAGGGCGACGGAGCACGGGCCACTCGCCCAGGGCGACGGAGCACGGGCCACTCGCCCAGGGCGACGGAGCACGGGCCACTCGCCCAGGGCGACGGAGCACGGGCCACTCGCCCAGGGCGACGGAGCACGGGCCACTCGCCCAGGGCGACGGAGCACGGGCCACTCGCCCAGGGCGACGGAGCACGGGCCACTCGCCCAGGGCGACGGAGCACGGGCCACTCGCCCAGGGCGACGGAGCACGGGCCACTCGCCCAGGGCGACGGAGCACGGGCCACTCGCCCAGGGCGACGGAGCACGGGCCACTCGCCCAGGGCGACGGAGCACGGGCCACTCGCCCAGGGCGACGGAGCACGGGCCACTCGCCCAGGGCGACGGAGCACGGGCCACTCGCCCAGGGCGACGGAGCACGGGCCACTCGCCCAGGGCGACGGAGCACGGGCCACTCGCCCAGGGCGACGGAGCACGGGCCACTCGCCCAGGGCGACGGAGCACGGGCCACTCGCCCAGGGCGACGGAGCACGGGCCACTCGCCCAGGGCGACGGAGCACGGGCCACTCGCCCAGGGCGACGGAGCACGGTCCACTCGCCCAGGGCGACGGAGCACGGGCCACTCGCCCAGGGCGACGGAGCACGGGCCACTCGCCCAGGGCGACGGAGCACGGGCCACTCGCCCAGGGCGACGGAGCACGGGCCACTCGCCCAGGGCGACGGAGCACGGGCCACTCGCCCAGGGCGACGGAGCACGGGCCACTCGCCCAGGGCGACGGAGCACGGGCCACTCGCCCAGGGCGACGGAGCACGGGCCACTCGCCCAGGGCGACGGAGCACGGGCCACTCGCCCAGGGCGACGGAGCACGGGCCACTCGCCCAGGGCGACGGAGCACGGGCCACTCGCCCAGGGCGACGGAGCACGGGCCACTCGCCCAGGGCGACGGAGCACGGGCCACTCGCCCAGGGCGACGGAGCACGGGCCACTCGCCCAGGGCGACGGAGCACGGGCCACTCGCCCAGGGCGACGGAGCACGGGCCACTCGCCCAGGGCGACGGAGCACGGGCCACTCGCCCAGGGTGACGGAGCATACCGTATAACTCAGTGAAGCTAGTTAATTTTGGCACGTTCCTAAATTTTTTGTTTACTCAACTCAATTCTCCAAACAGTAGAAAAAGATAAATTTAATGTTTTTGAAATTTCACATTATCTTGTGTATGGATGAAGGAGGGAACGTAGCTTTGCTTGCTTAAAGTAAATTTGTATACGGCTTAGTTATAAGACTTGTTATTTCTTTAAATTATCAGATTTCACAACATATTTTGACACTTATTTAGGCCGGATGATATACGATCCTCAAAACCGAAATAATATTTCGATGGTATTCTCTAATTAGTCCGTGAGAGTACATCGTGGGAAATCGTGTCATATAATGCATGAAATCGCTCCAAGCTCCTAATTTAGCACTTTAAGCAGCGATGTATACAACGATTCGTAGCTTTGATGAAGAGGCATTCGATGATATGAGTGAGGAAAGTGGAAAAAAAACAACTATCGTTAAGAAATCGTTGTAGCCTGTTCCAAGTTATGGCATGGTTGAGCAGGCCAAAAACTTGGCAGCTTCAGCCCCCAGTGATGTTGAATAGGATACACATTCAGACCCCGTGGAGAGCGGTGACCGAGGATTGCCTGATGAAGGATATCATTAAATCAGGTAGTTAATTATCTTCAAAAGGGGTATTTTAACGAACCCAAACACAAAATTTTCATTTTTGCACTTCCTTGGATTTTCCTTAGTATGCAGGCAACATTTCAGGCTGCCTTCGGTTCATGGTTTTGGAGTTATGGACACAAACACACACAAACACACACACACACACACACACACACACACACACACACACACACACACACACACACACACACACACACACACACACACACACACACACACACACACACACACACTTATTGGTATATATGTTCAAAATGGATCAATTATCAGAATTTTTATGGAACAATCTTACCGACACCATCTGAGAAAACTTCCTTTTCTTCCTCTTTGCTCACGTGTTCTCCTTGGACCTGTTTGTTTTCTATCTTGTACATTATAATCTCACTCATAAATTATAATGTTATCATTGTAAACTTAATTTTGTGCACTTAAATTTTGAAATAACAGTACAGTACTGTATATCACAATTATCACGGAATAATCTCACCTCCACTCGCGAAGAAAACCGATCAAAATCCTCTGTTTTTCTCGTACGCCTTTGAACTTTCGGAGCATCTTTGAAGTACGCTGTTGGTTTCTTTTACCGTGCATGAGTACCTGCGTAGCAGTTATGTGAACCCCTGTTTATATAATTGTAGCACATGGCATGAGTAATTTGGGTATACTCTGTTGCGATAAATTTTAATAACGAATGTCATTCAAAAAATAATCTGTTTTGCAAACCTCGGAACAAATAAATGAAACTGCATCGTGAACACATACACCTATTTATTTACCAATAAACAGGTATTTTTCAAAGTGTGGAGAATGTTGCACTTCGCTGATTATTAAGCAGTTGTAACATTGAGGCATTCCAGTTAGTATTGTTTTTGTGAGGACAGAGGTAATTATGGACTTGGCTGAAATGTAAAAGGTGACGTGCTAAAGCAGTGTCCTTGGTTGAAGGTTCCATATTAGTGTATTGTGCTGCCATTTCCACTTCTCTCCCGCAGAGCATTTTCACGAATCATGAGGTGCCGGTGAACGTGCGCTGGCTTGCTGTGCTTTACTTCAAGAATGGCATTGACCGATACTGGAGGAGGCTCGCTCCCAAGTGTGTTCCACACAAAGTCACATTGGGTGAATTTGATGGCTGCTATGATCCCACTTGAAGTAGCACTGCTGGGAAAAATGCTATTTTCAGAAAATTAAATATTGACCTTTTGCCTGCGCTGTTCGTTAAGAAACCCAATAATCGTGTTCGGTTTTACCGGTTTGGCTTGATGTTGTTTGTTGTGAGCTTCCTGGCCATTCTTTTTGGACCTGCACCTAATAATTATCAGTTGGGTCATCATTTTCAATAATTAATTGGCTTGACATATCTTTGTGGGTATTAACATGAAACAGAAATGCAAAACTGAAAAAGGTGCATGGAAAGAATGTAATCCTTCTGAGTCATTGATATTTTATGTGATTATTGCAGAGCGCTAAGTAAAAGATCCTGATAATGAATGTCATTAGTTTTCACTTGGATAAAAATACAGGGAATGTGTTAGGAAAGGAAGATGCCTAAGGTTGGCCGATACCATTTTGCTTCATCAATTTGCGTCCAATTTTCCCATGATGGATGAATTTGCATGCTCATACCAGGAATAACACACCCAGGATCATGCTGCCACAATGACGTGCCACCATCGGCTTATGCAATTGGATTTTTTCAATGGATGAAAGCATGCGTCCTGCAGTCACGGATGATTGTAGGATTGCTAAGCCAGCAGAAGGATCGAAACCAGGCCAGGGGAGAGGCGGTCAAAGACGGAGAGGCTACCGACCTGTCTGTGATGTGAAAGTAACAGACCTTGTGCCTCAGATTTGTCGTGGGAGATTTATGAGACTGAACCTCTTACTGTAGCTGACCATGGAAATAGATGGTTTTGTTTGACGATCCCTCCCGTGTGACCGGGTGAGCCCGTGTGATTTTTGCAGGATTGATGGGCATCAGATGAACATCTAATCAATTCCAGGTCAGCAGAGAGTTGTGCAGCCTGTCAATGGGATGTGGGTACTGTATAACAATGTGGAGTTGTCTACAAAAAGTAAGAGAGGGTTTTTTGCCAGAACATCCGAGAGGTCGTAATCGACCTCAGCCCAAGGCACTACCTTGGGGCACTCCAGCTTCCAATGGGAGTGGAGTGGGATTTGACTAAAACTTACCCTTTGTGCAGTGCCAAAAGGATGAAACAATAAGCTGGCTTTCCATTCTGCATTCCACATTTTAAAACATGCCATGGTATCCTTTGTATAAGAGCTGGTGTTTCACTGGTATCCCAGGCAAATCACAAATCCTATGGGAATTTGATTGCTTTGTTAAGGCCCAGTCACACCTTGACGTTTTAGCCAGCAATGGCAACGTATTAAAATGTATGTAAAACGCTGGCTTACGTTGAACTTTTGATGTTTTTTTTTTTTTAAAGATTCGGACATATTCATAACGACTTGGTCTTATGCACAACGTATTAGTAACGGACTTTCAACGTTTCGTTGTGTTATAGATAACTTATACCAACGAATGCTGAGCCTGTTGTCGGCCTTCACAACCTATGCCCAACGATAGTCTAACTTATGCATAGCGCGCTGCACGCATCGCCGACGATGACGTGGCGTAGGTTATGAAAAGGCTGCCGCACAACGATTCAAATAATAACCGCCGCAGAAATGGAAGTGTCAACATTGCAGTCACACCTTGACGATCTTGCCAGCGTATGCCAACCTCTGAAAAATGCGTCTAAAACGCTGGCGCACGTCAAATACGGTATGGGTAAGTTTGGTATGCGTGAATAGAATGCTAAAGTACGCTATCATACGTCGTGTTAAATGTAGTACGTCTTGTAATTTTAAACATGTTGAAAATTTTACGACGTACTTGCCGTATGACACACGCTCCGCATGCGATGGGAATAAGTTGTACGCACAATATGTGATCGTTGACACACATCGACACACGTTACTTGTAAGGTGCTCATAAGTCGAAACACGTCAAGGTAATGGTTAGCGTCAGTGTTCCAGACTCCCATTTTTTTTTTTTCTTCGGTATGACAGTGTTCAGTGTACAGTGCGGTTATGATTTAAATCGTTGAGCGGCAGCCTATTAATTATATTATATTATAACCGCACTAGAAATCAAAGTGTCAAAATCACCATCATACCGAAGGAAGGAAGAAAAAATAAATAAATAAATAAAAAACCAGGGAGTCTGGAACACTAACGCTAACCATTACCTTGATGTGTTTCGACTTATGAGCACCTTACAAGTAACGTGTGTCGATGTGTGTCACCGATCGCGTAACGTGAGTACAACACGTTACTCATACGTTAGAAGTAAGTTTCGGGTACGCCAAACATTACCTCGATGTGTTTCGACTTATGAGTGACTTACAAGTAACGTGTGTCAACGATCGCGTGACGTGCCTACAACTAATGGCCAGCGTTATGCGGAACGTGCGAGTCATACGCTGGCATAAGTCTTAAAATTTCAAGCATGGAAAATTTGAGGACAACCGAAAAGTACAACGTTTAAAGCCAGCGTACAACGACGTATGGCAGTGTTTTTCAGCGTGCTCTCAATGTTATCAAAACTTACCCATAACGTATTCGACGTGTACCAGCGTTTTAGACAAATTTTCCAAAAATCGGCATAAGCTGGCTAAAACGTCAAGGTGTGACTGGGCCTTTACTGAAGACTTCTTATTAAGCCCCTTCTTGATCTAAAACCGTGATAAAAGCACCATCAATTTCTACCAGCATCTAATGAGAGATTTCCAGGCTTTCAATACTGACTTTTTATTGGAATTGAAATTTTCGTTTGGTAAAAGAATGGAGAATGTTATATATTGCATCATGTCTCATTACTACATGATTTTAGTTTTGTTTTATGTTATTCAACCAAGCATGAAAATGTTGCTTTTTTTTCCCCCTTTCCACTTTTTATTGAAGTCAATTCCGGATGCTTGACATTATGTCAATAAATTATTTAACTCTGTAAGTCAACACGTGTTTCTAAACATGTCCTTGCTTCAGGCAGGCAAGTCTGGATATTTGTGAGTCATGGATCAGGAGCTGCCTTCGTGTTCTCCGATGTTGCAATTGCTTGTATATATACTGAGGCCGCTTGGCTTTGTGAACAAGGAAGATTGCAAATGTCTGCCGAGGACAGACAATAAATAACATGGGACCTTTTGATGTTTTGTTCAAATGTATTTGACCTTTCTCGTCTCCTCTTGCCCAGCTCACTGGTGGATGAGGAAAAAACGTCTCTCCGTGCGGGTCTCATTGCAAACTTCAATGAACCTGTGAACCAAGTGAGTATTTAAATCTTCTTTAATCAATAAGTAGACCTATATAATTGTGTTCAGTCAAATTGTTAGATAAGTAATCGTCTTGAAACTGAAAAGTATGTACTTGGTGCACTTCTGGGTTGTTGTTTTTAAACTCATAAAATGGGCTTGTGCATATATCATATGCCTGTCAAACAAATTAAGAGACTGTGTACTTTTAGAAGGATTACAAGGGTATTGGAAGACAATGGACAAATATACACGAGCCGACATTGAGTGGGGTGCAAAAGTTTAAGTTCACGTCAATCAATGCAAACCTTTCTCAAATCACGATTTCAAACATGAATTTGTCATAATATTGAAGATATGTATCCATATTTACCCTGCGCATGCGAAGCAAAAAGCGGGGATAAGCAATTGGTTCATGTCCGGCTGTCTGTCTGTCTGTCTTAGCAGTTTATGATTGTCGGTTTATGATCGAGGAACAACTTATTTAAATTAAATGTTATATTTTGAACACGAATCGGAACGTGAATAAAACAACAACATTGTCGTTTAACAGGACTTTGGCTCCGAATTTGTCCCGATCATACATGTGCAAAGAGGAGTGAGATTGTGTGTGTGTGTGTGTGTGTGTGTGTGTGTGTGTGTGTGTGTGTGTGTGTGTGTGTGTGTGTGTGTGTGTGTGTTTTAAAATGGGACAGAGGATAAGGTGGTGGCATTGAGAGAGCAATTAGAACACTACAGTACAGGGATCAAGGTGTTTTTTTTTTTTACCTCCGCCACCGAAGGTGAAGGAGGTTATGTTTTTACCCCTTTCTGTCTGTTTCTCTGTGTACAGGATATCTCAAAAAGTTGTCTATGGATCTGGATGAAATTTTGTGGACAGGTTGGGTGTGTGACAACAATAAACTGATTAGATTTTGGTGAAGATCCGGATCCGATTACCAGAATTTCTTAAGTGATTCTTCACCATTGAGAGATAAGGCCAAAAACGATATGTAGCACGATATCTCAAAAGGCTGTGGACGGATTCGGCCGAAACTTGGTGGACACGTTGGGTGTGTGACAAGGAAGAAGTGATTCAATTTTGGTGAAGATCAAGGTGAGGATTCAAATGAGTGAGAGTGAGCAGAAGAAAAAAGGCGAGACATGTCATATTGTATTGCCATAACACGTGAAACAAAATCAGAGATACAAGGTTGTATGGGACTTATAAGTGCAGTAATGTAAACATTTGTTTTATAATTGATTTCAAATGATTGGTCTTATCACCAAATCTTGGCTCATGTTGGAGCACAGAATGTGCTGTGCATTGTCTTTGAAATGAAAAAAGATGCAATAAATCCAACACTCTTTTAGCTCATCAGGACTTTCGTCAGGTCAGCTTAAGTGATCGAGCAGTTAAGGCCCTGTCACACCTTGACGATTTAGCCAACGTATGCCTGACATATGCAAAATTGGCCTAAAACGCCGGCACACGTCAAATACGTTATGGGTAACTTTGTATATGTTAAGAGCACGCTGAAAAACACTGCCATACGTTGTAGTACGCTGGCTTTCATCGTTGTACTTTGCGGTTGTCCTCAAATTTTGGCATGCTTGAAATTTTACGACGTATGCCAGCGTATGACTCACACGTTCCGCTACGCTGGCCATTAGTTGTAGGCACGTTATACGATCGTTGACACGCGTCGACACACGTTACTTGTAAGTTACTCATAAGTCAAAACGCGTCGAGGTAATGATTAGCGTACCCGAAACTTATTTATACCTATGAGTAACGTCTTATAGGCACATTACACGATCGTTGCACCCACGTCGAGGCACGTTATGCGATCGTTGACACACGTCAACGATATGAGTAACGTGCTTTGAACCTATGTGTAACGTACCTCCAACGCATATTGACGTATGTAGACGTATTTGATTGACGTCTTCCGGACGACCACAGAACTTACTGAACGTGTTTCTAATTTACAGCTACCGTATAATGGCGTATTGGCAGCGTTTAAAAAAAACAATAACTTCCGATATTTTGTCACGTGCCGTTATGTCACGTCCGATTGCCTCTTCAGTTTGCTCATGTCTTATTCTTAGTTCCTCCTCTGTGAATATTTTCTGTTTGAGGATATTGTCACGTCGACGCCGAAACTTAAAAGCAAATGTCCGAATATATAAAAAAATTCGTGATAGACTAAAAGAAAACAAAAAAAAAAAACAACTTCAGATATTTCGTCACGTGCCTTCACGGAGCCAAGGAGAAAAAAAAGAAAATGCGCCTTGACGCAGAAAATAAGTTTCAGGTATGCTAAACATTACCTCGACGTGTTTCGACTTATGAGTAACTTACAAGGAACTTGTGTCGACGTGTGTCAACGATCGCATATCGTGCCTACAACTTATTCCCAGCGTAGTGGAACGTGTGAGCCATACGGTGAGTACATCGTAAAATTTTCAGCATACTTGAAATTTCACGACGTACTAAACGTACCATGAAATATGACAGCGTACTTCATCGTTTTTCAGCGTGCTCTTAACGTATACACAACTTACCCATACCGCATTCGACGTGTGCCAGCGTTTTAGACACATTTTTCATAGGTCGGCATACGCTGGCTAAATCATCAAGGTGTGACTGCGATGTTGACACTTCCAATTTTCAGGCGGTTATGATTTAAATCGGCGAGTGGCAGGTTTTTAACAGGCTACGCCACGAGTTCGTCGGCGATACGTGCAGCGCGCTATGCCTAAGTTAAACTATCGTTGGGCATAGGTTGTGAACGCCGACAACAGGCTAAGCATTCGTTGGTATAAGTTATCTATAAGACAACGAAACGTTCGGTGCCCGTTACTAATATGTTATGTATACGACCAAAACTTAAAAAAAAACATCAAAATTTCAGCGTACGCCAACGTTTTACATATATTTTTATACGTTGTCATTGCTGGCGAAATCGTCAAGGTGTGACAGCGCCTTTAGGTGAGTGAGTGAGTGAATGATTTGAGTCCGTGAACACTTCAGTCATTATCGCTTGAACCAAACAAAAATTTGATGAAACTTGGCCACAAGCTTCATATCTGATGACTGATGAAGGTTTATTGAGCGCATCAAAATCTGCGCTCATTAAGGGGGTCCATGGGTGTTTTTTTGACCCCCCCCCCACCGAAATAGGTATTTGCTCTTCTTCAAAACTTTAATTTCGATGAAAGTTGAACACAATCTTCATCATCCATCTGTACCAAAGTGTATCAACCACATCAAAATCTGCACTCGTTCAGGTGTTCTACGGGGGAGGGGGGTTTGACCCCCCAAAATTGGTATTTGCTCTCTTCTCCGAAACAACACACACAATTTCGATGAAACTTGACCACAACCTTCATTACCAGTGATGCACCAAAGTTTGTTCACAGCATTAAAAAAAATCAGGGTCTGAGGTGATTTGCAGGGAGTTTGAGTGACTGTTGCTCCTGATCTAGGTGAGCTTCAGGACATGTGGTCATATTTTTGCATTGCTGTATACTCATCACAATACCTCATCAACCATCACCCGCACTACCCACCACACCCCCTCTCCACCATAGCACCACTCCCCCATCCACTGGAGTGGGACATCAACACCTCACGGACACGACGGTGAGACACGACATGGAAACATATGGCATCCCGGGAAAGTATGAAATGGGACGATCCCATAACATACCACACACATCAGCCTGTGACGGTGGGACAAAGCATTTGTCACCAATTTTGTCCACGGTGTCCTCGTGCGCTAGGTGATGATGAGTATTTCTATTCAAGTAATATATTGTTACAGATCTGGAAACCAGTTGCATACAAACGTACAGATGTACCAAAAGTCAGTTATCCCGTTGGGTACATGTGAGACAGGTCCCTTCGTTTTGTCTAGTGGGAGAATCAAAGGTGTGCGTTGCGATTTCTTTTTAGGTCGGTTATATCTTCAAACCACATATCCTCCAACGCCACATCCAGCGGACCATCCAGCCTGCTACTGAGTGAGCGCTTCACTCACCCAATGCGAAACCCCGCCCAGGAAGGGCATGCCGTGGAACCCTGTCCAATCAAGACGGACAATGGCGTTTGCTTCACGGAGCTCCACCCCGTACGAAGGCTCTTTTGTTCCCTTTTGTGGGTATTTAAGACAAGGGCGCATCTGAAGAAGGAGGAGAAGTGCGAGAGCTGTGTGGATCCAATGAGAGTGAGAGGAGACTTCGTCACCTGTCCCACATCACCGCCACCGCCAGGAATACAAGTCGGTTGCGCGCCGTCTCCCTGGCGTTCCACGGGGAGAAGTGGGTCCCATCCGCGACCCTGATCTCTGCCCGGGACTCCGTCTGCTCCACGCGGGTTCCTCCACGGGCACGAGCCCCCGAGCCGGAGCACCCCCTACCTCCAGCGTGCAGGTACCCCGCTGAACTGCGACCCCCTATCTCCTTCTCCGGCTGCGGGGGTCTTCAATAAAACATCTGTGTGTATGTCTGAGTGTTTGGGCCCGTCTTATAAGTAGAAACTGTTTAAGTGTTTGTTTTTGGTCATTGTAAATATTACTTGCATATCCGTGTTAAGTCTTCCCTGTGTCTTTTTATTGTAAATAAACAACTGTAGACATGTCCCCAGTTCGTTTCTGTCCTTTCTTGAATTGGTCCAGCATGGTTTGGATCTGAGTTTTAGCCAGGTTTTTATACCCGATAATCCGTTCATCCCAGCTGGCACGGCTTTGGCAGTTTCCGCTCGGCTGCACCCGAACCGGAGTTGGTAGTCGGTAGTTCGAACTCTACCGCAGTCGGTAGAGTGACCCGGTTCGAGCAAGACGTGCTGAGGGCATGGTTTCCCCGGTATTCGAAATCGCGTAGTTAATTAGGTAAATTGGTTCTCGACAAAAAGACCCTACGCTACACGGTTGAAATATTGGCGACCACGGTCGGTTCTGCGACCTGCCCGATCGCGGAATTATCCGGAGCGACGGCCTAAAATTCCGGGGAGTTTGGTGGAGACGACATAGCTTTCCCCACCTAGTGGTCGTTCTCACCACCGGTCCCCGGCCCACAACAATATATACCAATTTATCAATTAATACAAAATCCCTCCCTTATAAACCATCAATTATACGATAAGCAAACCCAACCGAGCTGAAGTTAACCTGTGACTGGCATTTTCATCTTCACTTACACCTCCATCTTCACTTCCACCATCTTCGTCTGAATCACTCGCACAAGGATCAATGATTTGGCTCCACAATTCCCCCAAAAGCGTTTCTATCACTAATTTTATCTCCAATACTTTCTTCAAAATCCCACTGATCAGTTTTAATATTCTGAGAACTTTCAGAGTTACTAATGATGGTGGAATCAGAATTGAAATCCGAGCTCAACATGCACTATTTCTCTATGTATGCTGCTGTTTGGATCAAGGTGAGATCATGGTGTGATGTCTCAGGCAAAATTGAAAATTGACACTCCAGGGCTATTTTCAACACTTTCTGATTGGCAAAAATCTTTTTAAAACAAGCTTCCCTTCAAATTAGACTGTGATTAATGATTTACAATAGTTTTTAGAAAGAAAAAATTGTGTATGTGTTCCCCTTTAACCTTTACTAGCAAGTTTCCCATGCTCGCATGGGAAAAATACAAATGGCGTCTTCTGTCATCGAGCCAGCAAGCTGGGAGCAACAACTCACTTTTATTGCCACATCTGATGCAATTGAAATGCTGTAATGGTGGCGATGTGCTCCACTTGAAGCTTCGATATCTGTCGCTTTTTGATATCTTGGGCCCGTATTAAAAATTTGTATTGGTGTCAAAGCCAGTGACCAATTGCAAATTAATAGTAGGATTTTAAAAGAATACGGGGATACAAGTAGATAAGATGGGACGAACCAAGCGGTAGACAGACATAAATTAGTTTGATGGGACACACAAACTTATGTACAATAGAACTAGATATAACCCCCTAATGGTGCTGAAATGGCAGATTCATACACAAAGAACAAAGGGGTGACATGGATTTTTTAAACCCACCTTGTTGTGATCGTTGTCCTCCTGAAGGATTCAAACTGGCCGATTGTGGAATCCTATTTGACTTCAGACAGAGTTTAACGTTGGTCCGATTTGATTATAAAATCCTACAAAAACCCTAACCTCACTGACAAAACTGATGTCCACACAAGTCCTTCCTTGTGAAACAATTTATTTTCTAATCATACACCATACACTTCTCACCCTCGTACAATGAACTTAAGAATCCCCATTGATTGCAATATTATTTGGTTCTATTTCATTTATTCTTACTTTAGTTAACAGTTAGACCAACCCGATTCAATTCACTTTCTACATTACATCAGAGAGTTTTATTCTAACTTGGTACTTGGTCAGTTCCAAGGAGTACAAGCCACTGAGATACGATACTTCCTCACGTGCTTGCACTCAAAACAATTGACCTTTCAAAGCATTTTATACTTTCATGAGAGAGAGGTTGGGGGATATTCACCCAGACTGTAGACGTGTCCTTTAGACGAAAAGCCACTTCGTACATTTCTAAGCAAAGGTTCATTTATCAGCTCGGTCACTCTGCTCCAGGACAACACATTTCTTATCATTTAGGGCAAAAGTCTTTTGGCCAGAAATGACAGCCAATTCAACTTGCAGCATAAAAGTTACATTTCTGAAACTCCATTTGTTACAATTTAAAATACATTAAAATAAATTTTTCCCCCACACTCCCCCGTTTTTTTTTTTTAAGGAAAATTTGAATAATTTTTCTTACACATGATTACCATGTCCCATTCCTGAAGGAGAAAAGATTTCCATTATTCAAGTTCAATCAACAATGGCAGCATGTGCTCATATCAGAAAATGAGTGAGTTTCCATTTAATTTATGGCCTGTTCATCAGCATGTCACACATTGGAAACATGCTTCCCGAAGTCAGAAGATAAACAGGTCAGGGTGTGGATAGAGCGGCACCCAACGAGAAACACAATCGAAGCACTCCTTGAGCTGAGGAGAAGGTAGATGTGGGTAAGTACAAGTTTGGGCCAGACACTGGGTTGAAGGAGCGCAGTGTGGAACTCCAGGCCTGTCGTACATTGAAGTGACCACAGCAAGTTCACGATGTATTTGCAGAGCGGCAATCGAGAGTGTGGCTGAAAACATTCCTCCACGCAGGCACCACACAACGCCGACGTTAAGACTTTGCTCAACCTTCTCCTCAGTGGATTTTTTCTTTCTTTTCCCACATTGCTCCATCTTATCTCCTCAGGAAGGGACATAATCACGTGTTGAATGCTCAATCACCAAAATCTGGGTTCTCCCATCATCCAATCTTTGTGTGGAACTTCTTTCCAAACTTCATTTAGATGAAATCGTACATTGCTTCAAAGACTGCTTTCAACACTCCGAAACAAACAAAGCATCAATTAAATACCAATCAATAAACGTCATGGGCACATGTATTTCAATAAGACTAACAAAGGTTCTTATAGAAGCATTTAACTTGCATTATATGTCATATCAATATTTTAATCCCTTTCCTTGTTATTTCCCAAAACAACATGCTAAAATATACAGAAATCCCAGTTGTACGTATACCCAAAACATCCATCTCATTTGCTATTTCCATCGACATTTTAAATCTCTGACATTTCTCCATCTGTCCACTTCTCTCTCACTAAAACAGCAAAAATGCTGCCATTTTTCCAACTCACATCCACAAACCATCTATCACTTCCTCCGACCTTCTCAATTACGAATCCATTTTCCTTTATCAAAACAAATAAATCATTTTAAACAGTTGTACAAAAATTGTCAAATCTGTCATCAGGCGAATATCATTTAAATTGCAGCTCAAACACTCTGTCTACACATGTAGCTATGGGAGGACCTACCCCCCACAATCTTTATCCCAGTCTTGGAAAAGCATCTTAAACTTCAGACTAATAAACATCCAAACTCTCTTAAACAACTTTTTGGTCAAAACAATAAAATATTTCCTTTTAAAATCCATCAATCAAAAATTAAATCTTCAGCGTTTATCCAATTAAATCATGAATTTACCTTGACTGAATCGATCAAAGGGTTACACTGGGTTGTTTGCCATTGCCTTCCCAGCACAAGTTCAGGCAACCTCAACATTCGCAGACGAATAAAACAATATTTCAACGTCCATCCGAGGGAATCATCTATTATCTGTGAATCGCCCCACGTACTAAACATCATTAAATCATTTTAAATCATTCCAAATCACGTTTCTACATTTAAATCACATCTTTTAAGTACAATGGTTACAACTCAGATCAAATCTTCGAAACATTTCTGACACGTCCTCAGAGCTTGCCCAGCACTTAAACCTGCCGGGTTGTGTAATTACAAATCATCACAATGCAAGCGAGAGCTCATCTCCCAAGACTTCACGTTCTGAATACAGTATATCCACATTCACAATTGTTATTTCACAATTTATTCAAAATCCCGATGGTTGTAAAATAAAACTTCAACACTTTTTCCTAAATGGACTTCACTTTAAACATTCAGTAGAGAGGGTGTGCCACAAACACCAAGGAACAAGGAACAGGAAGTTCTCTCCACATCCGGTAGGAAGAAAAAGGAAAAAAAACTCTGACAGGCAAAACCCACAGTTTGCATTACTCTGTCATGGCTTCAACACATACACTAAACAGCATTGCATCTCATAGACTCACGTGTGATCACGTGACAAATACCAATCACATTTCTATCTCATCCTCTTGAATCTGCATATGAATCGAATTTCACACCTAAAGCAAAGGCTCGAACAAAGACTCAGTGTAAAGAGAGGCCACCCCCCACAGATCGAGTGGAGGGGGTCTCACACAGTGTAGTTTGCGACCTTCGCGTGGAATACAACGCCAAGAATGCATAACATGCCATTTCAAACAGACCCACAGCTCAACTCAGCACGAGTTAAAATATCGTCAAAATCCCAACAGAACACGTTTCATTGCAGTGAATATTGGACTCGCACAAGTTTCATTTTTTTACTCTCAGTAACACATACATCTCAATGCAAATCACCAACCATGCTCCCAGCCGGTTAATCGTCTCCTGCACTCTACAAAACGTTTCGTGCAAATCATTGCATTTACAAATCCGTAAAACCTCCACACAATATAATATAACAACCTCACTGCCAACAAACTTCCAGTGAGTTCAATGAACAAAAAGTAACTCTTATAACTCTTACAAACAGGTAACTTATAATATTTATCTATTTTAACCCTATCTCGGCACCTCAGCCGTGTCCTCGGCCTCTCTCTCACAGCCGGTCCGTATCAATGCAAACATGTGGCATGTCTCTTCATCATGCCCATTTAATTACGCATATGGCTCCTTAACGAGCCTCTTCTTGTCATCTGACTCCTCTTCTTCTCCAGCACTTTTCTAAAACAACTACAGTACTTATCGTTTACTTTAAAACGGACTCCCTCCGCCGGATCCTCTTCTTTCTCTCAATAAAATTATCTGACAATGAACTTTTCTTTGTTCGAAATGCGTTACCTGCTGAGAGCGCTCTCCCTTACCTTCGCTCAAGCACTTGTCGTTCCTCCAGGCACTGCCTCCGGCAGATTAAGCACCTCCGGTCACGAGCACCGCACCAATGTCGGTTCGAATCCGAGTCTGCGCCAACTGACGTGGATTTTTTAAACCCACCTTGTTGTGATCATTGTCCTCCTGAAGGATTCTAACTGGCTGATTGTGGAATCCTATTTGACTTCAGACAGAGTTTAACGTTTGTCCGATTTGATTATAAAATCCTACAAAAACCATTTCGACACTGATAAAACTGATGTCCACACAAGTCCTTCCTTGTGAAACAATTTATTTTCTAATTATACACCATACAATTTTCTCCCTCGTTCAATGAACTTAATAATCCCCATTGATTGCAATATTATTTGGTTCTATTTCATTTATTCTTACTTTAGTTAACAGTTAGACCAATCCGATTCAATTCACTTCTACATTACATCAGAGAGTTTTATTCTAACTTGGTACTTGGTCAGTTCCAAGGAGTACAAGCCACTGAGATATACTATACTTCCTCACGTGCTTGCACCGAAACAATTTACATTTCAAAGCATGTTATACTTTCATGAGAGAGAGGTTGGGGGATATTCACCCAGACTGTAGACGTGTCCTTTAGACGAAAAGCCACTTCGTACATTTCTAAGCAAAGGTTCATTTTTCAGCTCGGTCACTCTGCTCCAGGACAACACATTTCTTATCATTTAGGGCAAAAGTCTTTTGGCCAGAAATGACAGCCAATTCAACTTGCAGCATAAAAGTTACATTTCTGAAACTCCATTTGTTACAATTTAAAATACATTAATATAATTTTTTCCCCCACAGGGGTAAGCGAGGGCTTGTAGCAGCATGAGTTGATGGCGGCTGCAGGACAATGATGATCATGACTGAAGTAGCCCAAGGTGATGCCCGACTCGGGGCATGAAGAATGGTGATGAGCTAACACAATGAGGGACAATGGCGATAATATAGCGGCCTGTTCGATCTCTCCAACACATCCTCCTCGGGCAATGGCCAAAGCAAAGAGAGAGATGGAGCACGCATGCATGCACAACAGTTTTTTCCATCCTTCGCAGGTCCTCCCATAGCTGGTCTCGATTGGCCACTCCACAGGACAGGGGGCAGCACTCTTCCCAGCATCCGCCCTACCCCCATTCGGGACCTCCCCTCAGCACACAAAGTCGCTTATCCTGCGGTCCTTTGCAATCCCTCAGCAGAACTGCCATGCCTGTTCGTGGCACTTTCTAAGCATCCATAAAGTCGTGAAAAGTGCAGTTTGTCGTGCTTTTGGTGCCGTTATGCCCACAAGTCCTCATCTGCCCTCGCCCGTACAGAAAGTCAGACATAATACAACCTTACTCAATGCTGTTCAAAGATTCCGATCACCGTCTTCTTGGTGTGTGTTTAATCAGAAGACGTACTTATGACAAATGTCGTGACAAGGGGAATCTAACCGATGAAATCGTACCATACGAAAGTGTTCATGCAATCTTTCTATAGACCAGCCCCCTCCCCCCCGACCCCCACCCCTTTGCATGCAACAGTACTACTCAATTAAGGAGGATGGTAACAAGCTATCGGTGGCTTGATTTTGAACAACTTTGCTGCACCCATGAGGTAGACACTTGGATTTTCCTTCGCTGTCAGTATGCATCAACGGACAATACTGGCATCGTGATGAGTCCTGATACAGATGTTTGTCATGGGTGATTAAAAAAAAAAAAAAAGATTTTGTATTCAATGTTGAGGCTCTTGGAGGAGCCAGAACACAGAATGAGTCAGGATGTAACAGAACGAAAGGAACAATAGCAAGCAAGTTTAGGGAAGGATGGGAGGAGGGGCACACCAACAGCATGGTTGAGGGACAAAATAGAGGAAGACATGGAGAAATGTGGGATATGGCGAGCAATGAGTTTTAGGAGAGGACACGGGTTGAACAGGATGGATACAGCCACAAGCTCTCCGGAAGGAAAAACTTGGAGAGAGGTGAGCTTGGGGAGTGTTATTGGGGATAGAATTAATCATGTTTGTGGATGGGGTGAACATCAGCTGTTTTGAAGCCCTGCACGGAAGAATGGAAGAATGCAATTGAAGAAACTGAGGAAGTTGGTTCCGTAGTTGTGAAAAAAAAGAGGAAAAATTGAGTGTTGGTGAGCAGTTTTTCTGGATTTTGAGAGTTTCACCAGAAGGAGGTTATTGACAGACTGTATGTGCTTGTAGAAACCTGGGAATGTGTGTGTGTGTGGGGGGGGGGGGGGGGTTATGGTAAGAGGCTTGGGTTTCGAAGCTTTCATGGGGGTAATAAAGATGATGGGTCTCGATGGGGGATGGCACATGATGGCAGTGCACTGACTGCGTTAATCCCAGGAGGGAAGAGTGGGAAAGAATAGCCATTGGAAGGTGGTTCCCCAGAATGGAAAAATGAAGAACAAATGATTTGAGGTGCACAGTCAGCCTGTATTTTGGAAGTTGAAGCAGGTGAAGGTTTCTGCAAGAATGCATGCATCCTGGTGTTGCTGGGCATGGTCCGACAGACTGAGAGAGCAGAGGGAGAAGTAATGGAGAAAAAGCGGTGAAAAAACAGATTGACTACCGACCAGCCTGCAATATGAAAGCAACAGATATTGTGCTTTGGCTTCGCGGAAGATTCCAGTTATACTCAGAGCTTTACAAAGGCCTCTTAAACTTTGAGTATCTTTGATTTCCCAAGGAAAAACTCCGATCAACTGAGAATACCTAGTCTGCGGCTGCTTTTGGTGCCAACTTCACGATGTGGTTGACCCAGGAGAAGTCATAGCTGATGGTGAGGCCGAGAGGTTCTAGGGACTGAACCTCTTCCAGTGGCTGACCATGGAAATAGATAGGTGGGTTAGTTTGACAACTCTTCTGAAGCGACAGGGTAAGCCTGAGATTTTGCAGGATTGAAGGACTTGTTCCATTCAAGTCCAGCATCTAAAGCCAGCATCTAATGAATTCTAGATCAGCGGAGAGTAACACAACTGCGCTTATCCGAGCAGAGGGATGGGTGTACTGTCGGACACAATGTGGCCGACTGCATAAAGGAAGAGAGCATTTTTCAGAGCATTGGAGAGTTCATTTATTTCGCAAAATATATATTTTTTAATGGGTATTTTATTCCACCTTTTACATTCTTATCCATCAAGCTCATCTCTTGTGTCCATCTTGCCTTCCTCACCACAGCTGTTATGGGCTTCCACCACTGTAACTACAAGATGCTGCGAATGCTAAATGCAAACACAGGCAAAATTCAAGTCCCTCTGCCAACCACTCTTTCCATGCTCCATTGCGTCGTCACATTGCAAAAATATATTCTTATCCCACAACTGGCCAAGCTCATGGTCGTGCACACCTTAGGTTGAGATGCACTTTAACAAACCGTCAGCCTCTTGACTATCACAACAGCCATTCTGTATTCATAGGATCACAACATGTTTGCAGCTCTCCCCCAAAGATGGGATTACGCTCGTTTCATATGGAAACACGAGACATACGTAACCCCGATTCATGTTTATTCAGGGTTACATATGTTATAAAGGAAGAGAGGGTTTTCCTCTTCCAGAGCATCAGAGAGTGCTCAACCTTTATTGCTCAAGAAACAAGACTGGGCTCCAAATATTGCCTTGGATAACTCCATTCTTAATTGGAAGTGGGGAGGCGAGGGTTCCATTGTTGGCGACACGTTGGCCGCTTGAGCGGAGGAAGTCAGAACGATTGAGAGCGATTTTTGGACAAAATGGGAAATTGAAAGTACGGTATTTGTGTTTGAAGATTACTTCAGGACAATCAATGGAAGACAACTACTGAACTGTGAATTAAGAGAGAAGATTTTGTACTGTTTTACAGGAATTGTTGGAAGCAGTGATGTGTAGGGTGTTTATAAAGCCCTTCTGCAACTTGAAACTTTAATAACTTTGGATGTACGCATGATCGAAGCAAACTGTAAACCTCATATGAAAACATAATTCATAAAGTTTTGTTATTGATAATGTTGTGTTATTCCCACACTTTTTGAAAAACAACAGGTGCATATTTTAATCGGTTCTGTCTCTCTGTCTGTCCGTCCGTCGCACTGAATCTTCCGAAACGGTTGTGCAGAAATTCACCAAACTTCGTAGTTATAACCACCACATGGCGCGAAGGCATAAGAACGGTTTAGTTTTGGCCACACCCATCAGGTGGGGTCAAAAGGTCAAATACCAAAAAAATGCAATTACAGGCACATTATTTAATGAAACTTTGTATATGCAATCATTGTTGGGGGACACGTGAAATATGCAACAGTGTTGTTTTTGGATTCGACCTCCGGTTCATGCCCCAAAGGATGGGGGCTTGCGGTCACATGGGTCAAAACATGAAGAAGAAAAAAATTAATATAAAATTTGATGTATTGGGTGGTTTAACTTTAAACGTGGAAGGGTTTGCGATGGTGTGCCATCGACTCCGCTCGAGTTAAATCCACAGTTCCACTGTATTTAGTGGTGAGTTTACAACCCTAACCCTCCTGGGATTCTCCCATTTCTGTTTTGTTGAGGTTTTCTCCCATCTGGTTTGCTTACCATTGTTTTGTCAATCTAATCTCATATCAGTGATATATTGAGTTACGCAGCTCCGAATCCATTTGCGAAAGGTCATGCTAATAGTACACAGGACTAATCAAATGCATCACATCCTATAACTTATTTTGTCTTGCTGACGCCAATGATGCCAATACAGCAGTAATAGAAACACCTATCCAAGAAGGAAGCTTTAAAATCCTGTGTTGAGCACTGCTCCCTCATGTTTGGTGATATTGTTCATTCTTTGGAAAGATCTCTCCCTGTCTCTCTGCCACTCCTCCTCTCTTCCCACCTTGGTTTTAACATGAATTTGAAATAGTCATCATGGCATGTGAGGGTGAGTGATTATCACAGGGTATTACCATGGAGTACCAACCTGCTTTGGGTGGTGAACCATGCATGGTAATGCCAGGATGTAGAATACGTCATTCGTCCTCACTCTCATGACGGTCATAGCAACAGCTAATCGATGCAAGTTTAACTTTCTCACCTCACCTGACCTCGCCTTGACTTGGCCTCCACGGTGCTGTTCCCAACTGGTTCCACATCCCCGATCACAAATGAAATTTAAAAATCAAGGTCAGAGGTTGAAATTGGTGAGAAATGAGATGTGTTTGGGCCTTCTTTTCCAAAGTGATCATGAAATAATGTTGCGCCACTTTGTTATGTAAGTTGCATAATTACCATCTCACGTCTCCAAAATTTTTTATTTCACTGTCATAATAATTTATATGTTAAGATTTGTGATTGCTAGCGAAAGACTCAATTCAGGATGCTGTAATGAAGCACATTAACAGCCAAGGGCTGGGAACAATGGTTCCTCGACAAGCTTAAGCTGCGTGTCCACACCAGCAGGGAAAAGGATTTAATTGACAGCAAATCTGTCTTTAAAGTTCTTGCAGAATGTGATGCTGCAAATGCATTCACCAAAAATACCTATCAGCTTCACCTGGGATTTGGATTGTAATATTGCCATTGTTCGATGAAGAAATAGCATTTTTATTTCCGACTCTGTTATTATTCCCTTAACCCTGGCATGGCCTTGACCTTCTGGAGGTTATCTTGTTCTGTTATATGCTTTGTGTCGGCACTGCTGGTTTGCTTCATTACAATCCAATCCCAGAGGGTGTTTCCACTTGACCTTTAATATTTGCCCGCTGGGTGTGTGTGTAGCATGTTGTGACATGTATGGTATTTGCCAAGATAGGTGACTCAAATTTTCCCCTCAATCCTCAGTGCCTACTGCAAGCAAGGAGGCATAAAACATGGAAGGAGTAAATATGGTGAAGGAGTGAATAGGGGGTGATGCGAAGGAAGGAAGGAAGGAAGGTTGGAAAGGGAGCTGTATGGGTAGGTCAGGGTGTTATGCTTTGTTGTATTAATTGACAGCAAGAAAATTCCAACCCTGTCATTTCTATGGCAACCATGATCATTATTTTTGTTTCTTGAATGGCACTGCAGATTTTCATGCAAAGGACCCTTTGTGTGAGTGTCCCATTATAATTCCAAACGTGGGGGGCAGTTTGGTGTATCGAGTCAGGTAATCTGCTCTGAAGAGCACACTCAAACCTGACCATTTCTCAGCCACTCACTTTTGTAAATTGCAACTTGCACTACAAACAGTTCCAGTAGCTTGCTTTCCTCAAGCTCAGCTGTTTCAGTGTTTCTTTGTAGTATCTTGATGAGTTGTATGTTCGAATCACAATTTGTCATTAAATAGCTCACCAACGAACAAAGAACCCTTCCTTTGGAAAAAAAAAAATATATATATATATATATATATATATATATATATATATATATATAGTTTTTACACCTTTTTACTTTGGCTTATGCTATCTGGCATTCTCGAATAATTGTTGTGGAGATGTTTTAGTTCTTGTTGACAAAGTGGCAAATTACCTGAGCAATTAAACCTTGAGTCTAGTTTATGGTCATTACTTGGTCCTGACAAGACAAACTTGGTTGAAACCTCCAAAGTAGGGAGGGAGGCTCGAGTCAGGACATAATTGATTCCCTTTATTGGAATGGAAAATTATATTGGATTCTATGATCAGGAAGTTGATAGGACTTCCTATGTAGGGATGGTGTGGATAGTGGACACTACATAAGTTTAATACAACACAAATCCTCAAAAAAATACAGCAATATACAAGATTGTAAGCATATACAGTAAACTACCGACCTACCAGTCAACTGTTTGTAGGGGATTTCACATCCAACAAACACATATATGAAACTCTGACAGCGTCACTGAGACTCTGACAAAACTGACAGACCCAAAACAGCCCGTTTATAATTATCCTTCTTCTTCCTCTTAGCCTGGTGTTGGCTTAGTGGTTAGGGTGGCGGCTTGGGATCCCAGGGTCCTGAGTTCAAGCCCTGTTAGCTGCTGAATTAACACCAGGGGGTTGACTCAGCCTGTCATCCATCTGAGGTCGGCGAAGTGAGTACCAGTATACTGGTCCCGGTGTATGCCCCGGTTCGAATAGGTGTACCATATCCCGGTGTGTCATAAGAGGCGACCAGGGTTGGCGTCAGGAAGGGCATCCGGCCATAAAACATTGCCTCAAGAAAAAGCCAAACCCCTGCACAGCAGGGAAAAATGGCTGTAAAAACGGTCATTTTTTATTTATTCTTCTTCTTCCTCTTCTGATTCTTCTTCTGTTAAGACATCATCTTCTTCTTTAACGGCCACTATTATCCAACATTGTGGGGTCGCCCGGGGGAAGCTTGGCCCGAGTCTTCATGAACTGGCTGGCCAGGCCTGACATTTGACTAATTAGGGCAGGAATTTGGAATTTGTTCATGGTACCAACGATGGTTTGTCTACTCTTCACGAAGGACACCATGGGATCTTTAACATTCACCAACGAATGCTGGCAGACGGGACACCTGTTTAACAGCCATCCAAGGGACGGCACACACATTGATGAATCGCCCTGCCTGTGAAACACCGGGATGACAGTTTATAGCTGGGTCAAGATTCGAACCCAGGTTAGACAGCTTAGAGGCAGGTGTGCATACCTCTAGGCCATCCTGCCAGCCTTCTGTTAAGACGTGCAAACTCAAAATTGGTTTCAGCTCTGTACCTGAATTAAACACAAATTTACTGCATTTTACAGTGAGAATGTCATCCCTACATGTTGGGCAATGCAGGGCCAAGAGGGGTGGGTGGGACAGCGCCTGCCCATCAGCCTGGTGGGGGCGGGCCTGCAGAAACACAATTGGTGAAGGACCAATCACACCTATATTGGTGTGATTAGTGGTGGAATATTACTTGCAGTCTTACAACGGAAAACCATTTTTATGTCTGACTACTGTTCAGTGTTCCCATCCTTTGTATTTCTCTGTTCATGTTCAACCGACAGTTTCAATGGCAAATTATTTTATCGTGAAATCAAAATAAAATTCTCCTGCATGTAAATTACTTTAAACAATACAGAAACGAGTTCTAAAAAACTCTTTTTTTTTAAGACAAAGGGATTAAGGAAATTTGGTAAATTTGGAATTTGGAACTAAAAGTATGTAGACAATGTATGGATGGTCACAATAAATTACTAAAACTACACTCGGTACAGTACATACCTCCATCAAGCTAAACGGTTTACGTTTTGTATCCCTGCACTCATAGGCTGGATTTGCATCTGGATGTCAAACAAAACTGTTCAATTCGTCCTTGTCACACACCCAACCTCTCCACCAAATTTCATCCAAATCTCTCCATACATTTTTGAGATATCATGCTGTATATAGTTTTTGGCCTCATCACTCAATGGTGAAGAATCACCTTTAAAAATGTCTAGGATCCAGATCCTCACCGAATCAAATCAATTGTTCCTTGTCACACACCCAACTCGTCCACCAAGTTTCGTCCGAATCTGTTCATAACTTTTTGTGATATGCGGCTCACAGACAAACAGACAGACAGGCAGACAAACAGACGTGAAAACATAGCCTCAATCCACCTTCAGTGATGGAGGTCATAACGTGAAACCATCCCGACAGCTTTCTTTGAATAATGGTTGTGCCTGCAAATGATACCATAAATCTCTCTCGATTTGGGTTCTGAATCACCACAAACACCAATGCCGAGTGCAGGAATGTGTGCATTAACAGATTCATATTTCACTGGTCAAATTCATACATGGAAACAACCAACATACACTATCATTGGCAAATTAATGCAGGGGTGGACAAGGAATGATCATTATTTAAAGAAAGATGTAGGGATGGTTTCTCCTAATAATTTTTTTGTGACCATCCCTACCTTGTTTATAAACTACATCCTTTTACGTGTTTTTTTTGTAATGTATTTTATTGATTTGTTACCTGTTTATTATAAATTGCCAATCACACGATAATTACTTTTCTACATAGCTCGTTGATATATTATGTTATGTCCTGTTTGGCCTTTCTCTGAGCCTCAACAAATGCAAATGCCAGTTTTCTCTGCATGTTTGATGTGTGAAAGGTAGCAACGCAGGTAGCTGTTCTCATTGCCAAGGTAGCACGATTGGACTACCCACGACAGTGGCCTGAGCTGATTCCCTGCCTGCTTAATGGTGTGCGAGCAGGCCACGGTTTGGCACAGCATCGAGCTCTACTCACTCTGCATCACGTCACCAAGACACTCGCGACAAAACGTCTTGCCAATGATCGCCACCTCTTTGTCGAGGTCAGTGATTCCGCTCTCATGTTGTAGCACTCTTTGATGTCTTCTCAACCTTAAACTGCAACACTTCTTTGAAAGAATAGTATTTGACATTATTTTTGATTGTAATTTTAAAAAATAAGTTGTTTATGCACTAGTTTTGTCATTTTATCAAAATTCGGCTCAGACGTCATATTAATGATAATCTGAAATCCTGTCAAAGTAATGCTTTTTGGGGGCACCTTTCCAATTTGGCCATGCTTGTGCTTCATGTTAAACTGCTGCTCCCTGCGCTTTGTTCACATGGGTTGGGGAACATGACTGAATATGCCAGCTGCTCACATGTGTTCACTGCTTTCCTGCATTCATGCTCTGTCTACCCACATATTTGCCCTCCCACTTAACCGAGCTTGTGCCTCTTTCTCTATCCATTCCTCCTTTTATGGGCCAACACACACACACACACACACACACACACACACACACACACACACACACACACACACACACACACACACACACACACACACACACACACACACACACACACACACACACTCCTACTTCCTTGCTCATGGAAATCCTTTCCCTGCCTGCTTCTGATCTTTCTACCCACTTCTTTCGTTTCCCTGTTTGCTTTCCCCCACTACCAAATCCACTTCTATGTGGGATACCAAATGCACTTCTGCTCTGCAGCATCTACAATCATTTACCAATGTTTCGTATTCATTTACCTCGATGAAAACATGTACGTTCTCCTTGCACTGATTTTTAGCTGGCCTCCAGCATCTATGGATTCACTTGCTCTCTTTGGATGCATCATACTGAGAGATTCTTGCAAGCCACGCAGACTGGAGATGAGACCGCAGATGCACTTGAGCATATGCACCTTACTCTGAAAGGTCAGCAAACAAACAGTAAATGAAGGGAAGATTGAAGTGCTGAGTTGAGCAATGAGTCGTTGGAATTAAGATGCTAACAATTGCCAGTAGGCTGGCACTAACTTTTGCTTTGGTCGCTACCAGGATATTAGGACTTGATTTAGTGATTCAAGGCTCGACTAGAAACTTAGCAATTGACACTCCAGACTGAAAACAAACAAACAACTCCAGTGAGTATTTTTGAATCGTTAAAATTATTCTTGCAGACTTAAAAATATATTGATTCTGGACAAGCAAATAACAACCATCGCTTCGCTGGTGGGAAAACTAAGAGAGCAGGGGTGGGGGGAGAGAGAAAAACGGGTGGGAGAGGGGTGACAGAGAGAGAGGGAGGGAGAAAGAGAGGGGAGAGAGAGAGGGGGGAGAGAGAGAGAGGGGAGAGAGAGAGGTGGGAGAGAGAGAGGGAGGGAGAAAGAGAGAGGTGGGAGAGAGGGAGGGAGAAAGAGAGAGGGAGAGAGAGAGAGGGGGGAGAGAGAGAGGGAGGGAGAAAGAGAGAGGGAGAGAGAAAGAGAGAGGGGGAGAGAGAGAGAGAGAGGGGGAGAGAGGGGGAGAGAGAGAGAGAGGGGGAGAGAGAGAAAGGGGGGGAGAGAGAGAGAGGGGGGGGGGAGAGAGAGAGAAAGAGAAGAGGGGAGACAGAGAGAAAGAGAGAGGGGGGGCGAGACAGATACATAGAGAGGGGGAGAAACAGAGAGGGGGAGACGGAGAGAGAGAGAGAGGGGAGAAAAAAGAGAGAGGGGAGACTGAGAGAGAGGGGTGGTGAGATGTGGAGAGAGAGGGGGTGAGATGTGGAGAGGAAGAGGGGGTGGGATGAGATGGAAAGAGAGGGGGGGAGAGAGTGGAGAGACATAATGAGAGATTACTGCACTTTATTTGGTGGCTGTGGGAGCGAGGAGGAGGGGGGAGAGTGCGAGAGAGAGTGCGAGCGAGCGAGCGCGGAGGGGGAGTTAGCAAAGAAAATGTTATGTTATGCTGTGCTTTATGACCACACCCACGCATATGTACACACACATATATCTAAATGTAGGCACTTCCCTATTTACTTCATTGAAGAATTCCTGGAAAACATTTGTTCAAATCGAAATAATATACATTGGACTTCAACATACCATTGCCTTAATGTGTTTAAAGGGGAATGAGTTTCTGACATAAAAAAAATTGAGTGGAAATTTTTCAGAGTAAATGAATTAAAATATTATTGGAATCTTTTATACAATATAAGAAGCTCGGTGTCGGCGTGCCTGTATCCATCCGTCCCTGCCTGCATTGCGTCTGTCCATCCTTGCCTGCCTGCCTGCTTGCGTCCGTCTGGCCACCAACAGTTGTCCTCCAGAGGACACCACTAACCAAGCCCAATCTGCAAACAGTACGATATAGTTGAGTAAGGTGAGATAGATGGGCCAGTTTCAATTTACATTAAAACAAAAAACTCTTCCTCCTTCATATTCTTCTTCATTTATAATAATGGTGAATCTCATTCAATTTCATTCAATCCAAAAAAAAACAATTTCATTCAATAACGCTCAGAATGAATGTTGACAACAATCCATAACTCCACACGCACGCACGCACACACGTTGATTTCACTCCAGATTTCGACACTTAATTGGTCCACAATCTCCGATCCTCAAATCCAAAGACAGATTTTGATTATGTTTTATTCGTCCATGAGAAGCCTTCTTGGAAAATTGCATCATGTTATGCATAAGATCTCTCCAAGCTCTTAATATGAAAATTATAGCACCTACAAAAATGATGTATATACAGCAATTCGTTGGTACGAAAATCAGGCATTTGATGATATGAGTGAGGAATGTGAAAAAATAAATTTTGAGCATTTTATCATACAGAAACCTTTGCAGCCTGTTCCAAGTCAAGGCATTGTTAAGCAGGCTGAAACAAAATGGTGGCTTGAGACCCCTGTGAGGTGACAATGGGCTGACCAAGATGGCACACCGCCATCTTGGTAAGGCTTTTTTTGTTTTTGTTTTTTAATGATGAGCATCCTGTTAATTATCTTCAAAAGGAGTGTTTAAATTTACTCAAATATCTAGTTTTCATTCATGCACTCCCCTGGAGTTCCCCAACTATGCATGCAAAGTTTCTGGCCACTCGGCTTCATGGTTTTGGAGTTATGGAGACACACACATGCACACACACACACACACACACACACACACACACACGCACACACACGCACACACACACACACGCACATTTTCTCTTTTATTTATTATAGATTAAAGCAAAGATAGGGTAGTTTTATGCAGATTTGGCAATTATCATTTATTTGATTCATCTATTCATTCTTTCATCACATTTTTGTTTCATTAAGTCTTGAGATGGTGCAAACATGCTCACATTTGTTGTTTAACTTGAAACATGACAGAGGTTTCCACAGGCCATTATCACGTACCAATACCCAAATGGGGCAAAATGTCCTGATTGCATGCATTTGCAAAAGTTTCCTTTCACACCATTCTTGGGCATTACTCTTTTGGTTTGAGTGCTAATCAGCAAGAACAACAGATGATCAAAAGCTTTTTAACCAAACAAGTCCTTCTCTGCAGCTTATGACTGCGTGCAGGACCAGAATGGCATGGAAAGGAGTGTAATCCACAAAAACTTTACTGACAAAGAAAGAAATAAAGGTACAAATATGACTTGTAGAAAGGAAAAAGGTTTCACCATTCCCATAATATTTAAAGATTAACCATACAGATGAAAAGATAAGGTGAAGAAAGTGTATAATAATCAGGCTATTTTGTTGGTGGGCCAGGACATGGATAAGCCAACCATGTTGTTGTTAGTTATTCTGGCCGTGGTTCAAGCTCTGCTAAAGCCCATCGGCATAAAATGTTGGTTTGTCACGAATGAGTGGGGTACTCCTTTGCATGTCAATGTCATTCTTGTGGGGGGGGGTGGAGGGGGGGGGGATGGTGGGAGGATTAAGGGGTAGTTTGGTGCCAGAGACCAAACTCAAGCATTGGACTTTCAAGAACAGGTTGTAGAGTAGGGATTTAGAAGTTAGCCAGGGTTCTTGTGACAATTGCCTACTTTTATTGCAAAAGACAACATGGGATCTTTGTTACTTACCAACAACCAGTGCAAGCAGTCGAGTTCCCAGCTTAACAACAAATCTGATGGATGGTGCATATTTCGATGCAATATCTTGTCTGCGAAGGAAGCATCAGTCTGACAGTTCATAGTTTGGTTGAATATCAAACCCGGACTTTACACCTTTAGGTAAGTCTGTTACCTCTGCAGCATCATGATAGACCAAAGAAAGAGTCACTCCTTGTTAGACTCAACATTGAAATCGACTTTCCACTCGCCATCTCTTTTGTGCGTGCACATATGACCCATCTGCTTTACAACTGAATACTAGAGCGAAGTCGATTGCACGCCATCACCAATCCCCATGCTTCCCACATAAAGGAAAGTTGAAAGATGGCAAATAGTTCCACCAAGGATGGCCCAATATCAAACTTAGAGTTAAAAATGATTTTCCCATTTTGACCCCTGTGACCTTAGTCCCCACCATGAACCTGGAGTCAAATAAAAAATACATATTTCATGTGTCCTCCAATGTTGGTTGCTCATACAATGTTGCATTAAAAATGTGCCCGTAATTGCATTTTTCGGTATTTGACCTTTTGATCCTGCCTGAGGGGGCTAAGCCAAAATGATACTGCTCTTGCACCTTTGTGCCATGTGGTGATCATAACGACCATGTTTAGTGAATTTCTGCCCAACCGTTTAGATGGAGATGGCAGACGGACAGATAGAGCCAATTACAATATCTCCCCGAATTGTTTTCAAGAAGCGTGGGGATAACAAATTCATTCTGCTGGGAACGTCATTACTAATGCAAGGCTATGTAGCTGGTGCAGTACCCCTGATTCGATTAGAGTAGGAACTTTAAATTTAGTCACGAAAACAACACACAATGGCCTACTCTTATAGAATGGCATGGTGGAATATTTAAAATCTACCAGGCTGGACACCCATCTTAATGTCCCTCTGAAAGACGTCGTCCTCATTGTTGCACAACAACAGAGTGACAGTTCATTTAGTCATGTTGGGAATTGTGCACAGACTCGACGGATTAAATATGAGCTTGCCGCCTTTGAGTTTCTATCAATGATTTCCACTGACAAATACTCATCCTGGTAAAACTTGCTGCAGAGAAAGTGGAAAATGGAATGATTACATTTTCAGATTAAAGGATCGGGCTACATTTCTTTCGAGTCAATTTTCTGCATGAGCTTACAAGTTCATCTTTCAGGGATTCAAGACATTTACATTCGGGCCAAACAAACCCATCTTAACCACTTTTCTCCATTTTTATTCCTTTGGTGCTGCCATTAGTTGAGCATTTTTCTGCCATTGTCTGCTTTTCTTGAAGAAGTGCTCCACTCAACTTCTGGTCTTGTTCGCTGCTCATCAATGCTGCTTAAATGGAGCATGCCCTGATGAATTAAGGGGATAAAAACGTTTCTTCTTTTTGCATTCTCCCGAAGATAGCAATTTTTCTTCACCACAGACACAAGTTGATCTCTTAGCCAAACAGCCCGAGTTTATTGAAATGCTGTTTCATGTATTTATTCATTTTTTTATCAAATACATTGGAGATTTTGATGTCCTTTTTAAGACAAGAAATAAAATCTATGTCTGACATTCTTATTTTGCCAAGCCTAAAATTGTTTACCGTACGCTGTATTTCCTCCTCCCTGTCCCTCTTGGTGACCAGTGTTGACATTTAGGCATAGAAATCCTCTCAATGTGAAGCCCTCCATTGGTAACTTGCCTTTTGTTAGGCCTTAGAAGCTGCCCTTCTCCTGCAGAGCCCTTTGCTTACCCTCCCCTCTGCGTTTATCCTGAAAAGATTAGGTGCAGTCATGCAGGGAACATGGTCGAATGAATCCAATAGGCAGTTGCTTCTGCTCCGAGCACAGCGAGAGTATGCCAACCTTCCTTTATGAATGTTGATCACACTTTTGATTAGCTGCATGTGTGGTGACATTATCAGACGGACCTTTGTTGGCCAAATTTAAGGGGCAATGCAACACATCTTCGCTGCTTTTAGCATTCACCCATCAAAGCAACCTCTGGATCTCCCTGTCCATATTTTCCATGTTAGAATGTGGAACCAGAGGCCACATGCAGTGATGTGTGCAAGCCACTGGTGGCAGTTGCAGAAAATGAATGTGATCTTTAATAATGTAAGAGGATCGTGTTGTTGTTCCTGGCAGCAAAATGATTTGACCGTAAGGTTTTCATTTTGGAAGGAAGTCCAGTGCCATTTCCACTCATCAAGTTTCCTTGTTTGGCTGGTGATATTGCACCCTCAGTGCTCAAGGCATACATCTGAAAAGAAAACCTTTGATGAGGCCACCTGGAAGCCACTGAAATGTCGAAGCTACTTTCAATAGGGCGATCCGTCACCGTTCATAATGTCCCCCATAACTCCACTCTAATTCTTTTTTCTTTTCTTTTCTTTTCTTTTCTTTTTCCTCTTGCTGAATTTTTCTCCAATCTCACCTGCCCAAATTCTGCCCAAATTTACCTTGCTTGGCTGTTTTTCCTGTCTGCTCACATACCCATTGCTCACTGATAACTTTTGTTCCATTTCTTGTTTGTTTATCTACAAGGAATAAAAACATTATCAA
>NC_140971.1:84996767-85049267 GCF_056783735.1 Eptatretus burgeri
CCATGATTGGGGTTGGATACAGTACATGTTGCTTGTTACAGGCTTTTTCAGGTGTGGCAGACTGTCCAGTTGAGGTTGAAGGCTCAGAATATGAAATGGAGGCTCATTCGCTTGGGATTTTTTTGAAGAACTTCTTAATGGAGACTTGAGTGGCTGCCTTCATTTTCTGTTTGTTGACCTCCTTGTAACATTTCAGAACATTCTTCATCTCCCTCCACAGTCGGGATCATGTTCATCGAAGATGGCCATGGCTTCATCGACCAATTTGAAACCTTTGACCATGACCTTCATTGTGAGGGTTTTAACAAGCACAACCTCCTCAGCACTTAATTCTGATTCCTCTCTAATGCGCTGCTCCTCCAGAGCCAGAAAATCTTCATTGCTCAGCTCCTCTCTGTGTGAGAGAGGCAAATCCTCAACATCATGCATCTTTGTCGACATCCTCATTTCCCTCCTGCAGGGCCATGTCCACAATCTCTTGCCTTGCTTCGCTGACTTCAGCCTCCATGAAATCTCTGAACTCGATCACTGCCTCAGGCCACAGTTGATGGAGATGAAAGTGTGGCTGGGCATGTGTTTCCAATAAAGTCCAGTTTCATCGAGGTTAAACAGCTGGCTTGGTGTGTAACCTCCATTCGCCATCATCGATTTCAAGACAGCTGGAAAATTTTTGGCAACAGCATAATCTGCAGCACCAGCTTCCCAAGTCATCTTGAGATTGTGGAACGCATGGTGACTCTTGAAGCGCTTGAACCACCCATAACTGGCAGCAAAAGGCACTGGATCATTGGTATCTTTGGTTAGATCACCATACAAACTCCTCGCCTTTTCTTGAATGACCATTCCAGACAATGGCATGTTCTGTTGGTTCTGATGCTCTATACACATGGTCAGCATCTTTGCCATTTTCTCATCAGCATCACACCAAGATCTTGCAGTTCTGATAACACTGAGAATTGTTGCTGTCTGAGCGCTCTTACGGATTTTCTCACAACTGTCATAAATGGTTCTCTCTGTAGAATCGCGAAGTCCCATCTCTCTTTGAATATCAATGATGTGCTCACCTCTATCAAACCGATCTAAAATTTTAATTTCGCTTCCAATGATTAAGACTTTCTTTACTTCTTCTTCACTTGATCATTATCTCCAATGCCACGTGTTACATGATTTGCAGCCATAGTTTCGGTTGCTGTGAGTGAATGACTCGTAAAATATGCCGGAGCACGAACGACTCACTCAGATTGTTGTAGTGTGGCAAAAGCATCCGCTGTGAGTGAATGATTCGCTCAGAATGACGCAGCACAGTTGTTGTTGTCGTATAATTAAATCCACGCTGTAGCGAAAATGCGTTATCAACACATGCTATACGAGGTTACCTGTATTGCGACAATACAAATAATTAGAGGCATTGTAATACATTGTTGTTATTATGGATAAAAGAACAGGAGATTAAATAGATGATTAAAAAACATCGTAATAAGATTAATGAATACGAAATACCTGTTGATCCAGGTTTTCTCTTAGTAGTCCCACAATCCAAAGAGAAAACCTGGATCAACCCCTCTTTGCCTGGTTGCCTTGTCTGACTTTACAGAGAGGACACATAGAAATTACACTTTTCCTTCTAATGCCAATGCCAACGATATCACCCCTCAAAATAAGAACAGGACAACTTCACTCTAATGGGTCCCTGGTTCCAGCAAATATTCTAACCTACACCAACACACGGACCACACTAACTTAAAATACCAGCTAATTTGTACCCCCTCCAATGTAACAGTATGTGCGTATATGTATATCTAAGTAAATATTTCTCTAACAAAAATGAAGAGCATCAATAAATACTTGTACCGCACTTTTTTTCTCTTTTTTTTTATTAAACGAGATGTGAGTTATGTTCTTAATTTTGGTTCTTCCTTCTTTTTTTTTGCAGTTCTCCGAAAGCTCACCATATATGGATTTCCAGAGCCACATATGCAACCAGAGGCAATGGTAAGCTTTGAAAACTGAATTTGAGAGACAGGAAATTGGCAAATTAGTTCACTGCTCAGAGCTGTTTGGTAGGTGTTTTTTGTATTGATCAGTAGAGTTAGTGTTGTGAAGAGAGAAATCAAGTTAAAGTTTATGCATGATGCTTTAAGGTTGAGGAGAATGGTACCGATTGCATGTACGCTTTCTATTTTTCGGTCATTTTATTGCCTATGAGCGGGAGACCTGGTGAAATGGAAACTAGTGAGTATTTGTTGATACAGACCATGTTTTTGACGTTGACATATTACTTATCTTTTTGTGCCTCATAGTCAGGATGGGAATATAAGTGATGAATTTAATTTTGTTTTTTTCATTAGAATATTTGTCAAAGGTCAGCGCTCATGCAGTTCTGTTAAATAAATTTTTGCATGCGTAAAATGGACGTTGACTTAACAAGATGGATGGTGTGGAGCAGGATTGCCAGTCCCTTGAAGCAGATTTGAACTCTCAAGTGGACCAGTGTCAATTAGGTGCAGACATTGTTCCCTTGAGTAATCCGAACATATACAAAGCTCTTTGGCTGGGCAAGCGCGACTAATTGCAAACAAACCGTTCCAAAAAGACATTCTCCAGATGATCACAAGATCGTGAAATGAAATCGGAAACAATTACTCTTTACCCAATGAAATCGCGGGATTTTAGATCAGAATTTCAGTCACCAAATAGGAAACACGCCTCTGCTACCTCGGCTCCTTAAGTTCCGTGCTCTATGCTCAGATTGTCACAGATTTCCATTCGTTTCTTTCCACGACTGCCATGGCTCAAAAAACTCCCAACAAAGAGTTGCCGCTGGATGAGAAGGTCAAGATCATACAGAGTGACAAAATCAAGTCTCAGCGTAACCTCGCAGTTGAGTACGGTGTCAGCAAGTCACAGGTTCAGCGCATCTTGAAGAGAAAAGCCGAAATCATGACAACATAGGAAGAAAATGCCCCAATCAGAAAGAAACGCTTCAAAGTTCAAGAAAATCAGAAGATCAACGAAATGACGTGGTCGTGGTTCAGTCGCGTTCGAGCATTGAATTGTGCTGTCAGCGGTCTGATGATAAAAGAGCATGCCATGAAGTTCGCACGGTCGCTTGAAGTTTCCGAGGTAGATTTCACGGCATCAAACGGTCGGCTTTCCCGATTCAAAGCGCGCCACAACATTAACTCTGCCAAAATTCCTGGGGAATCGGCCTCTGTTCCTCAAGAAGCAGTCGACAACTGGAACGCTCTGTGTCTCGATGTGGTCTTCAGTCTCGACGAGAGCAGGATGTTTTACCGCGCGATGCCAGACAGAACGATCCGTGTTAAAGGGACGGAGTGTAAAGGCAGGAAGCAATCGAAGGAACGTTTGACTGCTGCTTTCCTCGTCAACATGGTCAGTGAATTCCAGAAAACTCTTATCGGGAAATCTGCCCAAGCCTCGTTGTTTCCGCAATCTCGACAAGCATAGTCTCCCGGTCATCTGGAGATCGAACAAGAAGATCTGGATGACGTCAGGTCTCTTCAAGGAGTGGATGCAACTGTTCAACGAATAAATGCAATGGCAGCAAAGAAATGTCATCGTCTTCCTGGACAATGTAACGTGCCACCCCGACCTCGAGCTCTCGAATGTGGAGCTGGTATTCTTTCCCCCGAACACGACTTTGCGTCTCCAACCTCTCGACCAAGGGATCATTCGCGCGATTAAAGCAACGTATAGAAAACAACTCGTACGGACTGTCCTCGCTAAAATGGACCGCTAACAGCCAGGTGACACCGACGCCATGAACGATTTTAAAAAGTGTGTCACTATCTACGATGCCTGCACGTGGATCACACAGGCCACAACACAAGTAATTGCACGTGGATCGCACAGGCCACAGCACAAGTCAGAGAATCCACCGTGAAGTCTTGTTTTGTTCGGTGTGGTTTCGGCGACGACGCGGTTAAGGGTGACAACAAAGAATATATCCCACTCGCCAATCTGCTCAAAAGAATGCAAGAAAATTACGGTTTGACGACATACATGGTTGATGACTACATTAACTGCGATGCAGACATTCCCACGAAATGCGAGAACAATGAAATGAATCAAGTCCATGACGACGTGGTGGCTGAGTTTATCACTGACAACGGTGATGCTAATAACGACAACATTAACGTTGACGACGACGTGCAGGAGCCAATGATTACCATGTGAGAAGTAATGGACTGTATGGCGAAAACAAGGCAGTATCTTCTGTCCAAGAATCTCGGACATTTACTGGACACTGTCGACAAACTACAGAATGGTATTGCTGAATCTGCCGCATCATCCGTGAGGCAGCGCACCCTGGACTCTTTTTCTCATCGTTGCACAATAATAATCAAAATTACTGTTTCCGTGAATACTCCAAAAGACTTTCTGTGAATAATCAAAATTACTGTTTCTTTCTGTCTGTTTCTGTGAATAAAGTACAGTATGTGAATGTGAAATATGATGTGAAATCGTGTACAAACAGTTGTTCCACTTAAGTTATTCAATTTAGGAATTAAATGTATTAAGGAAGTTGTACATCTTTACCTGAAGACCTACCCAAATGGTGAAACCGGCTAAGGGGACCACCCCTCAAGCGGACCACTTTTGACCAAGTCCCTTGGTTTGGTCCAAATGAGGGGATCCACTGTATATTGTATATCTCTTGTCATGCCATTGAATGGGCCCTACGATTAGGGTAATTAAGGAATCTACCATTTGCTTGGTTCATTTTGAGGATCCATATATTGAGATATGGGGTGTTTTTATTCTTGTTTATTTATTACATTCACATTTGCACTGTTTTTGCTTCATGTAATCCTTCCTCCGAACATTTGCCTGTTATTAAATATACCTGGTCTTGGGGTGGATTCCACCTGTTCTGGCTGTCTCGTTTGGTGGTTTCGGGTGGTTGATGTCTGGAAAGCTAGTTCAAACCAGCCTCAGATGGTGTTGATGACCAACTGTTGCTCGGCCTAATTAGATAGGTCACATGCATCTATCTATTGGCGCTCCCTCGGGTTAATTCTGCTGTCCCAATAAGTAGTGTAACATGGCAAACAGACCCAGGAACTTGCTCGGGGCTGTGGACTTTACTGGCGGTTGCGGTCGCATTGACACCACCCACGGGATTCGAACCGTGGACTCGCGACAGTCACAATTTATATATTGTTGCAGAACAGCATAACATATAATTGTGCCATAGATGAAAGTTAATTGAATTATTTCACCAGAGTGTTGCAATCCAGTATTAACATAAAATTGTCAGGCAGCCTTCAACCAGAGATATTGGAGCTGTGTGTGAAAAGTATGTTTTGACTGTTATGCCCAAGTGGCTTGATGAATGTCACCGTGGACCTTGCCAAGATTCTGGAAGGGCTTTGGAATGGCAACAAAACAAGATAAGAGGTGCATCAAAGGCTGCCGTGGCTCAGCTTTGACCACAACTCTTGAGATGAGAGGTACCAGACTGCCATCCTGACCTTGCAAGCAATAAACCATTCCAGCTCAAAGCTGAAACAAGGCTTGCTGACAGTTTGCAAAAGATATAAAATGAGTCCTCAGTTTGCTTCAGACAGGAGGGAGGCAACATGTAAAGGCCCTGTCACACCTTGACGATTTAGCCAGCATATGCCGACGTATGAAAAATTTTTCAATTACGCTGACACACGTTGAATACGTTATGGGTAAGTTTGGTATATGTCGTAGTATGCTGACATCCGTCGTAGTACGCTGGTATACGTCGTAGTACGCCGAGCTGTCGACAAATTTTAACATGCTTGAAATTTTTCAACGTATGCCAGCGTATGACTCACACGTTCCGCATATGCTGGCCATAAATTGTAGGCACGTTACGCGATCGTTGACACACGTCGGCACACGTTACTTGTAAGTTACTCATAAGTCGAAACACGTCGAGGTAATGTTTAGCCATTAGCGTCAGTGTTCCAGTCTCCATGGTTTTTTTTGTTTGTTTGTTTTTTTCTTCGGCATGACGGTGATGTTGACACTTCGATTTATAGTGCGGTTATAATATAATATAATTAATAGGCTGCCGCTCAACGACTTAAATCATAACCGCACTAGAAATCGAAGTGTCAACATCACCGTCATGCCGAAGAAGAAAAAAAAAAATCATGGAGTCTGGAACACTGACGGGTTCCTCCTGTGTGAACCCCATTTTTATATACCAATTCCCCTAAACGCTGCCAATACACCATTTAATTATACTGTAGCTGTAAGTTAGTAACACGTTCAGTAAGTTCTGTGGTCGTCCGGAAGACGTCAAATACATCTACATACGTCAATGTGCGTTGGAGATACGTTACACATAGGTTCAAAGCATGTTACTCGTAGGTTAGAAATAAGTTTCGGGTATGCTAAAATTACCTCGACGTGTTTCGACTTATGAGTAACTTACAAGTAACGTGTGTCAACGATCGCATAACGTGCCTACAACTTATGCCAGCGTATGCGGAACGTGTGCGTCATACGTTGGATACGTCGAAAAATTTTCAACATGCTGAAAATTTGTCGATGTACTCGGCGTACTACGACGTATGCCAGCGTGCTTCAGCGTGCTCTTAACGTATACAAAACTTACCCATAACGTATTCGACGTGTGCCAGCGTATTCGGCAAATTTTTCATACGTCGGCATACGCTGGCTAAAACGTCAAGGTGTGACAGCGGTTTGACACTTCGATGTCTAGTGCGGTTATGATTTGAATCGTCGAGCCGCAGCATTTTAATAGGCTACGCCACGTGATCGTCGGCGATATGCTGCCGCGCTATGCATAAGTTAGAGTATCGTTGGGCATAGGTTGTGAACGCCGACAACACGCTCAGCATTCGTTGGTATAAGTTATCTATATGTTATCGAAACGTTCTGTGTACATTACTAATACATTATGCATACGTCCAACTTGTTATGAATACGTCCAAAACTCGAAAAAAACATCAATAGTTCAGCGTACGCCAGCGTTTTACATACATTTTGATACCTTTCATACGCTGGCTAAAACGTCAAGGTGTGACAGGGCCTTAAACTGAGAGAAGAAACTACTGTGTACTGCATTTCTTGTGGCAGAATTTATTTTTTAAACTGACTCATCCAGTAAAGAGGGAATCGAGAGAATTTTGTATGCGAACCAGGACTGGTTCAATGACTCCAAAGCCCTTACTTAAATGAACCAACTTCACCCCAATGGTTGTTCGAACCTACTGGTTGGTATACTCCTTGAATCTGCTGCCCTGCTGTTGTCTCGGAGACTACTTTAAAGCAGGCATCTCCTTGCTGGCTGCATTGTGAAGGCAGCCTGCCTGTTCCTTCCCTCTCTCCTCACCTGCTGCCAGTATGCATTGTCCTACACAGTGTGCAGTCCCAAATTCAACATCTCACACAACTTGATCTGAGGACTCAGGTTTATCTGCATACTTCGGTGAGACAAAGCTTTACTCTCTGAAGACTTTTGCCACATGACCGGCCTGTCGGATTCATCCTCTGCACACCCACTGGACAAGATCTGTTTTGAACGTGTTCACAGCCGACCCTTCATCCATTTGTAACCTGCTAAGGTTTATGTTACAAACTGGTTACCTGAGATAAATTACCCCCTCAAAGGTCATGATTCCATTCAAAGTTGATTTGTAATCTGTGACATTTGTACTCCATTACTTTGGGGTCAGGTTAGATCTTTGACCTACTACAGGTACCATGTAAACCTGTACTAACCTGTTCCATGGACGGTTTGTCGGCGACTAAACCGTCTCCCCCACCAGCTTTTTTAGTGAGGAGGGTGTTTGGATATGGACACCCAGCAGGATTAAAAACAAAACCTGACAAAGGGCAGAGGAGCTCCTTGTGAGCCAACGGCCATCCATATCTAGTGCCCAACTGTGTCTGCGGACGTCCTCCTGCAGTTGGGTTACTTTTTATTAGGAGGGTGGTGGCAGGATTTGCACTCCTGCCACCGTAAAACCCTTCATTCCGCAAAACACAAAAACGCAAAAACATCTGAAAACCCACTCCGTGGGAGTACCTCCTGTATATACAAATATGTATATGTATTTTTTTTTCGCAGTGCAGCTCACTGGATGACGGGATTGGGGCAAACCCTTCGGGACCCCCAATCTTTGATGATAGGAGGGAAACCACGGGGTAACGTTCCTGGGTAAGATTCCGGGAGAGTGTGTCAGAGTGGTGCTGAGGTGTCGTCCACCAGACGGCGGTCTCCTTGGGTTAACCTGAGGCGGTCCCTTCGGGTGGGTGCCTGGAATGTCCTATCCCTAAGAGAAGATGATCACCTGTCTCTGTTATCATCTGAGCTCAAGCGTTTGGACATCGGTATTGCAGCACTCTCTGAGGTTCAGAGACCGGATTGCGGCGAGATAATGGTGGGTGGTTACACCTACTATTGGTCTGGTCGCTTTGATGGTTACCATACTCAAGGAGTTGCTGAAGCTGTGTCCAATAAGCTGACCCCAATGATAATTGAGGCAACACCGGTCATCGAGCGTATTATGAGACGAAGGATTCATCACTCCTTGGGTGTCATTTCACTGGTCTCTGTCTATGCTCCGACTGAGGCGAGTGATCTCACCGTGAAGGATGCATTCTAAGCCACGCTTGAGTCTGTGGTTGATCAGTGCCCCAGACGAGATACACTTCTCGTCATGGGGGATTTCAATGCATCGACTGGAACTGATAGGGATGGTTATGAGACATGTGTTGGTCCCCATGGGTCAGGAACTATGAACCAGAATAGCACTAAGTTGCTTGACTTTGCAAGAAGTCATGGACTTAGGGTGGCTGGTTCATGGTTGCGGCACCCACAAGCTCATCGCTGGACTTGGGATTCCAATGCTAGCGGTGTGGTAAAGGAGATTGACCATGTCCTCATTGATGGTCGCTGGAGGATGATCCAGAACTGCAGGGTCAACCGGAGTGCTCAGTTCCTCAATACTGACCACCGGCTTGTTGTAGCAACTCTAAAGCTGCACCTTAAATCCGGAAGATTTAATCCTAGCCTCGGCTGTATGTTGGCAAGCTCAAGGATGAGTGGGTAGCTGAGGAGTTTGCGAACAGGCTGAGTGGAGATTTGGGGGGTCTGAGTGCTTTGGGGGGGTCCTGAAGAGTTGTGGAGTGCCTTCAAGACCACCGTCCTTGATGTTGCCGGTGGATGTCTTGGAACTCACCGCAGGGCAAAGAAGAATTTTGTCTTTCAAGGGACACTGGATACCATTGGCCAGAGTCGCAGGGCCAGGCTGAATGGCAGAGCTGAGCTGTTCAGGGAGCTGAGGCGTAAAACCGTATGTGCACTAAGAGTGGACAAGGAGGCCTATGTGCGAAGAATCTGAGGGGGTAGCACATCACCTGTGGACAGGTGATTCTCATCCCGCTTACAGGGGAACTCGTGCATTGCGTTCATCCAAGCCCATCCCTCGGAGCACTGCAGTTAGAGCAGAGGGTGGTCGGCTCTTGACAGAGGAGTCTGAAGTGAAGGCCCGCTGGGCCGGTTACTTTGAGCGGTTGTAACAGGCTGATCCACCAGCTGTCAAGTTGGACATCAAGAGTGTTACAATCCGTGTTGCTGACCCTCCAATCAACTGTGGTCCACCTTCGCTTGTGGAAACACAGGCTGCGGTGAACCAGTTGAAATGGGGTAAAGCTCCAGGGATCTGTGGCATCCATGCTGAACTTCCCAATGTTGGTGGAAATGATGCACTCGTGTCATTGCATGCAGTTTTGTGCTCTGCCTGGAACACAGGCATCATCCCAACTGACTGGAAGAGGGGCCTTGTTGTCCCTCTCTGGAAAGGGAAGGGTGATCGCCAAGACTGCAACAACTACCGAGGGGTGACGCTGCTCTCAGTGCCGGACAAGGTCTTTGCTCGGATAATTCTTGATAGGGTTGACCACCATCTGCTTGAGCACCAGCGTCCAGAGCAGTCAAGCTTTACACCAAAGCGGTCAACGATTGACCGTATTCTTGCTCTTCGAGTCCTCATCGAACGCAGACAAGAGTTTCGGCAGGGGCTGCTTGCAGCCAATGTTGATCTTTGTAAAGTGTTTGAGTCAGTGAATCGGGATGCCCTCTGGAGGATTCTTGGTCTTCGTGGGGTGCCACCAAAACTGATCGATCTGATGACTGAACTCTACTCTGGTACTGAGAGTGCTGTGAAATGTGATGGTACCATCTCTGACTTATTTCCAGTTGTTACGGGAGTTTGTCAGGGGTGTGTACTGGCCCCTACACTTTTCAGCACTTGTATGGATTGGATTCTTGGGAGGATGTCGGAGAGATCAAGCTGCAGTGCATCGTTTGGGAATGTCAAGATCTCGGACCTTGATTTCGCAGATAATGCAGTCATCTTTGTGGAGACTTCAGATATTGTTGCGAATTCGTGCCCGCCGACGTGCGAACGGCCACGTAACTCGAATTGCGGCATGTCGCCCACCAGACGGACAATTCTGTCGTAACCCTCTCGAACCAACACCGGGAGCTAGTCACATGTGAGCCTTTCGACCTCACCACAATCGTGCCAATCGGCCATCCGCGTAGGGTAGGGTTGTTCGCCAAACTCGACCTACCAAAGTACCCACGCGCATGGTTAACCGGGCGATCATACCTCGCCACAGGTCGACTCCGGACACGAGCTGCTTGGGCGGCCCGTTCCGTACTATCGGGATAACCGAGCGGTGTTATCGTCGACCTGGATGGTTCAGATTAATTACCGGGATATTGAACCCACTATGAACCCCTTACGTGATGCAAGATGGAGATTCAAATAGAGAAAAGACGAAGTGAAACGGGCACAGTTCAACAAGCAAGCATTTTATTACGCGACACACGGAAAGCACGTATATACAGCCATACACAAAAAGCAAAGGCAAGAAGAAAACAGTTGACACCGACCTAACGCGTACACACGGCGACACTTACACAGTTTTACTTCACAGACGGCGCCAACACACATTTACACAAAAGCAAAAGAAGGAAGCCACCCTCACAGACAACGAGGCAGACAGGCCCATAGGCCAAATGTGCGCGGGACCTCAAGGAGCGGCCAGGTCCGCGAGACCGGGGAGGTCTTACCCACGTCCTCGTGACGCGTTGGCGGGCAAGCCGCAAAATATCCGCGCCGCTGTGCCCCGAGTCCGTGCCCCTGGCTTGCTCGTTGGCACCACGTTTGGGGTGGGGGAGGAACGGGGGCCCCCTTTGCACTATCTCAGCGCGGCAAAGGGGAAATTGTTGATGCCCTGGGGGAGAGGAGTGGCTGGCTGGCTTGGGTCCCGCGACGAGACGAGCGATCCCCCACACCGCAACCTCGTTGCCGACCGCCATCCTCCTTGCCTCGGACCCGAGCTTCCTTGCCCCGACCCGCCACCTGCAGCTCCACCGCGCGCACTCCCCTTCTTCCAGCTCAACTCTCAACTCCGCTCCCCAATGCTCAACGCTCCACGCTTCTCGCTTCTCTCACCAGTTCCACATTCTCCTCGCGAGTCGCCTTGCGCTCGTCTCTTTATAGCGCTCAGGAGGCGCTGATATGCAAATTCCCGGATCAGAACGTGATTGGAGGCGGGGCCACACCGCCCCACCCCACCACCCGGTCAGCCATTGGTCGGGCAAAAATGGGCATGAACCTCCCCTGATCCTAAAATTTGCACAGACGGACATGGACGGAATTCACCTACATGCGCCTGGAGGCGGGGCCAAGCCGCTTCGCGCTTGCCCATTGGACAGAGGGGAAGTGGGCGTGAAGCATTCCTGATCCGCGGATCGACGCGTTCGGCCTCCATGGCCGAACGGCTCCGGGAACACGACGTTTGGTGTTGACTGGTGGTGCTTGGGAATGTCCGTAGAAGCGATGATGTGGGATGAAGTTGTGAAGGTAAAGGTGAAGGTGGTGGTGTTTGCGAATGGTTGTAGAAGCGATGATGTGGTAGCGTAGGTGGGGGAGGTGGCATCGTTGTAGTGTGGTTGGCGCTGTGGTGGGGATGGCGTGGTTTTGAGATGCTGTTTGTTTTAAATAAAAGATAGAACAGAAAAATGGCGATCTCAAAGCGTCGCAGCCCGGATGGATCACATAAATTCCCTCTATACAACGGGTTTGGGCTAACTACACATGTACTTTTACAGCGATATCTCACCTGAGGGCCCTTTATGGTGTAATGCGAATTTCCACAACCGTAACAATATCCTTTTGGGGGCCCTCGAGGTGCTGAATGTGAAGTCGGAGCCCCTGGGATTATGGGTTTCTTGGGTCAAAACTAAGATCCAGGCTTTCAATGACATCTTGGATGCTGCTGTCCTGTCTGTGTCTGGTTGTGGTGAGGATGTTGAGGTCGTAGGGAGATTCACTTCCCTTGGCAGTGATAATCATGTCTCTATGGGCTGAGTCAGAGGTCAATAGACATCTGGCTCAGGCCTGGGGAGCTATGGATTCACTGGATCATGGGGTGTGGCGCTGCCGCTACCTGTGCGGGATGACGAAAGTCTGAGTCTTCAGGTCCTTGGTGCTTCCAGTCTTGCTCTATGGATGTGAGACTTGGACTCTGACCAAGGATCTGAGACGGAGACTTAATTCCTTTACCACCAGGTCTCTTTGGAGAATCCTTGGCTATCGCTGGTCGTATTTTGTGTCCAATGAGCGGTTGCTGAGATAGACTCGGATGAGATTTGTTACCTGCATAGTCCATGAGCGTCAGTTGCGGCTGTATGGACATGCGACGGAGCCTCGTGAGTGGAGGATGCCAATGGGCCAACCACGTGCCTCGTGGTTGCAGCAGGTTGACCGGCATCTCAAGGAGATGGGGATGGGTCTCGCATCTGCCTGTGGGGTGGCCAGACGGAGGCCCCTGGAGTACTGGTGGAAAGTGCACGCAGCGACGCGCTGTTCTGGCACATGCTCCCATGCCTGACTTTGGGGATTCTTGGGAAAGTTATTATGGGGTTCTTTTAATTGATATTATTGTTTTAAATGTCGACAGTAGGGTTTAATTAATGCTACTTATAAAAGATCTTTTTGAATGTTCGTTTCACCGGTGAAATAACAAACGGTCATATTTTTGTCCTTATATATTTTATACCGTGACCCCCTCCGGGTAACTGGTGCACTCGCTTTGTTGCTTCGAGGTGGACACGTAATATAAATTTGTCCCAGGAAACGACTGTGTCTGTGTCTGTGTCTGTGTCTGTGTCTGTAGTTATATCGGTTATATCGAAAACTTCTAAAATTAGCTGAAGGATTAGAAGTTTCATGAAAATTGGTGTGTGTGTGTGTGTGTGTGTGTGTGTGTGTGTGTGTGTGTGTGTGTGTGTGTGTGTGTGTGTGTGTGTGTGTGTGTGTGTGTGTGTGTGTATGTGTGTGTTTGTATATATATATATATATATATATATATATATATATATATATATATATATATATATATATATATATATATATATACACATATACATACTTTCCAACATTTCCCAACGGTAAGTTCAGGGTCGGACTCCAAAGCATCCAAGATGCGACAGAAGGTGCGGCAGATGGAATACGTTCTGAACGTTGAAATTACCTCTTGGTCGAGTGGTTGAATCAGGGAGGTGGTTTTGGGTGGCAGGTAGATGACCTCGACATTGGGATGGGCCAACTTCAGCACCTCAGGGTGGCCAGGAGCATGTCCACCAGCAGGAGGACATTGGGGGAGAGGTTCTTTTTTTGCCAGTTACCTATCCATTTGAAGGATGTAACAGTTGTGGAACTAATCCAGAAAGATGGCAGTTGTTACCCATGCCTGTTTGTTGGCCCTCCAATATACGATACAGCATCATTCACTTCATCATGCAGTCTCCTTTGGTGTTGGCACAAAAGTTTTCATGGGCATTTTTTCCAGAACAGGCCAGTATTGTCTGCATTGAACACCTGCTCTGGTACATACACCTTCTCCTTGATGAGCTGCGTGAGTTGAACACGGAAACTTTCAGCTGCCTCCTGGTCCACAGAGACACGCTCGCCTATCAGCTTCACATTGTGGACACCGTACCGCTTCTTGAAGTTGTCAAACCATCCCCTGCTAGCTCAGAAAGGACTGGGGTCACTCGTATCCGCATCACTAAGCACATCACTCGTTCTCGCATCACTCATGTTTGCAGCACCACCTCTGCTGACAAGATAATCGTACATGTGCTTTGCCTTTTTGTGAGTCAGAGGTTCACTTAAAGGCACGTTTTTCTGGGCATTGTTCTCAAACCACACGTTCAATGCCTTATCCATTGCTTTGATGTGAACGTCCCTGACCTGGGTAACCACCTTGGTGCTGGGTACTGTGCTCGCTGCGATGCTTTCACGAATTGCCTTCTCGTTTTTTTTATGTTAGGAAAGTTGACTCATTCACGCCATCATGCCTGCCCACAGAGGCCACACTCTTACCGCTCCAGATTGAGTCTCAGGCTCATGACTTTTTTTCTGCTTCTTGGGAGTGGATACATCTCCTGCACTACTCTTGTGCTTAAGACCCATTTTTGAACAATAAGCACAAAAGGTCCAAGAGCACAAAGAATCACAGCAGGTCAAAGCAGTGGGATGAGAAAATAGAATGAGACCCAGGACAGGTCAGGTCAAGTCAGGTATGGGAGCATGCGCCAGAGCAGCGCAACGCTGCGTCCCCTTTCCGCCAGTACTCCAGGGGCTTCCTTCTGGCCATCCCCATCTCCTTGAGATGCTGATCAACCTGCTGCAACCATGAGGCACATGGTCGGCCCATTGGCCTCATCCACTCACGAGGCTCCCTCACTGAGAGAATCTGGTGAGCAGGATCACCGTCAGGAAACTGAGCCACATGTCCATACAGCATCAGCTGATACTCATGGACCACAGAGCTAACAAATCTCATTTGACTCTCTTTGCAACCGCTCGTTGGACACAACTCTGACCAGCGATAGCCAAGCATTCTCTGAAGAGACCTGGAACAAAAGGAGTTCAGTCTCCATCTCAGATACCTGGTCAGAGTTCAAGTCTCATATCCATAGAGCAAGACTGGAGCACCAAGGACCTGAAGACTCAGAGTTTCATCCTCCTGCACAGGTACTGACAGCACCACACCCCATGATCCAGTGAATCCATGACTCCCCAGACCCAACCCAGAAGTCTATTGACCTATGACTCCCAGCCAGCGGAGACATGAATATCACTGCCAAGAAAATTGAACCTCTCCATGACCTCAACATCCACACCACAAACTGGTACAGACAAGATAGCAGCATCCAAGGTGTCAATGAAAGCCTGGATCTTACTTTTGACCCGGAAAACCTGTAATCGCAGCGGCTCCGACTCCACATTCAGCATCTCGAGGACCAGCAACAGGATATCCAGAGTCTCTGCAAAGATGACTGCATCATCTGCGAAATCAAGTTCAGGGATCTTGATGTTCCCAAACGATGCACCGCAGCTTGAGCTCTCCGACATATTCCCCAGAATCCAGTCCATACAAGTGCTGAAAAGTGTGGGGGCCAGTACACACCCCTGATGAACTGCAGTAACAACTGGAAATAAGTCAGACATGGAATCACCACATATCACAGCACTCTCATTACGAGAGTAGAGTTCAGACATCAGATTGATCAGGTTTGTTGGCACCCCACAAAGACCGAGAATCCTCTCGAGGGCATCCCGATTCACTGATCCGAACGCTTTGCAAAGATCAAGCTGGGCTGCATGCAGCCCCTGCCCAAACTCTCATCTGTGTTTGGTGAGGACCCGAAGAGCAATGACACAGTCAATCGTTGACCTCTTTGGTGTAAAGCCTGACTGCTCAGGGTGCTGGTGCTCAAGCAGATGGTGGTGAACCCTATCAAGCATGATCCGAGCAAAGACTTTGCCTCGCACTGAGAGCAGTGTCACCCCTCAGTAGTTACTGCAGTCTTGGCGATCACCCTTCCCTTTCCAGAGAGGGACAACAAGGCCCCTCTTCAAATCAGTTTGGATTATGCCTGTGTTCCAGGCAGAGCACAGACTTGCATGCAACGACATGAATGCAGAATTTCCACCAGCCTTGAGAAGTTCAGCATGGATGCCACAGATCCCAGGAGCTTTACCCCATTTCAACTGGTTCACCGCATTCTGTGTTTCCACAAACGAAGGTGGATCACTGTTGATTGGAGGGTCAGCAATAGGGTTAGTAACACTTCTGACATCTAACTCAATAGCTGGTGGGTCAGCATGGTAAAGCCGCTCAAACCGGCCCAGCGGGCCTTCACTTTGGACTCCTCTGTCAAGAGCCTACCACCCTCCACTCTAACTGCAGTCCACCAAAGGATGGGCATGGAGGAACGCATTGCACAAATTCCCCTGGAAGCAGTACTTGAATAATTTCATAACATGTGACGCGCTACCCCCTAACAGATTCCTCACACATTGGCCTCCTTGTCCACCCTCAAACTGCACATGTACAGTTTTATGCCTCGACTCTATGAGCAGCTCAGCTCTGCCATTAATCCTGGCCCTGCGTCTCTGGTCAATGGTAGCCAGTGTCCCTTGAAAGACAAAATTCTTCTTCGCCCTTCGGTAAGTTCCAAGACATCCACCAGCAACATCAAGGATGGTAGTCTTGAGGGCACTCCACAACTCTTCAGGGTTCCCCAAAGCACCCAGAACCCGCAAAATCCCCACTCAGCCTGTTCGCAAACTCCTCAGCTACCATCTCATCCTTGAGCTTGCCAACATCCACCCTAGGCTGAGATGGTACCATTCTCCTGGATTTAAGCTGCAACTTCAGAGTTGCGACAACAAGCCTGTGGTTGGTACTGAGGAACAGAGCACTCCGGTATACCCTGCAGTTCTGGATCATCCTCCAGCGACCACCAACAAGCACATGTTCAATCTCCTTTGCCACACCACCAGCGTTGGCATACCAAGTTCGGTGATGAGTCTCGGTGCTGAAACCAGGAACCAGCCACCATAACTCCATGACTTCTTGCAAAGTCAAGGAAATTCGTGCTATTCTGGTTCACAGTTCCAGACCCATGGGGACCAACAAATGTCTCATAACCATCTCTCAGTGCCATTCAACACATTGAAATCTGCCAAGAATGGAAGAGTATATTGCCTGGGGCACTGGTCATCCACAGACTCGAGCGTGGAATAGAATGCATCCTTCACGTTGAGATCACTCATCTCAGTCGGAGCATCTACTGAGACCAGGGAAACACCCAAGGAGTGACGAATCCTTCGTCTCATAATGCGCTCATTGACTGGTGTTATCTCAATTGGCATTGGCGTCAGCTTATTGGACACAGCTCCAGCCAATCCTTAGGCATGGTAACCATCAGAGTGACCCGACCAATAGTAGGTGTAACCACCTGCCATGATATTGCCACTATCCGGTCTCCAAACCTCAGAGAGTGCTGCAATACTGATGTTCAAATGTTTGAGCTCAGATGATAACAGAGACAGGTGAACATCCTCTCTTGAGGATGAGACAATCCAGGCACCCACCCGAAGGGATCACCTCAGATTAACCCAAGGAGACCGCCGTCTGGTTGGCCACATCTCAGCATCACTCCGGCACACACCACCGCAATCTGACCCAGGCAGTTTACCCCATGCTTTTCATCCTATCATCAGGTAGCGGGGGTCCCAAAGGCTTTGCCCTAATCCCGTCATCCGGTGAGCTGCCCTGCGAAAGGCAGCAGCACAGGAGGTACTCTCACAGAGTGGGTTTTCCGTTTTCGCTGCATTTGTAGATTTTGCGTATTGAAGTGTTTTACATTGGCCTGAGTGCAAATCCTGCCACCAACTTCCTAAAAAAAAGTAAGAACTCCAGGAGGACATTCACAGACACAGTTGGGCACGATATATGGATGGCTGTTGGCTCACAAGGAGCTCCTCCGTCCTTTGACAAGTTTTGCTTTTAATCCTGCTGGGTGTCCCTATCCAAACTCCCTCCTCACCAGAAAACCTGGTGGTGGAGACGGTTTAGTCACGGCCAACCCGACCATGAAACAAGTCAGTACAGGTTTACATGGCACCTGTGGCCAGTCACAGATCTAATCTGGCCTGACCTTACAATAAAGGACATGCTGCACATAAGTACCCAGCACATGCTGCATGTAAGTAGCTGTGCGGGCGTTGTGGGTATATGGATGAGATTATTGGCGGAGGATGAGTTATGCGCACGTAGAAGTGCTTTATGCGTGGTTTGTGGGAGATGGTTTTCGTGCCGTTTTTTGCACTGTTTGGTGGGAGATTGTTTATGCCTGGTTGGAGGTGTTTTATGTGCTCCGAGTGGGAGATTGTTTTTGAACTGTCTTTTTTTTTTTGTGTGTGCGGCTGGTGGCAAATGGTTGATGCTCCCGCAAAAAAAACTGTGAATAGCGGAAGCACAGGGGCCGCAAATGTAGAAGCAGGTCACATTTCCTAAATTGCGAATATGCGGGGTCGGCGAATATCGAATCCCCTAATGTCATGGTTCCCCAGTATATATATATATATAACATATATTTAATTTTGATTCCCAGCATCATGAACTGTGTGTGCTCATATGGGAATGACAAATAGTCCAAGCTTCACCCAATGTATAAACAAATGGTATCACACTTGCACTGTGCAATTTATGGCAGCATGACCGACTCTGCACACTTTGTCATTTTCTTTGTGCAGGAATTTCTGAATGCAATATTTGGACGAACAAGCCAGTTCCTGGACTGCTGTGAGTGATTATATTTGCCGTTCTTCATTGACTCGGTGTTGTTGAAAATTCAGATACAAAAGCAATTTGTGGTTTTCATGTTAACAAAAAATTTACGAGTGGTGTAGAAAATTCCACTTACATTTGAACGATATCTTTGGTTTGCTTTGCCGTTCTCCTTTTCACCTGTCCAGTCAGTACTCCAGGCTTGATGAAAGTTCTTTGGATAAAAATACCGATTATACTTTATTAACTTGCCTCTCATTGCTATTCCCAGTTTTATAAACACAAGTTTATTCACAAAGTGATTCTGATCATCATATTGATCGTGGTAATGATCCTCATTGTTGCTGTCACACCTTGTCCGCGAGTTGATCCCAAAGAAGATTACCGGGTGTAGTGTGCAGGCTTCCTTTGGAGCACGGCTGTCGGGAGCGTCTGGAGAAATCCATCATTCTCTGCACCAAAGTGGTGGGTGCCTTGTGTGGTGGAGACATTGGCACGAGTTGCTGATAAGCAAAGCTGAGCAATAGCCCTTTTACATTTAAAAAAATAAAAAAATCCTGCTTTACTTCTCTGAACTGGAAATCTGTCTCCGTTAGTGTGTGAAGCTGGCTATTTGTTGTTCCTTCTCTCTACATTTAATATCACTTTGGTGGTTATCTTTTGAAATCGCTTATTTGATTATGGTAATGGGAAGTAGTGTGTCCTGTTCTACCAATTCTGATTCTGACGTGCAGAGTGTCGGTGCTGCCGAAGCAGTTTATCGGCAAGGAATATACCTGGTGGTTTGTCATTGCCTTCCCCGCAGTAGTTAGGGCAGGAATTTAGGATTTGTTTATGGTGCTGGCGATGGCTCGCCGACTCGAGACGAAGGCCACAGTGGTATCTTTAACATCCATCAACTAATGCTGGCAGACGGGCTGCCCAGCTTAACGTCCATCCGAGGGATGACACACACATTGATGAATCTGCGTGCCTGTGAAACACCGGGATGACAGTTTATAGCTGGGCCGAGATTCGAATCCTGGCCAGCCAGCGTAGAGGTGAGTGTTCGTACATCTTGGCCATCCTGCCAGCCCTCTTATACCAATAGGGACCTTCTATTTAATACATATGTAAAAATAGTGAAACCTATGACACGTACATCTCGAAATTGTGTGAATGTCGACATTGCTTCTCATTGCTATTCCACAGTTTTATCAATACAATGCATGTGATTTACATAAGAAGGGAAATGAAAGCAACAGCTTGACAGCTAAATCTACTTGATGTTTGTGTAAATCTGATGACACTTTCATGAATGTGATGACGCGAAGCTGCAAGAATGAATGTTCAAAGCAAGGCTTATCTCGAACATCTGGATGCTCACTCATAAACTTGAGGTCGTGGTAGTCGTGTTTCAACATGGCACAGTACTGCTTCACTTGATGCACTTTTAAACAAATTGAGGCTCTTAGATTGAGAGATGGATCACAAAGAGAGAGAGTGGAGGGTCAAGTACTGAGAATACGGCTCTGGGGATAAGGGGAATATGGGACAAAGGGACAAACAGGTTCAAGTCAGGACAAAGAAAATTGTAAGTTGTTCAGCCATTATAAATCTCCACCTGGCCGCAAACATCGGCGTTTTCTGAATGTCTCAGTCATTTCCGAGATTCGTGTTAACGACTGATGATACAATTCGAATCGCTATGTCCGGTCATTTGTACATAACATTACTGTGACACTTGATTTCTGAAACTTCAGTTCGTCTACGTGAAGACAGAGAGATGTGGAGACAAGGTTAAAGTAGCAAAGCCATGGAAAAGGGTGTGTCGATGATCACTTCGAGACGTAGAAACATAAGAATAAAAAGGCTGAACGACTCGAACAACACGACCATGAGTTGCAGTAGCACCAGACGTCTGGTGGAAAGTCATACTTCACTGTCCTGCAGATTAGTTCATTCGTGCACTTGGATCAGCCAAGACAAGACTCCACCTTTGGGTTGATCACAGACAAAATAAATCCTCGTTTTTTTTTCTTTTATTTTTGTTTTTTTTGCTTATTGTTTTCTTTCTAGACTGTGTATGACTTGGCAAATTTGAACCTCGTTTTTCAGGGGGTTTATTGTGAATCGAGCTATGGACATGGGATGCTCTGTTAGTGGATACAGCAAACTATCCTGTGAGCTCTTCGTCAATTTGCTGGATAGACCGGGAGCCAGTGACCAAAATTATAGTTCCATTTACATTGCTTGCTGACAAAGGTTTGACTATACTGTATATATATATATATATATATATATATATATATATATATATATATATATATATATATATATATATATATATATATATATATTTTTTAATGTTAGCCTGGCCCGAGGTGGTCATCACCTGGGTGGCAGTGCAAAAACTCCAGGTGGACATAAGGTAGCAGCAGCAGCATCTTTAACATTAAGGTGCATTTTCACTTTCTGACTGCGTGTGCGTGAGAGGAGCGTACTATACCAATTCTCAGTGTGAGAGGGGTATACGTATACCGTTTTGCACTCCAGGAATGCCATTTGCAAGCTTTTGGCTCAAAATGACTTTTGTTCCTGAAACCTCGACTCATTTGCATTCCAAAACACCAAACAGCATTAAATTCTGCTCACTGCTCATTCAAAACACCAAGAGCTACATCGCGACAGCGCATTGTTATGAGGTCTATAACTCGGCAATCCCATGTCATAGAGAGACGTGGGAGACCTCATTCGACTCGGGGCAGTCCCGGTTTACCCTGTGGACCCATATCCTTGTTTGTTTGTTTGTTTGTTTTGTATACAATGTCGAGGATCGTATGAGAGCTAACACATAGAACATACAACAAGGGGAGCAGGAGATAAGAGGGGTGGGAGAGGGAAGGACAAAACAGGGGGAAACATTTTTAACAGAGACATTCGGAGATCTGTGGAAGGGAGAGGGATGTGGCGGGGAACACGGTGTATACATGATGGACACGACAGGGACTTTGAGGAAGGAAGGTAGAGAATTTTGATGGAGGTCGGTTTGGGATGGATTAACGGGGGTAGAAAAGATCATGATTTTGGATGGGGGACGATAAGAGATGGTGGTGAACAGCTGTTTTGATGACCTGGAGGGAAGAACGGGATTGAAGAGTGTTGGAGTTTGTTCCAAAGGCATCAAAAAAGGAATGGAAGGGTGAAGGTGAGCAGTGATTCTTGATTTTGGTTGTTTTACCAGAAGGGGGTTGTTGGTGGACCATGAACGCCCTGCAGAAATATAGGGGGGGACATATCGCATTCAGAGCAGTTGGGGTGGGGGGACCGGAGAGGAGACGGTCGGGGGATTCTTGACAATCTTACCCAGATCCAGGGATTCTTAACAATTATACACTATTTTTTTTTTTTTTTTTTTTTTTTGTATACCTTGGTCGAGGCTCGTATGAGAGCTAACACACAACTCACAGCAAGGAGGCATGAGACAAGAGGGGCGGGAGTGGAAGGGACAAAACAGTGGGGAACAGACACATTAGGTGAACTGTGGAAGGGAGAGGGATGGGGATGGGATGGGGAACATGGGGAACATGGCGAAGAGAAGATGGACATTTCAGGGACTTTCAGGAAGGAAAGTAGGAGAAATGAAGGAAGTGGGCTTGGGTGGATTATCGGGGGTAGAAAAGATCGAGGATTTGGATGGGGGAAGATAAGAGGTGGTGGTGAACAGCTGTTTTGAAAGCCTGGAGGGAAGAATGGGAAAGAATAGAGTGAGGAAGTTTATTCCAAAGGCGGGAAAAAAGAGGAATGAAAGAGTGAAGATGAGCAGTGATTCGTGATTTTGGTAGTTTTACCAGAAGGGGGTTGTTGGCGGACCTTGAGCGCCCTGTGGAAATGTGGTGGGGACAAATCGCAGAGAGAGCAGGGGGGGCACGGCTGGAGAGGAGTCGGTAGAAGACAGAAAGACCACCGACCAACCTGCGGTGATTGAGTGAGAGGCCCAAAGACTCAGCTTCATTCCGGGAGATGCCGATGATCTTAAATGCCCTGGTTTCGACAGCGTGAAGCCGAGAAAGGTGGGAGGCAGGAGCACCAGCCCAGAGGGGAGAGCAGTACTCCATCAGGCTACGGACAAAAGCTTTGTAAGTGGTCAGGAGCTCAAGAGGGCCGAGGAAGGACTTAGCACGACGGAGGATTCCCAGTCGGCGACTGGCTTTTGAGGCGAGGTTGGAAATGTGACTTTCCCAGGAAAGGTCATGGCAGATAGTGAGACCTAGAAGCTTGAAAGAAAAGACTTCTTCCAGAGGATTGTTGAGAAAGTGGATGGGGGGTTTTGTAAACGGTCCTTTCGAAGAGACATAGTGAGAGTGTGAGATTTGTCTGGATTGAAAGACATGTTCCACGTGTTGGACCAGTTTGTGATTTTATCCAGATCTGCAGTGAGCGAAGAAGCTGCTGCTTGCCGGTCTGAGGGATGACAGATGGTACGGCAGAGGGTGGAGTCGTCGGCAAAGAGAAATAGAGGATTTTCCAGAGAGTCCGAGAGATCATTGATGAAAACCAGAAAAAGAACAGGGCCCAGAACGCTACCTTGAGGAACTCCAGCCTGCACAGGAAGAGGGGATGAAAGAACTTATTATAAAAGAACTTATTTATAGTTATAGTGTAGTAATTATACATAAAACTACTTCAACAACACACATCATACAGCTATACAATGTCCTGTCTATCTTGTGCTTGAGAAAAGCCTCCACTAGTGCTTCTATCTCTTCCTGAAGCCAATTTGTCGATCACTCCGCCACCATCCTGCTTTTGGACCCTGCTTCCTATCTCTAATCTGATTGGTTGCATAGCAACGGCTCCTGAAGGAAATCCTTCCTTAAGGATTTCTTAAGGGTTGTTTCTTCAACAGCCCTCAAGGAAATCCTTCATTAAGGAATCACAGTGTACCTTAAGAGGAATCTTTCCTTCAGGATGAGGGAATTTTATGGAACTGGGCCTGAATTCAATACAGGTTCTCCTGATGACTCCATCTTTGCTTTTTTGCTTATCCGCTTCCTTCTGATGACCTCAATGCAGTATTTGGTCTTCCATTTGATTTTATTTAATTGGTTTTTTTTAAACCCCATTCTGAATTCAGTTTTATAAAGAGGATGCCATGGGTCACGTGTCTGATCAAAGTGGGGTTATATTAAAGTGGGGAGGGGGTGCATAACCCCCCCAATCCCAATAATTCTGCCGGGGTTGTTTTATCAATGTGGGATGTCTTGCTACCCGGTCATCCCTGTCAGCAGTTATACAGTGGTGCAAGTTATTATCATGTTTTGGTTTTTTTACATCATGTGAGGCTCGTAGTGGAGTTGCCACACGCACACGCACACGCACACGCACACGCACACGCACACGCACACGCACACACACACACGGACATACAAATGAATGTACACAACACAAAAATGTTAGACGAGACAAACACAGCCACTGAGCTTGGGTGAAGTGCCGTAACTTCCCAGGGTACTCTCGGTACCACGGTCGCCACAACAATAATGGCGCTGCGGGGCATTTCCTAAATAAGAATTAACTCCTTCCCATGAATACCAGCCTATGGCAATTGTCTGTGCTCCTATCCTTTTAAATGTTGAATGTCAAGCAAGGAAGTAGCACGTGCCATTTATTTTTGTTTTTTTCAAGTCATTGACCGTATGACTCGGCTGGTTTGAGCCGCCGACCTCCCGGGCTCGAAGCAGATGCTCCAACCATGACACCACCGAGTCTCTTGTACCAAGAGTGGCTTGTGAGGTGTGGATGGGTATGAATCTTCTTTTCCTCCCTGTTGTGTGAAACCACAGTTCATGCAGGTTAAGAGAAACAAAATGGTGGCAGCATAGCACCGCAACATCTGTATCAGGAGAGAAAACGATTATTCGTTTTCTGTCATCTATATAGCTTTATGCAAAATGTTCTCAATGCAGAAAGATTTGGCTGTTGTCAGCCTCTTCATGGTCACATTCATAGTCTTCTACAATTTAATTTGCAAGACCTGAGATTTTTCTGTGTCTTTCCATTTGGAGTACCAATGTACAGAACTTTGTGGGATCGTAGGAATGTATTGACAAATTTCCTTGAGGTCAATGTCACGGCTTTCGGCCACAGCTGTAACTCGACTGAAAATCTGTCTGCCAATGGTCACTGTCAGCATCCTCTGTTTTTCCTTTGCAGCTTGGTGGGCTTTGATAACCTTGCAAATTTGACATTAGTGTGTTTTTTTTTTAAGACGTCCCAGAAGTTCTTTGTGTCTTTCACAAGTCCCTCATTCCACAAACACGTTCTTCATGGTTTTTTTTTTCATCCAAGTTCATCTGCTCTTAGCAAGGACGACGATGCATCATCTGGCACTGCCCATCTATCAAGAGCTTCATCGATGTTCGACACCCTGATTATGCCTCCTCGTGTGACTTGGAATCACGGTTTTCTGTCTGCTCTGAGGCCACATCGGAATTTGATTCGTGTTTACACAGGTATCTACCCTATGTAACACAATGTGTGTTTGTGTATTTGTTTGTGTGATGTCTGTCCCCCTTCAAAAGGACGATTTAAGAAGGGCTTTTAAAGGCCAATCTTTTAACTCGACTGTGTGTTCACTACGGTCTCTTTTCTTTTCAGGATAAAAAACTCGGAAAACATTTTCCATTAAAGAGTAATTATGTGTCTTCTTTTGGAAACGTAGACGGTGACTTGCAACCGGGCCTGAATGGAGCGTTTTAAAAAAATAACAATAGATACAAGGCACAGGGACGGGAAATTTGGTGCATGTGTCGTGTATAACGAGTGTTCATTTACATACGTGCGAAGTCTAATAAATATAGAAGATATAAGCACACCTGATGCGAGGCCGAGGAATTTGGCTTTGGCACACTCACGCGGCTGTGACCTCGAAATGAAAGGTCCCAGAAGGTGATGAAAATAGGGTAACATTTGTACGTGGAGTGTTCTAAAATCATGCTTTTTCTTACTACAAAGCATCATTTGTTCCAGTCTCTGAATATTTTTCATAAAATAATTCCAAATATCATTTTTGACAAGCTCTTATACTGGTATATAAAATACACACTGAAAATATTGTTATTACCTCTGCCATCAAAGGTGGATGGAGGTTATGTTTTCACCCCTGTTTGTTTGTCTGTGAGCAGGATATCTCATAAAGTTGTGGATGGATTCAGACTAAATTTGCTGGACAGGTTGGGTATGTAACAAGGACCAGTTGATTAGACTTTGGTGACGATCCGAATCCGGAAACTAGAATATTTAAGCGATTCTTCACTATTGAGAGATCGGGACAAAATCGATTATATAGCACGATATCTCAAAAAGTTTGGATGGAACCTGACGAAACTTGGTGGACACATTGGGTGTATGACAAGGATGAATTGATTTTACTTTGGTGAAGCTCCAGGCCCAGATGTAGATCCGGCCTATCAGTGGGATATATAACTTTAACTGTTCAGCCTGGCGGAGGTATGCGCTCTACCGAGTGTTGTTCTAGTTCACATTTAAACACCAATCGCATCATAAAGGCAAAATGTGAAAAGGTGTGTGGCAACAGATCGAAAGCAGATGTAACTATCTGGGGTACATGACATATCGATCAGTAGTATTGTATATATATATTATATACCCTGCAATACAGGTAACAGAAAGTGAAAAAACTTCATGCACCTGAGTGTTGAAGGTGCTGCTGCTGCTACCATATGCCCACCTGGATTTTTGTACTGCCATCCAGGAGATGACCACCAAGGGTCAGGTGATGATTTAAAATTAAAATAATAAAATAAAATGTTCAAACCTTTGTCGGCAAGCAAAGTAAATGGAAGTTAATTTTTCGCTTGATGCATTCAGCCATTCAGGAGGAACATTAATCATAAACTCCTGGGAGAGGAGTTGATTATTTTGGATGATGTGCCCACCCACAGCTGTTGGACATGGTAGACCAGCACGCCTTTTCCTTCGTCCCATTCCTGTCCCGCACACTGGAGTTTGCCGGAAGCTTCATATTTGGGTCAACGGCTGGAAAATCGCCTTCCCAGCGCTTTTTGGTGCAGTGCATGAGCCTTGTGAAGCTGATCATCAAGAACGAGTTGTACAAAGTGCGCAAAGACCCTTCAGGTATGCCATCGTGTAAATATATGAGAATGTGGGTAAAGTTCATTTTCTTATCTATTACTCTTATTCCTCATTTGAAGCTGGTACTTTGTTCCTCAATGAAAGTGTGTTCCTTATTTAAAATACACATCATCAACACGTCATCACAGCTGATCTCAGAATAGTGAAAACCTAGAGGAAGAACGGTGCCCAGCTCAAGATCCATGCAATCGGGAAACCGATCAATTGCTTATATGTTAAGGTTCTTACGTTAGGTAAGGCAACTATGTTTTGAGGTTTACAATTTAAATAAAGTTGAATATAGTTTCGGATGTTGTGAAATTAACATAATTTACAGCAATCCTTTAGATTATAGTCTATGTTAGAAATAGCCGATACTGTACAATTTATTAAGAGTGTGTGTGTGTGTGTGTGTGTGTGTGTGTGTGTGTGTGTGTGTGTGTGTGTGTGTGTGTGTGTGTGTGTGTGTGTGTGTGTGTGTGTGTGTGTGTGTGTGTACGCGTCTTTTTTCACATGCTTGAGTGCATTTGTGTTTTTGAATGTTCTTATTACTACCTTTACCTTAGGTATATATCATGTATTTGAAAGGAATGTGCAAACAGACAGGAAGAATGAAAATTTACCCCCTGGCTAGTGGTTGCAGATGGCAACTTCACGGTAATCACTTTGAGGCATTATTATATCTGCCAGCAATAGGCAAGAAACCAAGAAATGCTGGCTCGCTTGGAGAGAACTCAAACCACCTGCCCGTTTTCGAGAAAATGGAACATTTACTAAATACTATGTGGAGCCAAATGATTAATCAGTGCTGCATTAAAAATCAATTTGGCTCATTTTCCATATCCCAGCTGTTCGTAGATGAAGATCGATTGATTTTCTTCCGCCGCTGTTTTTGCCATTCGATAAAGCACATTTTATTCGCCGAACTTTATCGAGAAGGGCAGATTGTAGTCAATTTATTGACATCTCTGACATACAAAGTTGATGAAACCTTCAAAATGTCTAACTTAATGATTGTTTTTTTTGTTTTTCTAAATGGCTTATTCTCTATTATAATACCAAGTTTGCACACTAAAAACTCGGCTCGCCGTCACACGATCCCTATGAAATTGCTGTGGCACTTAGCGGACATGCCGACAATGTTTGGGAAGTCTTGGCGTTCCATAGTACCACTTGCATTTTGCACAATGCGTATTTTTGTCATTCCCCGTGTACGGTCTGTCGTCTGCTACCAACTATGTTGTACTGCTATCCCGTGCATGTGCATGGGTATCGCTAGTTTTATTTGTTGCACATGTTCAATCACACCCTAAATAACACCCTGATGTTAAAATAATACATTATTTTCTTGAAGCACACTTTATTGATTTATCATTCGAAAATGGAAAGAAATTGACAAAAACTTCTAAAATTAGCTGAAGGATTAGAAGTTTCATGAAAAATGGTGTGTGTGTGTGTGTGTGTGTGTGTGTGTGTGTGTGTGTGTGTGTGTGTGTGTGTGTGTGTGTGTGTGTGTGTGTGTGTGTGTGTGTGTGTGTGTGTGTGTGTGTGTGTGTGTGTGTGTGTGTGTGTGTGTGTGTGTGTGTCTTACTTTTGACCGATCACTCTCAGCCTCCTATTGTCTATTGTCACAGATTTGCACCTTATACACAAAATGTATGACTAAGTCACAACTTGTTTGTCAGGTCAGGTCAGATGAGATATGTGACCTGCTACAGGTACCATGTAAACCTGTACTAACCTGTTTCATGGTCGGGTTGTCGGTGACTAAACCATTGGCCCCACCAGGTTTCCTGGTGAGGAAGGTGTATGATATGGATACCCAGCAGGATGAAGAACAAAACATGTCATGGGGTGGAGGAGCTTCTTGTGAGCCAACGGCCATCCATATCTCGTGCCCAACTGTGTATGCGGACGTCCTCCTGCAGTTTGATTAATTTTTATGAGGAGGTGGTGACAGAATTTGTACTCCGGCCACCAAAAAACCCTTCATTCCACAAAACATACGAAAAGCACAAAAAAATCTGAAAACGCACTCCGTGGGAGTACCTCCTGTGAAGCTGCCCTTCGCAGGACAGCTCACCTGATGACGGGATTGGGGCAAAGCCTTCGGGACCCCCAATCTTTGATAAGAGGAAAAGCACGGGGTAACCTTCCCACGTCAGATTGTGGTCGTGTGTGTCGGGGTGGTGCTGAGGTGTCATCGACCAGATGGCGGTCTCCTTGGGTTAAGCTGAGACGCTCCCTTCGGTTGGGTGCCTGGAATGTCCTATCTCTAAGAGAGGATGATCACCTGTCTCTGTTATCATCTGAGCTCCAGCGTTTGGACATCGGTATTGCAGCACTCTGTGAGGTTCGGAGACTGGATTGTGGCGAGATCATGGTGGGTGGTTACACATACTATTGGTCTGGTCGCTCTGATGGTTACCATACCCAAGGAATTGCTGTAGCTGTGTCCAATAAGCTGACGCTAATGATAATTGAGGTAACACCGGTCAACGAGTGTATTATGAGACTAAGGATTCGTCACTCCTTGGGTGTCATTTCCCTGGTCTCTGTATTTGCTCCAACTGAGGCGAGTGATCTCATCATGAAGGACGTATTCTATGCCACGCTCGAGTCTGTGGTTGATCAGTGCCCCAGGCGAGATACTATTCTAGTCTTGGGGGATTTCAATGCACCGGCTGAAACTGATAGGGATGGTTATGAGACATGTGTTGGTCCTCACGGGTCTGGACTGTGAACCAGAACAGCATGAAGTTCCGTGATATTGCAAGAAGTCTTCGGGTGGCTGGTTCATGGTTTCAGCACCCACAGGCTCATTGCTGGGCTTGGCATTCTAACACTGGTGATGTGGCAAAGGAGATTGACCATGTGCTCGTTAATGGTCACTGGAGAATGATCCACAACTGCTGGGTCTACTGGCATGCTCAGTTCCTCAATACTGACCACAGGCTTGTTGAAGCAACTCTGAAGTTGCAGCTTAACTCCGGGAGAATGGTACCATCCCAGCCAACGCTGGATGTTGGCAAGCTCAAGGATGAGAGGGTAGCTGAGGAGTTTGCAAACAGGCTGAGTGGAGATTTGGGATGTCTGGGTGCTTTGGGGGACCCTGAAGAGTTGTGGAGTGCCGTCAAGCCCACCGTCCTTGATGTTGCCAGTGGATGTCTTGGAACTCACTGTAGGGTGAAGAAGAATTTTGTCTCTCAAGGGACACAGGATACCATTGACCAGAGTTGCAGAGCCAGGCTGAATGGCAGAGCTGAGCTGTTCAGGGAGCTGAGGCGTAAAACTGTCTGTGTACGGAGGGTGGACAAGGAGGCCTATGTGCGAGGGATCTGTGAGAGGGTCGGGCATCACCTGTGGTCAAGTGATTCTCGTCCTGCTTACAGCGGAATTCATGCATTGCGTTCCTCCAAATCCGTCCCTCGGTGTACTGCAGTTAGAGCGGAGGATGGTGGGCTCTTGACAGAGCAGTCTGAAGTGAAGGCCCGCTTGGCCGGTTGCTTTTAGCGGCTGTACTAGGCTGATCCACCAGCTGTCGATTTGGATGTCAGGTGTTTTACTATCCCTATTGCTGACTCTCCAATCAACTGTGGTCCACCTTGGTTTGTGGAAACACAGGCTGCGGTGAACCGGTGGAAATGGGGTAAAGCTCCAGGGATCTGTGGCATCCATGCCAAACTTCTCAAGGCAGGTGGAAATTCTGGACTCGTGTCGTTGCATGCAGTTCTGTGCTCTGCCTGGAACACAGGCATCATCCCAACTGACTGGAAGAGGGGCCTTGTTGTCCCTCTCTAGAAAGGGAAGGGTGATCGCCAAGACTGCAGTAACTATTGAGAGGTGACTCTGCTCTCAGTTACGGGCAAGGTCTTTGCTCGGATAATTCTTGATAGGGTTCGCCACCATCTGCTTGAACACCAGCGTCCAGAGCAGTCAAGCTTTACACCAAAGAGGTCAACGATTCATCGTATCCTTGCTCTTCCGATCCTCACAGAATGCAGACGAGAGTATCAGCATCAGCTGCTTGCAGCGTATGTTGATCTCTGTAAAGCGTTCGATTCAGTGAATCGGGATGTCCTCTGGAGGATTCTGGGTCTTCGTTGGGTGCCACTAAAACTGACCAATTTGTTGTCTAAACTATACTCTGGTCCTGAGAGTGCTGTGAAGTGTGGTGGTACCATCTCTGACTTGTTTCCAGTTGTTACGGGAGTTCGTCAGGGGTGTGTACTGGCCCCTACACTTTTCAGCACTTGTATGGATTGGATTCTGGCGAGGGTTTCAGAGAGATCAAGCTGTGGTGCGTCGTTTGAGAATGTCAAGATCTCTAACCTTGAATTCGCATTTGATGTAGTCATCTTTGTGGAGATTTAGATATCCTTTTGGGGGCCCTTGAGGTGCTGAATGAGGAATCGGAGCCACTGGGACTACGGGTTTCTTGGGTCCAAACTAAGATCCAGGCTTTCACTGACATTTTGGAAGCTCCTATCATGTCTGTACCCGTTTGTGGTGAGGATGTTGAGGTCACGGAGAGATTCACTTACCTTGGCAGTGATATTCATGTCTCTGCTGGCTGTGAGCCAGAGTTCAACATATGTCTGGGGTCGGGCCTGGGGAATCATGAATTCACTGGATCATGGGGTGTGGTGCTGCCAGTACCTATGCGGGAGGACGGAAGTCCAAAGTCTTTAGGTCCTTGATGTTTCCAGTCTTGCTCTACGGATGTGAGACTTGGACTGTGACCAGGGATCTGAGATGGAGACTTGATTCCTTTGGTACCATGTCTCTTCGGAGAATGCTTGGCTATCGCTGGTCAGATTTTGTGTCCAACGAGCGTTTCCTGAGAGAGACTAAAATGAGATTTGTTACCTGCATCGTCCGTGAACGTCAGCTGTCATGGTTGTATGGATATGTGGCTCGTTTTCCTGACGCTGATCCTGCTCACCAGATTCTCTCAGTGAGGGAGCCTTGTGAGTGGAGAAGGCCAATTGGCCGACCACGTCCTTCGTGGTTGCAGCAGGTTGATGAGCATCTCAAGGAGATTGAGATGGGCCATGCATCTGCCTGCGTGTGGCCAGACGGAGGCCCCTGGAGTACCGGCGGAAAGGGGACGCAGCGACACGCTGCTCCGGCGCATGCTCCCATACCTGACCTGACGTGTGGGAGATCTTGTATGTTCCTGCAGCAGCGAACACCTTTCTTTGCAATTGCAAGAAAGCTTTTACCTTGAATAAACATTGACACAGGTCCATGATGAACACGGCGAAAATTAAATGATGTAATTTTTCTGATTGAGTGACCAAATTTGTGTGTGTATTTATGCATACATTGCATTCCATTGTCATTGAAATTTTCAATCAAGATTGGGTCATTTAATCTTAATTAATACGTCAAGAATAAAATTAACTTGGGAGTGCAACACTGCAATAATGGGCCAAACGACCTCCTCGTTTGCTCGTTTACGGTCATCCAGAATTGGTCAACGACGAGATCCACTCAATGTAGTCGTGCAGAAACTGTGGACTCTTTTGTGTATTCATTTACATTCTGCATACTTATGTTGGATATAAATGTTTAAATATACAATGCGTTTCATTCCCAACATCACATCCCAGCGAACAGTGTTGTGACATCATAAACACATGATGCCAAACATTGTGAAAACATTATTTTGTCCTGTTTATAAAACACCTATGTTAACATCTTCGAGATACAATAGAAATTTAGTTTATAACTACTTACAAACTAACAATATATCCACTGATAATACCAGTGTAGTACACTCATCGACTCCCTGATGATGCCCCCTTCCCCCCCCCCTTTTCTCCCTTCAATAATGTTTTACATGGCTGCCCAATGACTTAAATGGTAACTTCTTCCTGTGTTTGGGTAGCTGGGATTGTGTATCCATTGTTTCTACAAGGCTGATGAAAGTGTTTTGGCCTACTTTAGCCATTTTCTAAAATGAATTTTGTTTATTCTCCGACGTTTTTAGCAATAGGAGTTTCCTTCTTGAATAACCAGTTAACAATATCTCACCTGATAACAAATCCTTAATCATGTTAATCTCATGCCGAGTCTGAAGACCTTGTGATTCCCGGTTACGTGTATGTACCGTGACTGCAGACGCAAACCCAAAGACTCTCGAGGCGTTGCGTCTGAAGGAGGCATTTTTCCAACCCACGACCCTCTCTCAGATGTGTCAGAAGCTCGTTACATACCACTTACTGCTTACATCTGATGACCTTGACATGTGGGATGAAGACCCAGAGGGATTCGGTAGGGTGTATGTTTGAAGCTTACCCACAGCCTGTGTGCCGCTCCGGGCATGTCCAGTCGTACGTCTCTGATATGTTCTTGTCCATCTCTTAATTTGACGGCTTTGATATTACAGAACTGGCACGTGGTTGTAGTCTGGCACCAAAATACCGACATCTACTCTGTTCACCTTTTTGTTTTTCAGCAATAGAAGAGTCAGGTGGTGACTCGTGGAAGTACAGCCTGAGGGTGAGTATTTAATTTGCATTCACCAAAACATATAAAAATAAAAATAAAAAATTTGCTTCGTTCTTTCACATGTACTACCAAGCTGCCCGTACCCACACGGGATTTCAAATGGGGTAGGGATGTGGGTGGCAAAAATGTAAATGGCATCTTCTGTCATCAAGCTGGCAAGCTGGGAACAACAATTCACATGTATTGCCACATCTGATGGAATTTAAATCCTCTAATGGTGGCGAGGTGCTCCATTTGAAACTGTTTGTTCGATATGTGCAGCTTTATGATGTCTAGGGCCCATAATAAAAATTTGTGTTGGTGTCAAAGCCAGTGACCAATTGCAAATTAAGAGTAGGATGCATGCCAATTTTACATAATAAACATTTCACTATGATCTATGAAGCGGAGTTGCTGCTAATTTACGAGCTCATTTATTTTGTCCATTCCTCATTTAACGAGAAGGGCACTCGGTGGAGCGCATACCTCCGCCACGTAATTGCTGATCCACGATAACATATCGAGCCCAATACATTTTTGAAATATCATGCGATACAGTGTACTATATCGTTTTTGGCCCGATCTCTCAACGATGAAGAAAACTTTTAATAAATTAAATAATTCTCGAAACAAGTACCGAATTCGGATCTTCACCAAAATCGAATCAATTTGTCCTTGCGACGCACCCAACCTGTCCACCAAGTTTCATCCAAATCCGTTCACAACTTGTTGAGATATTGTGCTATATATCGGTTTTGGCCCTCTCTCTCTCTCTCAATGGTGAAGGATTACTGAAAAAATTCTAGTAACCAGATCCGGATCTTCACCAAAATCTAATCAGTTCGTCCTTGTCACACACTGAACCTGTCCACAAAAATTGCATCCAGATCCGTCCACAACTTTTTGAGATATCCTGTACACAAACAAACAGCCAGAAAATGGTGAAAACACAACCTCCACCTTCGGTGCAGAGGTAAAAATACATTCAGTAGTGGAGCATGTTGTTGCTCTTGGTGAATGTAGAAGGAATCTCAGGTGAATAGTGTTTTTCATTATTGACCCTGAAGTGAAATCGATCAAAGCTCGCTGGACCGAAAATTTGCTTGCCAAGGATTAATGGGTGTCAGTTTGCAGCAATGTGTGACTTGGTGCCTCGGACGTGGACGATTTCTTCCGTCCTCACGTTGCTCTAGAGGGCATTTTCTCTTTCACATTCTCACTGGAAACCGCTATATCGCAGTCGTACTGCAAGGACTCGATTTTCTTTGTCAAAATCAACAAATGTATGTTTGCTTCGCAGGGACTGCGCATGACTGCTCCGATTACATACACCACCCTGTAGAACATGTGCAAGTACCGTGCTGCAAAGACTGGAGATTCTTGGAAGTATTATGAAGGTTATTTGTGTTCTGCAGTGTTCAAGTCCAGACAGTCCTCGACTTACATCAGGGTTCTGTTCCTGGGACCTTTTACGCAAGTCAATTTTTGCGCAAGTTGAATTTCATTGAGTAAAGTATGGGGAAAAACAAAGTTTAGATAATTAATTGAGAATTTACATGTACAGTACGAACGTAGTCGGTAAAAAAAGGAACACCGAAAGCAGAGCAGGGAGGCCGAAGGACGGACCTACTCTCCTGAAGTTGATGCGTGGAGCACCTCTGAAGGAGAATGGCAAAGAAAAACTGAGAGATTCGAAACTTTGCAACTTGGGAGGGTTACGGACTCTGTTCAGGACTCGATCGATTATTATTATTCGCACGAACGCGAGTCTCATCTCGTCCGTCCCTCTTTGCGTCCTTCCCTTTGTCGTTCCTTTCACTTCGCTTTGCTCACTCACGTTCCTTCTTTCATTCTCTTTCGTGCTTTGCCGATTCATTTGTTGTCACACCATTCATCTTCCTAATTCATTCTTACCTGCAACTTCCATCTCTGTCCTTTCGCTCTTTTCCTTATTGCTTTGCCTTTCGCCCTTGCACACCTTCAATTTCATGTTCCCACATCCAATAGCTCCAGCTGGAGACACAACAAACGCATGCCTTGAGCGACGTCACTGCTCCATGGGGAAACATCGGTGCTGCGGCTGTGCGAGAAGCATGAACTGAGCACGGAGGGTCCCAGTTTCAGTCAGGAGGATAGAGCCAGAATCAAGAAGTGTGAGGTGTGCATGGGGTCTGCCCTGACCATCTGCACACGCGACAACAAGTATTGCCAAACTGAGACATACGCAAAGCAACGTAAAGACGAAAAGAATTGACGAATCTGAAAAAAAAATAATTGGCGCTTACAGAAAGTCGAGTTTACGTAAGTCGACCTTTCGTGACCCAAGGACTGCCTGAATATAATTCAATTTAAATATAGTTTTAAAGAGTTTTTAAAGGCGTATAAATAAATAAATTTCGGGTTTTACCCAGTGTCTATTCAGCACCCTGTCTCACAAGTTACATTAGTTATTCGTGCCTGTTGTTTGTGTCCTTTATGACATCCTTAAAAACCAAGTTTCCTGTTTGGAATGATTTTGAATGTTGTTTCACTGCCGGACAGGCAAATAGAGTCAAAATGTTACCTCACTCCCCTCTGCACGTGAGCGATTGGGACAAATTCAGAGCCAAAGTGCTGTAAAACAGCAAAGTTGTCTTCCTGTTCATGTTCCGATTCGTGTTCAAAATATAACATTTGCTTTCAATTGGTTGTACCTCGATCATAAACTGATAATACAGACAGACGGACGGACATTAACCAATTGCTTAACCCCACTTTTCGCTTTGTGTGCGTGGGGTAACAATGCCTTCGAATGAGTTCATCTTACTTCCTTTGTCACTCCACACAATTTTGATAACAAATCCTCATATTTAATTTTCTTTACAATTGAATATTTACAAAAGTCTGTCCTCTGCAATTTGTTGAGCTCTCCTTCAGCCACAAACATTTTGGTATGTTGCATTTTGAAAATGGCCCCAAATGGTTGATGCTTCCTGTTTTTTTTATTCTTCTGCTTCTTCTTCTTATGCCAAATTATTTTGCAACAGCCCTTAGGCCATTGGCACATGTTAGTGGTTCATCGAGTACAGCTCAGTGCAATGGCGAGAGTTCCTACTACTTAGCTGGGGCTCCTACTACTCATATTGTGAAATTGAAGACAGCATCGATAGGTTGGTTCTCTCTTGGTTGTCTACATCGGGTTTATCCGGTATTGGATCAGCTATTTTATTCCCCCTTCCATTTCTGCCCCCCCCCCCCTAACGACACCTTAAACTACCATTGGGTAAAGGCGCACTCCTGACGGACGGTTGTTGTGACAGTGACAGTTTGTAGCCCGAAATGTCATGAGATCTCTCATTATACAAAAACTCCTTTCCACTTGCATCCAATGCCATTTTTGATTTGCTTGGCCTTTTGACGATACCGGATTTGGAATGAGGAATTCTCAGAAGACGGCGCAGCGTCAGAAATGCTTCTACATACGGATGAGGCCCGGCTATACTCTAAAGCCATTTTAATCCCCGATCTTGCCTCAGCAGTTACAGACAGTTGTGCGAGTCCCTTGGTGAAAGTGGCCTCAAAGATTCTGCACACTGATGCTTTGTTTGCCCTTCGTATGTTTTGACTTTGCTCGTGAGCTCCATCCGGTACTGTAGCTCATGACCCTCAATTCTACGCATATACCCATTGGACTAATGCAAAGGAAAGCTCACTTGACCGGATTACCATATCCCTTTGGCCAGATTCCTTCATAAGTGCAAGTGACCATTGAATCTATTAATGTGTGATGACAATCAGAATGCGGTTTGAACGATGAAGCGCTTTATTTCCATACTATATTACGGTTCCGTTGAATTAAAGCATTGTACGAACAATTAATCGTCCGTAATTTCTTGTACGTATGTTGTTAATATATTTTCAAAACCTTTTCACTCTTGTTGTTTTATGTTTTGTGGATAATCAAGTGCTTTGTTCTTTGTCATTGTCGATACAAAGAACGAGACACCACACCCTCGTAGGAGTACACTTGTGTGTTTACTCTTTAATGAGTCGGAGTTTTTTTTTTTTTAATGAATTGGAGTTACTGCTCATATTCAAATTGTGTAATTTACTTTGGTCAATTTGAGCCTCTAAAAAAAAATGAATAAATGTAATCTTGGACGTGCATCGTCATTGTGTCTGCACCAAGTTGAAGGCTGTTTTTTATTTTCGTGAGAATTTTTTTTTGTTTCCACATTTGAAGGGGCCTGGTTGGTTTTGTACACCAACCACATCCCTCATGATCTCCACATTTCTCTTTTCCATCCCAAGCCCTGCACTGAGGTCCTCTTCCTGGATCTCTTCCATGAGTACAGTGGCACTTTGACTCTTGTCCTTCTCAACATGCTACAGACACTGCAAGGTAGCTCCTGACATTCCAGTCGAGTAATTCACTATGTAACACAATTTTTGTTCCTGGGTAGTAAGTGTTATTTCCTAATTGCTTATGCCTCAAAAATTTAGAAAATGGCTATTATTCCCCTCAAACGTTGCTTTTGTGACTAGGAGAGTGATTTTTTGAGACTGACCCACCAAAACTGCAATAAGCTTAGTGCAGCTATGCTTGGCTATCCGTCACTGTTTGTTTTGTCGGGTTCATTCATGTTTTTACATGGTTGCGAGCTTGCCATTCATAAAGGTGACAAGTTGCCGATCAGAAGAATTGCCAACAAGATTTTTCCAGCTTCTTCACCAGTCAAGATGGACTCTGCTTCTGCCACAATGTGACCAGTCTGTTTGAGGCGATCGGAATCGCCTGTAACCCGAACGAGTGGCGCCTCTTCATTGACAGCTCATCCAGGAGCCTCAAAGCCGTGCTGCTCCATAACGGGAACAAGTACCCCTCTCTTCCCCTGGCTCACTCGGTGCACATCAAGGAGGATTACAACAGCGTCAAGACCTTGCTGAACGCCTTGAAGTATGATGAGTACGGCTGGGAGGTCATCGGAGACTTCAAAATGGTGGCATTCATGATGGGTCTCCAAGGCGGTTGGACCAAGTTTCCCTGCTATCTTTACCTTTGGGACAGCAGGGACACAAAGGCGCACTACCACAGGCTGGACTGGCCACAGCGGACCGAGTTCTCCGTGGGGAGAAGCAACGTCAAATGGGAGCCACTGGTGGACCCCTAGAAGGTGCTAATGCCACCACTGCACATCAAGTTGGGCCTTATGAAACAATTTGTCACTGTTCTAGAGAAGGAGTTGGCAGCCTTCAATTTCATTCAAGACTTCTTCCCTAAGCTGTCTGAGGCAAAGGTCAAAGCCGGTGCCTTCGTCGGACCACAGATAAAGAAGATCATGGAGTGCAAGGAATTTCCCAAGAAGCTCACGAGGGTGGAGAAAGTGGCTTGGAACAGCTTTGTCGCGGTGGTTCGGGGCTTCCTGGGCAATCACAAGGCCGAAAACTATGTGGAGCTTGTTGAGACTGGTGAAGAACTACGGCACCATGGGCTGCAGGATGTCCCTCAAAGTCCATATCCTTGACGCTCATCCTGATAAATGCAAGGATAACCTGGGAGCGTACAAGGAGGAGCAAGGCGATCGCTTCCACCAGGATATACTGCACTTTGAACACCGCTACCAAGGGCAGGATAACCAGAACATAATGGGGGACTACATTTGGGGGCTGATTCGTGAAAGTGATTTCGTGTATAATCGTAAATCTCGAAAAACTACTCACTTCTAAATCTTTTGTGGTCATTTTTGTATAAATTTAGTATAACTACATGTTAATTTTGATTCGTATGTTGCTTTCTCCTGGCTTTATGCGAACGAAAAGACACAAATTTGCCCGTTTTCTCATTGAAAATAGGTGAATTTCAAAAAAAAGCACTATCCTGGTCACAAAAGCAAAGTTTGAGGATAATAATAGCCATTTTCTATACTTTTGAAGCATAAGCAATTAGGAAATAACACTTACGACCCAGGAACAAAAAAAAAAAAAAATCGTTATGCAGTGTTATTTTCATGCTTTAATTGTTTATTTTTCATGCTCATCTCATCCATTATTTCCATTTCTTTCATTCTCTTTTTTTTTTTTTATCCTTACCGATAAAATTTTTATCCTTACCGAAAGATTCTAAAAATCTTTCTTGAGAGACCTGAGTGAATATATTTCCACTGGCGATGTAGTTCGTTAATAACTGTTAAGATCTTGAGTTATAACCCTCATTTTAACTTCTCTATTCAATTGTTTTGATTCAATATAAACTGTAATTTTCTGCCATTGCTTCTCCTTTCTTCCTTAAAACCTTCACATTGTCATTTGTGTCTAGTTCCCACAGATCCTGCAGATTCTACAAGCCTCTTGGTGAAAGATGCTGGTCAGTAATTTCCTCCTTGAAACGTTCACTTTTTGCACATTTCATTTCAACTAAACAATGTCCTCAGCCATCTTGTACTCGTGCCACATAGCTCCCATGCACTCATCACACCAATTGTGTATGCGACTGTGGAACGCAACTTCCGACTTGCCTCGTGAAATCTTAATTTGACAAGATTTGAAGCTGATTCCTCCTTACAGGATGGTTAATTTGGTGTACTTTTAATGCTAAAAAATTTGTAACGTCAAGGTAGGCCGGAACATGATATACCCGTGTGCAATCGGCATGTGTAAGCTTCAAACGATGAAAAGGTAAAGGAGCAGGCGTCAGAACTCGCGGTGAAAAACAGTTGAGGAAGGTGGTGGCCTTATGCTCGGATAATACTGGGACATTATTGCCCGAGCATGTTGCTACGATTTTATGCGCGCAACTCATCGTGCAACGTACTCCGATGCATCGTGATGTTATCTTGACGATGTGGCACCAGAGCATTTTCCCATTTCATTTTCAAACCAAATGGATATCTTGTCATTGTTCACGCACCCATGAGATACTCGTCATGGCGTTGGAGTAAATTCGGCCAATGGGCGTATGTATTGCTGACACTGACATCATGCGGTACGGTAGTACTTCATATGGAGGGAGAGATGGCGTGGGGAAGAAAATGGCTGCCCCATAAAATGTGTACAAAATGGCCTGCCGAAAAGTCACGAAAGAGTGAAGTTTCAAGCCTTTAAGAGCTCCGTACCTTTTATTCTCGAGCATGTTCAGAACTACCAAGTTTGATAAAGATGGCAGAATGCATCATTAAAGTACCAAATTTGGAGATCGCTAAACCGCCGAATTGGACGACTTTTGTTTCTTTCATTCGTCCTTTCTTTCTTCCTCAGCCAGCCTAACACAATAATGGTGAAGCGATTACAATGATTGTAATGCGAGGAAGCAGCATTGTCTCTGACATATTGCATTCGTACCACAACAAAAAAATATAAATAGGACCACCTGTCCTGAAGCTCACTTCATTCAGGAGCAACAGTCACTCAAATTCTCCCCCCCCCCCCCGCAGACCCCCGTAGACCCTGACTTTTTTTAAATGCCGTGAACAAACTTTGGTATATCATGGGTGATGAAGATCATGGTCAAGTTTCATTGAAATTGTGTATATGGTTCGTGAAGAGAGCAAATACGCAAATACCTATTTTAGGGGGACAAAGACTCCCCCCCCCACCCCGTAGACTCCCTTAATGAGTGTGGATTTTGATGTGATCAATACACTTTGGTGATCAATACAATATATATATATATATATATATATATATATATATATATATATATATATATATATATATATAGTGTATTGATGTAAAAGAAGAAGAGAAAGGTGTCTCAAGCTGCTAAGAATGCTGTTGCTTAACCTGTAAGACATGTCCAGGTGTGTGTACAAGTTGCAAGTCAACAATTGAAGAAAAGTGACAGAACCACACTTCTGAATTGTCATGCTCTCATCTATGTAATGAAAAATGGCTGTTTGAGGCAGCACTTGCAATACATTCTAAATATTTCCCCATTCTTGCACTTTATTGGTATTCAATAGATTGTGAGATTAAATCCAGCTAAAGTCAGCATTAGGATTTGGATTATAAGCATCTGAAACTAGAAGTTGTCTGGAAATTACCATGTTGCTTTTGGATTGACAGTAACAACCCAGCCGGCTCCCAAATGACCTTCATGGTGGGGCTAATGTTCCTGCCCCACCTCATCGGAGCTATATCTGTCCATACATTCAATTTGACTGTTGATGCCCTCATGACAATTTGAGATTAGCACTCAAGTAAGAAGAAGCACTACCTGAAATTCAGATTTCTGAATGTAATATAAAATACACCAAAACTCGAATTAATAACTCTCAGTCAGACCTCATGATCCACGTACAAACAAATGGCTTTGTCAGACTTTGATGCCTTTCTTAGTGTTAATGTCAGAACTATGACGTGTCATCACCATACGAGAGGCAAGAATTCAATTTTGAATTTGAAGTTCTGAGTTCCTATTTTGTGAAAATATGATGCACGAGTTCACCTGACACGCACATACCGTGTGTTTCTTACCCTTGATCCTGTGCAGTGTACAATGCTGTTGGACTTGCGGCACACGAACTTTTTGATGCGGTTGACTTTGACAGCTGGTTCAGTGACAGACTCGTCACAGAATTGCAAGTCTCTGACCCCAGGTTGGATATGGTTGCTTTCTTTGTCGTATTTTCACGTCTCTGACGCACTAGAAGGTTATTTTTCGGCTTCATATTGTAACAAATAATAAAACAAACCGGTCTAATGTTTTGGAGGAACTTCCTATGGCCAAAGTTATAATTCGAATGTTTGAACAAGGCCAATATCTCATTGGCATTGTGTTTGATAATTTTGTTGTCCAAAAACCTGTCATAAAGAGTGGTATCATTTTGTGAAGCTCCACTCCTTGGTGCACGTGAAACAGATATAAGGTGATCAGGCGGCGTGTGACTTGGCTCGTCGGACAGTGGTTGGCTGTCAAATTCAAAGCAGATCTACGGCCAATGCTCTACACAGTCCTGTTGTCCCTCCTGCAAGACCAGGACCTGGTTGTACGTATTGATGCCGCTCTTGTGTGATGAATTCTGTCATTGTGAGTGGTGAACAAGGCCAATTTTCCCATAAATTTTGTTCATCCTTTGGCTTTCCTGAGATTTCCTTCCAGTTATCATCTACTGGGTAACTCCATGCATTAGGTCTTTGATTGAAGCAAAAAAAGCGAAAAAAAAACTTTCTTACTCTTTTGCGGCTTAAAGAACAAGTTTTTGGATGTGAATCAAGAGGTTAAAAGTTTGATTTCCACCATAGCAAAAGTGTACCATCCTGGTATTTCTTTTCTTTGGGATATGATGAGGCAGGATGGGCCAAACTGCTTTTATGCATTTTTATGCCTCTGCTGCCGAAGTCGCCAGAGGCATTATGTTTTCAGGTTGTCCGGCTGTCCGTCCACACGTCCGTGATACCGCAATAACTTGAGAATGGCTCAAGGGATCTAATTCAAACTTGGTACAAGTATGTATAATGATGTAAAGATGAACTGATTATATTTTGGAGTCAAAGGTCAGTGGCCATGGAAGGTAGCAATTGTGTTACCATGCTAACTTGTTAACCAGTGATGGGATTTTGACCAAACTTGGTAATAAGTATACAGTATGATGCAAAGATGGACTGTTTAGATGGCAGTATCAACAGGTCAAAGGTCAGAGTCATGATAGGTTTTCGTTTCCGCGATAACTTAAAAACGGCTGAAGGGATCGAAGTCAAACTTGGTTCAAGTATTACAATGATGTAATAATGTGGAGCGTGTGCTGAGGCATATCTGTGGACGTCGCGACGTCGGTGAGTGCCGTTCTAATTATTTCTTCTTTTTGCTGAGCATCAATATGTTAATTAGATTAATTTCTACGAACTGATTGAAGGAGAAATGCTGATAAGCTATGATTTAAGTCCTGATCTCTTGTTTTTTGTTTTTTTTTAGGTTTGTCTTGAAGCTGTGTCGACACTCAAGTTGGATATCCTTTGAAACTTAATTTTGTTCCTTTTTTTTAATGCTGTCTTGATTTGCCTAATTGAACATCTCTACAATTTTGCTGATTTGCACCTCGCAATTATGATAACGGCAAAGCTTAAACCCAAAGTAACAACTCTCTATCAACAAGATTAATCCTTTTGTCATGTTTTTTCACTTGACTGTTCCCACCTGTGGATGATTTTGACTTCAAAACGGAACAGTTCACGCTGGTGAGTGCTGTTGTGAGATGTCAAAATCCTGTTTTATTGTGCTCTTTACTGTTATGAGTATGTGTTCCTGTTTCCTGTCATAATTATCCTGACGCTTTTTGAAAGAAACAGGGATGTTGTAATTGGCTCCGTCTGTCTGTCTGTCCGTCCGTCATTCTCTCTCCGAAATGTTTGGGCAAAAATTCATGAAACTCTGTAGTTATGATCACCACATGGCACGAAGGTGAAAGAGCAGCATCTTTTTTGGCCCTGCCCACTAGTGTGGGGTCAAAAGGTCAAATACCAAAAAAATGCAATTTGGGGCACATTTTTAAACCTTTTTTTAAATTCAACTTTGTGCGTGAAATCAACGTTGGGGGACACATGAATGAAATATGTAACGATTTTTTTTTTTTTTGCTCCCCGATTCATGCCCCAGGGGGGTGGGACCTGGGGTCAAAATGGGAGTGGGGGAGGGGGGGGAATTTGAACTCAAAATTCGATTTTAGGTCATTTCCTGATGGAACTTTTTACCATCTTTCAACTTTGCTTTAGGTGGGAAGCGTGGGGATTTACGTTGGCAAGCCATCGACTTCCCTCTAGTTGGTTTTCATTTTATGCGGTTGACTTTCCTTTGCAACATGCAACATGATGAGCTGAATGATCTCTTACTGTGTTTACTGAGGGGCTGGGCAAGGGTTAGCAGCACCCAGGGCTGGCTTTGCACTCACAAAACTTGTTTGTTGCAGTTCATTTGTTAAAGGGCTTCTCTGGAATTGGAGAAGCATCCAGAGCTTACCGTGCAATACTGAAGTCAAAATTGTGCACCTCGGATAGGCGTCAGAGACACGTTCATGGGGCCAGAAATGATTAGTACTTTTGGAATTATTAACTACTTTATCACTCTGAGCCACATTACCATTAACACAACTCACCAGATTAAAAAAGACAGACCTTTTGATTTGATGCCCGAAGTACGACACCATTTTGAGTCTTTAATAACACACTCTGTGCAGGAAAAAGCCATTTTATTCAAAGCCTGTGTCAATTGGATCCAGACCTTACACTGTTCGTGAAGTTTCGTAACTACGGTTCAAGTTTTGGTCAAAAAAAAAAACCTTTCCCCAAAGCAAAGAGATTCCCGGATTCCCGGATCCCCACGAGAGCCTTATTTCCTGTTGATAGCTGATTCACCACTGGTTTGTATCATTCGCTGAGGCCTGTGCTAGTTTCCCTAATAGAGTAATTATTTAAATTACCTTTCAAAGAAACACCCACTCTCTGTGGGAGCAGCAAGGGGGTACAACTTTGGTTTGGAGGTGGCCCTCCCAACTTAGTAAAACGTTGCCGTGCACACTGCACGCCCTAAGTACTGCAACCACAACATTTAAACTTGTGTCGTCAAGCGGTTCATACCAGTCAAACGCACACACATATATCTCTGTATATAAACGCCATTGTCTCACTGTGGCTGTCTATCTTTCTGTCTTTCTTTGTTCCTCATGCATGTCCCCATGTTTTAAGTTACAAATTCCAAACTTGGGGTACAAATACAACTTTTGTGTTGGGGGAGGGGTAACACAGACTATGTGGTCGCGGCCTCATGCGGCGGTGTAGGGAGCAGGGGGTGGGCATAAATTATCTGTGCAAATGAATTCTGCATAGCGCCACCTGGTGGTGGTGGCAAAGGGTATTACAATTTCCAAATTCCCTTTGGCGACAAAGTGTACCTTATTCACGTTTCTCTTCCCGTGCAATTACTAATAAATATAGAAATATAAAACGAAAAACACGGTCAGTCCTTCCGTGAAGTCGTGTAAATACATGTCTATTAATTACTTCCTGTGTGAACGTCAATTGCACCCTGACTTCACACACATACATCAATTAATTGCGTACTATTGGAATGTATTTTTCGACCCTTCAGACTGCTGAGACCCCTTCGACCGTTGAATACCCTTTAAGACCCTGAGGACCCAAAAGACCCATCAAGACCCAAAAGTCCAAGAAGACCCCAAAAGACCCAGATGACCCAAAAGTCCATAAGACCCTGATGACCCAAAAGTGCTTAAGGACCCAAAAGCCCTCAAAGATCCAATAGACCCCGATGAACCAAAATAACCCAAGGACCCCAAAGACCTATAATACCCAGATGACCCAAAAGACCTTGAGGACCCAAAAGACCCAAAAGACCCAGATGACCTAAAGGACCCAAATGACCCCAAGATCCCAATATCCGTAAGACCCTGAGAGATCGAAAGAGAGATACAGACAGACAGACAGACAGACAGACAGACGAAATCAACGATAAAGGGAATGTGAGGAAGGGATCGGTACACACCTGCATCAAATGGCTGCCAACACCTTGCCGACAACCTTCCAAGTGCAAAAGAAAAATAGGGGGTAAATCCTAATGTACCTACTCCAACGCAGTTTGGATCCCACTGACCCATTTAAAGGTAAGGGACTCTTCTAAACACTTATTATGGAAATAACTACACTGAAGGACCTACATGTTGTGAGTGCACATTTATAATAGCAGTTTCTTAAAACCGCAACAATATATATATATATATATATATATATATATATATATATATATATATATATATATATATATATATATATATATGTAATATATATGATAATTTTAAATACGTACTACCTTTTAAAGACAGTGCTTTTGCATGAAAAACTGAAACCAGCTCTGAAACCATCTGAAACCTTTAGCTCTCATTTGAGCCTCGACAATGTATTCAACAGTAAAAATGAAAAGCTCTGTCTTTACAATTCTTTCATGTCTGCGATTTAATTTGCAGTTCTTGGAGCCTACCTTTGGTCTTCTCTTCGGCCTACTTCGAGGTGTATCTGACTGTGACACAAAAATGCACATTCTCAATGTCATATCCATTGTCGTCGAAAGGGTTGGAGCTCAGGTGTGTGATATTTGAATATATTCCTTCTCATGTTGGTAACGGGCACGGACGTTACCACTAAATCGATTACTCTGGTTGTTTAAGGTGTATTAATTACATTGTCGAGAGAATATGGAGCAATGCAGTGTTTGTTTTGTGCATCGTGAGTATTTTGCCTCCTGATCACACCACACAAGTGTAAAGTGCCATCTGCTCTCTCATTCCTGTACTCGATCCATTCCCCATTCACTTACTCTATTGACATTATTTATCATCTATGATCCCACAAACCCCATTCTTACCATTATCCTGATTTGATTTATCATCAACATTCCCTTTATAATTTACTTAAAGTATAACCTCTGAGCAGAGAATTTTTCCAGGATACTATACTGACATAAAATGGCCCAATCTTTTTGAAGAGTACTGTGGGATCTTCATTGTCCACAACATAAATGTCGATGGGACAGCGAGGCCTCAAGTCCACATCTTGACAGCAGACTCCGAGATGCATCACCCCATTCCAACACAGCACCAAAACCGCAGTATTTGGTCAGATTCAATATCACGGTGAAGAGATTCTGAAGATTGCCGGGTTACAAGCACACTAGCAACTGAACTCTTCTGCCATCCTTAAGCTTACAACACCCAACTTTCCTTCAAAGTCTCCCATCCAAATACCATTCGGCCTGGACTCTGCTTCGCTTCCGAGATCTGGTTGCATCGGGTCCATCGAACCTCTTGAACCATAATCATCATGATGCGTAAGACAGGTCAAGCATGACCAAAGATGAAATTGCAAGAAAACCCTAAGTTAATGTTAGTAACAAGATGATGAGAAAGGCAAGATAACCATCACTTATGGTTTGTATTATTTGTTTTTTTCTGAGATACAGCAAATTAGGATGTAATCTTCTCTTTGTAAACATTCCTTTAATATTCACTGCAACATCAACATAAAGGTTACTTCGGTTATTTTATGTCAGAGAAATAGACATTAATCTATAAAATAATAACGGCTAATAATACATCCCTTACAAGAGGAGCCATGTCAGCTGGACAGGCAAGAGAAAGGTGTCAACATAAGGTATCATTATGGCCACTTATGCTCTGACAAAGGTGACTGAAACACCGAAATATTAGGTTCCAGTGCTATGCTGTCATTGTCTGATCAAACTAGTGCTCCTGTTCTTTTGAAAGTTCCTGCAGCATTCGCTTGAATCCACTGATGATGTAACATGTGAAGTGCAAAGCCAGTGAAAACTGCTCCTTATTAGATTTTCGTTTCCATCTGTTTCTCTGCTGTCACCATAACAGATTCGACCCCATGCTGGAGCCTTGATCCAGTACCTGCCGGAGCTTTGGAGGCAGTCGGAAGAACATAACATGCTCCGCTGTGCTATTCTCTCGACTCTGCAGAACCTTGTCAAGGTTGGCACCAGTGCAAGCTCAGCTGGAGTCAAAACCGTGCATCACTCAACATCTGGTGTGCAAACATACCTGGTCTGTGCATCAATCATTGTGTCTTATCCTGCATGTTCCCACAGGGCTTGGGTGCCCAGAGCATGGGTCTCTACGCCTTCCTCTTACCAATACTCCAGTTTAGCACAGACCTCAACCAACTACCCCATGTCTACCTGCTTGAGGATGCCCTGGACTTGTGGTAGGATTCATGAATGTGGGCCTTGAGACATTTCTGCAAAAGTACCTTTTTTTTTTTTACCTCATTCACCCAATTTGCACTGTATAATTAAAATGTGTCTTTCTCATTCACACACAAATCTTCCCTGAAGGCAAATGACTCTGGAGCATTGCCAAGAGGCGCCACCAGAACTGCTACAACTATTTCACAACATGCTTCCCATCATCGGTGAGCCCAGGAAGGACTATCCTTAGGTTCAGTTATGAAGAAATAACTTTTATGTACGTGCAAATATGGCGGCATCGTAAAAGTACAGACAATACAAATTACTTGAGTTTGAGGAAACACCATCACGCATTTCTGTTTCTCACTTGTTATGTAGACTTGGGATCGGAGAATCAAAAGATGTGCTTCCAAATCATCACAGGCTACATCTTACTGGCACCTACTCAATTCCTGCAGGTATAGTGATTGACTCTCAGATTTCATGATTTTCGTACAGCCGGTGGATAACGACTGATCAAACGCGAATGAAACGCACGACGTACCGTTCCAAATGCTTAGTTATGCCATTCACAGAGTTACGGACGTGTCCTTTGCAATGTTTTCTGCAACCTCCTGTCAGACATCAGCTCGGAGGGATTGGTGCTGATACTGAAGGTGGGCCAATGCGATGCGTTCCTCCTAATCATTCTGCTTTCCTCGTATTTTAGCCATGCATCAATTGGAATTCTGAGCTTTAATTATTCCTTGTCATCCATTCCTTTTGCTGCTTTATCTTACCCATTTCGTTGCATCTTTCTTAAGAATATCTCAACAGTTCTGAATAATTGAATGGTGTTTATTTGTTTATTTATTGTCATCTGATGCCATCATTCATTTTCTTGGACAGCACTTTGCATTTACAAGCAAATCTCAAAGATACTGCACATGTGATGAATTGTCTAGTTTATGGCAGCTGGAATGTTTCAAGCCTGAATTTTAAAGAATGACGAAATTAAATAAATCGCTGCTTAAGTCCATAGCTTCACGTCTTGGGCACATCCGAATAGAATGCCTTTTCCTCTTGATGCAATTTATACGCTCCGTGGGAACTTCTTCAAAAGTGAAGTGTAACCGTAGCGCTTCAAAAAAAAAAAAAACCGAAGCAGATTTGTCTTGTCCATCTGTTGCAATTTGTTCCTTGTGTTGTTAATCCCACTCTTCCCTCCAGGTCTTCAAAGCAGCTGTTCACCACCATCTCTTATCTTCCCCTATCCAAAACCATGATCTTTTCTACCCCTGTTAATCCACCCCAAATCCACCTCCTTCAATTTCCCTGCTTTCCTTTGTGAAAGTCCCTGTCGTGTAAGGATCTGAAAGTCACTGTGGTGTCCATCTTGTTTACCCTGTGTACCCTACCCCATCCCTCTCCCTTCCACAGATCTCCTCATGTCTCTGTTCTCCACTGTTTTGTCCTTCCCTCTGCCACCTCTCTTGTCTCCTGCACCCCTTGTTGTATGTTATGCGTGTTAGCTCTCATACGAACCTCGACATTGTGCACACCAAAAAAATTTTTTTAAGGTGTTGTAAATCTGTTCCCGTGACTTCTTGTACATACTTACTTGGTCCTGACAGGATTGGTATCAAGGTTAATGTCTTTCTTGGCCTCGGTAAGGCCAACTCTCGTGAGTCTTAAGACTTGCGCATTTTCTCCTTCCTTCTCTCTTTCTTCTATCTTTTTGTCTCCTCCCCTCACACTCATCCTTCATCATCCATCTCCCTTTTACAACTCAAAACTTTACAAAAACAACCCACACAAATCTTCTGAACTCATTCACATCTCATTCTTCCATCTTACTCCTTCCTTCCCTCCTTTTTTTACCTTCACATTCTGCGAAAGGTTATGTTTTGGTCGGCGTGTATTTATTTATTTATTTATTTATTTATTTGTAATCTTGTGATTCGTATAACTCAAAAAGTATTAAACCGAATTGCATGAAATTTGGTGGGATGATTGGTTATTAGCCAGGAAGCATTCGATTAGATTTTGGGATCGTTCGGGTCAAAGGTCAAGGTCAAGGTCACGAAAAGGTCAAAATCGTCTTTTTACGATAACACGGTAAATTTTTATTCAATTTGCATGCAACTAACGCCAAAATGTTCAGAATTCAACGCCTCATCTTGTGATATGCAATATGACACAATGACGCCCATACTCTTGTTACCGGTTAGGGGTCAAAGGTCAGGGGAGTCACGACCTTGAAAAATATGCGGTTTTTGTCATAACGCGGTCAATTCTTGTTCGCTTTACATGAACCCAGCACCAAAATGTTCAGAATTTAATGCCCAATCTTGTGACACAATGACGTCATAACACATGTCACCGGTTGGGGTAAAATGTCGGGGGGGGGGGTCACGCCCTTGAAAAATATGTGCTTTTCGGCATAACTCAGTCAATTCTTATTCGATTTGAATGAAACTAGCATCAAACGAGATTACCTTCTCTTGTTAAAACGTTGTATTCACCGAGCTTGCGAAGGAAGACTCGCCAAAACGACGTGAGTTGATTGTTGTTTAGTCCGTAGCCCCCGAAAGTCGGGGGGGGGGTCATGACACTATAGATATGTGGTTTGTGTCATAAGACCATTCATATGAAACCAGTTCCCCACACTCATACCAAGAACAAAAAAGTAGTGGCGGCGAAGGTATGCGCTCTATGAGTGCCCGTTCTAGTTTTGTATACAGTATCGAGGCTCGTATAAGAGCTAACACACAGAACAAAAAACAAAGGGAGCAGGATACAAGAGCGGCGGGAGAGGGAAGGACAAAACAGTGGGGAACAGAGACATTAGGAGATCTGTGGAAGGGAGAGGGATGGGGTGGGGAACACGGGGTACACAAGATGGACATTACAGGGACTTTCAGGAAGGAAAACGGAATTTGAAGGAGGTGGGTTTCGGGTGGATTAACGGTGGTAGAAAAGATCGTGGTTTTGGATGGGGGGAAGAGAAGAGATGGTGGTGAACAGCTGTTTTTGGAGACCTGGGGGGAAGATTGGGATTTATGAGAGTGTGGGAGTTTGTTCCAGAGGTGGGAAAAAAAGAGGAATGAAAGAGTGAAGGTGAGCAGTGATTCTGGATTTTGGTAGTTTAACCAAAAAGGGGGTTGCTGGTGGACCTTGAGCACCCTTTTTCATCCTCTCCTTTTTACGATCTAAAATGTTTCATCTCTCCACTGTCCTTCCAAAACCCAAACACCTCTCTCCCATTTTGCTTCTTCTCTCCACTTTCCGTTCCTTCCTGGATCACTCACAAACCCACATCCCATGTCCTGTCGTAGAGCATTACTTTTCCTTGTGCTTTTATCCACTCCTCCCTCCATCTCGGTTGCTCTGTCGATCTTCATTTTGTTGAACTTGGGATCCATAAAACGAAAGTGAGTTTGCAGCAAGTGCAGGTTCACGGCCATTAACTCCTTCATGCCTGCTCCCTCCACATATATTCTGGCCTCCCATCCTGCATCCTCCACCTGCACCTCAAATGCTGTCACCACCCACCCGCATCTTTCTGCCCCTCAGCTCCAATTCCACCCCTCCCCCCCATCTCTATAATAGTCTGGACCACCAATATTCAAGACCTCCATTGCAATAACACTGATATCTCCATTCAGGTAACTGTTGCACTTTTGTCGGCTAAACAGAAATGTTTCTCTTCTAGAATGGCTCAAATTCCTCTGTATCTCTCAGATTCTCTCTCTTCTGCCTCAACAGGCCCCATCTACATGAAAGGAGTGTTATTTCTGTTTACATCCAGATCTCCAAAGTTCATTGTCCACACTTAACCCCTCCAAGTCCAGTAGCATTACATGACTGTGCATTCCTCTCCACCAATACCTCATGTTTGTTTGGAGTACCAGCTGCCTAATGATGATGATTTCAAAAATACCCCTATTTCTGATAACATGGACTAACTTGTAATCATCCATCTCATTTTTGTTCCTCGTATTCAGAGATTTTGACTGCCACCATTCCAGCTGGCTGGGTGTCAACTCTGCAACAACCAGACACGGCATTGTAGCTCATGCTTTCGGTGACTTTTAAGGATACGACAAGCATCAGGTAGGCCTGTAACCAGAGCAGGCTGCGTTGAAAGTAGGAGAAGACAGCCGCAGGCCTGGGTAGCTGGTGGGAGAAAACACTGTGGGCCAAAGGGACGGTCTCTGCAGAGGAAACCCATGATAGGCTGGGTGGAACCGCAGCAAGAGAGAAAACATCACTTGAGCAAAACACACGGCCACCTCCATTGGCTTCTTATTCTCTTGCAATTACAGAGTGGGGGCTTTTTCCCAATCCCCACCCTGTAGCCTCCAACCACTCTCCATCCCAAGGCATTCCAACTATCCCTGCCCTGGGACATTCAACGAATCTCCACCTCAACACAATGACAAACAGCTGTTGTGTGGACACTGTTCCCTCCCTCTGTTTATTTAGGAGTGAGGGAGAGGGAG
>NC_140971.1:85056767-85064267 GCF_056783735.1 Eptatretus burgeri
TTTCTTGGTGAAGCGTATGCTGATCTTGTATCTTCTTGGAAGTCATCTTTCGTTAAGTCTCGGGGTTGACTGTTTGACCGAGTGGCTAAAGACTGGAATTGATATGTAAGAAGCATTGGTTCAATATTGCTTATGTATGTGTGTAATGATTGTGATAGCGGGGGTAAAGAGGAGACTTTCAACATTTTCAAACGACACCAAACTTTAAAGTCAGCGAGAAGGGAAAGAAGGGGTGATCGGATTCAGTAAAGCCTGAACACTCTCATTGTATGGACAAAAACTTGTGATGTGCAGGTCAATGATAGGAAATACAACATATTGGGCATGGGCAGGAATATTGTATGCTGGGACTTTTAAATGCAAGTGGGCAGTTTTGGAACATGTAACACAGCAGTGCAGCATCTCGGGGTGATTGTGGAGAGAGGGTGATGCATTCAGAACAACATCAGGCAGCAACAGGAAGGGCTAATGGGATTCTGGGTTGTATTCACTTGGGCAAAGTTTATATCTTGAAGGAAATCATGTTTATATTGCACAATAATTTAGTGAGACCTTACGTCGATTGTGTTCGATTTTGTCACTGTGTTTTGGCAAGGACATAGCATTGAAGTGATTCACAGTTGAGCTACCAGACTGATGTCATGGCGAGATCGTAATATTTGGAAACAAAGGAAACGCTGGACTTTTTAGTTCAGAAAGGAAAGTTCAGAAAGTTCAAAATAGTTGAAGAAAAGCTTTTTATGTGCTTGGACAACAGGACCAGGCAGCCTTGCTTCACCAGGGAGGCAGGACCATGACCAGGAAGCCTCGGAGTGATAAGACGGTAGCAAGACAGGGGTGTTTTGCATATTCATTGATTACCTCCACGACCGAAGGTGCATGGGAGTTGTATTTTCACCCCTGTCTGTCTGTGAGCAGAATATCTCAAAAAGTTGTAGATGGATTTGAATGAAATTTGGTCGACAGGTTTGGTGCGTGACGAGGACGAATTGGTTCGATTTTGGTGAAGATCCGAATTCAGATTTGGATACGAGAATAAAAAATTTTTTAAAGTGATTCTTCACCATTGAGAGATTGTGCCAAACACGATATACAGTATGGCATGATATTTCAAAAATGTATTTGGCGCGATGTGTTCTCGTGGATCAGGTATTGCGTTGCAGAGGTATGTGCTCTACCGAGTGCCCTTTGAGTTAAATAATTAATCGTTGATTGGTGGAACATTTAACATGGTGACCAACCTTATCAGGAAATGCTGATTTCCTTATTTTAAAGTCTCTGAATCAAAGATATCACTTCACAGCATACAATTTTTGGCTTACCTGGAATTGGAATTCCAGATAAGGTATTGTCATCGTGCACCGTCTGTCCGTCCGTCCGTCTCCTATTTCAACTTCTCCGGCAAAACCGCTGGGCCGATCCAGCTGAAATTTGGCAGCAATGTTCCGCTCCTGATTGGTAACGGGGATTGCAAAGCTCGTTCCGATCACTTGACTTTCAGTTGGTCACAATGGCAACTTCGAAAATTCCTTCAAAAAATCTTCCTCTCCAGACCCACCAGTCACAATGCTGCTAAGTTTGGGTTACAACATTAGGACAGGGTCGTGATGTTAAATAGCTGAGGTCACGCCGGTGACGTTACCAGAAGTGTGTTGAAATGGCGGATTTCATACATTTTTGAGACAACCGCGTAAATTCCTTCAAAAATCTTCCTCTCCGCACCCACCAAATTTAGGTTACAACATTCGGCCAGGACTCAGATGCTGAATGTCCAGTGGTCCTATTTTTCTACACTCACAATCATTATTGTTCCCCTTCCCACCATTAACACATCATTGATCTAAAATTTATTTCAACCCAAGTGAACACACAGCCTTTCATCAGACATGCACAACAAAGAAGCATGTTTTTTTTTTTTCCCAAATCCGCTTTTTCCTTTTTCTCCGGTGCACCATTTTCCAAGCACGCTTTCTGTTTGAAGGGCATTTAAAGTCGAATACTTTCCTGCAGGAGGTTTTGTATCTGTCATTGCTTTTAGTTCCACCAAAATCCATTTCGATTGGAGCCCAGATTCACAATTGTTCAACAAATATAACTGCTTGTGACCAGCAAAATTGTGACAACCACAGAGCAGAAAACGCAAAGCACAAATAACTTTGTTTTTGCCAAGATATCTTACCTCCTGCCCCTCTAAAATAGAATTTCAGATCTTAGGGCACATGGTCTGTCCAAGTCCCTCACAAAGGCCACTCTGTTGCTGAAACATCGGACTTTCTGGTCCTTTTCCCTTTGACCAAATTCTTGAGTTGGTTGCACTTTTACATTTTACACTCTCTGGGTTTGGTGGTTATGGACTCTCACAGCTACAATCTGTTCTTTGACTTTAAGAATCGCTTGTATTTGGAATTTTTTTTTTTTTTTTTACTGCAGTTGGCATTGCCAGATGGTGATTAACACAAGCGATTGGGATACTGTTGTGATTGTGTGCACGTCATAACGAGCCTGGGTAAACTCCCAGGTGATTAGTCAAATGAATTGGTCACACTTGACCCGCTTTCACAGCATGCTATCATTCTGTTGTCGGACAATGACCCTTGTTGGCCCAGCCTGCATTTGCTTTGATCAAATTGCTTAAACTCCATCCGATTGCCATGAAAAGATTCCCACATTATCGATTCCCATCCTTGGCCAAATGGTCGATGTTTAAACTCTTTAAACTCCGACTTTCAGGAGAGGTTGATGAGCATCCGCAGTACAAGATCAATAGGTTTTTTTTTTTCCTGCTTGCGATGGTAACGGGTAACTTTCTTCCTCCATTCTTGGCAGTCCATCAGTGCCTGCGTTATTTGGGGTTTTTTTTCCTCTTTGTTTTTTTTTTTTGTTGTTTTTTGTTGTTCCTTTGCTGTCCCTGCTTTGCTCATAAACCTCCAGTTATTCTCTTCTTTTGTATGCGGAGTCATGGAAAAACGTCCACTCTCAAAACGGAAGGAAAAATCAACACTCCTGATTTTGATCAACTTATTTCATTTTCCCATTCCAAATAAAAGGATACATCTTTTTTTTTTGCAAGTGGCCAGTCTTGCACGAAGAAGTGTACAGTGCTTGTGGGTGGTATTGCACGCCGATACGGAGATCAGGGACTCGTGTCTGTGATGTGTGAAGCACAATCCCCTTAAGTGGCTTCACCATTTACTGGAACATGCAGTCAAATTTGCCCCAGTGGGCTTCACAGCGAGAATGCAAAGCTTGCTTTCCTGGCCCTTCAATTAGCACTTGGGGAGAGTTGGTTTTCTTGCACACAGTAAACTGCCGCACATTTGTGCACAGGGCTCAACTGGGATGGATTCATACAATTTGTTCGCTGTGCCAGCTTTCTCATTGTAATTGTCATGCACGACAATGCAAAAGGTGAAACGATGAATTGGATCACTTTTTCCCCCTGCACGCTGTTGTTGTGCGCTGCATTACGTCTGACTTTATTCCTTCGTGCACAGCAAGGTTAGCCTGTTTTACTCTCCCTCGCAGGAAAACTCCCATTTGCTTCGTCCAGACTTTGAGCGGTCATGACAACGTTTTGCGATGATTGGCCTCACGCAATTTTAACTTGTCCAAACGTTGCTCAGATTAGTGCATGGAAACTCATTTAGGTGGGAGTGTTGTCATCAGATGAGTACTTGCCTTCCTTTTATATTAGTAGATAAACACATACCTTGCGGAGCAATAAAATGCACAGAATTGTTTGGCCACTGAAGTTGACTGGAAATCGCTCGAGATAGCATCATAAATGGCCCCCTGTCATGACCCACCCTCCTCTACCACAGAGTTACCCAGTGAAGATGGCTGCCTATCTGGGCATACTCGGTCGCTTGCTCGTCCAGGCCCGGGATGTACTATCCACTCTACTGACACAAATGGCATTTGAGGTTGGGCAGAAGGTACGTGTAAAACACCAACTATGATCGATGTACATGGTGGACAAGTGTACACTCTTTAGACCAGTATGATTAGTTCGATTTTGACAGTAAACGTTGTTGTTGTTGTTGTTGTGTTGTTTTTCGAGCTGCGATTCTGTGGATGAATTGTCCGATGGACGAGGTGAGTATTGAATGAGCTTGTGTTGCTTCATTTTCCAAAATCGATGGCAATACATATTACTAAATCTCTCGCAATGTATACAGTAAACCCTCAAATATCGCAGGTTTCTACCAATTGCGGGCAACTTGCGGCAACACAAACTGGTCCAACACGTGGAACATGTCTTTCAATCCAGACAAATCTCACACTCTCACTATGTCTCTTCGAAAGGACCGTTTACAAACCCCCCCCCCATCCACTTTCTCAACAATCCTCTGGAAGAAATCTTTTCTTTCAAGCTTCTAGGTCTCACTATCTGCCATGACCTTTCCTGGGAAAGTCACATTTCCAACCTCGCCTCAAAAGCCAGTCGCCGACTGGGAATCCTCCGTCGTGCTAAGTCCTTCCTCGGCCCTCTTGAGCTCCTGACCACTTACAAAGCTTTTGTCCATAGCCTGATGGAGTACTGCTCTCCCCTCTGGGCTGGTGCTCCTGCCTCCCACCTTTCTCGGCTTCACGCTGTCGAAACCAGGGCATTTAAGATCATCGGCATCTCCCGCAATGAAGCTGAGTCTTTGGGCCTCTCAATCAATCACCGCAGGTTGGTCGGTGGTCTTTCTGTCTTCTACAGACTCCTCTCCAGCCTTGCCCCCCCTGCTCTCTCTGCGATTTGTCCCCACCACATTTCCACAGGGTGCTCAAGGTCCGCCAACAACCTCCTTCTGGTAAAACTACCAAAATCACGAATCACTGCTCACCTTCACTCTTTCATTCCTCTATTTTCCTGCCTTTGGAATAAACTCCCTCACGCTATTCTTTCCCATTATTCCCTCCAGGCTTTCAAAACAGCTTTTCACCACCACCTCTTATCATCCCCCATCCAAATCCTCGATCTTTTCTACCCCCGATAATCCACCCAAGCCCACTTCCTTCATTTCTCCTGCTTTCCTTCCTGAAAGTCCCTGAAATGTCCATCTTCTCTTCGCCATGTTCCCCGTCCCATCCCCATCCCTCTCCCTTCCACAGTTCACCTAATGTGTCTGTTCCCCACTGTTTTGTCCCTTCCACTCCCGCCCCTCTTGTCTCATGCCTCCTTGCTGTGAGTTGTGTGTTAGCTCTCATACGAGCCTCGACCAAGGTATACAAAAAAAAAAAACTTATCGTGTTCCGATTTACTTATCGCGGAATTTCATTTCGGCCAACCGTGGCTTTTGAGCTGAGATGAGTCATTGCTTGCGTCCACGTGTACGATTACCTCCCCTCCCATGACGAGCCTTATGTTGTTTTTTTTTATCGCGTACCGTTAATTGTAGTAATCAGACCAGGGTACAGGAACGAGGCTAAATTTAATAATGAATCGTCATTGAACAGGAAACGACATGTGGAGACCCTGCAGTACTCGATCTGCAACATCTAGTCGACACACAACAGTTAATAATGGCGCCCAAACGTAAAACGATGGGCAAAATTAGTCGTGCCAAAAGGCAGAGAAAGGTTATGACATTGTGCAAAAGAAAATCGAGTTGTTAGGTTGACAAGAAGTGAAAGTGTTGCATCTGTGAGCCACCATTACGGGATCAATGAATCAACTGTGTGTAAACACGAGTCAAATATCCGTGCCTGCGGAGCACAAATGTCTCATTCCATTCCTGTGATCCTCATATTGAAAGGATTGACAAAGCGCTTAAAAATTTGGGTCGAGGATCAAACAGAAGAAAATAAATGCCTTTGAGTGGACCTGTGTACGGGAGAAATCATTGCAGATTTACCAAGGCTCCGGTTCAACCATGGCTCGTGGAAATCGAGGCGAGGGGATTTATCCCGGAGCAGGTTTTTAACGCCGAAGAGACGGGATTCTTTTGGAAGAGGATGCCCCTCTCGTACCTTCCTGTCAAAGCAGGATATATCTGCTCTTTATCAAGGTGGCTAAGGATTGTTTTACCCTCCTTCTATGCGGTAATACAGCAGGCGACTTTCGCAAGTTCTACTTCCACATGGTTCTTGCCTCCACCCTCCACCCCACCCCCCATATAGCAGCAGCAGCATCTCCGAGCTAAGTCTTGTGTTTTCTATTTTTGACAGAGTACAATACGAACGATTACGTAATCTGTTTACCATCATCCACCTCACTGTTTTGGAAGAAATTTAAAAGGTAAAACTCTTGCATCTTTGTTTAATTACCTCTGCCACCTGAGGTGGAAGGAGGTTATCTTTTCACCCCGTCTGTTTGTTTGTTTGTATGCAGGATATCTCAAAAAGTTATGGACGGATTTGGATGAAATTTGGTTGGCAGGTCGAGTGTGTGACAAGGGCAAACCGATTAGATTTTGGTGAAGATCTGGATCCGGATACCAGAATTTTTTAAGTGATTCTTCACTATTGAGAGGGCGAAAAACGATATATAGCACGAAATCTCAAAAAGTTGTAGACGGATTCAGACGAAATTTGGTGGACACACTAGGTGTGTGACGAGGACGAATTGTTTCAATTTTGGTGAAGATCCAAAATCGGATCCGGATCTGATAAAAAAAAAATATTGAATCTTCGCCGTTGAGAGATGGGTCCAAACAGATATATATCACGATATCTCAAAAAGTTCTGGATGGATTCAGATGAAATTTGGTGGGTAGGTTGGGTGTGTGGTAAAGACAAACGGATTAGATTTTGGTGACGATCCGAATCCGGATCTGATGATTGTTTTTTAAGTTTATTTATTTATGAATATGCAGCCTGTAGCTGCTTGGCTGCATCATTTTCTGGGGGCGCATCTGTGCTGCTGATCCATTGAACCTGTTACCAGCATGCTGGTACTCATTTTGCCAACCTCGGAAGGATGACAGGCTGAGTCAACCCTACCTGGTGTTAATTTGATGGGGTGACAGAGGCTTGAACTCAAGACCCTAGGATCTTAAGCCAAGCACCTTATCCATTAAGCCACCACCAGGCCTATTTTTTAAGTCATTCTTCACCACCGAGAGATAGGGCCAACAACGATACATCGCCTAATATTTAAAAAATGTATTGGGCCCGATATGTTCGACTGGATCGGGCATTGTGTGGCGAAGGTATGTGCTCTCCCGAGTGCTCTTCTAGTTTATACTTTATTTATTGTATTTACATGTGTCTTTCAATGTTAACATGCTTCATATATATTTTACATGTTTATTTCTGGCTTGTTCCTCTATTTCTGGCTTGTTCGTCAATATTCCTCTATATTTACTCCAAGCCCAGGAAATAGGTTTCCCATTGGCCATTGGTTTCCATGATCGTGGCATTTTCCAGGAACCTAACACCTGCGATATTTGAGGGTTTACTGCATTACTAACTTTATAGCGATGTATATTACTAAATCTATCACAATCTATATTACTAAATCTATAGCAATGTATTGTTGTGTACGTGGGGGTTGGGGTTCACCACGAGGGG
>NC_140971.1:85071767-85119267 GCF_056783735.1 Eptatretus burgeri
GGGGAGGTGGTGGGGGGGGTTGGGGGAGGGGTGTTGTACATGTTGCATTATAATTATTTTTCAAATAAAGAGCATTTAACTTCACTTGAGTTTTATTTAATGTATCCACTGTTTAGGTTAGCAGGGAAATATGCATGTACCACAAGCACTGTCACACTCATTATCTCCTTGGCCTCCACCACAGGGCAGGGTGGTTTAATATGATTAGGTCTCTGAGTATCTCGAAACGGTTTGAAAGGACATCTCGATGGTATCTCGCGGGTCTTAATAGCAGCGCAACAAATCATCTGTAATTGGTTCTCATGACGAGAAACCCATGTGGCATGTTGCCATCAATACATTCTCTTTCGCCCACATCCCCTTCAGACCTGAAGGTTTATGAGTCTGTCGATGCCTGTGAACTGCTGACTCGTTTGTTTGTTTTCCCCATATATTTTTCAGCACCATGCACGATCGTTTTTGCAGCATTGTCAACATCTGTGTGGAAGCACTACATGATATAATGATGGAGGATCCAGAGGGAGGACCCAGCAAAGAGTAAGAATCACCTTTTCTTGTGATCTCTTATTGTGTTGGTGACAGTTGTGATGGCGATATGAGATTCACTTTGTGATCATAAGTTGCAGCTTTAAAATCCCCACGTTGCAGTGCCATCATATTTGTTTTAATCACCAAGATATCTAATTGTTCTGTGCTCTTGCCTAAAACCCAAATATCACAAGCTTCATTGATTCATTGAATGGCAATTTGTCCTTTTTTCGTTTTTTTTTTATACATGGTCAAGGCTCATGGAAGAGCTAGGACACAGAACAGATTAGGACACAACATAACAAAGGGAACGGCAGGAGAAAGGGGAAACGCCAACAGCAGAGTGGAGGGAGAAATGTAGATGGAGATGGACAACCAAGGGATGCAGGTACCGATGAGGAGTAGGGGAGAATGCAAGGGGTGGACAAAATGGATACATAAGCAAAAACTTTGGGAGGGGTGGAAAGTGGTTCAACGGATGTAGAAAAGATCATGGTTTTGGATGGGGGATGACTTGAGTTGATGGTGAACAGCTGTTTTGAAGACCTGGAGGGAAGAATGAGAATGAAGAGTGTGTAAGGTGGTTCAACAGGTGGGAAAAAAAAGAGGAATAAATTAGTGGAGTTGAGCAGTGGTTCTGGGTTTTTCCCTTTTTCTTCATGTAATGCCATGTACATTTTGAACCGTAATCACCATCGAAAAGTCCTTTATTCTACAAGTTGCACTCGGATGTGTAATGTCCACAAGCGTGCTTAACATCTCTTCTGTAAGGATGAGCAATTCTGTCGTGCAGCACACTTCCTGATAAACACCATAATGACAGTAACTTATGAAATAACTCATAATGGGAGGGGCCTGTCAAAGTGAAAAGGGGGAATGGCCAGGAAGAGACGAGGAAGAGTCACAAACATCCTGTCAGAGCAACGTTCGTGGAACATATATTGTCTGGAACAGCAGCAGCAACATGAATGGAGAGATTTTAAATATTAAAATGGAGACCTCAAATATTGATGGACAACATTGTGAGTGAGGGGATGGGGGTGTCAAGATCAGATTCGGAGCAAGTGGAGTGTTTGGACCATCGTCTCCATAACACCTGATATTGATTCTGCCTTGGAATACTTTCACAAAAGTCTGCTTTCTTTCATGCACCGGTTTATCTCATCACATCTCTGACTTTCCAATCCATCCTCTGGAGTCTAGGCACTTGTACACTGAATCCTGTAGGCAGGTTGATGAAGTCAAAGAGCTTGCTTTGTCAGCTTGGAAAACAAACCTGAATGAGGGTAACTTCCGTTCATTCCGTAAGACTCACAATAAGTGTGTCACCATCCTGAGCCAAGCCAGAAAACATCATCTTTCGAATCTCAAGGCCAAACCCTCCAATGATGCAACCAGTCTCCTTCCTCCAGGTCATGGTGGCACCTTGTCAATTCTGGCTCAGGTGGATGTTCCCCTCAATCCTGCCCCTCACCTCAAATGACACTACTGCAGACTCTGCCCGAAACAAGGCAGAATATCTAAATCTGTCCTTTCCTCCAAATCTTGTTTACCCAACCATTCCCATTCTCTCCCCATTTTACCCCAATGTAATCCACTGTCTGGACCTGTGTCCTTCTCAACAGTCCCAGATGGCACCATTGCCCATGTTCTCAAATCCTGCTCTGCCGTTCTTGGTCCCCCTCTAGCTGCCCTATTCTGTCTGTCCTTTGACCTTTGACTGCCTCGCCTCTGCGTGAAAGCCAGCAAATATCACTTCCGTCCACAATAAAAGTGCAAAAACAGATCCAACCAACAATAGCCCGGTGAACTTGCTTCCAATTACAAGCAGCGTCAGGGAATCCATCATTGCTTCCGATGTCAAATATTTCCTGTTTTCAAACAACCTTATCTCCAACAATCAGTGTGGATTTGTTCGGGCAGGAATTTGAAATTTGGCCAGGGTGCTGGCAAACTAATCTACTCTTCTCACTTACTCTTCACTAAGGACACCATGGGAATATTAACGTAATGCCAGCAGATGGGACGCCCAATTTAATGACCGACCAAGGTTTGGCACATGCATTGATGAATCGCACTGCATGTGAAACACCAGGATGACAGTTTATATTTTTTGGCCTAAATTCAAACCAAAGCTTTTCAGCTTAGAGGCGAGTGTGCATACCTCTATGCATCTTGTTTTTCCTCACCCAGGCCCAGTGTAGTTCCTCATCTATATTAATGACCTCTCTGATGATCTGAAAAACCCTATTTTGCTTTTTGCAGACTCCATATTGTGCCATACAGTATCCTCATCCCTCTGCAAGGCAGATAGCAGCTGTGTCTCTCTCTGCTAATATGGAAATGATTAGACAGCAGCTGTCTCTCTCTCTCTCTCTCTCTCTCTCTCTCTCTCTCTCTCTCTCTCTCTCTCTCTCTCTCTCTCTCTCTCTCTCTCTCTCTCTCTCTCTCTCTGTCTCTCTGTCTCCCTGTCTCCCTGTCTCCCTGTCTCCCTGTCTCCCTGTCTCCCTGTCTCCCTGTCTCCCTGTCTCCCTGTCTCCCTGTCTCCCTGTCTCCCTGTCTCCCTGTCTCCCTGTCTCCCTGTCTCCCTGTCTCCCTGTCTCCCTGTCTCCCTGTCTCCCTGTCTCCCTGTCTCCCTGTCTCCGTGTCTCCGTGTCTCCGTGTCTCCTGATCCGGAAAGTATTTGAATCTTGTCTGTTAGATTGAACATGTCCTTCAATCTTGGAAAATCTCACGGTCTCACTCTATTGATCCGGAATGATCGTCAAACGCATCCACCTATCTGTTGCCTTGGTTATCCACTGGAACCATTAAATAACACCAGGTGGGTGGACTCAGCCTGCCGTCCTTCTGAGGTCAGAAAAATGAGTACCAGCTCACTGGAAACAGGGCACTGCATCAGCGGCACAGCCATGCTCCCAGCATTGATACAACCAGCAACCACAGGATGCATACGAAATAATAATAACTAACCGAAACCCTCGTCAGAGACGGATTCTGTTCCATGAGCCCAATATGACAACCAGTGGCGGCTCTTTTAAGAGCCGGATCCCAGTCGATGTACTCCATGGCCTTACCGAATGAGGCCTACAAAACGTCCTTGTACACGACATTTTTGGTGTACACTACTCCTTGTGAAGAAGTCCCCTGATTTGTGCACGTGTTTACTTTGATGTACACCATGTCAAAACTTCTCAGGTCACAGTACCGAGAAAAACGTGACGCGACCGCGAGGAGGAGCACAAAATTGGTCCTTCAGTATTAATATATAGAAGATACAATGTTTCTTGTTACATTTTTGTGTGTAAAATTCACATTCTGAGGTAGTCAGCATGTGCAGAAGAGGGTTTTACATTGCAGACGCTATTTTCGAGGAGTGGAATTACACCTCTCAGCAGTGACGGTCTGTCGACGACAGACGTAATGATGTCAGCGAATGACCGATGATGTCATGACGTCCTTACGCCTCTCAGCGATGACGTCACACGTCGCCATGTAAAACGAAAAGTGTTTATTCTGCTTCAGAGTTGAAGGTTGACTCTTGCCACTATGTGCGATGCACTCTTACAGGTACGAAGTTTCTTTCAGTCCGGGTCACAGTACCGAGAAAAACGTGACGCGACCGCACGGAGGAGCATAAAATTGGACCTTCAGTATTAATATATAGATGATAATAATAATAGTAATAATCTCAAGAAAATATACTTTATTATATTTTCTCAATCCAGGAAAATAATACTTTATTTTATGTTCTTAATTCCTCTTATATTCATGAAAATAACGAGCACGACAACAATGCACAAACATGTAATTAAAGGTACAGTTTAGACAAATTTTAAAGTTGAAATCCCGAACCCTATTTCCCCATGACTCCCTAATTTTGCGGATTTGTGATTCACAGCGATTGTCAAGACTGTAACCCTTGCGAACCACAAAGCCCTCTGGTATATACCTAAACACTGGGCGGGGTATCGTGTTCTATGAACTCTCGAGTTGTTGTTGTTGTTGTTGTTGTTGGTGTGCTCCTTTCCTTGTACTTTTATATATTTTTTTAAATGTGTCCTTCTCAAGGGTTCCTGGTTTGGTAGAATCATAAATGTTTCCCTTCAAACCATGAGTGTTTCTTCTTCCTCTTATTCTTTTTCCTTCTTCTTCTTCTTCTTCTTCTTCTTCTTCTTCTTCTTCTTCTTCTTCTTCTTCTTCTTCTTCTTCTTCTTCTTCTTCTTCTTCTTCTTCTTTTTCTTCTTCTTCTTCTTCTTCTTCTTCTTCTTCTTCTTCTTCTTCTTCTTCTTCTTCTTCTTCTTCTTCTTCTTCTTCTTCTTTTTCCTTCTTCTTTTCCTTCTTTTTCTTTTTCCTTCTTCTTTTTCCTTCTTTTTCTTTTTCCTTCTTTTTCTTTTTCCTTCTTTTTCTTTTTCCTTCTTTTTCTTTTTCCTTCTTTTTCTTTTTCCTTCTTTTTCTTTTTCCTTCTTTTTCTTTTTCCTTCTTCTTTTTCCTTCTTTTTCTTTTTCCTTCTTCTTCTTCTTCTTCTTCTTCTACTTCTTCTTCTTCTTCTTCTTCTTCTTCTTCTTCTTCTTCTTCTTCTTCTTCTTCTTCTTCTTCTTCTTCTTCTTCTTCTTCTTCTTCTTCTTCTTCTTCTTCAGGCTTTTAAAACAGGCAACTTTGTGATTAAACAAACAAATTTTGGTCCAAGCTAAACGACTCGTAACCACATTGTACATGGACACGAGTCATTTATCTGTGAAAGCCAGTGGATCTCGCACACGATTATATTATTAAAAATATAGCAGAAGAATTTAGAGAAAAAGAAGAGGAAGAAGAAGAAGAATCTCAGGACACATAAATTAAGAACTTTTTACCCTTCTCTGACTGCATATTTTAACTTCGTTTCCTCTTCCTCGAGCACATCTTCCCTTGTAATTTAAAACACGAAAGAAAGACAAATGGTGGCACTGACAGAAAGACAACAACAGAGGCTGCAGGTTTGTGAGAACAACTGGATCATGAGGATGGTGGGAGTGAAGAAGGTGGATAGAAGGATGGATGAACCGAGGGAAGAGATTGGTGTGCAGATGAGCTTGATGGGGAGATTGGTAGAATGCCAGCTGAGATGGGCTGGGCACTTGGTGTGGATGGAGGAAGAGAGAATGGCAGAGTGGATAGGTTGAGGAAGCAAGGTTGGAGGAAAAGAGGTAGACCACGATTGAGATGGGAGGATTGTGCGAGAAGGGGTATCTGTGGGGGAGGGGTGGTTGGAGAGTGGAGAGAGTTGACTGAGGACAGAGGGAGATGGAGGAGTATCATCGTCAAGGCAGTGCAGAAGCTTGGTGCCATTGTACCTCATCCCTTAGAAAGGGAAGAGGAGGAGGAGGAGGAGAAGAAGAAGAAGAAGAAGAATGTGCATTTGTTAACAATTTAGATTCTGATTTCCAACAAACCCTTAATCTATTTTTTAGCAACAATGTCCAACTTTGGCCAAACAATGAATCTCACAAAAACAGAAATTTTACGTTCACCAATCTTTCCTCAAATTTTTGAAAATCCCCCCCCCCCACCCTTTCGCCATTGATGGTGCTGCATTGAATTTGTGGACAACTTTGTCTGTCTTAACGGCAATATTTAAAATTCCCTGAGCAATGATCATGAAATTCGGCGTCGTATCTCAGCTCCGGCCGCAAGATTTGGTGAACTGCGAAGTCGTGTGTGGCACTCCGATGGCATTCATTTGCAAACAAGATTTGCTGTGTATTGTGCCATCGTTTTATCTACTCTTACCGATGCACTCGACACTTTTCCCATGTATCCAACCAATTTAAACTGCTCCAACACACTGCAAAAGCATCACTTGCGTCAAATTCTGAAAATCAATTGGTCTCACTTTGTATCTTACCGAGAAGTTAAGCTCATTTCAAACTTTAAACTGATGTTCGCGCATCTGGCCAGAGCAATGCTGCATTGGGTCAGCCATGCGTGTCGTATGGATGATAACCAACTGCCAAAATCAATTTTCTATTCTGAAATTGATGCTCGTCATTGTAATTGTGGTCAATATCGACGCTACAAAGACCATCTCAAAATAATTTTGAAAAAATGTAAAGTTAGCGTTTCCACGTGGGAACAATTTTATCACCACCGTAAAGGCCCTGTCACACCTTGACGATTTAGCCAGCGTATGCCTGACGTATGAAAAATTTGGCTAAAACGCTGGCACATGTCGAATATGTTATGGGTAAGTTTGTATACGTTAAGAGCACGCTGGCATACGTCGTAGTACGCTGGCATACGTCGTAGTATGCCGAGCTGTTAGACAAATTTTCCATGCCTGAAATTTTTCGACGTATGCCAGCGTATGACTCACACGTTCCGCAATCCTTGAAACACATTGACACACATTACTTGTAAGTTACTCATAAGTCGAAACATGTCGAGGTAATGTTTAGCGTACTCGAAACTTATTTCTAACCGATGAGTAACGTGTTGTTGGCACGTTACGCGATCGTTGACACATGTCGACACACGTTACTTGTAAGTACTCATAAGTTGAAACGCGTCAAGGTAATGGTAAGGCCTAAGTCACGTTTGCCACGGCAGCCGTGGGGTCTCCAAAATCTATGGCCACGAGCAATTATACGGCGGCTGCAGTATTTCCACGGTCACACAATGTAGCAGTCACATATGTTTTTATTTTTCGGGGAGCCGCACGGCGTATTTAGAAATTGTGGAGACCGAAAACGTGGGGGTGCCGTACGGTCTTTGATTTGATGTCGCACGGTGACCTTTTGGTGTCCCTGCGGCGGCCATAGAATTTTCAAGGCAGACGCAAGGAAGCCTCAAGGTGCCCGCAAGGCGACCGCAGGGGGGCCCTCAGGCGAACGTGCGGCCAGACGGACGGTAACCAGTGGGTATATATACCAGTTCTTTTTTTTACTGAAATAAAAATATAACAGTTCGCAATATACCAGTACGTGGTGCCCCCAGAATCCGAATTGAATCTGTTCCAGGAGGCTGTCAAAAATTTCGATTCTCAAACTATTTTCCCAATAAGAAATAATGAAGTGAATTAATCTGTTCCTGGACCCCAAGAAAACCCACTTTCAAGGCACTTTCAACTGAAATTCCCCATGTTTAAGGAAAAATAAGATGATTCGATGAACTTCGGTGGCGGTGTATTGTATGTAAACTGGTACAATCACCAATCCAAAGGTTCACATCGGCTCGAGCTCCGGCCTGGGTTCCGATCGCTCGCGCACTCTGCGAGCGCTGCCCCCAGGGCAGCTCATCAACATGATGCCCCCAGAACCACAATCACTTTCATCAAATGCATCGGGCTGAGGTAATCATGGATATTCCAAATTACAACCGGTTTTTCTGTGAAATTAAATCCTTGCCCGACAGTCCGTCACACCACGTGATCGGATTGCTTTTTTGTTATTATTTAAAACACAAGATGAGTTTTAAAAAAAAACAGCACAAATCAAGGTGAAAACATGAGGTAAAGTAGCGATCGACACACGAGAGATGCTTTCACGAGGACTTCCACCTCCGAACTGAATGAACAAAGCGCGAAGATGCGCGTCGAACAAGTGGGGGAGACGCATGTGAACAAACATAAACGCTACATTGTTTTCGGTTTTTAGGGCAAAATTCATTTTTCATTGATAAGAGACCGGCAGCTGCACGAATAACGCAAGCCCACCGTACGCCCTACGTACGGTCGACGTGGAACACAACTACGTCACAACTACAGCATGTCGAATTGCTTCGGCCAACGTAGAAATGAAAAAAGTTATAACTCCGCGTTATAATTCCACGGCGACCCCTACGGCCTGTAAAAGATAGCCAAACGGCGTAGGGCCACCCTGAGGCCACCGCAGAAACTCTGCGGCCACCGCACGTTTCTGTCAATTCAGAGGGCGTACGGCCATCGTATCCTCTCCGGAGAACAAATGTGACTTCGTCCGAACTGTTATATGTTTATTTCAGTAAAAAAAGAACTGGTATATATATATATATATATATATATATATATATATATATATATATATATATATATATATATATATATATATATATATATATATATATATACCCACCCGTTACCCTCCGTCTGGCCGCACGTTCACCTTAGGGCCCCCCTGCGGTCGCCTTGCGGACACCTTGAGGTTACCTTGCCTCTGCCTTGAAAATTCTATGGCTGCCGCAGGGACGCCCTAAGGTCACGGTGCGACATCAAATCGAAGACCGTACGGCACCACCACGTTTTCGGTCTCCACGATTTCTAAATACGCCGTGCGGCTCCCCGAAAAAATAAAAACATATGTGACTGCTACATTGTGTGACCGTGGAAATACCGTGACTGCTGTATAATTGCTAGTGGCCGTAGATTTTGGAGACCCCACGGCCGCCGTGGCAAATGTGACTTAGGCCTTAGGCCTTCGCGTCAGTGTTCCAGACTCCCTGTTTTTTTATTATTATTATTATTTTAATTTTTTTTCCTTCGGTATGACGGTGATGTTGACACTTCAATTTCTCATGCGGTTATAATATAATATAATTAATAGGCTGCCGCTCAACGATTTAAATCATAACCGCACTAGAAATTGAAGTGTCAACATCACCGTCATACCGAAGAAAAAATAAACCAATGTCACCCGCAGGGTGACCCGTATCTTGCCAAAAGGTGACCACGTGTGACTTTTTTAAGGTCACACTGAGGTGAACAGAGCTGCTATCCACCAGGAGCGACTCCTTGAGGAATATCTGCCTATGAGAGATTCCGATGAGAATCGTTCTACAGAGTAACCATGAAAAATATGCTTTTGCCTCATAACGTCACCAAATGACGTCATAATGTCTCAAGCTTGACATATCTAGAAAGCACTCATCGAGGTGTTCAATTTGAGGTACTACACGATATGGTTCCTAAAACTTGAAAATTTGACCTTGGGGTCAAATATGTTTAACCTTCGGCGCTAACCATGAAGGTCAAGGCCAATCGCCACCAAAAATTAATCAGCTGAGCGCCAGACCATGAACTATATTCCCATGAAGTTTGAAGACGATCCGATCAAAATTACTCAAAAAATAAGGGCTTCGTCGACTCCCCTGATTTGCGACAAAGTGACCTTGACCTTTGACCTTGACCTTCAAAATTTTATGCGCTGAAAGGGACCTCTATAGGCCTCTGATATGCGAAGTTACAAAAATTTCCAATGATAACTGTGCTCTGCAGAATTTTTTTATATGTGATTACAGACAAACAAACAAACAAACAAACAAAAAAAACATACAAGCTGGATAACATATCTTGCAAAAACTTCGTTTTGGCAAGATAAAAAGAACCATGGAGTTTGGAACACTGACGCTAACCATTACCTCGACATGTTTCGACTTAAGAGTAACTTGCAAGTAACGTGTGTCGACGTGTGTCAACGATCGCGTAAGGTGCCTACAACTTATGGCCAGCGTATGCGGAACGTGTGTCGTACGTCGAGAAATTTTCAACATGCTGAAAATTTCTCAACGTATTCGGCGTATGACGATGTATGCCAGCATACTACGACATATGCCAGCGTGCCCTTAACGTATACAAAACTTACCCATAACGTATTCGACGTGTGCCAGCTTGGTTCGGCAAATTTTTCATACGTCGGCATACGCTGGTTAAAACGTCAAGGTGTGACAGCGGCTTCACACTTCGATGTCTAGTGCGGTTATGATTTGAATCGTCGAGCCGCAGCCTATGAATAGCCTACGCCACGTGATCGTCGGCGATACGCTGCCGCGCTATGCATAAGTTACACTATCGTTGGGCATAGGTTGTGAACGCCGACAACACGCTCAGCATTCGTTGGTATAAGTTATATCTATGTGATTGAAACGTTCTGTGTACGTTACTAATACGTTATGCATTCGTCCAACACATTACTATATGCCCAAAACTTTATTCAAAAAACCATCAATAGTTCAGCGTACGCCAGTGTTTTACATACATTTTGATACATTGCCATACGCTGGCTAAAACGTCAAGGTGTGACAGCCCCTTAACAATCAGAAAGACTTGAATGAAAATGGCATTGCAAAAATGATCGACAAGCAAAATTATATTCTCAATAAATGCAGTCTTGAAATGAATTGTTCTTATAACCCCAATCCATAACACTGGCCAACAAGTCATTTTTATCAGATATAATTATTGGTGGACTAGATAGCTCATGGTGCACTTATTCTAAATCTGTGTTTTGGTTTTTCTCTAGCACATCTAATTTTCGTAATGAGACCGATCAAAGTTGAAAGGTTATATCGCCCATACATACATACATACATACATACATACATACATACATGCATGCATGCCTTGTGTTGGCTTAGTGGCTCGGGTGGTAGGCTTGGGATCCTAGAATCCTGACCTTTCAAATCAGGCAATAACTTTTCAAAATAACCTTTCAAATTTCAAATCGCACCGGCCTTTCAAACATCGGTGCCACAAAATTGAAGGAGGGAATCGTGGGGTCCCAAATTAGGAAGGTTCTGCATTATGAAGGCTTTGAAGAAAGCTTCAATGTCTTAGAACGAAAAGCATGGCAGGCTTTCAAATGGATTTGTGGAAACTTCTTGAGTAACCACAAGTCTCCCGCATACAAAGATGGAGTCCAGAAACTGCTCGATGCATATCAAGAAATGGGCCTTTGCATGTCCTTGAAATTACATTTTTAACATTCGCATCGAAATGTCTTTCCCGAAAACCTTAGCGCGGTGTGACGAGCAGGGGGAACGCTTCCATTAATACATTCAAGCAATGGAAAATCGCGACCAAGGTTTCTGGAACAAAACTATGCTGGCAGATTACTGCTGGATGTTGCATCACGACAATTCGGACAAAGTTTATAGAAGGAAATCGTGCTCGCAACGTTTTAAAGTTTTTATACATTTTGATTCTCATCAGTGTGCGCTGTATAAATTTAACCAAGTGTATGGTGTGTGTGTGTGTGTGTGTGTGTGTGTGTGTGTGTGTGTGTGTGTGTGTGTGTGTGTGTGTGTGTGTGTGTGTGTGTGTGTGTGTGTGTGTGTGTGTGTGTGTGTGTGTGTGTGTGTGTGTAATGTTTATGGGAATTATAATGAAAAACGAATAAAGTTGTAATGTTAACGAACCTAACGTGTGATTATTACGGTACCTAAATTGTGCTGAAATTAACACCAATCATATTTTGATAACTACATGTGCTGGAAAAAAAACTGAAAACACATTTGGAATCAGCGTGCAAAACTGGCCTATAACAAAAAAAAAGTATGTTCACATCTTTGATGAGAGAAAAATGTTCGATTTTTGTCGACCAGTGCAATCAGTGACTTCTGATTAATCCCCTGTACTCTTTGGAATTATTTGTTGTAACTTAATGATTGCATGAATTGGCCTTATCCTGTCATATGATGATGATGATGATGATGGTGTCATGAGAGTGAAAAAAGGTGATTTGGCCAAAATATAAGGTGAATAGATGCTCACAAACTGCTGCAAATGAACAAGGTAGCTGCTTTGATTGTTTTTGCCCAGGTCAGAATTCTGCAGTTTTTAAATACCCTGCAAATGTATGCACCTGTTCAGTACAAGTCCATTGAAGTAACCTCAGTTTGAAGCTTTCGGTGTGTAAGGTCATTAACATTCCTTCATTTGAACTATGCTTGGTTCTTTCCGAGAGGAAAATGCATGTGCACAGACTGTGAGAGATGCATCCTTTTGAGATGCTCCATGGCTATTGGCTGATTTTGTAAAAAATTTCAGTTGAGTTTTTACACTCATGATCAATTGATTTTCTGTAGTTTGAACTCGGTGTTGTGTTTGAGACCAGAAGGCTTCAGGTCAGAAATCTTGAAATGTCAACCTTCACCATCTGCAGTAGTATAATACATTATCAAGCATATTGGGACATCACGTCCGACCTGAAATGAATGCTCCCAGCCTGCTTGTGCATATTTTTTCCTCACAATGCAACACAGCACATGCTTTGTGAAATTGTCTTATTGTGACACTTTCTATGCTGCATACTGTGTCCATCTTTGATACCAAAATAAGGTAAGCTCTCTTGTGGTTAACAGTCTTCTTCTTTTTCTTCTTCTGTATTATGCAACATATGGCTGTGGTGGTGGTGGTGGGGGGGGGGGCAGCTGTGCCACCAGGGCAATTTCCCCTGAAAATTCTGGCAGGACTTTGGAACTTGGCCATGGTGCCGTCGATAGCTCACCTACTCTTCATAAAGGATACCGTGGTATCTTTAACATCTACTAACTAATGCCAGAAGACTGGACGCCCATTTTAACATCCTTCCAAGGGATAGGACACGCATTGATGCCTTGCTCTGCAGGTGAAGTACCAGGATGATGGTTTATAGCTGGGCCACGATTCAAACCCAGGCTACATAGATCAAAGATGAGTGCGCAAACCTCTAGGGCCTAGGCTATCCTTCCAGCCATGTGTCTACCAGCATGGTGATGCACCTCACCATACTGCTATCAGTAATTGGTTTGAGGATTACAGTGCTGAAAATCTGCATCGGCCACTCCAAATCCCCAAATTCAACTCAATTGAGCCATTTTGGGATATCTTTTCTATGTCACTTGAAGACCAGTCAATGAACAATGACCACTGAACATGTAATTGCTCTGAAGGATAAATATCAGCGATATTGTACCTGCTATCCACCGACATCTGTGACGCACCATGTGGGATCGAGCACACAATTGTCAGTCATCCTGCAAATTTCCTTACTGCCCCAATACTTTTTGTAATATTGTGTCGGTCAAGTTATATCAGATACTTCATGAACCATTCTATTATGCTGTTGCAGATCACTGTAATGCAAACAGATTAATGTGCAAAATGGCTACATTTGTCATGTAATGGCCTCTCTGTGAAATGCTTCACTCTTGTACTCGGTCTCACCAGCATGTACAGTCTCCAAAACCAGCAGAGCTCGACGGATCGACTAACGGATCGAAGATTTTGGCTATTGAGCTTTTCTCTTACTAATAGTCTCTAAGAAAGGCTTGCCAGTGTATCATCTTTTCACGGGCATCAGCTCAAATTGCCTGACGTCTTCTTGACCATCTGCATCATTACAAGTGTCCAATGCTTCATGTCTGATAATAATCCAACTGTCATGGTTTACAAATATTCAATTTCCCCATCAATAAGTTCAAATTATTATTATATCTCTTTTTTTTAAAATTATTTTTAATTTTTTAAAGAGTCAGATTACTCATGGCAAACTGTATTCGATTGAGGACGAGACAGTGGTGATGATGATGCAGAGGAAGATGGCTTGAGCTGTCAAACTTATCACCTGAGTTGTGTTTTAGTTTTCAACTAGTACGTCGCCTGTGAAGAGGTGTTCTTGATCTAAAGCAGCTAAAATCCTTGAGCACATCTTGAAAAAGAACCTCATTTCAAATGAAGAAGAAAAAGCCATAGATTTTTTTTGAGAAGTTTGCATGACCTGTTTATATTGTTCAGTTTTAAATTTGTCTCTCTGTTCATACTAAGAGCAGCTTCCTGGAGGGTTTGTCTCCACTGTCATTTCGAAGAGATAGGCACTCCTTTGTGCATTTTATTAATTTCCTGAAATAACATTCTTCTTCCACTACTTTTACCAAACTGTGACATCAAGTTTTCTACATTGAGAGGACAAGTTTAAATGCTTCCCTTCCTGTTTGTACACCTTATGTAGACATACACTATCTTCAGCAAAATGTGTCACTGATGAGTTTCTGTGATGCAGCTTCTGTATTTTCAGATCAAACTTCATTTTTCCTTCTATTTGGGGCTTTCTAATAAGTACAAAGTCGAGGCTCATGAAAGAGAAACATGATTGAAGGTAAAAAGGCAAAAAAAAAAAAAAATTTTAAAAGGCAGTGGGGCAGTTTGGCCACATTTAGACACAAGAATGAATTACCAGGAAAAGAGGGAGGGAGGGAGGAAATGGTAATATGGTTAGGGAGGATAATGGAGATAGAAAAGGCCCTGGGAAGGAATTTTCTTCCTTACGACTGCCTAGCCCCCCCCCACCCCCTTTCCCTTACTTCATAATATTTTTTATTATTATTTATTTATTTCCCTCTCACAGCAGTTTCTTCTCCTTGAAAGCTTTGACTTGGACCTGTAGTAAGGTTTATAATCAACTGTTTCCCATGACGTTGCCACGTATTTCAAATGGCTCACTGACTATCGTTTAATTTAAGTTCACGTAATGCTGAATAACCATTGTACATGCCTTTTCGAATGAACGTTTATAATACCAACTGCTACAGATTATACCTTGACTTCTAACCACCACCTCCCACCTCCTTCCTTGCACTGTGATTTTTTTTTTCTTTCTTCATCTTCTTCCTCTTGTTTCTTTTGTAAACTTCCCTCCTATTCCCTAGTCGTCTCGTGATTCCTCCAGAAGAAATAGAGTTCGGAGAAGAGCTTGAGGAACCAACGGAGCAGGACAAACGCAAGCGAATTGTAAGAACTTTTTACTCATTCTTTTCATCCATCTGCCTTTTCCCCATTCTTCAAGCACTGTTATGTGCCTATCTATTCCTCTACCACCTCTCCCGCTCTGTCCCCCTCTCACTCGTATTCCTTTTTTCATCACTCCTTCCCAGAATTTCCTTTTCAAGCCTAGAGGGCCCGAGGTAATTTATGTGTATTGTTCTCTTACATTTCGCTGAGCTATTCAATCATAAAAGGTGTCTGATTGCCTGAAAGAGTTTGATTGGCACCTGTGTAATTCTAAGGAGTGTGAAAAGGTTATTGAAAAATGAAAGCATGAAGGACAGAGTTCATTGGCAGTGTGCAAAAAAAGTGGATTCCTTCAGGAATGCTGATATATTGGGCTTGATTAGATGATGAACTTGTCCAACTTTTTGCATCCGGCCCAGGTGAGCTTTCCTAACTAGCAAGGCACGGCCATTGTTCTGATGCAGTGAGCCCACATATTTTGGCAGGAATATGTAATTTGTTCATGGTGATGATGAGAACTCACCCATGATTTGTTGAGAGAGACAGTGGGATATTTGATACCCACCAGCTAATGTTAGAGGACAGATCCACGGCTTAATGTCCATCCAGAGGATAGCACTTATGTTATTTAGATTGTCCAGCCAACAATGAGGAGCAATTTTTTTTCTTTCAAAAGAACATTTTGTATTTGTGTTTTGGACTTTATCCATATTAAATGGTGAAACAACTTTCTTTCGTTTTCAACATACACACATGTTTTCAGTACTGTATTCAAATCGAGCACTTAGTGGCTCCATTTAATGTCTCAAAGTGGCTCCAAGAATAAATTCAATGTTCATGTTCACTTGTTGCGTTGTCAGATGTTATGAGACAATTGTCTGGCTGTTTTTAAAATTCGTTTTTCAGCCAATTTTTGTTTCCCCAGTTTTGTTTTGAAACAGAATTCTTCACTGCTTGCGGAGTCTTTCCGTTGCTTTTTAAACTACTTCTGTCCCGGTGTTTTCACTCTTTTGCCGTTTCTTTGCCATCTTTTGAGATTTTCTTGAATTTGTGATGCAAATTTTCATTATTAAGACTTGATATCAGATAAATTAACATGATTTACTACTTGAGTGTAATTATGCAAAAAGAGCAGCCTCGGTGTCCCTATTCAACCTCAGAGCAGTTGTTTGAGGGGGGGGGGAGGTTGATTATTCATTACTAGCAAATACCACCTGTTGCTTCGCTGATGGGAATACCAAGGGGGAGGGAGGGAAATACGGAGGAGAAAGAGGAGGGGAGGAAGAGAATGAGGGGTGAGAAGAAGAGAGAGGGATGGGGGGGAGGGCAGGGTAGAGAGAGGAGGGGGAAAGGGGGTGGGGGTCAAGAATGGGGGAGAGAGAGAGGAGGGTGGGGGGAGGTTGGGGGGGGAGGGCAATGCCTCACCCACATCGCAATAATATATCGCTGTATTTCTATCTGTTCTATGGGAATGTCTAACCCTCCTCCCCCCCCCCCACAATCTCCCACGCAAATGCAACAATATGACACATGGGGTCTGGTAGTCTTCTTTTCTTTTTCTTGTGTAACACAAGGCTACGAGTAGCATCATTGGCTGATGGTATGGCAGTGTTGCTGATGTGTTACATACACACTGTTACATACTTTGATGAGGAATTTAGCTTTGGAAATGGACCTAAGGATGGGGACTGTCAGGGGGATCTTCAGTCGCTCAACCTTAAGCCCCTGCAGGTTAGAGCATGAATTTGGAATTTGCCCAGGATGCTGGGGATAGCTAGCTCTCCTTCTCTTAAAGAAGGACACCGCAAAGGGATCTTTAATGTTCACCAACTAATTCCGGCAGATGCAACACCTCATTTAATGTCCATCTGAGGATAATTTATAGCTGAGTTAAGATTCGAACCCAGGCTATACAGCTTACAGTGAGGGTGTGTACCTCTCAGCCATCCTGCCATGGAGTGGGGATGCATTGAAAACATTTTTCAATTCTCTCGAACTCGTCCTTCGCTTTCCTCATTCTAATCCTCATATTAATTTTGCCTTCCACGGAGAACTGAGCCACGGTCGCCGCGCCCACCGCTTGTGCCATGGGAGCTTTCGCTTGCTTTTTAAAAAAAAAAATTGCACTCAATTACATTATACTTTCAGCATATTACTTACTCTTTTCTTCACTCATTATAATCATTGGAACAGTAGAACAAGTTAAGTTTAATGCTTTGGCAATTTCACATGTTCTTGTGTAAATATGGAGAAGGTGGGAGCATTGCCTTCCTCAAATAAATGCGCTTATACGCTTAGTTATAAGAATGGATAATTTCTTCACATTTTCAGATTTCACTCCAGATTTCGACACTGATTTAGTCCACGAGATCCGATCCTCAAATCCGAAATAACATTTTGATTTTATACTTTAATTAGTTCATGAGAGTAGATAGTCTTTCCAAGGCAAGGCATTTTTGGTAGGCCGAATGAAAATGGTGGCTTAGACCCCTGCAAGGTGAAATTGGGCTGCCCAACACGGACTTCTTATAATAACCTGGACCAGCAATGCCATCCACTCGCAGCAGTGAGAACTGAAGTCACCAGAAATGGCTCAGCGGCCATGTTGCGTTGCCACTCGCAAGTCACGCGCAATTCAAAAAACCTGAAGATGCATTAAGAGTTTTAACTATTTTGCCAGTATTTTGAACCGGTAAACGTAAAAATGCCACAATGAGTGGCGTTCGGATGCAATAATAAGTCTGGGAAGAGCTCCACATGCACCTTTCATCGGTAAGAATGCAATTATTGATGCTTTTTTTTCTCTTTCAATCGTCAATCTATTTTTAGAGTATTATTTTAAGAAGTTACAATTTAAACGCTAAACGCCAGTATAACAATCTAAATGATGGCAAAGTACAGTCTAATTTCAAAGAAAATGTAAAAAAACGATATTATCCAGGAATACGCCGGAAATGAGTTTTCCAGGCATCTTGGATTCAATTTTTTTCCGGAGATTCATTCCCCCATCGACCGCCGTGGCTGCGTAAATAGTTGGGCGGGTAGCTCACAATATTTGTCCATTTGGGGGCACTGGCCATCCCTATTCCGAGGGTCCTGGCTCCACCTAACCCGATGTTACCCGCAAAATTATTTTGCTTCCTACGCGCCTTAGGATTAGGGGGTCGTATCTATCTTGATATCAGAAATCTACCTCCACTGACGCCAATTGTAGTACCCATCCTTCCATCCCTTCAAATGCCAATAATCGAAAACGTCATTCGGATCTTTTTTCTCCAGATTCCCTAAGGATGAAAAGTTGCGCAGAGAAGGGAACACTTTACACCAACGCCCGGTGTGACATTACTTTGTAGTGAACACTTCCTGAACTCTGACTTTGACAGTACAGGCCAGACGAAACGGCTTAAACAAGGCGTCATACCAAGCGTCTTCAAATTTCCACCTCATCTCCAGAAGGTTAGTATACACGATTTATTACAATGGTCTCCACTAAAAAAAATACATATTTATTTGATACAAATATTATATATTTTTATTTGATACAAATATTTATTTGACACATATTAAATTGTTTTGAATCTATAAAAGTTTTAGAATTGATTTTTGGTGCAAATACCCAGAAAAACGACCTCCTTTGCTGCCATGATTTTTCTATGAATTTCTGTACGATTCTGACTATGTCAGACAATGCAGGTCGTTTTGTATTCATGCCCAAAAAAATTAATTCTAACACATTAATTTTAGAAATTCATCCACATTCAAAATGTTTATAAAATGAATAAATTCCCGTGGAAATCAAATTTAGCGCAAATTTTCAAACTTCATGGACATCCTGTATATGCAATTAAAATAAATGGAATCCTGAATCAGTGTGCTCCAATTGTCATTCTATCAAGCGGTTCGCACTGTATTGAATTTACCACTAAAATTTCCGTGAATTATCAGTTTTCTCTTCACCAGTTAATTCGAAATTTCGATCCGATATTAATTATCTTATTTTCTACACAGAAACCGATACATCTGAAACCACCGGTTGACAGACACCTGGCCCCAGAGCCAAAATTCACAGCTGCGCCAGATTCACCACCAAGGCCATCGACTTCAGCAGACCACACGTACTGCGCCGATCCGAGTCCCAGTAAAATGAAACGGAAGCTGGGTACGGCAACCGAGACCATTGAGAACCTGAGGAAAAAACTGAAGGTTAGGCAGCACAAAACGCGAAGATTTAAGAAAAAGGTAGAGAAATTAAGTTCTGTCGTTGAAGAACTAAAAAACAAAGGGATGGTTTCAGAAAATTTTGTCGAGATACTGAATTCGACATTTTCTGGGGTACCACTGGCGGTTATGAGTCGAATATTAAAGAATCAGCCGAGCGGAAAGAAATCCAGGCAAGAATACGATACTGTGATCAAGTCATTCGCCCTCATGCTAAATTTCTATTCTGCGAAGGCCTACGACTATGTATGCGAGGTATTCGAGCTCGCTCTATCTAGTCCTTCAACGATCCGAACCTGGTACAGTGCCATAGACGGATCACCGGGATTCAACCAGGTAGTATTTGACGCATTGGAGGCGAGATTTAAAGAGGATAGGAGTACGCTATGTGCCCTAATGTTGGACGAAATGTCACTGATGGAATCAGTAGAGATGTCTGGTGACAAGGTGCTGGGATAAGTGGACATTGGAGCAGGTAATCTGGACGATACCACGCCACTTGCTAAAAACGCTTCAGTAATTATGTTGGTCGCGGTGAATGATCATTGGAAAGTTCCAGTCGCCCACTTCTTCATCATTGGTTTGACTGGTAAAGAACAGGCCAATCTTGTCTCAGTGTTTACTAAAGCGACACGAAATTGGAGTTAATGTCATCTCGCTTACCTGTGACGGACCTTTAGCGCATTTGACAATGTTGAAAGAGTTGGGCGCAAGTATCAACCCGGATAATATGAATTCGTCGTTCCCTCACCCAGCAGATCCTCACAAGCTCATTTGGGCATTCCTCGACGCGTGTCATATGTTAAAGCTTGCAAGGAATTGCCTCGGCACACTGAAGACGATGAGAGACAGTTCTCAGAGGGTCATCTCCTGGAAATATATAGAAAACTTGTATGAACTGCAGAAACAGGAAGGACTACGGTTGGCAAACAAACTTAGTCAGAAACATATCGAATGGAAGACAAATATAATGAAAGTTAATATGGCTGCTCAAACGCTGAGTTCAAGTGTCGCGGATGCAATTGAGTTCTGCCGCGAAGAGTTGAAACTACCTGAATTTCAAGAGAGTGAGGGAACTTGCATCTTCATCCGCACACTGGATCAGCTGTTCGATCTGTTGAACTCCAGGAACCCTTTGGCACGCAACTACAAGGCACCGATGCATCCTGCTCACGAGGCAGCTTTTTTGCCATTCCTGGAAAAGACAAGTAATTATCTCACGACCTTGACTAATACTTCTGGTAAACTCATAACAAAGGCAAGACTTAAAACAGCATTTATTGGGATGCTGACTTGTATCGTAAGCATTAAAAACCTCTATCTGACATACGTTCAGCCCCAAAATTCATCTTTAAAGTATTTGATTACATATAAGTTCAGCCAGGACCACATCGAGTTGTTCTTTGGAGCCGTCCGTCCAGCATGTGGTGGCAATAACGATCCAACAGCCAGACAGTTTATCGCAGCGTACAAGCGTCTTCTGATGCGGCATGATATCAAAGCCAGCGAGGGGAACTGTTCAGCCCAGGATGCAACATGCATCCTCACAGCTGCGTCATTCAAAAATATCACTAAGAGGGCTGTCCCAGATAAGACGCAGGATATGCTCATAGCCAGACGCTACGATTTGCAGCTCCGCCAGCCAATGACGAGTCACCACGATTATGCCGATATTCCACCATTTAACAAACTTTCTGTGTTCCTGGAGTCAGTTGTAACCTATATTGCAGGATATGTGGTTAGGATGGTTAAGCAGACACTCAAATGTCAAGATTGCTTGCTGGCTCTCACGCAGAATGATAATGTCAATTTACCTGCCTATAGTCTGATTGCTGTTAAAACAAGGGGTGGCCTTACCGTTCCATCATCAAGCGTTGTTCAAGTATGTGAAGCCACTGAGAAATGTGTTAAGAGAATGCTAGCGGTGACAAATGGCAAGATTCCTCGTGATAGTTACCTGAAATCTGCAATCTCTGCATCAGTGTTGGCAGAAGTAGGATCGAGTGCATTTGACTCACTTAGTGATCGCATGTTTGAGACGGAGGCAGACGGTAATCATGTATTTTCTCTCATACAGCACATCTGTGAGTGCTCCACAAAGATTCGTCTCCACCATGTTGTTCGAACCATGAACACTGGATTGAAAGATAAACCCATCAGGAAAAAATTCAGCAAACTGATCCTATTTGCACATCAATAGTTTACTCACCATTTGCATTGAAGTGTTTCTCCTCGGTTTCGACATATCTTATGTTTCAACCTACTGCGATTATAATAGTTGATCGTCATCTTCTATAGGTCAATGCATATTAAACCAGTCTCATTAGTGTGTAGATTATTGATCATGTTTATTAAGGTTGTCCAATGTCTGTTCAATGTTTTCATGATTGATCAATATAGTATAGGCCATACAGGGTAGCTTTAAGCTACTCACATAGGGGGTAGCTTTAAGGTACCCACTATGGCCTATAATATATTGATCAATCATGAAAACATTAATGAGACTGGTACTGGTTCAATATGCTTCGACCTACTACAGAAAGCTACCCTCGATGATATACACATATTAATAGGAGGCCATAGGTCAGTCTGTAGATTATAGATCATATTTATTAATGTTGTCCGATGTCTGTTCAATGTTTTGATGATTGGTCAATATATTATTAATTATAGGCCATAAGGCCTATTATTATAGGGGGTAGCTGAAAGCTTCCGCCTTATGGCCGATAATAATACAAATATTATAGGCCAGAGGGGGTTAGCTATAAACATTACATTGATTATCATCAGATCATATGACATATGATATGATAATCATTCATGAGAATTGTGACACCTCGTACTCACTCACCTTATTGATTCGTGCTGCAGAGCTTATATTAGCTTGGTAGTGATAATGGGTGGCGGAGACTGTTGTTGGTGAAATGAAAATCCTGTTCCTCTTATTAAGCTGTACAAAAATGTTGTTTCCAGCGAGAAATTCGGCACAGATTAATATACAGGTATTCAATCTGTGAATTTGGATTGGCAACGCAACATGGCGACTTCAGTCGACCTCTGACTTCAGTCGACAGAGGCCGTTGCTGGTCCAGGTTATTATAAGAAGTCCGTGCTGCCCAACGAGCCTTTCATGAATGTAAGGCTGTTAACTATCTTCAAAAGGTGTGGTTAAATTTACCAAAATACCCAGTTTTCATTCATGTATCCCTTGAAGTTCCCTTGGGATGCATGATGCAAAGTTTTTAGCCGCTACGTTTCATGATTTTGGAGTTATGGAGGAGACGCACACAAATGCAAACACACACACAGAGACGCAAACACACACACAGAGGTGCAAACACACACAGACGCAAACACACACACACACACACACACACACACACACACACACACACACAAACGCAAATGCAAACACACAAACACACACACACAGACGCACACACACAAACGCAAACACACACACACACACACACACACACACACACAAACGCACACACACAGACGCAGACACACACACAGAGGTGCAAACACACACACACACACACACACACACACACAACGCAAACACACACACACACACACACACAAACGCAAACACACAAACACACACACACACAAACGCACACACACAAACGCAAACACACACACACACACACACACACACAAACGCACACACACAGACGCAGACACAAACACACGCAAACACACACACACAGACGCAAACACACACAGAGATGCAAACACACACACACACACAGACGTATACAAACACACACACACACACACAGATGCACACACACACACACACACACACACACACACAAACACACACAGAGATGCAAACACACACACAGAGACACATAAACACACACACACAGACGCATAAACACGCACACAGACGCATAGACACGCACACAGATGCATAAACACACACACACACACAGACGCATAAACACACACACAGACGCATAAACACACACACACAGACGCATAAACACACACACACAGACGCATAAACACACACACATCCAAACAGACACAAACACACACACACAGACGCACAAACACACACACATGCAAACAGACACAAACACACACACACACACACGGACACAGACGAAGACGCGGACACACACACACAGACGCAAACACACACACAGACGCGAACACACACACAGACGCGAACACACACACAGACGCGAACACACACACAGACGCGAACACACACAGACGCGAACACACACAGACGCGAACACACACACAGACGCATACACACACAGACTCATAAACACACACACACAAACGCACACACACAGACGCAGACACAAACACACGCAAACACACACACAGACGCAAACACGCACAGAGACGCAAACCCACACACACACACACACACACACACACACACACACACACACACACACACACACACAGATGCACACACACACACACACACACACACACACACAGAGATGCAAACACACACACACAGAGACACATAAACACACACACACAGACGCATAAACACGCACACAGACGCATAGACACGCACACAGATGCATAAACACACACACACACACACAGACGCATAAACACACACACAGACGCATAAACACACACACACAGACGCATAAGCACACACACACAGACGCAAAAACACACACACATACAAACAGACACAAACACACCCACACACACAGACGAAGAAGCGAACACACCCACACAGACGCAAACACACACACACAGACGCGAACACACACACAGACGCGAACACACACACAGACGCGAACACACACAGACGCGAACACACACACAGACGCATACACACACAGACTCATAAACACACACACAGACGCATAAACACACACACAAACGCAAACACACACACACAGAGAGACACAAACACAGTTACATAGACACACACACTGACACACTGCTACATACTTTGATGAGGAATTTAGCTTTGGAGATGGACCTTAGGATGGGACCGTCAGGGGGATCTTCAGTCGCTCAACCTTAAATATGTTAACCAAATGTATACCTTGCATCAGTTATCTTCAAAAATGGTTGACTTTTGGCCAAAATATATCAAGGGTCTTGGACTGCATTTCCACCTTCATTGGACCATTGGCTTTCAACATGGATTTCAAAATGAAGTCCTCTTGTCTGCAGACCACTTGAAGATCATTACGTAATCGTGACGTTCATTGATTACCAATTTTAGAAGGGAGTAAATGGCTAGGTTCACTTAAGAGTAGCTTATTGACCAGTGGAAAGGGCTCATCGGAAATAGGAGGGCCATTTAATGGTCCATGGAAAAAGTTCACCCTTTGGAGAAATAGAAAGAAATACAATATAACATTGTGTGTGTGCACGTAGTTACATGTTGTACGACTTCGTACAGTATTACCCAGACTCGGTGATGTTATGGTTAGAGCGTCTCCCCTCTGAATCTGGAAGGTCGGTGGTTCGAACCCCATCTGAGTCACCAAATACTTTTAAAATGGTCGGTGCTGCTTCCTTGCTTGATGCTCAGCATTTAAGAGGCAATATCACGGACAAACAATGCTGGGAAGGCAATGGCAACCCACCCAGTACAACCCTTGCCAAGAATCTGCTTCGGCAGCACCAACACTGTAAACAGTACGGCACATCAAAAAAAAATTTAAATGTACAGTATTGAAAACGTCATTTCATTCCATGGAAACATAGTAAAAACTGGGTATAAAATGCAAATAACATGTGATGGAATCACATGTCATATAAAAATGAAATGCTCCATTATACAGTCACATGTTGATACACTGTGATTGGTTGTCACGCAAGCAATCAGAAAGTGCCACACCTACAGAAGGACTATAAAACTATACGACATGATTTGCAGTAATTGTAGTGTTATGCATACTATTCCTCCTGGGAAAGAAATATCACATGACAAGCACATATAAATCAAAGACTTCTCGAGTGAAGGCTGCACACAGCGGATTGCGGCCCAAGTTCATATTTTAGCAGGAGCTGTCTGAAATACTGAGGAGGATATGTAAAACTGGTCGTGTTGATAACAGAAGCAGTTGAGCAAGAAAGCCCAAACTCTCCAAAAGTGATGTTAACTACCTCATTGTCTGCATCATAGACAACAATCCAGAAGAGATCTTGCTGAAAGCATGACCAAGCTGAAAGTACGGGTGTTAACGCGTCTTCAAGAACAGCAAGATTCACGTGAGCGCAAAGTGGTCTCTGAATGTGTAGCCACCCAAAAACCTTTGCTGACTTGGCCTCTCCTGAGCCTGAGTGTTGTCTCCATGATTTGATAAGTTATTCATACCGTGCTGCCAGAGCATCCTCTGAAAGTAATAACGATGCCAAACTGAAAGTGGTTGTTTTTAATAACAGAGGATGATCTGGTATCCACTGGCTTGTGGATTCTAGTGCCGACAAAAGAGGTTCCAAATTTCGTTTGGAAAAATAACGTTTTTACAGAAAAAGAAAAATATAAAACAATTCCTCACATGCATGTTCTCTAAATTATATTAGTTGTACCAATTATCGCAATCATTAAACACTTGGAGTGTCAAATGTATGCATACAAAGTCTCCCCTCTCTGCCCCCCAAACACCACTCCCTCCACCAACAATCACCACATGATCTTCTTCTCCTCCTCGTCTTATTATATGGAGTGAGTTCCGATGGCACCACGCTTTTGCCCTGCCTTGACCACGATACTCCTCTACCTTCCTCTGTCCTCAGCCAACTCTCTCCACTCTCCAACCACCCCTAATTTATGGATATTCCTCCTCACATAATCCTACCATCTCAACCGCAGTCTACCTCTTTCCTCCTACCTTGCTCTCTCAACCTATCCACTCTCTTTGCCATTCTCTTTTCCCCCATCCACACCGAGTGTCCAACCCATCTGAGCCGGCATTTCACCAATCTCCCCATCAAATTCATCTGCACACCCAATCTCCTCACTCAGGTCATCCATCCTCCTTCTATCCACTCTCTTCACTCCCGCAATCCTCATGACCCAGTTGTTCTCACAAAGCTGCAGCTTCTGTTGTTGTTGTTGTCTCTGTCAACGCCACTATCTCCAGACCGTAAAGGTAGGCTGGCATTACGCATCACATCAGAACCTTCCCTTTCGATTTTCTTGATATCTTTCTGGCTGTGATTACTCCCTCCACCCTCCTCCATGCAATTGCACCCACCTGAATCCTCCTCCGCACCTCTGCCTTGGACTTACCATCCCTGGTCACTGTTCCTCCCAGATACTCAAACGTATCTCCTTCCCTTCTATCCTGATATTCATTTATTTTCTCTGCTGCCCGACCCACATCACTCAGTCTTCTCCATACTTCTCCTAAGGAGGAGCACCTTCATTACATGACTTAGGAGCATAATGACCCTATACTTCCCCGGATCTTGATACCACTGCACTCCCCCTTGCTTCCCAAATGCATATTTCCACTCCTCCAGTACGTCCTGCATCTCCTGCCCACTCTCCACGACAACACCCAGATTGTTCGCACATAACATCCTCCCCATACTACCCCTCAAGCTCACCTTCCTGCTTACCAGCTGCATCACCATGATAAACATGAGTGGATTGAGAGAGCTTCCCTGCCTCAGACCGTTGTTCACGCTGAACTCCTCAGACATCCCAGGACCAACCAAAACTCTTCTCTTCATTCCCTTGTACATCCCTTCCACTAACCTAACTTCTGCTTCCGGAACTCCCATCCATCTCAGTGTCACCATCACCCTCTCTCTTGGGACGATGTTCTAGCCCTTCTCCAGGTCCACAAATCCCAATGCTATCTCACTTTGCACCTCAAACCTCTTCTCCACAGGCTGTCTCAATGCGAACATCCCATCCGTTGATCCCATTCCCTTTCTAAACCCCTGCTGCTCTTCTCAAATCTCCATCTCCAACCTCTTCCTTATCCTCCCATCCAGAATCCTGTCCAGCACCTTCATGACATGACTTAGGAGCATAATGCCCCTGGACTTCCCGGATCTTGAACATCGTCCTTCTCCTTCCATATCAGCACCATTAACTCTGTCTTGCAATCTCTGGGAATTGAACCCTCGCTCCTTTGTATATTCAACAGCTTATTCGTCCAACTGGCTCAGACTTATTTCGCTGCAATTATCATCACTGCACACACTTCATCGATGCCTGGCAAGCCTGGTGTTGGCTTAATGGTTAGGGTGGCTGGCTTAAGATCTGAGGGTCTTGAGTTCTAGCCCCTATTTCCCTATGTTGAATTAACACCAGGCAGGTTCACTAACCCTGTCATCCTTCCGAGGTTGGCAAAATGAGTACCAGCTTGCCAGTAACAGGGGGCATTGCATCAGCGGCACAAGCATCCATCCATCCATCCATTGGGACCATACTCTGTGCAGAGCGTTGGTGCTGCCCAAGCAGTCTCCTTGGCTATTGGGCACAATCCTGGACGGGTTTCCACTCCAACACAGGATACCAGGAAGCTGGCACTCATTTAGCCGACCTCGGAAGATGACAGGCAGTCAACCCCACCTGGTATGAATTCAACAGCTGAAGGGGATTTGAACTCTGAATCCTAGGATCCCAAGCCCACCACCCTAACTATTAAGCAAACCCCAGACATGCGGCACAATCACGGCCCCAGAAAATGATGCAGCCAAACAGCTACAGGCTGCATACGAATAAATAAAATATATAATGCCTGGCGCTCTTCCCTTCTTCATCCTATTAAATTCCATCCGCACTTCCACCTCTGTGATCTCCACCAACTCCACTTCATCTTCTCTTCTGCATCCCTCTTTCCTTCATCTTCTCTATCCTTTTCTAAACCTTCTTTTCACCAACTGCCTTCATTACCTCTTCCATCCACCATACCTGGTTTCTATCCCTTGACGATGCACCTTTTCCTGATGTCCTTCCACACAAAACTTCTGCAATTCCTCTAAATGCCTCTCTCTGTACTTCTTCCACTCCTCCTCCAAACCTTCCACTTCTTCATGCAGTTCCGCTTACCTAGCCCTCAACCCCTCCTTGTACTCAACGACAATTTTTTCCCGATACTTCCCTTACCTAATAATCTTCTGACCCCTGATCTTAATCTCACTCCTTTTCTCCATCCATGCCACAAACACGACAGGCTTGTGCTGGGCAGTAACATGCTCTCCCGCCACTGCCTTACAATCCTTAACCCTCCACAACTGTCGCTTCCTTACCACCAGCAAATCCAGTTCTGTTCTATGCTGTCCACTCCTATCGGTAATTTTGTTGCTTTCCCACTTTTGAAAGAATGAACCAGCTATGGCCATCCCATTCCTCACCAGTAGCTCCACCAGCTCTTGACCTTCTCTATTCCTCCTTCCCCAACCAAATTTACCAAAACATTCCTCTTCACCCAGCACCGTTACTCCCACATACATGTTAAAGTCCCCTACAATGCACAGCATCACATATATCTCAACTATTCCCATCATCCTCTCCAGTGCATCCCTGAATTCCTGCTTTTCCATCCCAGTCCTTCGCGTTTGTGTCCCATATACCGACATGATAAAACAAACCATTTGCATGTGTATCACCAACCATGCCATAACTAGCCAGTAGCCATCCCTCTCATCTTTTCCACGCTGACCACCTGCTTGCTGATCTCTTCCGATACTTTTATTCCCACGCCATTACTCCCTCCATCCCCACCTGTATACAATAGCTTATATACTCCTACCAAACTCCCTGCGCTGTCTCCTTTCCATTTGGTCTCCCGCACACACAAAACTTTCAACCTCCTACTCTGCATCATCTCCACCACTTTGACTCCTCTTCCCCACCCACTCCCAATTGATCCCACATTCAAACTACCTAGCCTGACCTCGCTTCTGAACTGCTACCCACCTGGCAGAGCTGGTCCCATCTTGATCAGTTTGGGACACTCTGGTCCTCAATCAGCAGCACTACCCCCCTTCCCCCACCCCATTCACTCCCTCTTCTCTTCCTCCCCCAACCCCACTCACTCCCTCTCCTCTTCCTCCCCCCACCCCTTCCCTTCCTTATGTACCGCTGTGCTTAATACATTACATTTGTGCTTATTCAGTTCACACCAAGTAAATGATTTTTACAAAAGTCAATAAATACTCTCACAAAACTCACAAAATCAATCACAGTTCAAAAGTCACTCAGTGAGATCCTCCTCCTGCTCGCCAAGTCCAAAGGCACAAAGAGCACCCACAGCACCAACTGTCGATTCACCCCACTGCACCACAGGCCGAAGCAAGTCCACAGCACAAATGATAATATGTAACTGAATAACATGACATGTAATTATAATGTACCCTTCTTAGCAAGCTTCATGGTGGTGAATAAGGTGACAAACTTCCTGATATTACGTACAAGAGTGCATGCATTTTATACAGTTAATAGAGATGCAATGCGGGTGGGCTTCAAAATACATAAAACACCAGAATTGACAGTTATTGAAATGCAGTTCTTAAAATTTATGGAAAATCCTACTTGTAAAATCTTATTATATTGATGATCGTAATTTGTATGCAATTCCCTCAACCACTTTTACCGACCTTCTGGTTCACACCGTGTCCGCACCAGTCAGAACTCTCGTCCACCCTCGTACACGTGCAACAAGGAGAAAAAGACATAAAATGTCATAGCCCCCGTGATTTTAGTAATCTTGCTGTGTGGAGTTAAAAGGGTTAGCCCATAGTTATTTACAACTAAAATGGACGCCAATTTATCAGTCGTCCATCTTTGATCAAATCGCAAGATAAAGTGAGGTGCCCATGTATGCCATCATGTACTGTGCTTGTGCCAACTTTGAACAAAATCGGACCATGCATGTCTGAGAAATGGTTGGGGGCACGTTTAAGTAACAAAATGTCCGCCAGTCGGCCATCTTGGATCCGATTTCGGGGGAAAAATAAATGACGTGCATATGTAAGCCATCATTCATTATCTGCGTGACAAGTTTTAACAAGTTCGGTAAATGCATGTCCGAGAAATGGCTGAGGATGTGTTCAATACAAGGTTGTTTTTTTTTCCAACTAAACTGGCCGCCAGTCTACCAGTCGGCCATCTTTGATCAGATCGCAAAATAAGGTGAGATGTAAATGTATGCCATCGTGTACTGTGCTCGTTCCAAATTTGAACAAAACCGGGCCATGTACGTCCGAGAACTGATCGGGGACACCTTTCAGTAACAAAATGGCTTCCAGTCAGCCATCTTGGATCTGATCTCAAAAAAATGACATGCTTATGCAAGCCATCATTCTGTATTTCATCAATATGTGTGTCAAGGTTGAAAAGTATCAGTAAAATGCATGTCCGAGGAATGGTTGAGGTTGAGGACGTGTTCAATATCCGGTTTTTACAACTAAATTGGCTGCCAGTCAGCCATCTTTGATCGAATCGTGAAACAAAATGATGTGCTTATGTATACCATCATGTATTGTCTTTGTGCCAAGTTTGAACAAAATCGGTCCAAACACGTCCGAGATATGGCTGCAGATGGATGCACGGACGGACGAGGCCCAATACATAAGCCCCAGTTTCGGACTCAGTCCAATGGGAGCTAATAAATAGATGGCTTGTACGTGAAGCCACATTGGATCAATTTTCATGTTCTGGAGCTTTCTTTTCTCAGATTTGACATCTCTGTACTTTAAACATGTTTGACATTCAATCGTAGCTTATTCAATTAAGATCGCTTCACAAATGCTTGAATCTGTTGTTTTGGATATGAATTGGTATGAGCAGACAACATATGGGTGCATGTATGTGAGTATTCAGACACGCCGCATGCGGTATGTTTACGGAGAGCATATGACACACGGGAACGTGAAGTGGAGGTGAAGTGGAGGTGCAGGACGGGGGTGGCGAGGGGTGCGCTCACTCTGAGGAATTTAGGTTTTTTTGCTTGCATAATATGTAGTTGCCTCTTCCTTATATTGTTATATACTAGCAGAGCACCCGCCCTATGGGCGATCTTGTTCCAAGCATGCAACACGTTCTTCTGACGCATGCCTTTATTTGTGCGGTGTATAGGCAACAGACTGCTCGGTATGGGCAAACGAAAACCCGGGTTACATGCATGAAGCAAAAACATACCTACCACTTATTATTCAAATCACCTCACTGCACTGGAAAACGTGGGGACAGGAATACTGCACTGGAAATGGTGGTCACTTGTAATACCCTCCCTCACCTGGAGGTGGCACTACATGATACACATTTACATGGAGAATTTGTGTCGCTTACCCTTCCCTCCAAGACCACCGGCAAGATGAAAACGCCCCGATACATTATTTGGGGTCATGCTGATCCTATGTAGTAAGTCTGGATGTAATCATCCCAGAACTGTATGAGGAGTCGTGCGACAAACAAACACCGGTCCGTGGATTACAGTAAGGATTGTAGGGGAAGCCTTGTATTGTTGTATGGTTTGTTTCTACAATTAACACCCCCAATTTTTTTTATCATACCACAGAGTTTCTTAGACCCATAGGAGTATGAAGCCACCACTTAGGAAAATCTTTTTTTCTCTCTTTATTTTTATTTCTGCATTCCTAATTTCCAAGCTGTATCTGAGGATATTCTTTGTCAGGAGCCAGCTTGGGCTTTCGAAATGAAATTTTGCATCAATAATGTGAATAGAAAGTATGTGGGGCTGACATCATGTTTTGTGACCTTAACCTAATTTTAAGGTGATGACCCAATTTTAGACATTTTAACATTTTTTTCACCATACCTCGACCAAGGTTTGTCCGATCAGAACAAAATTGCCCTCTCTAGATAGGTTAGAGCAAGCCGCATTTACGCTTCATTTCCATTATACCCTCCAACTTAAAGATGAAGGTCTTGGATGCCGAGCAGTACGAAACCATCATTTCGATTTTTCTCCCTTTTTTTCTGCCAATGTCCAAGCTGTATCTTGGATCCACCTGGGACTTTCCAGATGAAATTTTGCATCAATAATCGGAGGTATGGGAGGGGTGGGAGTGGAATATGTCGGGTTGATGTAAAAAAAAATTTTTGACCTTAACCTATTTTTAAGGTCATGACCGCAATTATTGACATTTTACCATTTTTCATCATAACTCTACTTAAGGCGCTGTCACACCTTGACGGTTTAGCCAGCAATGGCAACGTATAAAAATGTATGTAAAACGTTGGCGTACGCTGAAATTTTGATGTTTTTTAAAATGTTTTTGGCGTACTCATAACGAATTGGTCGTATGCATAACATATTAGTAACGTACACAGAACGTTTCGTTGTCTTATAGATAACTTATACCAACGAATGCTTAGCGTGTTGTCGGCATTCACAACCTATGCCCAACGATAGTTTAACTTAGGCATAGCGCGCTGCACATATCGCCGACGAACTCGTGGTGTAGCCTGTTAAAGACCTGCCGCACGCCAGATTTAAATCATAACTGCCTGAGAATTGGAAGTGTCAACCACGCAGTCACACCTTGACGATTTAGCCAGCATATGCCGACCTATGAAAAATGTGTCTAAAACGCTGACACACGTCGAATACGGTATGGGTAAGTTGTGGAGACCTTAAGAGCACGCTGAAAAACGATGAAGTACGCTGTCATATTTTGTGGTATGTCTGGTACGTCGTGAAATTTCAAGCATGCTGAAAATTTTACGACGTACTCGCCATATGGCTCACACATTCCGCTATGCTGGGAATAAGTTGTAGGCACGATATGCGATCGTTGACACACGTCGACACAAGTTCCTTGTAAGTTACTCATAAGTCAAAACACGTCGAGGTAATGTTTAGCATACCCAAAACTTATTTTCTCCGTCAAGGCACATTTTCTTTTTTTCTCCTTGGCTCCATGAAGGCACGTGACAAATTATCTGAAGTTGTTGTTGTTGTTGTTGTTTTTTTTTTTTTTTAGTCTATCACGAATTTTAAAATATATTCGGACATTTGCTTTTAAGTTTCGACATCGACGTGAGAATATCCTCAAACAGAAAATATTCACAGAGGAGGAACTAAGAATAAGACATGAGCAAACTGAAGAGGCAATCGGACGTGACGTAAGGGCACGTGACGAAATATCGGAAGTTGTTGTTTTTTTTTTAACGCTACCAATACGCCATTATACGGTAGCTGTAAATTAGAAACACGTTCAGTAACTTCTGTGGTCGTCCGGAAGACGTCAATCAAATACGTCTACATACGTCAATATGCGTTGGAGGTACGTTACACATAGGTTCAAAGCACGTTACTCATAGGTTATAAATAAGTTTCGGGTGCACTAAGCATTACCTCGACGTGTTTCGACTTATGAGTAACTTACAAATAACGTGTGTCGACGTGTTTCAACGATTGCATAACGTGCCTACAACTTATGGCCAGCGTAGCGGAACTTGTGAGTCATACGCTGGCATACGTTGTAAAATTTCAAGCATGCTAAAATTTGAGGACAACCGCAAAGTACAACGATGAAAGCCAGCGTACTACGACGTATGGCAGTGTTTTTCAGCGTGCTCTTAATGTCATCAAAACTTACCCATCACGTATTCGACGTGTGCTAGCGTTTTAGACAAATTTTTCATAAGTCGGCATACGCTGGCTAAATCGTCAAGGTGTGACAGGGCCTGAAGGTTTGTCCGATCAGAATAAAATTTCCCTCAGTCGATAGCAAGTCGTATTTACGCTTAATTTACATCATACCCCTCTGAGTTAAAGGTCAAAGTCAAATGGCAGTCTGGGGAAAAAAAAAATTGTCATCACTCAATTTTGCCAATGCAGAATCTGAGACCGCTTGGGCTTCCAATGTGTTCTTGCATCATAATAGTGGACCTGCACTGACGTTGTGCACCTGATATTTGTTTCGTGTCCTTGACCTACTTTTCTTGGATTGTGACCTAATTAACAAAAAACACGTTTATGATCATAACTTGAATAATTTTCCTCCAATTTTCATGATGTTGAGTTTTATGGATAGATTGTAGATGGGGACACATTTTCTTTATATACACTGTATCCCTAAATGTTGAAGGTTAAGGTCATATGGTCGTCTAAAAAAAATATCCATCATTGGATTGCAGGCCAAATATAAGTCACGGGCAATCAACAACAATTTATTGCCCAATCTGCATATTGAGCATATCATTCTGTTGAGACAACCCTCCTCATGGTGCAGTGACTTACTATTATCCCTTGATGGCCACAAAGAAGCTGTCCTTATACATCTTGAATTTCAGTGCAATTATTGATGCAATAGACCATCAGATATTGCTGCAGAGACTGTTCAAGTGCTTTGGTTTTACTGGCTAAGATTACAATGGTTTTTCTCATATTTGGCAAATAGAAGAAATGCCGTGAGAATCAATGAGATCAAGTCAGATCCATACCATGACAACTGTTGCATAGCCCAAGGCTCGGTCATGGGTCCAATTATTTTCATCGTGTCCACTGCTCTATTTGTTGATATCATAATTGCTCATGACATACAATCAATGGTTTACGCAGATGATGCACAAATCTTTATTCTGTTCAAACCATCTAAATGTGAGGACTCGTGAAATCAACTCCATGCATGCATCGCTAATGTGAAGCTTTGGGCGACCCAAAACAAACTTACATTAAACGATTGTAAAACAGAAATCGTCCATTTTTCCTCAGTTCCTCGCAGTGCCTCATCCACTGGCCGTGACAGTTGGCAATGTCGACGTTTCTCCCATTGTCCATGCAAGAAACGTTGATGCGGTCATGGATCGTCACCTAACCATGAAAGAACAAATTAAGAACTTTTGCCGCTCTGCCACTGCAGCACTTCGATGCATTGGGAAGATTCAGAACTATCTTCTGAAGCAAACTACACTTTGTTTTGTTGTACTCATTTGTTCGCGGATGATTAGATGCCTGAAACACCCTTCTTTATGGTCTGCCATAATCTGATGTCCATCAGATAATACAACATGTACAAAACACTGCTGCTAGCATTACTGAGAAAGTTCCAAGAAGGCAACCTATCTCACAAATGCTACAAAATCTCCACTGGCTTTCCATTGAACATGGAATCGTTTTTGAGATCTTTCTAGTCAACTATAGAACATGAAACAACATGAACCTGGCCTACATAATAGACATGAATACCCCTTATGTACCAGCATGCACCTTGAGATCTACAGACCAATCCCATCCTCAGTGTCTCATTACTATGGTCCCAAGTCTCAACTCATTACTATGGCGACTGAGTTTTTTTTTTTTTTTAAACATTGCTCAAAGCACAAGTTGCGGGTGATTGCCAAGGGCAAGCCTGCACCGGCCGGCTTACCCTCGGAGATCGTTTTGTGATCACGGATATCAAGTTTTATTTGGTGGCATAACGGTAGAGCATCCACTCCGAATCTGGGAGTTCGGTGGCTAGATTTCCAACCTTGGCCAAGTCATAACAAAGATTCTAAAAATGGTACTTGCTGCTTCCTTGCTTGACGCTCAGTATTATAAAAGGTTATAGAGTATGGTTAAATTCTGAGGATTGGCATCTGTGGGGAGGAGGAAATTTCAACTTAATTGCTTCACTTGAGTGCGGAGAGAAAAGCAACATTGAGACGTTATCTTAAAAGATGGTGGCTCTGGTACCCAGAATGCTCTGGGATTTTGGGATGTGACATCACTTCCCGCAAGCTTTGTCTGTTGTTGTCTCGTGTATTCGTTTGCATGTGCACATGTGATTTGTGTATTCAGTTCCACTACAAGCATTAGACCCTGCAAACAACAACAAAAAGTCCATTTCCGCTCACACATCTGACAAACGTAGCCGTGAGCTCCACGAGGGAGTGATTCTGGGGTTGGCTGTGGGACACTTTGTCAGCCCAAGCATTGGGAACAAAATCAATACAAGTTTGTAATTTGGAGTAATTGCCATACTGTTGGATCAATAAATGGTATTTTGGGTTTCTTCCTCTCTTGGTCTTTTTTTTTGTTTGTTTCGCCCTCCCCCCTCCGCGTTCCTCCCTTATCGTACGTGAAACCCTCTTTAATCTGCATCCGGCTAAAGGTTGTCCTTTTTCATCTAATTCATCCATGCCATTGATGTTACATTTTCAGTTCTTGTTCTTGCCCACTTGTTATGCTCTTTCACCTTCCATCTTACATTCACTTTATATTTCTTTGCTCAATAAACCTTCAGTAGTATTACTTTGAGGTTGCCTTGCAGCGTGAATGTGAAAACTTTGGTTTTATCCCTGAATGGAAAAGAACGTTTATATTTTTCTTGGTTCCCATTTTCATTCTGTCGGGATGTATAAATGTGAATTATTGGCCATAAGCTTCCGTTATGGGTGACAGACATTATTGGTATTGAGTGTCTTTAAAAATATATATATATTTTTTTGGGGGTGATGGGGGGATTCCACCTGACATCTGTTTGAACTGAACCTCAAATTCCAACACTTTTATAGAATACTGTATATGATAATTTACCTTCTCTTTCTGATCTTATTCATTTATTTTACTCGTTTGGTTTGTCAAATATTTTTTTTTTCCTTTTTGATCACATCCTTTTCACATTTGCCATCTCTTGTGCTACCTGTCACAATCGTCGTCGTCTATATCCATTTCTATACCTCCATCGTTTTGTTCGAACCTCACTTAGCCTTATCAATGTCACCCAACTGCCCATCCGTAGCTGGCCTCTGCAGATCCAGTTCACACCACTTCCCTGCAAGTTGTGGTTGTTTCCAAGATGCGGGCCCAGCAGGAGCTGCTTGGCCTTGAGGCCTTCCAGAATCTTCTGTCCACTGTAGATAACAGTTTGCTGCAACAACTACAGGAGTTTATGGCTGTTGGTTGACACCGTGAGTGCAGGGTGGTGGAATTGCACGAGAATTATGGAAGGGGTAAAGAGAAGCAGAGAAGGATTTAAAGTGGGTGACCCAAACCGGAGAAGAACGAAGGGATGGGTGGAACAGAGATGTCAACCAGTGATGATAAACTGATGGTGAACAATATTTGATGCCAAAAAGGTATTGAAAGGCTGCGTGGATGTTGCTCGCCATGAGGTGGAAGATGCGCTCGGTAAGAGTCAAAGCTTGTGTGATAGGACGAGGCGTGATGAAGTAGAAGAAAGGGTGGAGGATGGTTTTGAGTTTTCGAGTGAGACCATATTTTGAATGTTTATGCAGAGGAATGTGCTATTTTTGAAGAATTTATGTGAAAGAAACTGCCTTTTTGCAGCTGATGAATGTGCTATTTTTATATTGTCGTCTGACTGGTGTGATGTTCATGATGTGCTGAGTTATTGAACTGCATAAAGATCTAAATAACATCTTCGATAGAAAAGAAAATAAACGCCCACAACTTCGAAGCGTGTCGATTGGTTGATGAGACCGCATTATTTGGTGCTGGAGGTCAGAGATGTGGAGAATACTTCGTAGTCGGTGGGAGCAGTCGATTCTGCGTATTTATGAGCAAGACTCGCGCTGAATTCTATTAAACTGCACCATGCTTCCGAGCTGGCTCAGAGCGATTATGAAAGATGAGAGAAAGAGAATGTTAAAGAGAAAGAGAAAACCCCTGTCTGTCTGTTTATTGTCCGTTTGTCTACGAGCAGGATATCTCAAAATGTTGTGGACGGATTCTGACTAAATTTGGTGGGCAAGTTGGGTGTGTGACAAGGACGAATTGATTCGATTGTGGTGAAGATCTGAACCTGGATCCAGATACTAGAATTTTTGAAGTGATTCTTCACCATTGAGAGATGCGGCTAAAAACTGTGCATAGCATATTTCATAAAGTTGTGAACGAGTTATGACAAAACTAGGTGGATGAGTTAGTTGGGTGACAAAAACAAGCCGATTCGATTTTGGTTCATGTCCGGATCCAGATCCGACCTATCATAGGATACAAAACGTTAAGCTGTTCAGGCTGGTGGAGGTATGCGCTCGACCAAGTGCCGTTCCAGTTGTCTATGATATGAGCCCAATTTTTACCATTTATCCGATTTCACTAAACACAGTAAGGTACTCTGGCTATAAATACATTCTCCATGTATTCCTGACCAGTTTACCTGACTTTGTGAAGCAACAGAGTTGCAAACATTGTGTCGTTTCAAAACAATAATGTCCTTTTTGTGGTGGAAGGTGCAAGAGCGGTTTACAAACCATACGTGAAATTGCTCCCTGCTTTGATGGATGGTCCTTTTCTGAGTTATGAATTGCCTCGAACTACACAAATCACCTTTGTTCCTTTGGCAGGTTGACTTCTCAGGTGAGTGAGTCACATGCTCCCCTTTTCGGCCCCGCATACACTCCACACGTACAGATGGTTCAAAGGTTAATGGTGACATCACAGTGCATCTCGGGATCATCCACGTAGTTAGCTGCCACGGTGGGTTGGCTTGAATGAAGTGATGTTTAACAACAAAATGTATTTCTTCTATCATGTCTCTCCTCGCATGATCTGTGCCTCTGTTGTTTTTTTTTTTCTCATTTGATTGTGCATGTAAAACACCCCATCGACATGAGATTGAATCTTGGTCGATATGTCCGAATGGTCACCTCGGCAGCTTCGAAATTCCTTCACCTTGTCAAATTCAGTGTGTCGACATGAGCTGTGATTCATGGTGTGTTGTATTCCTTGCAATGTATTCTTGTTTTTATCAAGCAATTTATTTTGAGCTTCTGATTTACTTGCTTGGCCTGGTCGTTTTTGCATGAGGAAGCATTTGTTAGCTCACCTGGACTTTAGTCAGGTGAGCTTATGTGATCGAGCAGTGTCTGTAGGTGAGTCAGTCAGTCAGTCCGTAAATACTTCAGTCATTATTGCTTGAACCAAACACACGATTTTGATGAAACTTGGCCATAAGCTTCATATCTGATGCCCAACGACGGTATATTGACCGCATCAAAATCTGCGCTCATTATGAAGGTCTAAGGGGCGGGGGAGGGGGTGCTTGGCTCCCTCCAAAGTAGGTATTTGCTCACTTCTCCAAAACTACACACGTGATTTTAATGAAACTTGACCACATCCTTCATCACCCATGATATATCAAACTGTATCAACTGCATCAAAATCTGTGCTCATTATGTGGTTCTACCAGTGGTGGGGGGGGGGGCTTGACCCCTCAAAATAGGTCTTTGCTCTCTTCTCCAAAATGACACACATGATTTTAATGAAACTTGACCACATCTTTTGTCACCCGTGACGTACTAAAGTTTTTTTTTCACAGCGTTAAAAAAATGTCAGGGTGCAAGGGGGTCTGTGGGTGGTGGGGGGGGGGGCGTTCGAGCGGCTGTTGCTCCTGATCCAGGTGGGCTCCAGGACGTGCGGTCCTGTTTGTTTTGAAATCCGGCTCGTTCATTCATGTCATTTGGGAAGGGGGTAATCTGCCTTGCTTCACCTGATCTGGTCTACAAGTGATACACCAGACCACACTGTTGATGCAATGCCCTCAAGGCAACTTGTGTTGGGCACTAAAATGCTACCTTGGAAAAAGCAGTCTTGCCTTATCTTTTCTCTGATCATCTGGAAATGACAATTTCTTTCAGACTTCGTTTAAAACAACACAGTTGCCTGCACTGGAAGCTTAATGTAAATATGTTGGTATACACCGATTTTTGAGAGGCCTTCAGAACTATTTTGGACGAGCAAGTTGATAGACGGGGTAAGAATGGAGGCGGAGAAAAAATGCAAATGGCGTCTTCTGTCATCGAACCGGCAAGCTGGGAGCAACAATTCACATTTATTGTCACATCTGTTGGAATTGAAATGCTCTAATGGTGGGCGAGGTGCTCCATTTGAAACTCGTCGCCTTAGAATCAAACGGTTCTAACGAACGAAGGTTCAATTGTCATATAAAACCCTTTGATTCTAAGTTGACGAACCGTTCGATATATGTAGCTTTTTGATGCCTTGGGTCCGTAATCAAAATTTGCATTAGTGTCAAAGCCAGTGACCAATTGCAAATTAATAGAAGCATGGCTGAAGAGATAGAAAGATTAAATATTATATCCTTCGGACTACTGGTGAGACGACATGAAGGCAGAGACTGCACCTTGTCGATAGATTAATCACCTCTCATCCATGCATGTTGAAAAGGAAAGGTTTGTATGAGAAAAATAAATAACAAATTGCATTCGGACGTAGTAAGTAATTTCAGTGTATAAACTAGATGAACCGACTAGATTTTTCTTTGATCTTGATTTAAGAGATCACTCATCGGAGACAAATTGGAACTTTGAAACTTCCAACTGGAAATGTTACGGCATCACAAGATGGAATCAAGAAGGAGGTTTATAACTTATTTTCAGACTTCTTTATGACGAGTAATGTTGATGGAGATGCAGCGAGGTTTCTACCTTAGGGGGTGTTAAGCTGTGCCCAAAAAGATCCGTTTGGCTCCTTCTCCCTGGAAGAGCTTACGCATTCTCTGCCATCTAGAAAATCTCCAGGATTGAATGGCCTACCTGTGGAATTTTATAAAGCCTTTACACCTCTACTATGTGTTGAACTTTTGACTGTGTCTATAGACAGTTTTCAGTGTAGTGAGTTGCTATTGAGCTGTCCTCGAGCGGTGATTATTATTATACAGCACTCCATAAAAAATGGGGGACGCACAGATCATCACCAGCTGTTGTCCAATCTCTCTTAAGACCTCCGATTATAAGATACTTTCCAGTCTTTGCTCGACGCATTGCCCCTTCTTTAGAGATATTGATTCAGTGATCACTGTTTTTTTTTTTGTATACATAGTCAAGGCCCGTGGAAAAGCTTGTACGGGTACACTGAACAGCAGAAGGGAGGGAGGGGACACAAACGGCAAAACTAAAGGCTAAAACAGGGGGAGGCATCGAAATAATGGGGGGCAGGAAAGGATGCATGGGGTGGACAAAATGGATACAAAAAAACTAAATTTGGAAGGAGGAGGGATTGGGGTGGGGTAGGGGGGGTTAATGAGGTTAGGAAAGATCATGGTTTTGGATTGGGGACAATCTGAGATGGTGGCATGAACAAATGAGTGGAGGTGAGCAGTGATCTTAGATTTTGCGAGTTTCACCAGAAGGGGGAGTTGATGGTGGGCTCCGTGTGCCCTGCAGAAACCTGGCAGAGGACAAAGCACGGCATATCTAATGAACAAATACATGATGTCTTTTTTAATTTGAGATCTTTGGGATGTGAACAAAGGAAAACAAATGATAATCTTGGTTTGATCATGTCCGATCAATTATGCTACCCCGCAGCCTTGTGCTGCATACAAAGGAAGAGAACGAGGATGAATGGACAAGGAGCATTCAAAAATTCTTGAAAGACAATATAAATATGCATTTCAATGAAATGGACATTATCAAAGCTTTTCGACTTGCAGTCCTCGGGATAAAACCACAAGCAGATGAAGAATAAGCACCAAACTCTCATTTATCAAGTTACAATGTAATGTCCTCAACGTTGATTGGTTGAGACAAAGAAAGGACGGGATTACCTGATTGGTGAAACCATGGAGCGTCATGAGTAATGAGTAGGTGGAAATGAACCATCATGAAGAATGATAAGGTGGAGATGAATCACCAGCACGTACGCATTGAACAACATGTCCCATTGGGCATCAGACGGGGTCAGTCAACCGAACATAGACAACCAACTCGGGCTTGCTACAATGTACATAGTACGACGACTCTTCCCTGTGCCTCTGCAATTGGTTGCCATTTGCTGAATAATCCTCAGTGTGCAGAGCAATATCATGTCGGCTGGTTTGAAATCCTGGGTGGAGGACACAGTTTCGCTCATCTTCGTGCAATGGAGGCCACATTCATCAGGACAAGCAATCCTATTCGTTGTGGACAGAAAGAATTTGTCTGAACTTTTTGTCGATTTTGACGATGATGGCTTGACTGTGTGACGACTGTACCACATTCAACGTTGAGTCATCATGAAAACCACACCCTTCCCCTCTCCCCAACTAGCCCTCAGCTAATTAGCATGATGTTTCCACCAGTTCTTTGGTGATTCATGTCCACCGAATCATTGTTCATGATGCTATATGATTCCAGCAATCAGGTAATCCCATCCTTTCTTTCTCTCAACCAATCAACGTTGATGACATCACATTGTGACTTGATAAATGAGAGTTTGGTGCTTATTCTTCATCTGCTTGTGGTTTTTATCCCGAGGAGTGCAAGTCGAAAAGCTTTGATAATGTCTATTTTATTGAAATGCATTTTAAAATTTTGTTGTACTAATCGAATGTTTATTTATTTGACACAAAGGTACAATTGGTCCCAACTGTCGAACGTGAATAATGTCATAAGATTGAAAGGAAAACTACGAACCGCCGTCCTGTCCAATGCGTTCCTGAGGACATCTATTCGTAACAGGGTGGTTCCAGTTTATATCACAAAAAGGATCCAGAATTCTTGTCTCACTTGTAGTTGGACAATAGAACGTGTGTTTATGGAGGATGAAATCAACAGGACAACCCGCAGACTGGTCGTTCTCCGCCACGCTCTTTGCCATGCATGGAACATCTCACGTGGGTTCCTGTCTCCTGTTTGACATGATTGACATTTGACGAACAAGCTGAGAAAGGCACGTACAGCAAGCATTCACGTACGATCAACCGTCTCGAACTAAAACACTTTGGTCCCTTGATTAGTAATCCCTCCAAACACGTGCTCAATTTGTCAGATCATAAACTATGTGCGACCGAAGAATTTGTCTTGACTCATGGTTTCACATTAGGTACACCGAATCGTAACATCAAGCGAGAGGAGATGTTTGCAGAGTTCTGCTTTTCCAGCATGTAGCAGTATCCAATGAGGCAAACGAAGCACTTGAGGGCAAACTAGGTGATCTCGCTCATGCCTACTGTGGGATTCCAAACAATTTGTCTGATTTCCATATGCAGCGTGATTGCCTGGTGACTACACGTGACCTCAAATCCAATCCTGAATTCCATATTTTCAGACCAGATAAAAGCTCTGGCATGGTTATTCCGAATAAGAGTGACTACGTTGAGAAAATGGCTGTGATTTTGAGCGATGTGTCCAAGTTCCACCACCTGGGAAATGCAACTCAACGTGACCACGCATCTCGTTTGGAGAAACAAATGGTGAATAGATTATTGCAACTCTACAAACGAGGAGACCTCTTTAAGGAGATTTTCGACACGATTAGACCTGTCAGATCGCAAAGACCGAGGATGTATGGTCTGCCAAAGACTCGTAAAGATAGTGTTCCTCTATGGCCGATGCTTTCAGTGAGTGACTCTGCACAGCACGAACTCACCAGATGGTGATGTGAACTATTACAACCAGCACCTGACAGTGTCTCAGAACATGTAATTGTGGATTCCTTCACCTTGGCCGATACCATACGGTCCGTCACACACCTAAACGAGAATTACACAATGTGCTCATATGATAATAGCCAGTCTATTCGCGAATGCCTTCTGATGACCAGATTGTCTTCTGCAGTTCTGCTTTGGTGCCAATTTAAAGCTCATCATGTTCTGACGGGTCGAACTGCACTGGACCATTTCATTCATTAAATGCTCTCCGAGTCCATTGCGAAGATAAGAAGGTCACATTATAAACACGGAGTGGGTGGGTTGGGGGGGCTATAACTCCAGCCATCGCTCTCATGAGGAATCATTAATGCAGAGAGACAGGCAGAGCAAATCTTTCATGAGAATAGTATGCCAGCAATTACTCATTCAGCACGATCTCCTTCACTTGTAAAATTCTGAGCAGCCTCACTCTTTCTGCCGTTAGTCTCCAAAAATATTCAGTAATGAAATACAAAAGGATATAACCCATCAAATTCAGGAAAAAAAATAACGTCGTTACCTCCACTATCGACAGATTCGGACAAAATTTGGTGGTGAGCTTTGGGCGTGTGATAAGGAGGAATTGAACAGATTTGGGTGAAGATCCAGATTCTCGAATTTCAAGCGATTCTTCACCATTGAGAGATTGGGCCAAAAACGATGCAGTATATTGCAGGATGTCTTGAAAAGTTATGGACGGATTATGATAAAATTTGGTGGACGAGTTGGGTAGGCGACAAGAACAAGCTAATTTGATTTTGGTTAAAGTCCGGATGTAGATCCGGCCTATCAGTGGGATCCAAAACGTAAACTGTTCAGCCTGGCGGAGACGTGCGCTCTGCCGAATGCCGTTCTAGTTATCTGTGTAATCAAATTCAACAAACAACACTTCAATAAATTGGGCGATTGAACGAAACAAGACATTTGCCTTGCTGGATTCATTTAATTCTGTCTACTTTTTAGATGTCATTATTTGTCTTTCCCCATTAATTTGAGGTTGTTGCCTTGGAGAGTGTGAATGATCGTGTCGAGCCTTTTAGCCTTTTGAGAAATGGCTGGGTGCACTTGACATTCGACTGGAGCTGATCTGGGCAGGAATTTGGAATTTGTTAAGGGTGCAGATGAGAACTCATCTACTCTATGCGAAAGACACCATAGGATCTTTAACTTTCACTGTCTCATCCTTGTAGACGAGACACATACGCTCTGCTCCATGTTCAATGACGTCTAGTGCCTGACTTTGACGTTTTCAACGATGGGTACCTCTGGCTGCGACCTCCCCTCTGCTCCCACTTCTTGTTCATCTCAGAGAACTGCCTCAAAGCAGGCGAGTCTGGCATTTCACTCAAGCGGTTTGGCAGGGACTGCAAGCAGCCATCTCTCTTCAGGACTGGCCTCCCATATCTACTGCCCCTGATCAGCTTGGGAATTCTTCCACATAAACCTTCTATCTCTTTCATGCACACATTGATCCCATCTCATCTTCAATTATCCTCCCCTTCTTCCCATCCATGGTACACTGAATCCTGTGGTGAGGCAGTTGCTCTGAAACAACTTGCCTTCTCTTCCTGGAAGGGAAATCCGACTGAAGGCAATCTCATTGCACTCCAAAAAGTCTGCAACAAGTGTGTGTCCACTCTCAGGAGAGCCAGAAAACAACATCTGTCAAACCTCAAGAATGAACTTTCAAACTTGTCTCCCTCCTCTAAAACCTGGTGGAACCTTGTTAACCTCCGCCATCGAAGATGGACGGAGGTTACTGTTTTCACCCCTGTCTGTTTGTTTGTTTGTTTGTGAACAGTATTACGGAAAAACTCCTGGACGGATTTCGACGAAACTTGGTGGGGGGGATTAGGTATGGTCCAAGGATCATGCCATTAGATTTTGGACTTGGTCCAAAGTCCAATATGGCGGGCATTTTGAAAAAAAATTTCAATTTTTGTTTTTGCATTTCTACATGTTTTAAGTGATTTCCAACCCCAAAAAAGGAAATTTTGCAACTTTTTTTCCAAAAAATTTGGCATTTCTACATACACGTCGATCTAGTTTAGTTTATTCAATCGTGGTTCAGTCGAGTCTGATCCGTTTTGACCTACAATGAATAGGATATCAGGTTCACTTAAGTGACCCAGCAGTATTGGCGGCGGAGGTTTTGCACTCTACTGAGTGCTCCCCCTCTAGTTAAGTCTGTCTCTGGAGGATGCTCCCCTTACCATCCCTTCCCTCTCTTTAAATGGCATCACAGCCGACTCTGCTCGTGAGAAGGCAAAATGCCTCGATTCGGTGTTTGCTTCCAAATATTGTCCCCAACCCCTTTACTCTCGGTATCCATCATTTCCTGCTGCTTCTCCTCCACCTTTTCCCTCTATCAGGGGGAGGACCACTGGCACCTCGCTTCTGCCCTACGTTGACCATGATACTCCTCCATTTACCTCTGTCCTCAGATAACTCAACACTCTGCAACCACCCCCACCTTACTAATACCCCCCCTCGCAATCCAACAAACCGTGGTCAACCTCTTTTCTTCCTACCTTACCCCTTCAACATATCCACTCTCTTTGCCATTTTCTCTTTTCCCATCTGCACCAAGTGTCCAGCCCATCTGAGCTGGCATTTCACCAATCTCCTCATCAAGCTCATCTGCATACCAATCTCCTCCCTCAGTTCATCCATCCTTCTATCTATTACAACCAGCAATTGATTGGTTGAGACAAAGAAAGGTTGAGGTCTGAGACAAGAGACAGAACCCTCTTTTCTCCCACAATTCGCCTGACCCAGATGTTCTCGCAAACCTGCAGCCTCTCTTGTTGTTATCTGTCAGTGCCACCGTCTTCAGGCTGTAGAGGTAGGCTGGCATTACACACATCAGAACCTTCCTTTTCAATTTTCTTTATATCTTTCTGTGTGCCATTAATCCCTTCACCCTCGTCCATGCATTCGCACCCAACTGAATCCTCCTCTGCCTCTGACTTATCATCCCTGGTCACTGTTCCTCCCAGATACTCAAACCTATTTCTCTGTCTGATCTCCTTCCCCTCGAACCTTATATTCATTCACTTTTCTCTGCTGTCTGACCCACATCACCTCAGTCTTCTCCATACTCATCCTCAACCCATTTTTCCCAAATGCCTTCTTCCACTCCCCCAGTACCTACTGCATCTCCTGCTCACTCTTCAACACAACAGCCACATCTTCCACATACAACATCTTCACCAGAATATCTCTCATGTTTACGTTCCTGATTACCAACTCCATCACCATGATAAATATTTGTGGCTGAGAGAGCTTCCCTGCCTCAAACTGATGTTCACACTGAAATCGTCAGACATCCAAGGACCAACCTAAACTCTTTCCTTCGTTCCCTTGTACTTCCCTTCCATTAACCTAACTGTCGTAGGCCTTCTCCAGGTCCACAAATCCCAATGCCATTTCACTTTGCACCTCAAATCTCTCCTCCAGCTGTCTCAGCATGGACATCCCATCAGTCGTCCCCCTACCCTTTCTAAACCCCTGCTGCTCTTCTCCGATCTCCATTTCCACTCTTCCTTATCCTCCCATCTAGAATCCTCTCCAGCACCTTAATAGCATGACTTACAAGTATAATGTCCCTGTACTTCCCCAGACCTTGAACATCTCCTTTCCCCTTCCAGATCGGTGCAACTTACCCTGTCCTCTAATCCTCCGGAATTGAGCCCTCTCTCATTCATACATACATACATATGTCCAACTGACCTCTCTCTCTCTCTCTCTCTCTCTCTCTCTCTCTCTCTCTCCCTTCCTCTCTCTCTCTCTCCCTTCCTCTCTCTCTCTCTCCCTTCCTCTCTCTCTCTCTCTCTCTCTCTCTCTCTCTCTCTCTCTCTCTCCCTTCCTCTCTCTCTCTCTCCCTTCCTCTCTCTCTCTCTCTCCCTTCCTCTCTCTCTCTCTCTCCTTCCTCTCTCTCTCTCTCTCCCTTCC
>NC_140971.1:85121767-85206767 GCF_056783735.1 Eptatretus burgeri
GCTCCAGCTCTCCGTTGCTTCTTCTCAGGTTCAACAGCTCCTTGAAATATTCTTCCCACACCTTCAATACTGCCTTCCTTCTGTCACTAGTCTCCTGCCACCATGTTTAATCACAGCCCCTACCTCCCTTCATGTTCATACTATCCTCATCCCTGTTCAGATACAATTCATATATCATCTTCCTACCACCATCATCTTACAACTTGTTGTACACCTCTTCCATATCATTCCTCGCCTTATCCACAGCTCTTCTTGCTGCTCTCTTCTTCTGCCCACACAGGTGCAGCAACTCTGCATCTGGCTGCTTCCCCCTATCCTTGATTTTCTCTATCTTCTTCTGAACCTTCTCCTTTTCACAAACTTCCTTCACTACCTCCTCTGTCCACCATACTTGGTTTCTATCCTCTGACGATGCACCCTTTCCTGACGTCCTTCCACACAAAACTTCTGCAATTCCCCTAAACGCCAATCCATATTTCTTCCACTCCTCCTCCAAACCTACTTGTTCTTCACTAAGTATCTCATACCTGGCCCTCATTATGTCCTCCTATTCCATGACGACATTGCCACCCCCACACTACCCCCAACTAAAATTTTCCGACCCCTGCTCTTAACCTCCCTCCTTTTCTTCATCCATACCACAAATACCATAGGCTTGTGCTGGGTGGTAACATGATCTCCCGCCACTGCCTTGCAATCCTTAATCCTCCACAACGATCACTTCCTTACCACCACCAAATCCAGTTCTGTTCTATGCTGTACATTACTATAGGTAGCCTTGTGGCTTTCCTGATTTTGAAAGAATGAACCAGCTATGGTCATCCCATTCCTCACCACTTGCTCCACCAGCTCTTGATCCTCTTTATTTGTCGTTCCCAACCAAATTTACCAACATATTCCTCCTCACCCGGATCTGACATGCCTACATGCACGTTAATAATTCTATATGTGCACGCACACACACCGCTCTTTCTCTACTCACTCCCCCCTAACCCCCCCCTGCCCACCACTCTCCCTCCACACTTGATTCCCCACCCCCACCCTCGAAGCACTCATCCCCACCTTCACCCCACTCACTTCTTCCCTCTTCTCTTCCTCCCCCTTCTCTTCCTTATGTCTCATTCTCCCCACTCTTCTTAATAGCTTAAAGTTGTGCTTATTCAGCTTACAACTAAACACTTCACAAAAATCACTCTGTTCATTCACAAAAGTCACTCAATTCAAAAGCCACTCAGTTTGACCCTCAGCATACTCACACAAATACGCTCGACTTGCACGTTCGGACCTCCTCGACTCGCACGCTCAGACCTCCTCGACTCACATGACTCCCATGCCCAGTCTTGCAAAAGGCCATCCGCGGGCCATTGGAACCAGGCTGAACCAGTCCGCCAGCGGCACGTTTGAATCAGAATGAACCACTCCCACAGAAGCCCATTGCAATTGGAACGAAGCACTCCCACAGCAGCCTGTTGGAATCATCCTTCCCTGTCATACCCAAATGCTCCTGGACTGTGTGTCTTTTGCAACTGAGAATGTAGAGAAGGTTCTTTCAACCCTCAACTCTGACTCCGCCACTGGACTGGACCGCATCAGCTCAAGTGTCCTAAAAACCTGCTTTGTTGCTTTTGCACATCCTCTCTCTGCCCTTTTCAGCCTGTCAGTTGCGCTGGGTCATTTTCCATCTTCTTGGAAATCCGCCAACATCACTACACTACATAAAAAAGAGCAAAAACTGATCCACTCAACTACAGACCTATAAGCTTACTTCAAATACATCATTGTAGGTCATATGAAATCCTTTTTCTCCAACAACCTTATCTCAGATCATCAGTTTGGTTTCAGTCTTGGTCACTCCACCTTGGAATTGCTGCTTCGACTGACCCAGCATTGGATGGAGGCCCTCAATGTCAGACAAGAGATCAGGGCCGTCTCTCGACATATCTCGTGTTTTGATAGTCTGGCATCCCATCTTGCTCTGCAAACTGTCTGCCTTTGCCCTATGGCATCCAAGGCCAACTCCATACATGGCTTACTGACTTCCTCTGCTCTCGTAGCCAACTTATGGCACTCAATGGAATGGAATCTCCTCTCCCTGTCAAGCCAGGTGTGCAGCATGGCAATGTTCTGGGTCCAGTTCTTTTCCTGATCTTCATCAATGATGTCTCTGACTCTGGAAAATCCTCTTTATCTATTTGCTGATGACTCCACCCTCTGCCGTGACGACCCTCATCCTTCAGCCAAGGAGGCTGCAGCCTCTTCCCTCTCTTCAGACCTTGAACAAAAAAAATCACAAACTGGTCAAACACCTGGAATGTCTTTCAATCTTGACAAATCTCACACTCTCACTATCTCTCTCTGAAAGGATGGTCTGGCAAACTCTATCTACTTCCTTAACAATTCTCTTGAGGAAGTTCAGTCATTCAAACTCCTGGATCTCATGATCAGCCATAATCTTTCTTGGGTAGACCACATTTCCAAACCAGCCACCGACTGGGCATCCTCCATTGTACAAAGTCTTTCCTTAGCACACCTGAACTCCTATCGACCAACAAGGTCTTCATCTGCATCTTGATGGAGTACTGCTCTCCCCTTTGGGCTGGCTCCTCCTGCCTCACATCTTGCTCAGCTTGTTGCTGTTGAAACCAAGACCCTCTTCTCTGGTCTTGCATCCTCTGCTCTTTCGGTGCTTTTTTTTTTTTTGTATATGGGTGCTTTTTTCATTGGAGACGGAATTGGGAGGGAGTGATGTACAATAATAGATTGATTAATTGCATCGTTAAAATAGATAAATAATAATCGTAAAATACTTAATTTCTGAATCAATTGCCTAGTAGTATATCAAAACCACCACAGTTTCATTCAAATCTGTAACTTATTGTAAATTAAGTAATTCATCAAAAAAATGAACAATTATTCGATTAATTGATTAATCAATAAATCAAAAATACCCTTTATAGCTAAATCACTTGTTCACTTTCATGTCTAAATATCAGCTTCCGAGCTCAAAAGGTGCCTGAGATAGTGCCCAGATGAGAAAGAAAATAAATAAGTAATTAATAAATCGATAATAATTAAGTAATTAATCAATTAAGTTTGGCAAGAGAAGCCGAAATAGGAGACGGACGGATGCACGGTCAGACGGACAGTGCGAGTAGAATACCTGATGTGGAATTTCAATTCCAGATAAGCTCATAATTCCTTTGGTTTCACCACTCCCAACGGTGGAGAATGAACCGTAAACTTCTTCTTTCGGCTGCTCCCATTCGGGGTCGCCACAGCGGATCATTTGATCCGCATAGTGATTTGGCACATGTTTTACGCCGGATGCCCTTCCTGACGCAACCCTGGTCGCCTCTTACGACACAGGGATATGGTACACCTATTTTAACCGGGGTAGACACCGGCCCAGTATACTGGTACTCATTTCGCCGACCTCGGAAGGATGACAGGCTGAGTCAACCCCCTGGTGTATTAATTCAGTGGCCCAACGGGGCTTGAACTCAGGACCTCTTGGATCCCAAGCCGCTGCCCGAACCACTGCGCCAACACCAGGCTTTCGAGAATGAACCGTAAACATTCCATGAATATTATCTGAATTTTTGCAAATGCTATTGGATGAGTCTTAATCGTCGCTATTATTATGCAATCATCTATCTATAATTCCAGCTGTGTGTGTGTGTGTGTGTGTGTGTGTGTGTGTGTGTGTGTGTGTGTGTGTGTGTGTGTGTGTGTGTGTGTGTGTGTGTGTGTGTGTGTGTGTGTGTGTGTGTGTGTGTGTGTGTGTGTGTGACCGCTGTTTCTCGTCAACCACTCGTTGGATCTAATTGAAACTTGCCAGATATATTGCTGGGGACCTGAGTATGTGCCTTTTCAAGGTTTGATGTTAATCGGACAAGTGATTCCCAAGTTATGGCCATTTATTTACCAAACCAATGACAAGACACGTTGCGTGGGCGTGGCCGATGTGGAAGGCTCAACCACGGTCCCCATTACGGGTTACAACGTACGGACTTCCGGATAATGATGACTTCGTGTATTCTAATAATTTCTCGATTTCTTATGCGCATTAATAGATAAACACAATGCCTCAAGTTATGATCGTTTTCATATTAGACGGTGTATAAATTTCGGTAACAGAGTGAGCTGGTATACTCCGAACCAAGAAGTAATTTTTTTTTTTTTTGCACGAATTTTTTTTATCTCTTCTCTTCTCTTCTCTTCGTGTTTTTCCTTGCGACGACATTGTGAAAAGTCAAAATACGTTGGCGCTAATTGAATAATTGGCCATTAAAACTAATAATTTATCAAAACGTTGGCAGATCCAGCATCTTCCGTATTCTTGCCCTGGACGAGGAAACAAAGAAGAAGCGCCGTTTCCTCAGCGATGTTGTTTATGAAGAGGTGCTAACGAGGTAAAGGTGTGTACAATGTACATGGAGACAATTTTTATTATTATTTATCAAAAAAAGTGCACAGCTTGTTTTTGTTTCCAATTATCAAAACGCTGTGGCCTTTGGAAGTGTTAAGGAATTCAGCTCTACTCAACACGCTTGCCAACGAAATACATCTCAATTTGGTGGTAAAAACGATTCACAACGACGGGTTTCCTTACTCATTGCTCTGCAGTCTGCATTCAACCCTTTCATTTGTCATCTCCTTGACCTCATTTCATCTATCTATAATTCCAGCTGTGTGTGTGTGTGTGTGTGTGTGTGTGTGTGTGTGTGTGTGTGTGTGTGTGTGTGTGTGTGTGTGTGTGTGTGTGTGTGTGTGTGTGTGTGTGTGTGTGTGTGTGTGTGTGTGTGTGTGTCGTTTACGAGAGCAAAGGAATGGCCTGTGTGGTTGTTGTTTCTTGTTTCTGGCACGTAGTTTGAAAGTTTTTGTTTTTGTTTGCACGTACGGCCACGCACCTACTGGCATGCACTAGTCTATAATTCCAGCAATCTCTGTTTGTCTGTGTGTGTCTGTGACCGCTGTTTCTCGACAACCACTGGTCTGATCTAATTGAAACTTGCCAGGTATATTGCTGGGGACCTGAGTATGTGCCTTTTCAAGGTTTAATATTCATCGGACAAGTGGTTCCCAAGTTATGGCCATTTATTTAACAAACCAATGACAGGTCACGTTGCTGCGTAGGCGTGGCCGACGGGGAAAGGGCGCCATTTAGTTACCAATGACAGGACACGTTGCTGCGTAGGTGTGGCCGTTGGGGAAGAGGTCCTCAGCTGCGTTCCCCATTACGGGCTACAACGTACGGACTTCCGGATGGTAATGACTTACTGTATTCTAATAATTTCTCGATTTCTTATGCACATTTATAGATAAACACAATGCCCCAATCCAGTCGTTGTTTACGAGAGCGAAGGAACGGCCTGTGTAGTTGTTTGAAAGTTTTTTTTTTTTCACGTACGGCCATGCACGTACGGGCACACACATGTAGCTTGAATCAGGGCAATTAAATTTGAATCAAGGTTAGGCCAAATAATAATTTAAAAAAAAAATTACCAGTTGATCGTCCCCACCCACTTCCTTTTTTGAAGCCACCTCTTTTTTATGTATTTATTTCTTGCCAAACATCCCCCCCAAAAATCCATATGATCGTGTATGACTTGCACCATTCTTTAAATTGATTATTTTCCCAATGTCGATACTGAGTTTTTACAGCTTCTCCCAAGCCACAGCGCCGAAAGCTGGACTGTTGCTTTCTGTTTCCTTGCCCGATATGCAAGCAATACTTATCTGTGTACATGTCTGCGTACGTAAGTTCCATCGAAACGCTGTAGTCACATTCGATGCACGCTTCCGAGTAAAATGATGCAAAATAAAACTGGCGTAAAAAACGAGCAAACTGCTAAACGAATGAAGAATTTAGACAAATTGTGTGAAAGTGACGAATCATTTTCATGATTTAAGCTTCAGTATACTCCCGCTGACGAAGTCGCTGGAGGCTTTATGCTTTCTGGTTTTCCGTCCATGCTAATTTTCTCTATTTTCTCTGCAACCGCTTATCTGATTGACACGAAGTTTTCTTCATAGGTGCGACTACTTATGCAGAATGGTTTAATGATGATTATGACGTCATAGCAGCCATGTTGGAAAAAAGGAAAAACTTTGGATCTCTGTATCTCCGAAACCTCTGCGTGGAAAAAATTGAAACTTGGCACATGTCAAGTACTCCCCATAGGAAATAAATATGATTTTTTTTGATGATGTCATAGTTGGTTTCATTGTGACATAATTGAAGATGTGGAATGCTTTATTTGATCAGTATGATAATTTGAGGGTCATCTTGGGCTAAATTGTATGGGGGAGGGGGGGGGAATAATTGATGACGTCATCGGTCACGTAGTTTGGCAGCCATATTTTTTTAACATAAAAACCTTCAAAAATCTTCTCCGAAATGGCGTAACAGAGGCAATACTTTACAGGTATGATCATCTATCCATGAGGAAGAAAAAGTTATCCACCTATGACATCATAGGTCACATGGTTTGCCAGCTATGATTTTTTTTGAAGAATAAACCTTTACAAACCCTCTCCTCCAGAACGGCTTGACAGATTGAGGGGATACGACTGACATGTTCCCCAAGCCTTGGGGATACCAGGGTGTTCACAAATAATTAGGTCACATGGTTTGGCAGCCATATTGGATTGAAGGAGAATCTTTAAAAATATATTTCTCTTCAACCGCTTCATCAATCTATTATGAAACTTCACAGTTATGATTTAGTAGTCATGGGGAATATATGCTTTAAATTTCAACCTGGTTGGCCGCATGGTCTGGCAGCCAGAATTATTTAATATTTTGAATCTGAGTTCAGGGATTTCAATCAAACTTGGTACAAGTATTATAATGATGTCATAATGTGGGCAGAGGCATATCTGGCAACGTCGAAGAGTGCCCTTCTTGTTTTGAAGATGGTCTTCATCTGTTTGAAAATTCGGACTGAACTGAAGTCCTAAATCCGTGATATGCCAGAACCGTTCTTCATGGGTGACACTCGCTATGTAATGTTTTTTTCCGATTTTGCTAGTGCGGAGTTGGACCAGGGAGGGCCATACAGGAACAATACCACACAGCACTGGTGAGTCCACATCCCACATATGTAAATCTGTGTGGTGAATGTTTACTGTAAATCTATATAGAAAGATGGCATAGCCAATCATTTTAATATGCACGAAGTATGTAGGTTTTTGTATTTTGCCATACATTTAATATATTTGTTTAGAACTGTAGATTTTTTTTTTTTTAAGGACGAATGACTGTGTAGGTAGCATGTCAGGTATATGACCCACATCATGATATTTGTTTGGGGGTAGAAAACTGACATGTCTGGTACATGACTCGTGAATTTTTGTGGTGCGTGGGGGTGGGGAGGTTAAAAAAACACTGGCGTGTTGGGTACATCATTTGGGTTGGTGGTTTTTTGGGAGGGGGGGGGGAGAGAAGGTTAAAAAAGGCATTTATTTTTAAGTGTTTCTATGCATTAAACAGTGTAATCAAATTAAAATGTCAGTGGCCATCTTGATTCTAAAAGCCGGAGGCCATTTTGAAAATAAATAAATAAAAATGGCCTCCTTCCTTTTTTCAAAAAAATCCAGTTGTTCAACTGGTGTTTGTGTTTTTTACAGGATCAAAAGCTCGTAGTGGAGCTGCCACACACACATGGACATATAGACAAATACTCGAGATACAACACAGGACTGTTAGATGAGACAAACACAGCCATTGAGCTGGGAGAAATGCCGTCACTTCCTGGGGAACTCTGGGTACCAGCGACGTCACAACAATGGCACCGCCTTTCTCACCGCACTCAGCAGGGCATTTCCTCAGGAAGATTTTCCCCCTTCCCATGGATGTCATTGCCAACCTATGGGGATTGTCTATGCTCTTCATCTTTTAAATATTGAATCTCAAGCAAGTACGTTTCCATATTGAATGGGCGTAACCCCGTCTTTGGGGGCTCGCTGCAAGCATGCTGTGACCCTTCAAATACAAATTGGCCGTTGTGATGCCAAACAAGCTGATAGCTTGTTTAAGTGCATTTCAGCCTGAGGTATACATGACCATTAGCTTGGCCACCTATGGGATAAGAATGTTTTTTTTCGCAATGTGACGATGCCATGGAACATGAAAAGAGTGGTTGGCAGAGGGAATGATTTTTGCCTGTGTTTGCATTTGGCATTCGCATCATCTTGTAGCAATAGTGGTGAAAGCTCTATGATGTAAATGACGACACAATGGAACTGCTCACCCTTGTAGTTACAGTGGCGAAAGCCCATAACAGCTGGAGTGAGGAAGGCAAGATGGACATGGGAAATGATGTTGGTGGATAAGAATGTAAAAGGTGGAATAAAATACCCATTGTGTTTTTTGTTTAACAAACTATCTCCATCTAACTAGTTTGTAAAATTTCAATTCAACAACTTGAGTTTGATTTTCTTCATTAGGCGGAATCTTCAAGTTCTACAAGTTCTTGTTCATAAATTTTGTTGTTAAATTAGTCTCTTGCTTGTTTGACCTTCCAAAACGTACAAAAGCATGTGTGACGAAATAATTCACTGGACTTGCATCGAATCTTATTACATGCATCAGTGGCATTATATAATAACCTGTTAATTACATCATCCTTTCATTCCATTTTCTTCCCTGTTTTCTCCCGGATGTACTCCTGGGATTTCAAAACCATTATAATGATCCGATTTTTCCTTTCCTTTTGCTCGTATGAGAAATCCTCAAAATTCAAACCTCGCTTTCTCGATCAGTTAGCCATAATTATCTCACCGCTTCCTTATTAAATTATGAGCCCACGCTGCAAATTTATTGGAGGAATTGCTTTTGTTTTCATGCAGGTGAAGCAGGTTCTGAAGTAGCCTGCTGTTGTATCAAAATGCATGAGCAATACATTTTCATCAGTGGGTTTTGTGATTGAATCCACATGTTGCATCCTTCCTTTATTTAAACGAAAATAATGAGAGAGTATGAAATTTCGACTTTATTTGTGACCCTTTTGTCTTGGGGTTTGGTCCACTCCGTTTTATGGCAATGCCCATGTTGCTCCTTGTTGAGCGTTGTGAATACACTAATCACGAGGCAACTAACTATCCGCTGTGCCTTTTAAGTTTTCCATCTTCGGGTCCTCCATTGATGTCCTTGTACTATTAATTTGCATTTTCTCTTTGGCTTTGACACCAATACAATTTTTTACGACAGACACTCTGCATGAAAAATCTACATATATTGAACAAAACGTTTCAAATGGAACACCTCACCACCATTAGAACATTTAAATTGCATCAGATGTGGCAATGAATGTGAATTGTTGCTCCCAGCTTGCCAGCTCGATGACAGAAGACGCCATTTGCATTTTTGCCCTCTCCATCCCTCGCTGGTGTTGGCGTAACAGATAAGGTGATTGGCTTAAGATCTTTGGGTCTTGAGTTTGAGCCCCTGTTCGATTGTTAAATACCACCAGGTGGGTTGATTCAACCTATCATCCCTTCCGAGGTCAGAAAAGTGAGTACCAGTTTACTGGAAACGAGGCACTGCATCAGCGGCACTCCCAGCAATGCTGCAACTCGCAGCCATAGGCTGCATACAAAATAATAATGGGCAACTTGCTAGTCAGCATAACATGCTGAGGCATCCCAAGCCTTTGAGAGTTTCTTCATTGGTATTTCATTTGAGATAATCATAATAAAAACAGCTTGGTCTGCGGATCTTGTTATTTCAACTACTGGTCTGTGCCCTGATATGACTTCCATGCCAAGGAATTTTGATGCAGGAGGAGGCCATTCAGCCCATCAAAGCCAGCACTATTATTAGCAACCTATGGTTGTTTATCCCTGCTCTTTCCTTTTTGTGTAATGCTCAGCATCAAGCAAGGAAGGAGCGCGTACTATTTTCCTTTTAGAGTTTTTGGTATTACTGGGCCAGAGTATGAACCACAACCTCTCAGATTCAGGGCAGATGCTCTAACCCTCACTCCATCGAGTCTGGTGATACTTTGATCCGCACTGCCTTCCGCTGATCGCTCAGACTCGAGAAACCTCCACGTTCCACAACGACTGCGAGTTGTGGTTTGCTGTCTTTGTCGGCGCCACATTTTGCAAAAGCAAATTTTTCTCAAATCCATGTGGAATCTTAATTTTACATGAACTGGGACACTCAACAGCAAAGCAAATCAAACCTATTGATGATCAACGTGTGGAAATGCAAAATCAGGCACAGAAGTTCAGGTGGAATTTCTCGCTCGAAATGGCTCTTCGACACTTGCGCATCGGAAATCCCAACCAAAAGCCATCACGATTAATTGTCGCGAATCATGAGGATCTCACAAAACTCCATTCAAAACGATTTCATGTTCTTCGCACAATTCCAATCGCAGTCGAGTGATCGCTCACTGCACCATCTATATGTGTACGAGGCTGTTGTGGTTCGGTGATTCTCATCTGCCTATAAGGATGCACAAGGAACGTTGGCACAGCAGGAGACAATTTGGTCGATCATGCCTGCACTCTCTCGAACACACGTTCATTCATTCCACCAGTTAATCCATTCCATTTGACTGGGGAGGAGAAAAACAGGATACAGCCACGGGTACATGACCATGGTGATACGCAAGCTGTTCCAAAAAGACCTGGACAACTTTGGTTGTTAATATATTTAGAGCCACAAAGGATGCGATACCCTTTGGTTTATATGATAGAGAAACTCCTAAATTATTGTGCACATCATCAATACACTTCAATGCGAGCTCCGTTTGTCATGTGCAGGACATCATGGTGGTACATCGGTTCTTGCCATGTTCGGCTCAAATGTTTGCGTCCACCAACGTGCATGCAGCTGTGATCTGAGAACGAAGATCCTGCAGGTTTGCCACCTTGGTATTGCAGACATCTTTGACAAACCCCAACAGAAAAAAACAATCAAGGAAGGTGATGTCTGGTGATCGTGGGGACCAGGCAGTTGGTCCGTCTCGGCCAATCCAGCGACCTGGAATTTTTTCATTCTTGCGTTTGGGTCTCTCATTTGCTTTGAGTTCCTGCAGAATCTGCACCTTATAATGCATAAAGCTTCAGTCTTTTATGTAAACTCCTGTGTACAGTGGTGGTTGGTAGTCCCAGTTCTCTTGGTGCACATCAGATTGATTTTCTGGGATTTTGTTCAAATGATTCATGTACTCATTCAACGTCTGCTGCACCTGTGCTTGGTCGACCGGTACTTTTCTGTTTCTGACAGCTTCCAGTCTCTTTAAAACTCTTGTACCACTCTCTGTTACTACCCCGTGATGGCGGATTCCTTCCATAACTTGTACGAAAATTATGCTGAACATGTGTGTCGGATCTCATCTCGATGAACCATTCGACGCATTGAGCTTTCTTTCTCCTACGGAGTGGAGTCGCCATTTTATTTTACATTGAACCACCAGATCTGAAAATAAGGAAAACTTTATGACTTTCTCTGTCATATAAAACAAAGAGTATCGTTGTATCATTTGTGGGACATAACATATCAACAACCAAAGTTGTCCAGGTATTTTTGGAACACCCTAGTGAATGTAATATTCCTGGCTGCAAACCTCCTGACTGGTGATCATCAGGGCAGACACAATCCTCTTGCGCGACAGGTGATGATTGTTTCACGTACCTTCTGGTTGAATGGTTTGCATTGGTGGGAACAATCGTCTGGGTAGCAGACGGATGGTGGTTCTTTGCGGATTACATGGTTTTTACAGTGTGAGACATAATCCGCAGCGATGCTCACCACAACAGTTAGAATGTATAAACGACTAATGTGGTAATCATTAGTTAGATTTTTGTCGGTATGCTGTCCTGATGAGGGCAAATAATCCAGAAATCCAGAAAGGTGGCTCCATTTGATGTCTAACTGATGTTGACCATGTAATCTTTGTCTGTTTGACAGTCGTCGGGCCGAGGCCTCCGAATTGGAGGTGATGCTTTGGTGTAGGACGATGTTTTTTGTGTTTGTATGTTTCACTTTTTGGGGGAGATGAATGGGGTTGTGGGGTGAGGAATGAACAAGCACCGACAGCATCGTCACCTTTTGACGAAGTCCCTCACAGATCCACATCACCATTACTGCACATGACGATGCTTCTCTGCGAAATTGAGCTTGCATCATGCACCTTTTTATGATCCTGATTAATGCATGGAATGGTCTCCTGGGAAAGGTGGTGACAGCAGAGACAGTGGAAGGATTTAAACTAGAATTTAATAAGTATCTCGAAGCATTGGTGATAGGGAAGCTGTAGCGATGAGTGTTGGCATGATTGTGCTGGCTTGTTGGGCAGAATGGCCTCCCCCTGCGTTGAATTTGCTTGTGTGGTGTCCCAAGAAAGGTTGTTCAAATCGTCATTGACAGTCTTTCTTTCCCGTGACCTCCGTTCGCCATGAGGTTCGAGCCCTGCTGTTTGGCCTTTCCATCTATAAAGCACGAACTCTGTTACACGTTGAAAGGAATGACGTTTCACGAGTTCACATTCCACACACTGTGTTCATTTGCCCCTTGCCTACAAAATTACTTTGAGATTTTTTTTTTAAATCACTTTGATGTCTCCTGATGTCCTTGTCTTGCCTGTGACGTACGTGCCGGTTCCTCAAGGAGCCTGTGTGAGATATTTGAAACGCTGGTTTTCAATGTGATGACAGGCTATGCAAGAATACTGATGAACGCGTATGTGAGAAGGTTAATTAACGCTCCAGTAATTATTTAACAAAGCCTGTTGTTGCCTTAACGTTTAAGGTAAGATCCTCGGGTCCAGAGTTTGAGTCCCTGTGGTGCCGTTGATATCATGGGGATGGGTGGGAACAAGGAGGATGGGGAAGAGAGGAGAGTTGGGGTGCGGTGGGACTTTGGGAGGAGGTAAGCATGAGGGGAGGGGTTCTCGACTTGCGTGAAAGGGGAAGGGGTAGTACAGGATTGAACTAAATGGGGTACGTTAATACAGCATGCGGAGACCGCTGGGAGATGTCCATAGGGGGTGGAGCGGAGAGGGGGTTTGGGAGGAGATAAGCGTGAGGGGAGGAGGTTTGGGAGGAGGTATGCATGAGAGGAGGGGAAGGGAAAGCAGCATGATGGGAAGGGAAGAGAAGACAGCATGAGGAGAGGGGAAGGTAAGTCAGCGCAAGGGGAAGGGAAGAGAAGGTAGTGTGAGGGAAAGGGAAGGGCGATAAAATGTGCCCAAACAGCAGCATCATTTTAACCACCAGGTTCTATATAAAACCCACACTATCGCCCTGTCAAAGGCCTGCCTGCGTGCATGCATGCTCGCACATGCAGCGACCTTTCCTCCCCTCCGGTCAATTCACTCCAAATCTGATTTGTACAAGCTACGTGATGGGGAGACAGTTTTAAATTCAAAACTAACAGAAGGGCAGGGGTAAAAGAGAGAGGCTGAGGGGTGGGAGAGAAGTGAGAGGGGGAGGGGAGAAAAAGGATGGGGGGGAGAGAAAGAAGAGTGAGAAAGGGGAGTGGGAGAGGAGAAGGGATTCCGGCAGATGTGATGTCCATTTTAACGTCCATCCTAGAGATGGCACACACATTGATGAATCACCGAGCCTGCGAAACACCAGGATAACAGTTTATAGCTGGGTCAAGATTCTAACCCAGGCGAGACGGCTTAGAGCAAGTGTGCAAAACCCTCAGCTATCCTGCCGTGGTGTGGCGATTCATTGCTTTGTAACAACTGAAAACATTTTTACTCATTGTAATCATCTAATTTATTTTGCCTTCCGAACTCGTATATCGCCATCGAAGCTTGAAGAGCACTTGTCTAAGTGGCAAACCACTCAAGCAAACACTCCAACGAAACGGTTAAAGAAACTTTACAAAATGAAACGCTTAATTTTTTATATGTATCTATGCCAAAGTGACGGATCGTATAATGAAAGATCGTACACAAAGGGGAAACATGATGCAAAATATAATTGTACATTTTCAGCAAGCGAACCAACGCACCACCCGAGGCACCTCACGGCCCAAACGTAGGCGAATGGGCCCTGAACTTTGTTCAAGTAGATCGATATGTTCAGTGACAGTACAAATATTGGAGAGTGCTCACCAAGTAGCTTGAGCACTCAAGCAAGCACTAAAACGAAATTGTTGATAAGGAACAGCTGGCTTGGCAAGCGATTAGTGATCGCCAATCGGTTATATAAACACCATGTACCAGGAGATGCCAAAAATGTCAAGATGTCTGAAATGAACAAATGAACACTTTTTTTTAAGCAATTGGAACTACTGCTGAAGTCAATAAAGAAGTTTAAATTTTAAAATTTGGCTCAGATTAAGAGATTCTAGAGGTTATGGCATGTGTGGAAATTATATAAAGCCACGAATGCTGGCATCTCCAGGCGTTGATAAACATTGCAATGTATCCAGCGATTTGTGGGTACGATGATCAGGCATTCGATGATATGAGTGAGGAAAGTGACAAAAAGAACAATTTTATTGTTAATAGATCGTTGCGGCCTGTTCCAAGTCGTCATTGTTGAGCAGGCCAAAAAAAAATGGCGGCTTAAGACTTTTGTGAGCTGACACAGGGCTGACCAAGATGGTGCAACACCATCTTGGTAAGGCTTATTTTGTTTTTTCATGATGAGCACCCCCTAAATTATCTTCAAAAGGGGTGTTTAAATTAACCCAAACATTCAATTTTCATTCATGCACTACCTTGGAGTTCCCTTAGTGTGCATGCAAAGATTGGAGCTGCTAGGTTTCATGGTTTTGGAGTTTATAGAGGAGATGGACGGACGGATAGACTAACACACACTGACATTTATTATTATGTAGATATAGCCACTGCTCGTGGGACAGGCTACCTAGAAAGCATCTGATAATGCAAAGCCAATCCGCATCCACTTTGTGTTTGGACTTCTTCCGTTTGCTAAACATGATGAAAACATGTGAATGTATGAATGGTCTCTCTGCAAGAGTAGTGACAGTAAAGTCAGTGGAAAGGTTTAAAATGGAGTTGGATAGATACCGGCATCTGTAAGTAATTGGGAGAGGAGAGTATTCAGATGTTGGCATGATTGTTTCTGGGGCCACAAGAAAAACTCTCTCATTTCCACAGACGAGAGAATGGAGGAATGAAGCAACAGAGGCAAGTGTTCAGATTCGAGCAAGGATGGGAGAAAGAGAGAGTGGGGTGGGAGTCAGGGAGTTAGCAGAGAGAATATGTTATGCTTTATGAACAACACACACACACACACACACACACACACACACACACACACACACACACACACACACACACACACACACACACACACACACACACACACACACACACACACACACACACACACACACACACACACACACACACACACACACACACACACACGAAGAGTTCCTTTACAAATCCAAAGCTACCCATTTATACCATGTTCGTATGTGCTGTTTACATACCTCTTCGTGCCTAGAGCAAACTGACCTCCGGATCGGGATACAAACTATGTGGTTGAGACTGCTACCTACTGTAGGGTGCTCACCAAGTGGCTTAAGCACTCAAGCAAGCACTCCAACGAAACGGGTGATAAGGACCGGCTGGCATGGCAAGTGATAGCAAACCAATTGGTAATGGGACATTCCCGCAAAAAAAAACAAATAAACATCGCCGATTTCTTCACATTTTCAGATTTCCCTCCAGATTTCAACAGTTATTTAGTCCACATGATCCGATCCTCAAAACAACAATTATATTTCAATTACATACTGCAATTAGTTTGTGAGAGTAGATCGTTGAAAATCGTATCATATAATGCATGAAATTACTTCAACCTCCTCATTTGAAAACTATAGCACTTACAAAAGTGATGTATACTGCGATTCATAGGTATGAAGATCAGGCATTTGATGATATGCGTGAGGAAAGTGAAGAAACATTTGAGCATTTTATTGTTAAGAAACCGTTGTGGTCTTTTCCAAATCAAGGCATTTTTTGGAAAGCCAAAAAAAATGGTGAAATAAAACCCCGGTGAATGGAGAACAGGTTAACCAAAAATGACCCTTGATAAATGATAATTAAATAAGGCCGTAATAAGGCATGGTGTTTTACCGCTGACTTGTGCCCCAAATTAATAGGTGGAAGAGGACACCTTCTGCACTCCTACCCATCTCGCGGCATGACCAGTCATATATATATATATATATATATATATATATATATATATATATACACACACACACACACACACACACACACACACACACACACACACACACACACACACACACACACACACACACACACACACATACACACACACACACACACACACACACACACACACACACACACACACACACACACTAGACGACTAATGAACCCGTTGGGTTCCCGTTGTGACAGTGGTTGATGAAAAAATCATTTCAAGAAAAAAAAATATATAGCTCCAGCGAACTATACCGCTGAGGTTGTTTGCATTGATCAAATACTCTCGAAGAAATCTTGACTGAATCGGGAATTGATTTTTTAATAATTTTTTTCGTTGCCCGATTTAAACGAAACTTGATACTGCACACCGTAGGAGAATGGTGAATAATGTGGCCCTAAAATTTTTGCGCTATCATATACCGTTTTGGCTGTATTTTGGGAACATACATATACATACCAACAAACAAGATGAGAGTTTTAGTAATATATAGATGGGTGAATTAAAACACACCTTTTCAAGATTATTAATGGCCTTATTTTATCTGTTCTCTTCTTGTATATGGCAACTTGGCTGCCGGTTAGCTAATGCTGTGCCCCTCTAATAGTACACTGGTTATTCATTTTGCCGACCTCAAAAGAATCACAGGCTGAGTCAACCCCACTTGGTGTTAATTCAGCAGCCAACGGTGCTCAGACTCAAGAGCCTGAGATCCTAAGCCAGCCACCCAAGCCACAAAGCCAACACCAGGCCTGCCATATTTAATTATATCCTTTATCAGGCGCATCCTCGGCCACCTCACTCTCGATGGAGTCTTAAAGTGCAACCTTGGTTATCTCGCTGAGGTCTTCATTCACCATTTTGTTTGGCCTACTCAACAATGCCTCGAGTTGGAACAGACCGCATAGCAACGGTTTATGAACGATAAAGCACTGAAAGTGAAAAAAAAGGTTTTTTCACTTTCCTCGCTCATCTAACTATAATTCCAGCAGTGTGTGTGTGTGTGTGTGTGTGTGTGTGTGTGTGTGTGTGTGTGTGTGTGTGTGTGTGTGTGTGTGTGTGTGTGTGTGTGTGTGTGTGTGTGTGTGTGTGTGTGTGTGTGTGTGTGTGACTGCTGTTTCTCGTCAACCACTCGTTGGATCTAATTGAAACTTGCCAGGTATATTGCTGGGGACCTGAGTATGTGCCTTTTCAAGGTTTGATATTAATCGGACAAGTGATTCCCAAGTTATGGCCATTTATTTACCAAACCAATGACAGGACACGTTGCTGCGTAGGCGTGGCCGTTGTGGAAGAGATCCTCAGCCGCGTTCTCCATTACGGGTTACAACGCACGGACTTCCGGATAGTGATGACTTACTGTATAGTAATAATTTCTCGATTTCTTATGCGCATTTATAGATAAACACAATGTCCCAATCCAGTCGTCGTTTACGAGAGCGAAGGAACGGCCTGTGTGGTTTTTGAAACGTTTTTTTTCCACGTACGGCCACTCACGTATGGCCACGCACGTATGGGCACGTGAGATCGAAGGAACGGCCTGTGTGGTTGTTGTTTCTGGCACGCGGTTTGAAAGTTTGTTTTTTTGTGCACATACGGCCACGCACGTACGGGCACGCGAGATTGAAGGAACGGCCTGTGTGGTTGTTGTTTCTGGCACGCGGTTTGAAAGTTTGTTTTTTTGTGCACATACGGCCACGCACGTACGGGCACGCGAGATCGAAGGAACGGCTTGTGTGGTTGTTGTTTCTGGCACGCGGTTTGAAAGTTTGTTTTTTTTGCACGTACGGCCACGCACGTACGGGCACGCGAGATCGAAGGAACGGCCTGTGTGGTTGTTGTTTCTGGCACGCGGTTTGAAAGTTTGTTTTTTTGTTCACATACGGCCACGCACGTATGGGCACGCGAGATCGAAGGAACGGCCTGTGTGGTTGTTGTTTCTGGCACGCGGTTTGAAAGTTTGTTTTTTTTGCACGTACGGCCACGCACGTACGGGCACGCGAGATCGAAGGAACGGCCTGTGTGGTTGTTGTTTCTGGCACGCGGTTTGAAAGTTTGTTTTTTTGTGCACATACGGCCACGCACGTACGGGCACGCGAGATCGAAGGAACGGCCTGTGTGGTTGTTGTTTCTGGCACGCGGTTTGAAAGTTTGTTTTTTTGTGCACATACGGCCACGCACGTACGGGCACGCGAGATCGAAGGAACGGCCTGTGTGGTTGTTGTTTCTGGCACGCGGTTTGAAAGTTTGTTTTTTTTGCACGTACGGCCACGCACGTACGGGCACGCCAGAGCGAAGGAACGGCCTGTGTGGTTGTTGTTTCTGGCACACGGTTTAAAATTATTATTATTATTTATTTTTTTTTGCACGTACGGCCACGCACTCGTATTATCAAATGCCTGTTCTTAATAGCTACGAATCGCTGCATACATCAGTTTTGTAAGTACTGTAGTTTTCAAATTAGGAACTTGGAGCGCTTTGATTTTCCATGATCTACTCTCACGGACTAATTCAAGTATACCATCGAAATATCATTTGAGTTTGGAGGATAACTCGAAATCTCGAGTGAAATGTGAAAATGTTGAGGAATCGGCGATGTTTGTTTATTTATTTATTTATTTTTGCGTGGATGTGCCATTACCAATCAGCTTGCTATTGCTTGCCAAGCCAGCCGTTCCTGAGCAACCATTTCATTTGAGTGCTTGCTTGAGTGCTTAAGCCACTTGCCGAGCGCCCTCCAGTCGAAAGCGGTGCAGTTCGTGTCCTGATCAGGATGTACAGTCGGAAGTTGCTACAAGGTAGAGGTACGTATCACGTATGGGTAGATTTGGATCTCTAAAGGGACTCTCCGTGGGTGTGGATCGGCGGCTCTGATGCAGGCAATTGTGTGTGTCACCATTTTTCTTAGAGATGGCCAAAGGGATTTTTGTCAAACTTTCAGCGGTTCATCAATGAGTGCCTGGGAGTGTTTTAGGCAAAAAAAACCAAAATTTAATTTTGAAGATAAATTTGGATCTTGGGGGTTTTTTTGTGTTTTGTTTTTTAATCGCTGCTCTGCAGTACCTGAGCCTTTGTAGCTCTGTGAAAAGTGATATTAAATGATTCCTAACCCCGTTACCTCGTGGGTATGGGGAATTGTTTTGGGCTAACCACAAAAAAGAAAATTCTTTAAAATGCCAACAAGGATTGGGACAGCATCGGACATCGCAGAGTACCCCTGCTAGTTTATTATATAAGCGAGGGGTGTGTGTGTGTGTGTGTGTGTGTGTGTGTGTGTGTGTGTGTGTGTGTGTGTGTGTGTGTGTGTGTGTGTGTGTGTGTGTGTGTGTGTGTGTGTCTTTCCTTGATTTCTATACAAATCCATACCACTGTGCCAATCTCCACCAAATGTTGCATATGTACTCGGGTTCTCCAGGGTCAGGTCGTGGGCACAAGAAAACAAAAGTTCCCCACCGCAAACCCCAACATTTTGAGATTTATTTCACTAATGTGAGTATGTCCATCTTAAAGCCTGCTGTTGGCTTAACAGTTGGGGTGGCTAGCTTAAGATCTTCGGGTCTTGATTTTGAGTCACTGTCTATCTCAGGGGTCTCCAACCTGCGGCCCGCGGGCCACATGCGGCCCCTTAGACGGATTTATGCAGCCCGCGGTGCCATATTAAGTTTACATTACAATGCGGCCCGCGATACTGCCAATTTGTCAGGGTCAATGATCAAAGCGTTCTGTAATTTTTATGATGATTTTGATTCATATTAGACACGTGTGTTTTTAACATGATTATTCATTTATCATATTCGTTGGCAAGAAAAATATATTCAGCACTAATTTTTGTTTAAATTTCTGCATATTAATTATTTTTTTTTTCGGAATTTAGCGTTCTTTTTTGGGGTGCGGCCCTCCGCCCTTCACCACTTTGGTTTTGTGGCCCTCCACCCAAAAAGGTTGGAGACCCCTGGTCTAACTGTTGAATTAACATCAGGTGGGTTGACTCAGCCTGTCATCCTTCTGAGGTCGGCAAAATGAGTACCAGCTTACTAGTAACAGGGGGCACTGCATCAGCGGTACAGCCGTGCTTCCAGAAAATGATATGAAATGTACATCTCTTTCTTGAAACATTTTGAAGGGCACGTGTATTTGTGGGTTTCATCAAGAACTTTGTGCCCTCAAATAACATGTACTCTTCAATCGTTTAAACAATCGGCCTACTTCTTTGGAAAAAAAAATTAATATATTTATATATATATATATATATATATATATATATATATATATATATATATATATATATATACACGTTTATTATTACAATTTATATTCATTATGATGAGCATACCTTCACCAATAGCAGAACGAAAATTTATGATTCCAACTTGGGAAGTTTTATACTTCATCGATTCCACGTGACAAATGAGCGTCATTACATGACTGAGTACGAACCACGGGATATTGAATATGCACCTCCACCTCGACATCTGCAGGAACCGCTTTGCAAACTGTACACTTTGCATACATGGTGCATACCCTGTCTCTCGCCACCCCATCACACCACAAGAACCCATGTAGCGTTGTTTGAAGTGTGAACCACGAACTGAAGAGACGATACTACATTGGCGCCCGCAGGTTCATTGCTTTATTGGAGTGCAGCATCGATTTCGATTCATATTCCAGCATTCAGTGAAGTTTATATGAAACATCACCACGATTCATTAGGTTGAGATCACAAAACAACAGATTGAGGTGTGTGTGTGTGTGTGTGTGTGTGTGTGTGTGTGTGTGTGTGTGTGTGTGTGTGTGTGTGTGTGTGTATGTGTGTGTGTGTGTGTGTGTGTGTGTGTGTGTGTGTGTGTGTGTGTGTGTGTGTGTGTGTGTGTGTGTGTGTGTGTGTGTGTGTGTGTGTGTGTGTGTGTGTGTGTGTGTATATATATATATATATGTGCAATCTCGATGAATGCACCCGTCGCTGCCCGGGTTATTTTTGAATGAATTTAATATTCTGTACATATGTCTGACGCGAGCACAGTATCAGTTCCCTATTGGGCCATGGCAGTCACAGTTGAAGGGGGTTGGTGAGGGGGAAACACCCCCCCACATCCCCCCCCCCCGGCTGAGAGACCTCGCCACCTTGCCTATAACCTTCCCGGAGCACGTCCCGACATTTTTTGTTTCAGAGGCTTCCTCCTATCTTTCACCATTCATGAGATGAGCGCGTTCAGACAGACAAACAAACAAACAAACAAACAAAAACTTCAAATTATATATTGGATATACATATATGTATATATATATATATATATATATGTATGTATGTATGTATAGGATGCATGTATATAATATATGTGTTTATGTATGTATATGCGTGTGTGTGTATGTATATATACATATATATATATATATATATATATATATATATATATATATATATATATATATATATATATATATACAAATATGTGTGTATGTATATAATATATGTGTGTGTGTGTATGTATATGCGTGTGTGTGTGTGTGTGTGTGTGTGTATGTGTGTATATATATATATATATATATATATATATATATATATATATATATATATATATATATATATATGCATGGATGCGTATATGTGTATGTGTGTGTATGTATGTATTTGGGTGTATGAATATGGGTGTATGCGTATGTATATGGGTTATGTATATGGGTGTGTGTATATGTATATTGGTGTATGTACATGTGAAAAGTATGTCTGTATATGGGTGTATGAATATTGGTGTATATGTATGTATGTATGTATTTGGGGGTGTGTATATCTATGTGTGTATGTGCATGGGTGTATGCATTTGTGTGTATATATGTATAGTCTATATATATATATATATATATATATATATATATATATATATATATATATATATATATATATATATATATATATATATATATACACATGTATCATCACTCCTCGTGACGCCTCTCCAGGTCTTTGAGGTTGGAAGGCTTCCTTGCCATCACTCCGGTCTTGAGCTTCCTCCACAGATTCTCGATTGGGTTGAGGTCCGGACTTTGGCTTGGCCACTCTAGAACGTCTACATCATTATTCCGGAACCATTTCCTGACTGACTTGGCATTGTGTTTTGGATCGTTGTCCTGCTGATACATCCAATGCTCCCGGAGGTGAAGTTTCTCTGTGGGCTGTTTGATGTTTTCCTCAAGGATCTTGATGTACTGCTCCTTTTTCATGATGCCATCCACTTTGATGATATTGCCGGGCCCACTGGCTGAGAAACATCCCCAAAGCATTTTGCTCCCGCCTCCATGTTTGACGGTTGGGACTGTGTTCTTACGGTTGTATGCTTCACCTTTCTTTCGCCAAACAAAAGCAACATCTCTGTGCCCGAAAAGCTCCATTTTCGTCTCATCAGACCACAGGACTAAGGACCAAAAGCTTGGATCTTTGTCCAGGTGAGCTTTTGCAAAGGCTAGATGAGCCTTTCTGTGCCTGGGATAGAGGAGTGGAGTCTTTCTTGGTCAGCGTCCATGGAGACCCGCCTTGTGCAACGTCCGCTGGAGTGTCTGCCTTGATATCTTGGTCCCAGACTCGCCAAGGTTGTTCAGGAGAGCCTTAATAGTGATCCGTGGATTGTTGTTTGTCTCTCGCCATACTTTTCTTGCCAAACGAGGCGACACCTTTGGCTTCCGACGAAGTCCTTCAATGTTTTTTTTACAGTGTGGAACCCCTTGTACTTCCTAATTATGCTTTGTATGGTAGCAACTGGCACTCGGAACTGCTACAAAATAGCTTTGTAGCCTTTCCCCTCCTTGTGAGCAATTCACAATGCACAACCGAAAGTCCTCACTGACTGCTTCCTTCTTCACTATGCTGATAATGACCTGAGAATAATTGCATCAGCTCCCTTTAATTTATAGTCTAAAAGCAGAGTGCTCAATAACATTCCACACTGATTTTGACACATTTTGACAAAATGACGGAAAAACTTGAACAATGCTATTGCATCAAATTTTGTGTAAATCTTGGCGATTCCCAAGTGGAAACGATCCGCAAGATTTAACAGGCCTTTGGGAATGAAGCAATGGGCACCACACAGATAAAAGAGTGGTACAACCCTTCAAAGATGGTCGCACATCAGTGGAAAGTGAAGCTCGTTCCGGTAGGCCCTCAACATCCCGAAATGATATCGTCATTGACCAAGTGAGGACCCTGCTGATGCAGGATCGTCGAATCACGATCAGAGAACTTGCAGACGAGGCGGGCGTCAGCATTGGATCCGTTCATTCAATTGTGACTGAGGATTTGGGCTTAAGGAGAATCTCTGAGAAGTTCGTGCCAAAGCTGCTAACGATCGAGCAGAAGCAACTCCGTTTGGAGATTGCACAGGACATGCTGGAGATTCTGAACAGCGATCCCAACTTCTTCAACACAGTGATCACTGGCGATGAGACCACAGTGATCCGTCATTTTGTCCAAAACGAAAATCCGACGGCGCTCACATACACTTCCTCACTCATCGGCGGTCTGTCGGCGACTGACAGCTTCTGCAGGCGGGAAAATCTTCACGCATACGGATTAGGATCGCCGACATACGTGCACCAAACCACGCCTCCTTAGCTTCATTTGTTTATGCACGAAAAATTAAGGTTGGATACTTTTTGAACACACCTCACATATATGTGTATGTTTTTGTATATGTATATATATATATATATATACACATATACAGTCATGCGCCACTTAATGACGGGGTTCCATTCTGAGAAACGCCTCGTTAAGCGACGTCGTCGTTGTGCGAACATCATCTTTTTTTTTCGTTTTCGAACATCGTACTTCCACAAAACTACACACCTAGGCTATATGGTGTAGCCTATTGCTCCTCGGATACAAACCTGTACAGCATGTTACTGTACTGAATACTGTCGGTAATTGTAACACGCATCCAAGAGAGACTGAAGACACGGTAGTTTTACCTTTGTGCTGTTCATGATTGCCATCGGTGTTGTTAGCAGCAGCTTACAATCTCCTCTCGCATCGATTATAGAATGATGAATAAATAGCGTTTGGATTTTATAAATACGTAATCATTGCATCGATGATATAATTTATAAATGAAGAAACGAGCTCCTGTCAATTGTGATATATATATATATATATATATATATATATATATATATATATATATATATATATATATATATATATATATATATATATATATATATATATATATATTTTTTTTTTTTTTTCGGAACAGTGCGATTGTTTTAACAACATGAAAAGCTTCACCAAAAAGAAATTTGTGTTTTAATTTCGACTGTAACAACGATGTATTCGCGGAATTCTTCAATTCAAAGGTAATTTACTTGCTGGAAGGTAAACGTGGAAACATTGGTTCAGTTTGAAAGCCGATTTCCTTGAATCCCGATTTAGCACGACCCTGCTTTTTTCGCGATGACATTTTATGGACCTCAACGATCACATTATAACGGGGCCTCACTGTCGTTTATTATCATTATGAAGTATTATGTACTGTACAGCATACATAATTGTACGTGCTATTTTGATACGACTGGCAGCGCTACATCGGCTCCATCACTCGGCGATAGGAATTTTTCAGCAACATTTTTTTTTCATTTTTTTTTTTTTTCGAGAGCTGGCAGATCCGTCGTATATGCGATCCTTCGTTGCCCGGAACGTTGTTGAGCGGCACATGACTGTATATATATATATATATATATATATATATATATATATATATATATATATATATATATATATATATATATATATATATATATATGTACACGACCGGTCAAAGGTTTGAGAACACCCCCATTTTTCCAGTTTTTACTGAAATTTAAGCAGTTCAATGTTTCAATTTATTCGGAAATTAAAGCAAAGAACTAATAAACAATTGCAGATAAAAAAAGAAATCATGGAATCGTTTTGTTGAACTAAATTTTATCTCAATTTTTGACTCGTCAAATTTGCCACCTTTTGCAGATACAACAGCCGGACACATTTGTGGTATTCTTTCCACAATGGAAATCAAATATTGTTTGAAAAGTTCTTCCCAACAGTATTGCAGAAGTTCCCACAAATGTGTTGCACTTGTCGGTTGCTTTGCTTTCACCCTTCTGGACAGTTCATCCCAAACGAGCTCGATCGGGTTTCATTCTGGAGACTGTGCTGGCCATTCCATGATTTGAAGCCAACCATCTTGTTCTTTTCTTCTAAGGTAGTTCTCACATCGCCTGGAGGTATGTTTTGGGTCGTTATCTTGCTGTGGGATGAACCCCTGACCAACTAGGCAGAGACCAGAGAGTATTGCATGGCATTGCAAAATGCTGTGGTAGCCCTTGTGGTTTAGGGTGCCAGTCACTCTGTGCAAGTCGCCAACTGTAGATCCAGCAAAAGAGTCCCAGATCATCACGCTTCCTTCTCCACATTTGACAGTTGGCGTCACAGACTGAGGAACCATCTGTTCGCCTACTTGACGGCACACAAAAACCCTGCGTGATGAACCAAAGATTTCAAATTTTGATTCATCGGTCCAAAAGACCTTCCAGTTTTCAGTTGTCCACTGGCGGTGCCTCCTGGCCCAGGCAAGCCTCCTTTTCTTATTTTGCCATCTTAGCAATGGCTTTCTTACTGCTACTCAACCTGTCAAACCTGCAGCTCGAAGTCTTCTCTTCACAGGTGAAAGTGAGACTTCCTTACTTCTACCAGTGTTAGGCTGTGCTTGAAGCTGCTGTCCTGTGAGCCGCCTATCACGCAAGCTGTTGACTCCCAGAAACTTGTCTTCTGATCGTGTTGTGGCTTTGGGCTTGTAGCATGGTATTGTGTACACTGTGGTCCTAAATGAGGAGAAAGCTTAGAAATTGAACCCAGTTTTAATAAGATAAACAATCTTAATGTTATATAATGCCCAAGTGTCTGTGCTTTCAGAAAATGTATACTTTGCTGTGGGTCCTATGGATATAGTTGTTTACAAAGCATGTTTTTTTTAATCGAAACACAGGCTATTTTTTCCATTTTTATAGCTCATTTTTTTAGAAATGGGTTACATGTATGATTGTATATGTTGTCCGAAATGGTTGAAAATGCATTTTTTGTTTGATATATATCATTATACATAAGAATAGAACAATTCCTCAAAACAGTACATTTCTTATGATCTTCTGCATATATTGGCACCTTCAAATGTGTAAAATCTGAGATTTTGCAAAATTTCCCCCAGTCATAGTGAAGCTTACAAAATCTTATTCCAGAAATTTGAAATGCATCTGATCGAACATCTTAAATAGCAATTTACTTCTGCATAAAGTGATGATTTAAAATGGAAGGTTTCAACATGGATCATTACTACATACCAGTTTTTAGGTTCACTTCCATGATTGGGTCAAAAATGTTAGGAAGTACGTAACAAATTGCATTTACCAAGCTGCTACAAAATTACTGGAAGCTATAAGCTTGATTTTATAACCATAGAATAAGTTTACCAAGATGGCCCTATGATATAAAAATCAATACCAAAGGCCAGTTTGTGTTCAGTATTCAGAACATCAAAGGTCGTTAGGAAGTACGTTACGTTTTTAGGAAATCTGTACTTTTAATCCCAAAATGTTAGTTTGGTTCATCACAGCATGTATTTCTATGGTTAAGTTTATGTGCATATATATTTATGACCTGAATGAACACTGATCAATTTGATCAATTTGTTAATTTCATATGACCTTGACCTCTTTCATATGACTTTCATTTTTTGGTTCCCCGTGTCCTAAATGTGTACATAATACCTTGCTACAAGCGTTTGGGTCTGCCAGATCTCTTCCTGTCAGAGTTTCCTCCAGTTTCCAATTGCCTTTTGATGGTGTAGGAAACACTGTTCTCACTGACACCTTGGTTTCTTTGCAATTTCTCTGAAGGAAAGACCTCCACTATTTAGGGTTATATTGATCTGTCTGTCTTCCTTTGTTAATTGTCTTTTTCTCACCATTATGATAGCAATATACTACTTCCTCCAGTGCAATATTGTCCAAATAATGCTTCAGATGATGTAGTAACGCTGTCTGTTCCAACACTGCTTTTATACAGACAGAGGGTTTGTAACTCATCAACAAAAGTTGGGACACCTGCCGGAATTGTTTGCATTAACTATCAAAGCTTAATTTAACCCATTACTTGTTGTTTAACCCATTACATTATGAACCCAGTTGCAAACCCATTACTTGTTCTCTGAAAAGGGCCTTTTTTAACAACTCTGAAATTTACATTATTTTTCAGTTTTTGTTAACCAACTTTTTTTTTAACCCCTGGCAGTTTACCACTTAGCTTTGTACCATTTCAGGTTATTCACTGGACTTGAACTGCTTAAATTTCAGTAAAAACTGGAAAAATGGGAGTGTTGTATGTATGTATGTATGTATGTATGTATGTATGTATATATATATATATATGTATATATATATGTATATATATATATATATATATATATATATATATATATATATATATATATGTGTGTGTGTGTGTGTGTGTGTGTGTATTATTTGGGTTTATGTTATATGTGTTTAAGTATTATGTGTACGTGTATAAGTGTGTACGTATATGGGTGTGTGAATATGGGTGTATATGTATATATGAATATGGGTGTATGTATTTTGGGTGGTCGCGAGACTACCGTTATTCTCAGGTTTTCTGTCTGTCTGTATGTATGTAATGGACAGCTCTGGAGGCCAGAGGAGTCAATCGATTTTTGATGAAACTTGACTGGGAGGTTCATAGCAGGATCTAGTTGTATGCTTTTGAGCACCGTTGCTATGGACTCCACCGTTGCCTAGCAACGGGACTGAAATTTTTGAAGAAATCCGAAAAATATTTATATATATATATATATATTTTCGAAAATCAAAAATCGGCTTCCGCACTTTTATGCGCACTATAATGAACGTCTTTGTCAAAAGTTTTCAGCCCGATCCGTCAAAAACTGTATGACTATTATGCAATTATATAGCGACCACCCATGTTGCCTACCGGCTTGTGTGTCTATTTATGTATGTATGTATTTGTGTATGTATGTGTATATGTGTGTGTGTGTGTGTGTGTGTGTGTGTGTGTGTGTGTGTGTGTGTGTGTGTGTGTGTGTGTATACATATGTGTGTGTGTGTGTATACATATATGTTTGTGTATGTGTGTATCCATATTTGCATGTATGTGTGTATGTGTATGTATATATATATATATATATATATATATATATATATATATATATATATATATATATTTATATATATATATATGTGTGTGTGTTTGTATGTATGTTCCCAAAATACAGCCAAAACGGTACACGATGGGGCATACATTTTAGGACCACCTTACTCACCATTCGCATGCGGTGTGCAGTGTCATGTTTCGTTCAAATCGGGCAACGAAAAAAATTATTAAAAAACCTATTCCCGATTAAGTCAAGTTTTGGAATGATGATCCAAAAAGAACAAGGACAAACCATGGAGAATGTGTTGATGTACCTCGATAAACCGGTTGGCCGAACGATGACTCCTGAGGTAAATGCTCAAATTTCCTTCGTTAAAGTTTGTCCACAAAATAATGTTAAAATTTGTGGCTTTTTTTTTTCATCAACCGCTGTCATAATAGGAACCCAACGGGTTCACTGGTCGTTTATTGTGTGTGTGTGTGTGTGTGTGTGTGTGTGTGTGTGTGTGTGTGTGTGTGTGTGTGTGTGTGTGTGTGTGTGTGTGTGTGTGTGTGTGTGTGTGTGTGTGTGTGTGTGTGTGTGTGTGTGTGTGTGTGTGTAAGTGTTTGACAAAGAAGAATTGTGCAGTATTGGAGGGATTCATTCAACGTGAGAACCTATGCCAAGAGGTGGGGAACTTGGTGGGGGTGAGGGTAGTGGCGGGAAGGGGTCAAAATATCATCAGCCGATAATATACTAATACATGAAGAACATGTGCTTCTGTACGACTGAAAACTTTTTTTAACCCTTCCCCCCCCCTCATATATATATATATATATATATATATATATATATATATATATATATATATATATATATATATATATATATATATGTCTGTGTGAGTGTGAATGTCACACACACACACACACACTTTCATTTTCCTGTGTACTGGTATACCATGGGCCCCACACATGGAACCAAGCTGTGATGGAGAGACAAAGTGAAACATGACCTGAAGATATTTGACATTGATGAAAGCAGTGGGTTTCATGATCTGGGGCTCAGAAACTGTGCTTAGGGGGACAAAATGTAAAGAGGGGTTCAAACCCATCTTTTGAATTTCGAGCTCCCTGTACCAAGAAGGTATGTATGTATGTATGTACTTACGTATGGATGTATGGACAAGCAACTCCACATATAAAGAAGAGACTGGAGATGGTCAGAGGGAATCACGATGCTGCTATTGTTGTTGTGGCCAGACATTCAGTCCTGACAGCAAGTGCTATTGCCAATTTCACATGTGATACATGAGATAGCTCCTTCAGAAGAAGGCATGATATTTCAATACATCAATGGCTGACATTTCGTCGACGTGGGGTGTAGCATCCCTGAGGAGAAGCCAACCAACCGGCACAGTCTGTCATCCATATGTCAATATACAATTTCCTTTTTTCAAGGTGTGTGTGTGTGTGTGTGTGTGTGTGTGTGTGTGTGTGTGTGTGTGTGTGTGTGTGTGTGTGTGTGTGTGTGTGTGTGTGTGTGTGTGTGTGTGTGTGTGTGTGTGTGTGTGTGTGTGTGTGTGTGTGCGAGCATGCGCGTGTGTGTGTGTTAGTTACACAACTGGGAAATTTGTTGTGCAGTCGATCTCAATCCCTGCATCTTAAAAGACCAAACTGGGTTGTCCACCTGTGCGTGGAGATCACACAGCAAGGTAGGTTTTCAATGTTTTTGTTTTTCTACGATGTGATTGATATTCATGCACAGCCATGTTACTTGAAGCCACATCAGTGGCAACGGACAATCTTCTTGAAGGCGGCTCGGAAGTCGCGGTTAAAATACGCATATATGATCGGGTTTAGAAGCGAGTTTGAGTAGCCGAGCCAGTTGATAACCGCCTCCAGTCCTGGTGGTACATGACAGCTCTGACCACAGAAAGGGGTCGTCAGAGCCACCAGGAAGAAAGGTAACCAGCAAAAGATGAAGGTGCCCATGATGATACCCAAAGTTTTCACGGCTTTGCGTTCCCGAGCCAAAGCTGCCTTCTTGCGCGCCTCGCCACCACAGCCTAACTCTGGGGGACCAAGCAATGTGACTGGTTTGTGCACGAGTTTGTGAGGGTGTAACGGCGAGACCACCTCAAGAACTTGTACACTCGTCACCTCGCATGCCTGCTCCTCAGTTCGTTCGTTGTCCTCCCAGATACACACGGTGCCGTTGCAACACAGCTGCCTCTGCGGTAACGACCGCTCACTGCACTTGTTGTCCCCCTGATGCTTGTCCGCTGGGGTAGGCGTGAAAGTTGGTTCCGATATGGGCTTTATGTCTGCACGACGTACAGTGTGTCGAATTCGGAAACGCGCTGCCCTAAAGATTCGTCCGTAAAGCACCAGCATGAGCACCAGCGGAATGTAGAATGCCCCAAATGTTGAGTATATGGTGTAGCCATAGTCCTGGCTGATCCGACACGCGTCTGGGTCGGCACGGTCTGCAGGTGTGCGCCAGCCCAGCATGGGTGGGATTGAAATGGAGAATCCGACGAGCCAAGTGAGCGAGATCATGAGCGCAGCCCTGCGCGGCGTCCTTTTGCTCAAGTAGTCCACAGCGTTCGTGATCGCCCAGTAGCGGTCGAGCGCAATGGCGCACAGGTGCAAGATCGATGAGGTGCAGCAAAGGACATCGAGAGCGATGAATATGTCGCAAACGACCTGTCCGAGCGTCCAGCGACCGAGGACCTGGTAGAGTGACGCGATAGGCAACACTAGGACGGACACCAGCAAATCGGCGACAGCTAAAGACCCGATCAAGTAATTGGCCACGTTGTGCAAGGATCGTTCCAGGGTGACAGCGGCAACCACAAAGGCATTTCCGGCAACCGAGCATAGAATGAGTGCTCCTAAGCAGAGTGACGCAGACACTTCATAGTAGAGTGACCTCGGAGCTTGCGATGCATCTCCAGCATTCAGAGGAACCTCAAAGGTAGCGTTCACATTCCCAGTAGCCACATTCATTCCGCCGTCACATCTCGAAGTGCGCTCTTACAGTCGTATCGCTCGTCTTGTGCAGCCCCCAAAGTACGAGGCTCAGCGCAATTGTTCTGGCTTCGCATCCAGGTTGTGCATCGCGATACTTTTTTTTTCTTTCAGAGAGTGTGTCCTGCTGTAGAAAGCAACGAGCCGAAGATGCAAGGGGTGGGGACGACTCCCGGAGTGGCGACGAAGAGAAACAATTTTGGGGTTGGTTGGTTGCTTGGGGTGGTGGTGGTGGTGTTGGTGGTCGTGTGTCCACGAAAAAGGTCCACTGAAGATGCCAGCACGACCGGTGAGGCTTGTATCAGATTTCCCAAAGCGAAAGCGGATCGTTTTTTACAGCGAAAACAAAAGGAACGATATGACCTCAAGTGGAGGGCGATGCATCATTTGGACATGGGAGTTGGTGGGAGCTGTCCCCCTCTGCGAGATGCGAAAGTGGGTTTCAGGACGTGCAAGTTGGAAGGGGGAGGAGTGGAGGGGGGGGCTTTACTCTTAGATGAGGATTTAACTTAGTGGTCGGTGGTGTATTTCACACGACTTGCCAGGACCCCTGGACAGCATGCAAGGGAAACCACACAAAGAATGGGCAAGCAACACCGTTTATTGGATTAAAAGTGTAATAACAGATTCCTCATTATAAAATGATAAAATTCGTTTTCCAAACATCTACATTCAGATACGATTCGTCATTTCTTCACTACTCATAATGACCTCTTTCTCGCTGTTCATTTGAATGGTTCGTTGTTGCATGAAAACAGCTTCTTGGTCTCAGTCACAGTTACACCCCACTCGAAACCCACACTCAGGATTGTCCGGAATACCGAGAGCGAGTCCAGAATCAGAGATACTTCCAAAATGTATAATTAGCACTGAAGGTTGAACACGTGAACGGTTTAACAAAGGAAACTACCAGGTGTATGTCGAACACCTGAATGGTTGAACAAAGGAAGGTACCGGGTGTATGTCGAACACCTGAATGGTTTAATAAAGGAAGGTACCAGGTGTATGTCGAACACCTGAACGGTTTAACAAAGGAAGGTACCAGGTGTATGTCGAACACGTGAATGGTTTAACAAAGGAAGGTACCCGGTATATGTTGAACACGTGAACGGTTTAACAAAGGAAGGTACCGGGTATATGTCGAACACATGAATGGTTTAACAAAGGAAGGTACCCGGTATATGTTGAACACGTGAACGGTTTAACAAAGGAAGGTACCGGGTGTATGTCGAACACATGAATGGTTTAACAAAGGAAGGTACCGGGTATATGTCGAACACATGAACGGTTTAACAAAGGAAGGTACCAGGTATATGACAAACACATGAACGGTTTAACAAAGGAAGGTACCAGGTATAGGACAAACACGTGAATGGTTTAACAAAGGGAGTTACCCGGTATATGTCGAACACATGAACGGTTTAACAAAGGAAGGTACCAGGTATATGACAAACACGTGAATGGTTTAACAAAGGAAGTTACCCAGTATATGTCGAACACATGAACGGTTTAACAAAGGTAAGGTACCAGGTCTATGCCCATTGCACCATCGTTCATCTGACCGAGTTTCCTCAATTATTAAACATCTATAATTTCTTCATAAAGGTTATACCAACGAGGTTCTCACAATCATCCCAAACATGCCAAAACGTATAACTAGGAGTGCTTGTAAATAGTAAATGAAAACTTTAAATATTTTCTTACTTTTAATACAGTGCTCTGCCAGAATAAAACGAACACACTTTAATGATCACAAACTTAATTTTAACAATGTTATTGGAACACAATCAAATGGACGATGACAACTGCACTGTAAAAGTGAAATTATTTATTTGTTACGTCCGTCACCAAAGATGGACAGGGTTATGTTTTCACCCCTGTTTGACTGTCTGTGTTTGTCTGTCTGTTCGTTGCTTACGAAATCTTTAGATTTCGTAAGTATATTGATGACTTCCGTCCTCTGTTTGTGTGTTTGTGTGTTTGTTTGTAGGCACGATAACTCGAGAACGGAAGAAGCTACCAATGTCAAATTACACCACATGATTCAGGAGGGTGATGGCTAGCGCTGATTAGATTTTGGTCAAAGGTCAAGGTCACAGTGAGGTCAAATCTTCGATTTTTTGATGGTTTGGTACAGAATCATCGTATAAACTTCTGGTTTGCATCGCTACCTTCTCGAGAGACAGCTTTTATTAGACAAAGTCAGAAGTCAAGTTGACGATTTCGTAACTACCAGTCTATGACTGCTTGTTTGTGTGTTTGTTTGTCGGCACGATAACTCGAGAACGAAAGAAGCTACCAATGTCAAATTGCACCACGTGATTCAGGAGCGTGATGGCTCGCGCTGATTAGATTTTGGTCAAAATCGGTCAAAGGTCAAGGTCACAGTGAGGTCAAACATAATTCCGTAAATTCATGTGGAGAAATGGAGTATTTTTGCTTCGGTCGATGTTACGAGTTCGTTTTAACTTCGATTTTAATTTTGTCTTCGGTTTTTGCTCTCGCTTAGGACGCTTAACACTCGGTTGTCGAAATTCTGGTAAAAATCGGATGTTTTGGAGACGTTTTAAGATTGTATAAAAAATATTTCACTCGCCGTGTCACGGCTCGTCACGTGGTGCAGTGCGCTCGAGCAGACGCGTCGTTGAGTCACGTAAAGGTTTTGCGTGTGCGCGCTGACGGTGTTTTTGATAAAGAAGGTGTTTAAAAGTCATTTTTTATCCAAATAAAGATTATCGTCGCATGCCTGACTTGCTAAGCCATCGGATTATGTAAAGATTGTTGGTGGATGGCAGAATATTACGGTTTTGTGACTTTGATAAAATAATATTAAATAATTGCGTGGAGAAATGGAGATTTTTGCTTCGGTCGACGTTACGAGTTCGTTTTAACTCGGATCGCAATTCTGTTTTCACTTTTGGTAATGGCTAAGTATGCTTAACACTCGGTTGTCGAAATTCTGGTAAAAATCGGATGTTTTACGAGATTTATGTCGGGTGTCGTATCTGAGGCTTAACTGAAGATTATGCTAATGAGGGGGATTGTAACACACGGCATTACGCACTCGTTTTAAAGTCAATTTTAATCCTGTCTTCACATTTGGTTACGGTTAAGCATGCTTAACACTCGGTTGTCGAAATTCTGTTAAAAATCAGATGTTTTATGAGATTTATGTCGGGTGTCATATCTGAGGCTGAACCGAAGATTATGCTAATGAGGGGGATTGTAACACACGGCATTACACGCTCGTTTTAAAGTCAATTTCAATACTGTCTTCAATTTTGGTAACGGTTAAGTATGCTTAACACTCGGTTGTCGAAATTCTGTTAAAAATCAGATGTTTTATGAGATTTATGTCGGGTGTCATATCTGAGGCTGAACTGAAGATTATGCTAATGAGGGGGATTGTAACACATGGCATTACGCGCTCGTTTTAAAGTCAATTTCAATACTGTCTTCAATTTTGGTAACGGTTAAGTATGCTTAACACTCGGTTGTCGAAATTCTGGTAAAAATCGGATGTTTTATGAGTGGTTTGGTACAGAATCATCGTAGAAACTTCTGGTTTGCGTCGCTACCTTCTCTAGAGACAGCTTTTATTAGACAAGGTCAGAGGTCAAGTTGACGATTTTGTAAGTACCAGTCTATGACTGCTTGTTTGTTTGTCTGTTTGTCATGGATGACTCAAAAAAGTTATGGATTATTCTGAAGAAACTTGATAGTTTGGTTGGGTGTGTGACAAGGACGAATTGATCCCACTTTGGTGAAGATCGGGATCCCAATACGAGAATTTAAAAAACAATTTTTAAGTGATTCTTCACCATTGAGAGATCGGGCCAAAAAAACGATATATTACACGATATTTCATAAAGTTGTGCATGGATTATGACAAAATTAAGGTGGGTGAGTTGGGTCGGTGACAAGAACAAGCCAATTACATTTTGTTTCAGGTAAAGATCCAGATCCAGCCTACCAGTGGGCAAAAATGTGTACTGTTCAGCCTGGTGGAGGTATGCGTTCGACCGAGAGCCATTCTAGACAAGCAGATTTTGCATGTTGCCTTAGGGTATCTGGGAAGGGGGTTCAGGGTGGAGGGGAAGACCCCAATTCTCTTAGTGTAAATATAATTGTAACCACCACCCGGTGACAGCCAGTATTACAATTCGTCCACTTCTTATCTAAAGAAAGTTGAAACAACTGAATGATGTGCATTACGGTGATGTTGAAATCTGAATGAGAATCATTCCAAATTTCTGAAATGCTTCATTTCACTCATTTTAAGCGGAGGTTCAAACCAAAGCATGGGCTTCGCAGTAAAGCCGAAGTGACTTTTGCTCATGTCATGTATAAGCAGCAAAAATGGTTGATGAGGATGATGTCAGCTGACTTCCAAGCAGATGGAAGATGACCTGGGGCAAATGATGGAGTCAGCAAAGCAGAATGTGAAGTACAACATGATGTCTTACATTATGATATATGTTCAGAAATGGTTCAATCGTATACATATACAGTATATTAATCTTGATTTATCCAACCGTTAACTGAACGTTTCGATCAGCAACACAAAACAACCACAAATCGACCAATGACCTTTCTCAAGAGTAAATAAATAATTATAAATCCCACTCATATCAATGTAAAAAGGGGGTGGACACAGAGCCGGGCCCAACAATCAATGCAGTTCTGGAACGAGACGCGTGAAATATTAATTAAATGTGTTAATTGAAATTGGTATATTAAATCAAACAAACCGTGTGTGTGTGTGTGTGTGTGTGTGTGTGTGTGTGTGTGTGTGTGTGTGTGTGTGTGTGTGTGTGTGTGTGTGTGTGTGTGTGTGTGTGTGTGTGTGTGTGTGTGTGTGTGTGTGTGTGTGTGTGTGTGTGTGTGTGTGTGTGTGTGTGTATATATATATACCCTGTCTCTCGCCACCCCATCACACCACAAGAACCCATGTAGCGTTGTTTGAAGTGTGAACCACGAACTGAAGAGACGATACTACATTGGCGCCCGCAGGTTCATTGCTTTATTGGAGTGCAGCATCGATTTCGATTCATATTCCAGCATTCAGTGAAGTTTATATGAAACATCACCACGATTCATTAGGTTGAGATCACAAAACAACAGATTGAGGTGTGTGTGTGTGTGTGTGTGTGTGTGTGTGTGTGTGTGTGTGTGTGTGTGTGTGTGTGTGTGTGTGTGTGTGTGTGTGTGTGTGTGTGTGTGTGTGTGTAGGAAGGGGGGAAAACACATTGTTGAGGTGATTGTAAAGCACAACAATTCAACGAAATCAATGTAACACAAACAAACACGATTGCAACACTTGCTTGAGGTACTACAGTAGACTAGGTGTAAGTCGGCAGCGTGTAACTCGTCACTTCGCCTAAGTCGGCAGCGTCAAAAGTCCCGAATTTATCTCATGTTAAATCCCTTTGAATAAAGGGTCATCCCTCTGTAAGTCGTCATCTCTAAGTCGTCACTTCGTCTAAGTCGTCAGATGTTGTCCATTCCCACGTAATGGAAACTCAAGTAAATTACCACTCCTAACTCATCACACGGAACTGCTGCCTCGTGAGAAGCCCGATTTCATGGAATCGTGATGCTCGCTCATTGGTTTACACCGCCAGTGATAGGCTATTTATAACTGCATACACACGTTGATCGCACTGCAGGCAGGACAATGGCGACTAAGCGTAAGCTTACAACTAAAACCTACCAAGAAAAATACGACATTATCCAGTTTTGTGAGGCAAATCCACTGATGAAGAAAACAGACATAGCTGAGAAGTTCGACATCAAACGGCAGACATTGAACGATATCTTGAAGAATAAGGGCAAGATATTTGGACAAGTGGAGAAGATCGTGAGGCCGGTGGGAAGTGTGAAATGCGTGAAATGTGTGTCCTTTGAAGATGTCGATGACATGCTCATCATCTGGTTTCGGCAAATGTCGGCTCAGCCAAATATTCGGTTTCGGCCGATTCGGCCGATACTGTCTTTCGGTGGAGGATTGCCCAGCCAACATCATGGAATACAATGACCGGTTTGAATCCTTTCTCATGCACCAGATGCCCAAGAGTTTGAGGCAGACAAACATAACGGATTACTTCGCGAAGAAGTAAAGGATCGATCGAGCTTAGTGTTGAAGTCTGATCATGGTTTTATCTTGGCTTGTTTTGTACATTACCGCACTCACTTACACATAGGCATTGAGTGGTAATCATCACCACGATGACTGTGTGTCATGTAATTTGTCACCATACCATCACCGATGGTATACGAGTTGTCTTACAGAGTTGTTCATTATCTTTACTTTTGATAAACTGATTCATGAATTCCATCTTTGCTTGATCACTTTCCAACTCACCAACTCACCCCCACCTATGCCCCGAGGATTGTGTTTTCCTTTTGGTACAATAGCCGGCTCTCACACATATGTGTCCAGGTCACGCGTGACTTCATCCTTCACCCCCACAGTCATCATGAATGTTCGCATACGCGTAAGTCGTCACATTTCTAAGTCGTCACTTTTTTCTCGGTCCCGATGGTGACGACTTACGCCTAGTCTACTGTAGTTGTGATGTAAAACAATTAAACTAAACTGATGTATTACAAACAACCATGAATGTAATGGCCTGAGCCACTGGAACAATTGTGACTTGGTGTTAGAAAAGAGTGGGGCGAGCAGAATGGGAGTGACTTCCAGGCCAACGGGAGTGGGCATCTGAGGGTTTTAGAGGAACCACCGGTGTGGGGATGAATATGATGCAACAATGTAAATCAATGTCAATCCAAACTGGGTACCGTGTTATTGTTGCGGGGCCGGGTATCGGAGGCGAGCACGACCGCTAGAGGGAGCAGTAGAGTCGGCTCCACCGAACACACCAGAACTGAGATCGCGCCTTTTGGATAAGTCCCAAAGGCACGGGTCCCTTACTGGACCATGAATCGCCAATAATTCGACCGCGTGGGGTAGGGTCAATTGCCAAACTTCAATATACCTAATTACCCACGCGGACAAAGCTACCGGGGAATTTCACACCCTCGACGGACCTCGAGCGGAACGAGCCGTTACCGAGCCCAAACCGTGTGTAACCCGAGCGGAGATTACCAAGGCCCGTCGGACCAAATGAACAATTTGCCGGCCCGAACGGCCTTGGTATTACTCAACACAAATCGTGCCAAGCCAATGAAAGAAACAGAAACGAGCTGAAACATTTAACAAAAGGGATATTTATTTATAATGGGGCAGGGGAGCACGCAAGAAGGCAGAGTTAACCGAATACTGAAGGAATAGCAATTTATGTACAAGCACTTATGCAATTTTACTTAATAGATTGGCGCCATAAACACACATACACACACACACACACGTACACCCAAAAAGAAACGGACCCGTCACGTCTTTATTGGAGGCCTCTACCTCGAGGAAAGGCGAGCTGGAGGTCAGAGCCTATTCTTGGACCTTCCCGCCTTGTGTGGTCTTCGACGATCCGGTGTGGCAGGACTCGACCCCGCCACGCAATGCCACTCCAAGCCCAGGCAGGCGATCCTCGTGGGACAGGCCCGCAGGCACACAGGCCACAAGAGAAGACGCTCTGTTGGTGGGACCCCAAGAAGGCGACGACTGGCTTCAGAAGACCATCAGACATCCGAAGACCAGAAGACAACTCTCAACAACACTGGTGTGGCCCACGCTCGCTTCTCTTATCCCACCCTCGCACTCCCTCATTGGGAGAGAGAACGTTCTATGCCCATATTTGGAGCCAAGCCAGAATGAAACGCTTGTGCCCATATTTGGAGCCAAGCCAGAACGAAACGCTTGTGCCCATATTTGGAGCCAAGCCAGAGCGAAACGCTTGTGCCCATATTTGGAGCCAAGCCAGAGCGAAACGCTTGTGCCCATATTTGGAGTCGAGCCAGAGCGAAATGCTTGTGCCCATATTTGGAGTCGAGCCAGAGCGAAACGCTTGTGCCCATATTTGGGGCGAAGCCAGAACGAAACGCTTGTGCCCATATTTGGGGCGAAGCCAGCACACCAACGTCCAGAGAAGCCCCGCCTAGCACACTGGACTCCGCCCACGTACGTGCTGACACGCACGCGTGCAATGGTGCCGGTGGATGATGGTGGAAGGAAACGAGGGCAGGTGTCGTTGTTGTTGTTGTTGTTGTTGTTGTTGTTGTTGTTGGTAATTTAAATCCTAACTATCAAAATAACTCACAGCGCATGTACAATTAATCACTCATTAAACATAGGACGGGACCCTACCGAGAAACACATACCGATATAACTGATCTATAGAACCTGGCTGTTGTGTGCAGTAAGCTTCCAAGTTCGCAACACTATATCCTGGGTAATACAAGTTGATGACACAATGGAGTATCCCTGGTGCATTTCCACATGAGTGGGCCAAACGCCTGTGGCAAGTCAACCACCTTCTCCATGAGTGATGCAACGGTTTCGTCCACATGCCATGCCTTCGAAATCCATCTTCTGCCTTTATTGGGGGGGGGGGGGTCACACCCAAAATGCTGATGCTGTCCCATCGTGAAACATAGTGGAACAAAGGAGTTGAGGTGTGCAATCAGCCTGTCATTTAGTAGTTTAACCTGGCGGGGGTTACTGGAAAACCACATGCATCGTGGAGTTCCTGGGGAAGTTCGGAGGACAGAGAGTAGAGGGGGGAATGCTTGAGAATAAACAGTAGAAAAGAGAGACACCACCACCTGCATGCAATGTGAGAGCAACAGACCTTGTGACTTACTGAAGTTCTGCCTTATCGTGGGAGATTCCAATAATGTTGAGAGCTTAAGACTCCATTGAATCCAGCAGAGACAGACGTGATGCTGGAGTGCCAGCATATAAGGTACAACAGTAATCCATTGGGCTATGGACAAAGGCCTTGTAAATATGTGAGGAGCTCTGATTTTCCAAGAAAAGATGTGGATCGATGGAGGATACTTAGTCTGTGGCTGGCTTTGAAAGCCAACTTTGCTATGTGGTTGGCCCATCCCTCTCCTTTCCACAGATATCCTCATGTGTCTATTCCCCACTGTTTTGTGCTTCCCTCTCCCATCCCTCTTGTCTTCTGCTCCCCTTGTTATACGTTATGTGTGTCAGCTCTTATACGAGCCTTGAATATATATATATATATATATATATATATATATATATATATATATATATATATATATATATATATATATATAATATTCCATGCATCAAACCAGAGTCTAATCAATTCCAGATTGATCTAGATCAACTCATCTGCAGTTTGCCGAGTAATGAGAGGGGGTACTGCATAACACAATGCAGAATAATTGCAAAAAAACAAGAAGAGAAGGTTTTCCAGAACTCCACTGGGAAAGGGGACAACAGGGTTCTATTTGTAGCAATAAATCATGATTGGAGGAAGTCAGAAATCCAGGAATGAAAGCAACATCACATGCTCTATGTAGAGAGTTTCACAAACAAAGCAGGATGCCAGCCTTTGTCAAATATCTGAGATACTTTGATTGAAATTTAGGGCCCTCAATGATTGCTAAGAGTGGAGTGAAGCATGGCCAGTGTTGAGTGATCGGGACAGAATCCAAACTGATGCTTAGAGATCAGGCAGTTTGAAAACAGTAAAAGTGACATCAGCAGCAATGATGGATTTCATGACTTTGCTTGTAATTGGAAGTCAGCTCACAGGCCTGTAGTTGATAGGATCTATTCTTGCACCCTTCTTGTAGATGGAAGTGTGATTTGCTGATTTACAGGCCAATGGGAGGTGGCCAAAAGAGGTCAGACTGAATAGAGAAGACAAAAAGGAAACAAGAATGGCAAAGGGGGGACTTGAGAACTTGGGCATTGATGCCATCTGGACCTGTCACTGACGAATGCTGCCAAACGAATGCCACAACCATAAAGGTGGTCCATTTTTGTTGTGTTTGTGTTGCAGATATGCTTGTGTTGGCTGCATGGTGGTGGGCTTGAGATCCTAGGATTTTGAGTTCAAATCCCCTTTGGCTCTTGAATTAATACTAGGTGGGGTTGACTCTGCCTGTCATCCTTCTGAGGTCGGCAAAATGAGTGCCAGCTTGCTGGTGTCCTGTGCTGGAGTGGTGACCCATCCAGGATTGTACTCAATAGCCAAAGAGATTGCTTAGGCAGCACCAATGCAATGCACAGAGTATGGTCCCAATGGATGGATGTGTTGCAGATGGTTACAGTAAAGATTTTTTACTTTTATGAGTGTCCATTTCATTTTGGTAGCCCCCAATCCCCTTTTTTGTGTTAATATCGTCACATCTGCATACGTAATTTATTGATGAAGGTGCATGTGTCGTTCACGTTCCATGAAGCTCATTCCCTTTCTTCCCAACCTCCCTTTTATTATCATTTTATGAAATAAATAGGCCATTCCGCTTGCCGTGGAGGAAAATACCATGCCCTGAGGGCACACGGAGTATTCGCGGCTTCTTCCCGCACCTTAAGAGCCAGAGGAGGGGGTAGAGAAAGCAGAAGAGTCAGGGGAAGAAAGTCGCTGTAAGTTTGAACTGGCAAGTTGGGGGTAGAAATTGTGACTGGAGTCAGATCAGTCGTAAGGTTGAGAGAGCTGAGTCAGGTCCAGTCCAATGGTGTCAGGTTTGAATCTTGACAAGACTTAGGCCCAATGAGCGGCTCCATGTGAGCTCTCCCGCTTGCCCAACCAAACGTGTGAGGTCTTCCCAGCCTGGACTCACAAGATGGCGCCATTTTCCCCACTGGCACGAAGCGGCATCATTTTCCACCAACCAAGGTAGAACGAGGCTGCCAAGACGCAGGACACTGACTGTGCCGTCACTCACACACCAAGCAGTGGTGGACAACCGTTGGAACTTATCATATGGATAAGAACACCATCGAAGGACAACTGTTTCACCATTTTTATAGGCTCTTGGAGGATTGGAGTAGACCGAATGGGTCTAGGCTCGTGGAGGAGCTGAATGACAAACTCAAAGGGCAGCAAGTAGCAAAAAACTATCAATGCGGTATGTGGGGTGGATAAAAAAAACTCAAGGATAAAAGCAGGAATAACAAAAACATTTAACAGCCTGGTTGGAGATTGAATGGGAAAGAATTTGTGTGTTTAAAAGAGATTTTGGATGTGTATGACTGACTGCAAGAGGGAGTGATGAGCAGCGCATTTGAAAGACAAGTTAGGAAAGCAAGGTCATGGACACAGGAAGATGCTTCCACAATCCAGAGAAAAAAGGGATGAATGAATGTAACTGGGCAAGCAGTCTGCACTTGGGGAGGATGAGCTTATGAGGGTTTCCAGAGGAACGCATGCAACCTGGGGTGACTTGGGAGGTGGGTGAAGAAGGAGAAAGACTTGATGAGCTTGTATAAAAGAGAGCCAAGCCAACCTGCCAAGAGTGACACTGCTTCGGAATTTGCCTCCTGTCTTGAGATACAAATGGTGCAGAGATCCTTGCTTCTTACTACCTCAATAGGATCAAGGTTGGCGGTAGGAGCACCAGTCTAGTACGGGCAGTCCGGAGACAAAGTCCCTGTGTAGCTTCGTTAAAAACAACAACCTTGTACACTGTGATGAACTCAGTGCAGCTCAGCAATGCCTTAGCTCAATGGAGAATACTCAGACCACAACACGCCGTTAGTGATGTGATCACTATGATATAGCTTGGTGATATGATCTTCCATTGAAAAGTTGTAGCAGATAGTGAGGCCAAGGGGTTCTAGGGACTGCAACTCTTCCAGTGGCTGTCCAGAGAAATGGATTGAAAAGTTTGATTGCCAATCCTCATGGAGAGACAGTGTGAGAGCCTGTGAATCTCCTGCATCGAATAAAACAGCAGCTTGTCTTTTCCAGGTCTAACAAATGGGATACAGCAACGTCCAGCCTTTCACACGTGTGATATATCGTTCTGCACAGGTTAGAGTCATTGGCAAAATGGTAAAGTTCATTTTCAAAAGAATCGGATAGATCATTGATATAGATTAAGAATAATGGAGGTACGAAGTAGTAAGACGCTGCCTTTGCCGAACCCCCGCCAGAAAGGAAAGGTCATATGAAAGGACACCTTCGAGGGCCACCCGCTGTTTCCGTTCAGAGAGGAAATCAGATAACCACTTGAGCAGGGAACCCTTGATACCAAATGAGAACTTAGAAATTAAGGCTGGATGCCAGACAGTATCAAAGGCATAATCACAGCATAGAATTAGAAGGGTATTTGGGAGAGCACATTGCTCCGTCACGTAATGCCTGATCCACGAGAAAATATCGGGCCCAATACATTTTTGAAATATGCTATACGGTACTATTTCGTTTTTGGCCCAATCAATGGTGAATAATCACTTTTAAAATTTAATAATTCTCGTATCCAAATCCGGATTTGGATCTTCACCAAAATCGAAACAGTTCTTCCTTGCGGCACACGCAAAACCTGTCCACCAAGTTTCATCTGAATCCATCCATAACTTTTTGAGATATCATGCTTTATATATTGGTTTAGCCCTGTCTCTCGATGGCGAAGAATAACTTGAAAAACTTATCACATCCTGATCCGAATTTGGATCTTCAACAAGATTGAATCAATTCTTCCTTGTCACACACCCAACATGACCACCAAGTTTCATCCGAATCCATACACAACTTTTTGAGGTATCCTGCTCACAGACAGAGGTGAAAACATAACCTTCATCCACCTTTGGTGGTGGAGATAATAATGTCATCACACCACTCATGACCCAAAATGTGAACACATGAAAATGCAGCTTCAAATACGAGACAAATGACATGCTTTCCATCTTAAAATTGTTTTTTTTTTTCAAAGAAAACAATAATTTTGTGAGAAAAGTGGCTGTGGTAGCTTTTCTCTTTATTTAAACACGAGCAAATACCACCCGTCATTTCACTGATGGGTATACTAAAGGGGGGGCGAAAAAGAGGGGGGACTAGAGAGAGAGAAAAAGAGAGGGAGAGGGCGGAGGTGAAGGGAGGGGGAGTGAAAAGGGGTGGGGGCGAGGTGAGGAGGGGTGAGAGGAAGGGAAAGCAGACGTGCGGTGGAGCTTTAATTACGATTCATACCATCTCATCAAAATGATTCTCCATAGAATAACAATGAAGATGGAAACAAAATAATGTCTGAAATCCATTTTCTCCCGGTAATACTATAAATACGGCCCGGAGACAAACACTGCCTGGACACATTCGGAATCAAAACCCACCGGATGCACTTCCGTCCAGACGTGTCCGGAGACAAACTCACGTCTGGACATAAATACCGCCCGGACATGTCTGGAGACAAACACCGCCTGGAGCCAAGCCGTCCGGATATAAACACTGCTCAGACACATCCGGAGACAAACTCCCATCCGGAGACAACTCCCGTCCGGACATAAATACCGCCTGAACGCGTCCAAAGACAAAACCCACCAGATGCATCTGGCGCCAAGCCGTCTGGACATAAACACTGCTCACACATATCCGAAGACAAACTCACATCCAAAATAGAAAAAGATAAGTTTCATGTTTTGGAAATTTCACATTTTCTTGTGAATGTATGGAGAAGGAGGGAACATAGCCTTGCTTGCTTAAAGTAAATAACTATATCAGCTTATATATAAGACTCGTTATTTCTTTAAATTATAAGATTTCTCTCCAGATTTGGACACTTACTGTATTTAGTCCGGACGATATCCGATCCTCAAAACCGAAATAATATTCCAATGATACACTTTAAATAGTCTGTGAGAGTAGATTGTGTAAAATCGTATCATAAAATGCATGAAATCGCCCCAAGCTCCTAACTTGAAAACTGTAGCACTTACAAAAGCGATGTACACAAAGATTTGTTGCGATGATGAACAGGCATTCGCTAATATGAGTAAGGAAAGTGACAAAAATGACTTTATCGTTAAGAAATCGTTGCAGCCTGTTCCAAGTCGAGGCATGGTTGAGCAGGCCAAAAAACATGGCGGCTTCAGACCCCATATACAGCGGTGACTGAGGATGCGCCTGATAAAGGATATAATTATCTTCAAAAGGGGTCTAGTAATTAACACAAACACCCAATTTTCACTTTTGCACTTCCTTACTGTTTTCTTTGTTTGCGTACAAAGTTTCAGGCTGATAGGTTTCATGGTTTTGGAGTTATGGAGGAGACACAGAGACACATTGACACACACTGACATTTATTAGTGTAAGATGTGTAGTCTGTGGAAAAGCATGAGAGCTGGGGATGCAAAAGGTAACTGGAATCAGAAGTTGGAAAAAAGAATACGTTCTGCAGTTTAAATTACCAGTCCATTATAAAGAAACTTTGTGTCCTCAAAGAAGAAAAAGGCCTCATATTTAATGCACGCACACAGTGGGGTGAAAGGGTATTGGGCGGGGGGGGGGGTATGCTGTGGATTGTTGAATGGGACAGAAGGGAGGGTGAGAGCAGAGAGGGGAAGGGTGAGTGGAGTTTCGAAAAAGTTTGAAGAAAACAGGTAAATAAGTTTCGGACTTAATGGAGTAATGTAAGGGTTTGGAGCATATGGTGTGACAGGCACAAATTCTCCGTCTCTGTGTCTCCGTCTCCGTGTCTCCGTCTCCGTCTCCGTCTCCGTCTCTGTGTCTCCGTCTCTGTGTCTCCGTGTCTCCGTGTCTCTGTGTCTCTGTGTCTCCGTGTCTCTATGTCTCTCTGTTTCTCTCTCTCTCTTTCTCTCTCTTTCTCTCTCTTTCTCTCTCTTTCTCTCTCTTTCTTTCCATTGTCGAAGCTCGTATGAGAACTAACATGCAATGCACAACAAGGGTGCCAGGAGACAAGAGGGGTGAGAGAGGGAAGGACAAAACAGTGGGGAACATAGACACTAGGATATATGTGGAAGAGAGAGGGATGGGGCTGGGAACACGGGGTATACAAAATGGACATTACAGGGACTTGCAGGAAGGAAAGCAGGGAATTTGAAGGAGGTGGATTTGGGTTGAATTAGCGGGGGTAGAAAAGATCAAGGTTTTGGATGGGGGAAGATAAGAGATGGTGGTGAACAGCTGTTTTGAAGGCTTGGAGAGAAGAATGGGATTGAAGAGAGTGTGGGAGTTTATTCCAAAGGTGGGAAAAAGAGCAATGAAACAGTGAAGGTGAGCATTGATTCGTGATTTTGGTAGTTTTACCAAAAAAGGCGGTTGCTGGCGGATCTTGAGCACCCTGTGGAAATATGGGGGGGGGGGGACATACAACAGACATAGCGGGGGGGAGACTGGAGAGGAGACTGTAGAAGACAGAAAGACCACCAAACTGCCTCCGGTGAGAGAGTGAGAGGCCCAAAGACTCAACCTCACCACCGGAGATACCAATGATCCTAAATGCCTTGGTTTCCAGAGTGAAGCCGAGAAAGGTGAGAGGCAGGAGCACCAGCCCAGAGGGGAGAACAGTACTCCATAGGCTGCGGATGAAAGCTTTATAAGTGGTCAGGAGCTCAGGTGTGCCAAGGAAGGACTTTGCACGACGGAGGATTCCCAGTCTTTGGCTTTGGAGGCGAGGTTTAAAATGTGACTTTCCCAGGAAAGATCATGGCAGATAGTGAGACCCAGAAGCTTGAAAGAAAGGACTTCTTCCAGAGGAAGAGTCTCTCTCCTCTCCTCTACTCTTCTCCTCTTTCTCTTTTTTTTGTTCCATATGTATGGCCACATATTTTAAGTTACAAACTCAGGTGACAACTACAATTTTGTTTGTGGGGAAACATAGGCTCGGTGGCCATGGCCTCACGTCGTGGGGGGGGGGCATAAATTATTTATGTAAATGTGTAATGTGTATCACCACCTGGTGATCTGGTGATGGTGGCAGAGGCTATTACAATTTCCTTTTTTACCCAGGCATTGCTGAAAGCACTCTTTGCACAGGTAGATTTGTCCTCCCTCCCTTGTGATCCCCCCTCCACAAAAAAATGTAGATGCCTGTCAAAGCCTATCATCGTATGTGAGACATTTTTATCAGGAAGGGACATCAGAACAAACGGGGGGGGGCAAAGGGGGTGGGAAGTGGGACTTTGGGATGGGAAAGGTGGTTGGGGGTAGAGGAATTAAAGCACTCTATACACAGGTAAGTTTGTCTTCCTTCTCCTTCTCACCCAAAAGTTTTGGCAAACAGTACGACGAATTGGTCCATCAGCAAAGCGACGGATATGCACTTCTCGTAGTTTACAAGGCATGGATGATTTGTGACGTTTAAGATGTATTATGGAAGAACTGCTGGCTCAGCTGTGGCACTAGAAGTAGGTCCTTTTATTCATTATTTTTCCTTCTCATGTCATTTTGCTTGAAATACACATACACACACACACACACACACACACACACACACACACACACATTTACACACACTCCCCCCACTCCCCATCTCCACCTCTTGACTCCTCATGGTATTTTCACTGGTAGAGGTGTGCACAACCACACCTGTGTGAAGAACTCAACCTTTTTCCTCTTGGGAGAGAAAAGAGAGAATATAGGAGAAAGAAGCGAGCTTTCATGGGCCCATGTTGTCGGGAGTTTTGGCAATACAGACTGCGAGATATCAACTTTTTGGACAAGTTGATCAGGAAGTTCTCCAGCTGTTTCGTTGTGCAGAGGCACACCCCTTTCTCACAGACTCGCATGTATGTTTACAAGTACTTTGAGGTTCTTTAAATGTTTTTGTAGTCGTTTCATTTTACAATCCTTATCTGACCGGCATGAAATATCTACAGGCTACCCCAGATGACTTTGTTACAAGGGGTTTCTGCACATGCACACTGAGCAATCTGGGGGCGGATTACATCATTTTGCAAGTGCTGTATTGCCAGTGAGCCCAAAACGTGTCCGTTTATTGATCCCTTTCCCACCAGGGAGGGGTAGTGTTGGGATAGGGTATTCTTGAGGTCGGACATACGTTATAGTCACGTGACTTCACTTGGTAACGCGACCGCCATTTTGGCAAAGGGGAAAACAAACGCACGTACGTCGTGGTTTACTTGCACGCAAAGCCGAGTGATTTGTTTTTTTTTCTGTCGATGTATTTCAGATAAATTGTTGATACATTGTGTTCACCCAAGTGTTTGCAATGACATAATCAATGTATAGAACATTTGTCAGGTGATGCATTGGCCAGATATCGAGCCAAAATACAGTTAATTTGCCTTGATTCTTGCCCCTACCAGTACCCCGGTGATTCGAGGATCGACAACCCGAAGGAATGGCCGAACGTGCAATACCCGGACGGATACACGTATCTAGTCAAGACACTAGGTATGTAATTCAATTTTAAACCAAGTTTTAACTGTGTATTATCAAATATTACTGTGCTGGAGTGTTAATATATTATTTCAATTATTTATGAACTCCCGAGCTGATGTGGCTAGTTAGTAATAGTTTTAATTGACCTGCCTTGTCTGTACTGTGTGACGGTGAGTCATCTGTGCTAGTTGTGGGTCACTCACTGACCCAGCAAGAATGTCACTGAATGATTAAAATATTTCTCACGTTCATGTTGTATAAATTCTGTCTTATCCCTGATTTTAATGATGTGTATGACTCTGTGTATGAGCGTTGCCGTGTGTGAGTGAGCATGTGTGCCTGTGTGTCTCTACGTTTTGTAATGATGTAGCAGTGCGTGGCTATTTCTTGTGGCTGCTGAGTTGAAGCGCCTGGGCTGAGGACAAGACTGCAGTGAACTAAAAGGAAAGGCCGAAACATTGTCAGTGTATTTAGTTTGCAAGTTCTAATCCTATTAATGGCAATCAAGGGCCAAGGCATTAATGTTTTTGCGTGATGTACCATTGCTTATTTGCCCTGGTACTATTTTAATAACTAACCACAGAATATATTTTTCTTTTTAATCTCAGGAGTGTTTACACATGAGGCAATGAAAAACTACCAATCACTAAATAAGAACAGAATTCAATTTGTTCGACCACTTTATTAGCGTGGAACGACAATAATCAAACAAGTATTGAACAGGTTGAAAAGCCCACAACATCCCTGGCTCCGGCGCAGGCTGCGCATGCGCACTGGCACAGGGGACCGTCGATATGTAGAAGTACCGTAAAGTACAATGTTCTCTATCTCCCTCCGAGTCTTTATTATGTTAATAGATAAAAGCTGAGAAAATATTAAGTTTAATGAATGAACAAAAGTTGATATCGCCCATCGTGTGACTATTCCATGGAGTAGTCCTTGTGCCAGGCAGGCACGCTGGTCGCTCTGGTGGATCGGCGTTGACCTATTGCTGGTGCTGGTGGTGTCACATCGGGCCCCAGTGGGGATGGGGCTCTCGGGGTTTCAGGGGCCGATGGTGGCCTCTGAAGGATCGCGCGCCTCGGTGTCACTCGTCCTGGTGCTGCTGGCGTGTCTGAAACGGGTGTCGTCTTGCGCCGGGGTGTGCATACTGACGTAAGTGCCGGCGTGGGCCCCGTTGGCGTCGCAGATGTCACGGGTTCGCTGTCGATGTCAGGCAGTTGCGGTGTTACAACGGGTGCAGGTACAGTGATGCGGGTTGCTAGATCATCATAGATAGACCGGGGTGGCAGCTGGTCATTGCGAACTGGGCTAAACTTGCGCAGGAATTTCCTGTTCCGAAGTGTGACTCTGCCCGAGCCGTCGATCTTGATCACGTATTGGTCGTGTTGGCGTACCTCCACGATACTGCCTGTCTTGTCCCATTTTTTGGGGTGGAATCCTGTCTGGTTCTGTACGCGGACTAGGTCCCCTACAGCAAGTGGCGGAAGGCGTTTGGTGTGTTCTGCCCAGGTGTCGGCTGTGCGGATATGACGTTTGCGGAGGGCCTCCTCCCTCGCTTTCAGGGTCTCATGCCAAGTGTCTGTACTTCCCGGGGATAATTGGGATGAAATCGCGTATCGGGCGGCCGAAGACACACATTGCCGGGGAGATCTTCGTGTCAGGGTCAGGCGTGTTACGATATTGTAGGATCGCTCTCTGCACAGCGTCAGTGTCAAGTTCTCCCTGTGGGCTGGTATTGTCCGTGATAAGTCGTTTCATTGTCTTAACTCCAATCTCCGCGCAACACTTGCTGTGAGGGAAGGCCACCGATGACAAGTGGTGGTGTACGCCCCATCTGTGCAGGAATGACCTGGTCTCGGTGGAGGTGAACTCCGGTCCCCCATCCGACGCGAGCTCTTCTGGTGTCCCGTACGTCACGAAGACACGACGTAAGTGGTTTATGAGTCCGGCGGCGCCATCCGTCGACTTTGAGATGATCGGCCAGTTCGAGTATCTGTCCACCGTCACAAGGTAGTGTGCACCCCTGTGTACAAAGAAGTCCGAGCACACTGCCTGAAAGGGGTAAACGACCGGGATAGGTGGAGTTGGTGGCGCTCCAGGCTGTGATGGTGCCATCCGGTGGCAGTGTTTGCAGTTTTTCCGAGTGGCGCTGATGTCGGCCGACATGCCTGGCCAGAATACAGAGGATTCTGCGCGGGCGGTCATCATTGATACGCCCTGGTGGGCAGCGTGTAGGGCGCTCAGCACATCGCCGCGGAGTGAGGGTGGTATGACTACTCGGTCCTTGTATAGGATCACTCCATCTGTCGATGTAATGTTCTCGCGGTACTGGTGATAGTCGCGAATTGTCTCTGGCATCTCGATTTTTGAGTCGGGGATGCCGTTCATTGTCATTTCCTCCAATATGTGCATATCACCATCGCTGCTGGTGGCTTCCCTGACGCGATCCCATGTTACTGATCGCAATGATTCGAGGCCCGCGGCGCACCATGCCAGGTTGTCCTCCTCGACGTCGTCATCATATTCCAGCTCAGTTTGGCGTAGGAGAGACAGGACGTCGGTGTGCGTGCTTGGTTGGAGGTGGGTCGCTATGGTGGCATTGTCATCTGGAAGGTTCATGAGTGGAGGTCACGTGGTGCCGACCAGCCTGAGCGACATGGCATCTGCCGCCTTGTTCTTCATGCCCGGGATATGTATGATGCGGAAGCGATAACGCAGGGTCTTCTCCTTGAGGTTCCTGAGGCGGGGGTAGATTCTGCCGCGTGTGTAAATCTGCTGCCGACCAGGGTTATTTTCCATCCATCAGTGCAGCAGAATGGTCTAACTGGCACGCATCGGCAGTGCTTTTGAAGCAACCAGAATCCGATTCCCTCCTTCGACCAGTCCGTGGCGATGCATGTTGGCTTACTTTTGTCAAATATGCGGACACCGTGTTCGATTTCTTGTACGATCACGTCTTCCGACTCGCGGAATATGTCCTCTAACTCCATGGACCACTGGAAGCGTTCTCCACTTTTCAGGAGCTTCCGGAATGGCTGCATTCGTTCGGCCATACTAAAGGCGTATGCCACCTGGTTGACAAGCCCGAACCACGATCTGACGTCGGTGATGTTACGCGGTTGTGGGAAATCGTGGATTGCTTCCAGGTAGCGGCTGCACGGTCGCACGTCGGTCATGGTGATGGTGAAGCCCGCGAAGTCCACCGTGGGTGCGCTGAAGACAAACTTCTCCGGGTTGAGGATGATTCCATTCCGGCCGCATATATCCAGCCATTGGACCGCCTGGAAGTAGCTCCCCTCAATCGTGTCTGACCATAGTAGCGTGTCATCTACGCACTTGGTCTTGTTACCAATGTCCGCGACGATCTCATCGTATCGTCGTGAGTAACCGTCCCCCGATGCCATATACCCTTGTGGGGCAGATAGGTACCGGTAGCGCCCCCATGGAGTGATGAAGGTCGTCTTGTGGCGGTCGTCCTCGTGTAGGCGGACGCTATGGTAACCGTTCCATGCGTCGAATACTGTCTTGCGCTTCCCGTTAGGTACGCGTCTAAACTGGTGGAACGGGGATTGGGTGTGGTGGGTCTCGCGGAACGCATGCTTGTTCAAGGCCTGAAAGTCGACGGTGCATCGCGGCTTGCCATTCTTTTTCGCGCAAATTACCATGCGGTGACACCATGTCACCGGCGTGCCGACGGGTACTTCCTCCAACACGCCGAGCCGAACGTCCTGGTCGAGGCCTGCTTTTACCTCATCTTGCCAATGTATGGCCACGGAGATGGGAGTGTGATGGGCAACCGGTGTCGCGTTCTCACTGAGCATAAGACGTAGTGGCGGGCCGGTCATTCTCGGTAGTGGCTGGTGTGGGCACGTGTTGAATGTGCTCTGAGCATACATCCTGAGTAAATGTGACTGTAGTGCCTCTCTGTTGGCCTCGGTCGCTGGCATGGGGAGTGCGGTCGGCTTGGTCGGCGGCTCCGCGCGTCGCGGGCAGTCGCACAATTCCGAGGTCGTCAGATTCACCTCTCCGAGTGTCGGGAATCTGTCCGAGACCATTCCCAGGTCCATGCAGGCCGCGCGGGAGAGGAATATGCGGTCTGAAGAGTCCGTCACGTACGCGATTTGGCGCGTTTCCAATCTCCGAGCGTCGTCACTGTTACTGGCGAATCTGACTACCACGGCTCCGAGGATACGAATTCCTTTGTTGTTTGCGGCCTTCATGGTCATGGATGCAGGTATGAGGTCCTCAGTACTCAGGCCCATTTGTTGGACGACTTTAATGCCGATCAGGCAGCTCTGGCACCCCATGTCTTCCATAGCGGTTAGGGTTACCGCGCGGGTGTGTTTCAGGAGGTTAAAACCCAGCGCTTTGTAATCCTCGCGCTTGTTGGTGAGAGTGAGGTTGACGTATGGCTGCGGGTCGGATATGCGTTTCATCCACTTATCGCACATATCATCGTACAGGTGGTGAGCGAGGGGAAGCGCGCACATTTCGTCCTCTGTGCTGGCCATGGTGACCGTGCATAGCTCGACGAAGGCTGCCGTCTGCTCGTCGTACATCCCGTCGGTCTCCTTAGATGGGGGTCTTGCCGACCGGCCGCCCAGGCACGCCTTGTCGAGGTGATTCTGGCGGTCACACTTCCGGCACTTTTTACCGTATCCGGGGCACGCGGCGCGTCTGGCGCGCCATTGAGGCGTTTTGCCGTGGCCCACCTTGCCGCAGTAGATGCATACTCCTTCGGTCTTGGCCTTCCGTTTTTCCGGCCTGGCTCCTACTCTGGCGCGGACGTCCTGTGGCTTTCCCCGCCGATACGAACTACTGATCGCGTCCGTGCTCTGAGTGTCAAGCAGGCGCGATGCCGAGCGTTTTCCAGACTCTTTGGCCTCGATATACTCTATCATGTCCTTTAATGGCATGTCCTGGTTCTTCTCACCGAGTAGGTCAAGTTGTATTGCTTGGTCCGCGATGCCACGGGCAACCACGTTGCGCAATATCTCGTCCGTGAAGTCGTTGACCTGATCGCACCCCGCCTTGGTGCACTTCATTTCATACTTGCACGTGTCCGCCTGCCCCTTGATGCGGGTGTGGAACGACCGGACGGGCTCCTCGTATCCCTGCCGCATGTTAGACAGGGCCACTCGAGCTACCATCGTGTTCTCCGTCTGGACGGCGAGCGCCTTCATGGCGGCGAGGACGTCTTCTTCATCGCTGCCCACGAGGCTCCTACCCGCGCGCGAGTGAGGTCCTTTCTCAGCTCCTCCTCACAGCACTCCAGTAGCTGCACGACTATGTCGGGTCCGACAAGCTTAGTACCTGTTTTGTATTCGCCCCAGCGGGTTATGAAGTACGACCACGCCTCGCCCGTTCCGGCCAGTGCTATGGAGGGACGCTTGAGTTTCTCCATCTTGGCATTCGAGCTCGCCGCCCCGGGGGCGGTGACGTGCACAGTGGCGTGTATACTCAGCATGGCCGCCACCACTGCCGCCTCTGCGTGTGTAGCCATATAGTCACAACCCTCGATCGGGCACTCTGCTTCCACCGGCGCCATAGGAACAGTTATTCTGGAGTAAACGTTCTATTTTCGGTGATGCACACGTGTGTACAGTGTCCTGGGGGCGAAGATTGGGTGCAGTACCCGAGAAATCCAAACTCACTGTCGACGTTCTCGTGGTCCGTTTTCACCCAGTTGTGTCCTCCTCAGCACCGACGATCTTTACTCGACTGCATCAAGTTGTTTGATTATAAATAAGAACAGAGTTCAATTTGTTCGACCACTTTATTAGCGTGCAACGACAATAATCAAACAAGTATTGAACAGGTTGAAACGCCCACAACATCCCTGGCTCCGGCTCAGGCTGCGCATGCGCACTGGCACAGGGGACCGTCGATATGTAGAAGTACCGTAAAGTACAATGTTCTCTAATCACTGAAAGCCCACAAATGTTTTGTCTCTGATTGGGTGCAGACTGTGCTGCACAAAAATGTTGGAGGTAACCATGTCCTTTTCAGAGCTGATGTCAAGCCATCATGGAGAGTGACCGAAGAACCTCACCATCCTTGGGTCCGACTTGGTATGAGATAAAAGGAGAGTTCTGAATTTTTTGCCTTGTTATTAGTACAACTGAAAATACAGCAACTTTTCGGCATTGTTGCAAATAATAATGTGTAATAAAGGCTACGAAAGAAACAAACTTGTAACAGGTACGAGTCAATTGCCGTGCGATAGCAGCGGTGTATGTAGCGCGAGCGCAACGCATAGCAGGGCGATCCGAGCGAATGAGGTACTTTGTTTTCCCCTTCGCCAGCGTTGCTATGCGGACATTGCATTATGGGTCGGCAAAGTTCCCGGATGTCCGACTCCGAGAATGCAAGCATTGCGACAAAAGGCTTCTTTAGTAATGGTGATTCCATCTTTCATGGACTGCAGCTATGCTGGACGTTCATTTTAGCTCCAATAATGTTTTTCCTTGCTAGCCTGGTGTTGGCTTAGTGGTTAGGGTGGCGGCTTGGGATCCCAGGGTCCTGAGTTCAAGCCCCGTTGGCTGCTGAATTAACACCAGGGGGTTGACGCAGCCTGTCATCCTTCCGAGGTTGGCGAAATGAGTGCCAGTGTACTGGTCCCGGTGTATGCCCCGGTTCGAATAGGTGTACCATATCCCTGTGTGTCGTAAGAGGTGACCAGGGTTGGCGTCAGGAAGGGCATCCGGCCATAAAACATTGCCTCAAGAAAAAGCCCAACCCCTGCACAGCAGGGAAAAATGGCTGTAAAAACGGTCATTTTATATTTTATTCAATGTTTTTCCTTGCTACAATTCAGAAACCTTGTTAAATGTTTCATGGATGCCTAAAATGGTGAATGTGTGCCAAGCACCCAAAGTTGGTTGGGACCTTTGCAGCAACTGCTGGTGTGGCACTCTGGTTTATGGCTCCAAATAGTTGAGAAGTATGTACCCCATGCACGCAAAGTGAATTAAGTGGGTTTAAGCAATTGGTTCATGTCCGTCCATCCATCTGTCCATCTGTCCATCTCCTTGTCTTATCAGTTTATGATCGAGAAACAACTTATTAAATTGAATGTTATATTTTAAACACTTATCAGAACATGAATCGGAAGGCAAGTCTTTCGTTTTACCTTACTTTGTTACTGAATTTATCCTGATTTCACGTGCGCAGAGAGGAGTGAAATATTATATTTTCGTTTTCACCGTGTCTGCCTGCCTGGCAGGCAAACAACATTGAAAATCATTCAAAACAGGAAACTTACTGTTTTTTTAAGGATATTAAAAAGGACACAAACTACAGGCACAAATAACTCGTGCAATGTGTTAAAGTGATGTAATAGACACTGTGGAAAATGGCGGTAACCAGAAATTAATGAACTTTTACAATCTTTATTTCATTTAAACTGAGTTATATAATTGAAAACTGTAAAACACAAATCACCGTTCATAATACTTCAAATAATCTCCAATTTTGCAGAACAGTACTTCCATTTAAACAAAGATTCAATTGGGCGGTGAAAAAGGGTGGTGTTTGGTACTGCTTCCGGACTACTTCAATTGGATTAACTTTTGGATTGTGTTTTTTAACAATCGTTAAAATCATTATTTTATTAAAATGGAAGTAACACTGCGTGGGGTATCGTGTTCTATGAACTCTCTCGTTGCATATGCAGCACATTCATACACATCATCACAATGCACCATGCTCTATACAGAGTGTCAGCTCTGCCAAAGCAGTTTATTGCCGAAGGATTACAATCCTGGACAGATTGCCATGCGACCACTCGACCAACTCGACGATACAATATTATCCTGATGCAGGATACTCGACCAAGTGTGCAAGAATTTTTAATGCTTACACATTGTAAGCAATAGAGAACCGTGCTTCCCCATTGTCTCGGGTCGCTCACCTGCATTTGTTTTTCATGTTTTTTTTCATTTATTTTTTATTTTCATTTATGGACGCTTTCCAATGCTTCTGTGATTTTTTTTCCCAGTGTACCGGCTTCATTGTCCATTGGCACGTTAAATTTCAGCTTTCTTCGTCACCCAGAAGGAACCAAACTTTTATATCAGTCAGTCAGTGAGTCAGTGGTTAGAATGAGATATATATCTATATTGTAGTCCCTTGGAGACTGTGGGCCCTTTGTATAATAATTTCCATTCTGCAAATGTAAAATAGTTATATGAATGCAACTTGATTCTGACAGAGCATCAAGCTTGAAACATGTATGCACCATCCAAGCTCGACCCCTCTCCCATCCGAGGAGGTAATGTGACTACGGCACAAGCCAAGATTGCCGTTGGTTAATGTTTTCACATCGATATTTGATAAATAATTGAAAGTTTGAGGAACAGAAAATCTTTCCCTGATGTTCCATCACCTCTGAAGTTTAGGTAAATTGGTGTATTCAGTGGCTTGTTCGAGGTCATCACGCTTGTCCCATTCACAAAGTTAAGTTGAAAAGTTAATTATTTCAAAAGTTAACTTGCATGAGATAATGTGAATATTTTGACATCTATTAGTCAATCGATCATCCACGTAATTACTGCCACTGAGGCTCGATTGCAGCATGATCGATAAATGAGCTGATGAGTTATATGCATGCTTAACTGGTGTCTTTGAATATTTCTTTATCTTTAATATCTTACTTTTGAGGCAAGCAGTTGAGTTTGCATCTTTCCATCGCAATCAGTACGACAGCAACAAGGATGCAGAAATGTCCTTTTCAAATACACCTTGTAGAATAGAATACCTTCCCAGATTTGCATCAAGAAAAGTGAAATTCACCATTGTACAGTCAGTCTGTCCCATAAGATCCTTCACTATCTCTCTCCAAAAGGACCGTCTGGCAACCCCCTCCCCCACCCCCATGTACTTTCTTAACAATCCTCTTAAGGAAGTTCAGTCAAAAGTTTGGTCTCACTATCAGCCATGATCTTTCTTGGGCAAACCACATTTCAAAGTTAGCCTCCAAAGCCAGGTGCCGACTGGGCATACTCTGTCGTACGAAGTCCTTCCTTGGCACACATTAACTCCTACACGTATGTATATACTGTATACACAAACATGTCAATGTTAATATTTTGGATTTTATGACGATAAAAGTTTTGTATATTCATAGTTTACATTTATACCTCTTGTGTGTTCATTATATTCATAGACCAGATTCTGTGGAGGGGGTAACGGGACTTTGTAAACACCTTGTAGATGAATTATTGGCTCAGCGGCATTGTAAAAGTGCTACGTTAGAAGTGGAATTTGATGTTCTTCGTCGAATTGATTTTCGTGAATGTACCGTTGATGTTTCTGGGTTAAGCTTGACCCCGATCTTTCAATGTGGTGCTGTTCAGGAAGAAGAATAAGATGTATCACTAACTTCGAACGCTTCTGGAAGAAGTTTATTTGTATTTAAATGTCTGGTAATTATTTTGTATTTATTCATACGACGTGTACTTCAATATAAGTGTCATTCATCAAAAAGGCTTGGGCATGATACATCAATGAAAAAATAATAATAATAAAACTAACTTTGTTTTTCAAAAGTTTGGAATTTTTTTTTTTATTATTATTATTTTTTTTCCTAAAACACTCCCTGGCCACTCACTGATGAACCTCTGGAAGTGTGACAAAGATCCGTTCAGCCATCTCTGAGAAAAATGGTGACGCACACTCATACAGGTGCACACACACACACACACACACACTCATACAGACACACGCACACTCTCACAGACACACGCACACACACACACTCATACAGGTGCACACACACTCATACAGACACGCACACTCTCACAGGCGCACACACACACACACACACACACACACACACACACACACACACTCATACAGATGCACGCGCATACACACACTCATACAGATGCATGCACGCCCACACACATTCATGCAGACGCAGACACACATGCACACACATACACACACACTCATACAGACGCACGCACGCGCATACACACACTTATAGAGATGCATGCACGCACACACACTCATGCAGACACACACACTCATACAGATACACATACACACTCATACAGATACACACACTCATACAGACACATGCACACACACACATACGCACACACACACACACACACACTCATACAGACACATACACACTCATACAGACGCAGACACACATGCACACACATACACACACACACTCATACAGACGCACGCACGCACATACACACACTTATACAGATGCATGTACGCACACACACTCATGCAGACACACACGCACACTCGTACAGATACACATACACACTCATACAGATACACACACTCATACAGACACATGCACACACACACACACACACACATACGCACACACACACACACACTCATACAGACACATACACACTCATACAGACGCACACACACACTCATGCAGATGCACACACACGCACACTCACACAGACGCACACACACACTCATGCAGACGCACGCGCTTACACATACTCATACAGATACACACACACTCATACAGATACACACACACGCACACTCATACAGATGTACACACACACGCACACTCATACAGATGTACACACACACGCACACTCATACAGATACACACACACACACGCTCATACAGATACACACGCACGCTCATGCAGATACACACACACACTCATACAGATACACACACACTCTCGCAGATACACACACACACTCATACAGATACACACACACACACTCATACAGATACACACACACACACACAGATGCACACACACACACACACACACACACACACACACTCATACAGATACACACACACGCACACTCATACAGATGTACACACGCACACACACACATACACTCATCCAGACGCTCACAGACAAATGGCTCTCTTATAATATCGATTTTAGACCCTTTTGACCACTTAGACTCTGCAGACCTTTACATCCCTTAGACTCTGTAGACCCGTTGGACTCCTTTAGACACACACACCACATAAACATAATTAGACTCTTCTTGCAATATACAGACTGTACCTTTTTGAGCAATAAATGCACAATGTCCACCCACCTGGAGGCTGGGTACTCCCACAAGGTGGAACTGAATTTGCATATTGCATCACTGAATTGGTTCATCAATCAAAACCTGGAAACATATTGTTCGCTGGACGGAGGGTATGTTTTCAGCCCTGTCTATCGGTTTGTCTTTTTGTCTGTTTGTGAGTATGATATCTCAAAAAGTTATGCACGGATTCGGATGAAACTTGGTGAACAGGTTGGGTGTGTGACGAGGACGAATCGATGAGATGTTGGTGAAGATGTTGATCCGGGTAGATCCGGAGATCCATTGCTCTCCTTGTTTTGGACCACATGTTGCCTGACTGTCAGTGTGTTACTTTATTCCCTCTGTTAGTTAGCTCACTCTTCCATGAACCAAGACAAGTTCCATTGACGAGATGCTGTAGTTAGGTTGTTGTCTTTTTTTTATGAGCCATTCTCCAACCTCCATTCAATTTTCACCATGTGGGTGGTAAAGCTTGATGAAAGAAATTGTAAAACTGCAATGATTCATGCTTTCTGCTGCAGAAGATTAATGGATTCATCTGGGCAAATGAGGTTGAAGAAAATTATGGTACCCATTGGTATTCTCAGTAGTTACAAGAAAAAATCTTCTTGAACACATCCTTTTATTTGGTGAGTTCGTTTTGAGGTATTTGTATGGTAAGTGTGCCCGGTGTACCGCGCTCTGACACACTCATATCCCACGTCGATCCGCTGTCACTCGGTGTTCACTAGCATGTTAATTTGAGGCCAAGGACTTCACATGACATGCCATTTTGAATTTTATGTTATGATTTTAGCTATATGTTGAAAATTGCTTGCATTTATGCATTTGTTGTCGAAACATTAGGTTGGTATGTTTGGAATTTCAATTTGAACCCATGTTTTGTGATGCTGGGCTTCTAAGTTCAAATAATGCTGATATTTCTCCATTGTCGAGTAATCTCCTAATTAATGAAAAGGTACACAAACGTTTTTTTTGTCCTTCATGAGCTTTATTTATAAATTCCCATGCGAGCAATGGGCTGGCGCGTGGCCCAGATCCTCGAGGTATGCACACTCACCTCGAAGACATCCACCCCGGTTTGAAATCCCGACCCAACTATATACTGTCATTCTGGTGTTTCACTGGCAGGGTGAGTCATCAATGTGTGTGCCGTCCCCTCGGAAGGACGTTAAAACCGGGCATTTCGTCTGCCGGTATTCCTTGGTGGCCGTTAAAGACCTCTTGGTGTCCTTCGCCAAGAGTTGGCGAGCTATTGTCGGCACCACGAACAAATTACAAATCCGTGCCTTCCTGATTCGGAGTGGTGACCCGACCAGGATTGTAACCTAATAACTGCTTTGGCAGCACCAATGCTCTGCATGGGGCATGCGTGGTACATGATGATGATGATGATGATGATGATGATGATGATGATGATGATGATGCGAGCAGTACGTCACAAAGAAAACCTTTAAGACGTCGCTCCATGAGCACTATACTGGGACACATGTATGCAATTTAGAAGGTACAGTTGGTAATTTTACCCACTTAAAACTGAAGGCTAGGCAGTCAAGATTTGTATTGGTGTACTCATTGATTTCTTGCATGACAAGTGACACACAACCGTGTCTCCACGCAGTGTCCAGTAAAAACATTCGGCATCTTATCGTATCATTACCTATTGAGCCATGTTGCTACTACCTCCGCCACCGAAGGTGAAGGAGGTGATGTTTTCACTCCTCTCTGTCTGTTTGTTACTTGCAAAATCGAAGATTTTTCAAATATATTGGTCATTCCATTTTGTTATTTTGTCTCTGTCTGTCTGTCTGTCTGTCTGTCTGTCTGTCTGTCTGTCTGTCTGTCTGTTTGTCTGTCTGTTTGTCGCCGACAGGTCACAATTTTAAACCAATCTTCACGAAACTTCACTACATGGTAGAGTTTGTTATAAGGAAGAAGCCTATTGTTTTTTGAGATCAACACGGACCAAAAGGTCCACATAGGCCAAAGGTCAACAACTTAGGCGGTTTTTCTAAAATTGTCAATTTTCATCCGATTGACTTGAAATTTGAACAGGATTTATATTCCAGGTCACTGAATTCAACGAGTTAATTATTTTGGAGGTCCACACAGGCCAAAAGGTCGACATAGGCAACCTTTCTAAAATTGTCAATTTTCATCTGATTGACTTGAAATTTGAACAGGATTTATATTCCAGGTCACTGAATTCAACGAGTTAATTATTTTGGAGGTCCACACAGGCCAAAAGGTCGACATAGGCAACCTTTCTAAAATTGTCAATTTTCATCTGATTGACTTGAAATTTGAAGAGGAGTTGTATATTTGGTCATTGAATTCAACCACCAATTATTTTTTGCTCTGCACAACATCTTGTTTTTCTGTTTGTTTGTCTGTCTGTCTGTGTGAAGGATATCTTAAAAAGTTGTGGACAGATCCGGATGAAATTTTGTAGGCAGGTTGGGTGTGTGACTGAGACGAACTGGTTAGATTTTTGTGAACATCCGGATCCGGAGCCGACTACTATAATTTTTTTTTAAGTGATTGTTCACCATTGAGAGATAGGGCTAAACTAATGTATGGCACGATATCTCAAAAAGTTGTGGACGGAATCGGATGAAATTTGGTGGCAAGGCTGGGTGTGTGACATTAAAGAAATGATTGGATTTGGTGAAGATCTGAATCCAGATCTGGATACGATGATTATTTGATTTTTAAAGTGTTTCTTCACAATTGAGAGATTGGACCAAAAATGATACATAGCATGATATTTCAAAAATGTATTGGGCCCGATATGTTCTCGTGGATCAGGCATTGCGTGGCGGAGGTATGCGCTCTACCGAGTGCCCTTCTCGTTACATATGAGTCATTTATAAAGGTGTCTGGCCGTCTGCCAGACTTGACCTTTCTTAACAACGAAATAGGCTTCTTTGTGTGATATGGACGATATTGGATAATGTTCTGAATTTTTGCATGACAGAAAAACCACATCCTCACAATCAATCATGAAGTTAGAAAATAAATTTGATGTTCAAAATTATTGCCTGTGCCACCGATGATGGACAGAGGTTATGTTTTCAACCCTGTCTGTCTGTTTGTCTGTGAGCAGGATATCTCAAAATGTTGTCGATGGATTGGTATGAAATTTGGTGGACAGGTTGGGTGTGTGACTGGGCCGAATTGATTCGATTTTGGTGAAGATTTGGATCCCCAGATCCGGATCTGAGAATGTTTTTTAAGTGATTCCTCATCGTTGATAGGGCTGAAAACTATACATAACACAATATCTCAAAGAGTTATTGACAAATTCGGACAAAACTTGCTGGACTGGTCGGGTGTGTGACGAGGACAACTTGATTCGATCTTGATGAATATTCGGATCCGGAGATGAGAATTTTTTTTATTTTTAAGTGATTCTTCACCATTTAGTGATAGGCTCAAAAGCGATATATGGCATGGTATTTCAAAAAGTTGTGGACAATTTGAGTAGGTGACAAGGACAAGCTGATTACATTTTGGTTCAGCTCCAGATCCAGATCCAGATCCGACCTATCAGTGGGATAAAAATGTAAACGGTTCAGCCAGGTGGAGGTATGCACTCGACTGAATGACATTCTAGTTTCATGTTGTGGTGCGCATGGTTTCCTCAATCACATTTTAATGTTTTAAACATAATGGATATCTTTTTTTATTTTTCTTAATGTATACTGCTACTACCACGACTACAACAGCTACATTTATTCCCATCTTGTGGGTTCCACCAGGGGATTTTATTGACCCGTCATTCACGAACCAGCTGTTTAAGCCTGACGTTCCAATGAAGGTGGCAGGAATTTAATTTTTTCAGGGTGTTAGCGATTACTCGCCTACTCTTCCCCAATAAAACCGAGGGATTTTTAATGTCCACCCACTAGTACTCTTCCTCCTCCTTCATATGCAGCACACAGCTGCAGGTAGCATCATTGGCTGATGGTGCAACTATACCACTGCTGTAATGCCCCAATTACCAGTACACCAGTACTCATTTCGCCAACCTCAGAAGATGACAGGCTGAGTCAACCCCACCTGGTGTTAATTCCACAGCCGGCAGGGGCTGAAACTCAGGATCCTAAGATCCCAAGGCAGCCATCCTAACTGCTAAGCCAACACCAAGCTTACATGTCCACCAATGACCAGTGCTAACAGAAGGATCCTCTGGCTTCATGTCTTTCCGATGGGCGGCGCACACGATGATGTATCGCCCTGGATGCGAAACACCAGTATGAGAGTTTATAGATTGCCTGAGATTCTAGCCCAGGCTCGACAGCTCAGAGGCGAGTAAGCACACTTTGAGGCGATACTGGTTATTTGTGACGTCTTTATTTCTGCCTGCACCATGGTTTTTCATAATGGCTTAACTTCTATATATCTTGGCTGAAAAAAGACAAAGATCACATGGGGTAATTTTTCATGTCATTTACACTTTAAGCTACATCTGACTGTACCAGGATTCTTATCCAGTAATAAACAGTTCAAGTGCGAACACACTACGGTTGAACCTTTTTGTATTACATTCCACTTTTTCAAATAACCTACTCCGTTCTCGTAAACGACAAGTTCCTGAGCACAATTGTCATTAAAGATGTGTAAGTTAGTGATGTATTCACGTTAATGAAAATCGTAAACCCCCCAAAAAATCTCCATGGGCACATGTATCTCGATTAGGATATGGCACGATTCCACGAGCCAACTGCAACAGAAGTCGCCGACTGGGAATCCTCCGTCGTGCTCAGTCCTTCCTCGGCCCTCTTGAGCTCCTGACCACTTACAAAGCTTTTGTCCGTAGCCTGATGGAGTACTGCTCTCCCCTCTGGGCTGGTGCTCCTGCCTCCCACCTTTCTCGGCTTCACGCTGTCGAAACCAGAGCATTTAAGATCATCGGCATCTCCCGCAATGAAGCTGAGTCTTTGGGCCTCTCACTCAATCACCGCAGGTTGGTCGGTGGTCTTTCTGTCTTCTACCGACTCCTCTCCAGCCTTGCCCCCCCCCCTGCTCTCTCTGCGATTTGTCCCCACCACATTTCCACAGGGCGCTCAAGGTCCGCCAACAACCCCCTTCTGGTAAAACTACCAAAATCACGAATCACTGCTCATCTTCACTCTTTCATTCCTCTTTTTTCCCGCCTTTGGAATAAACTTCCTCACTCTATTCTTTCCCATTCTTCCCTCCAGGCTTTCAAAACAGCTGTTCACCACCACCTCTTATCTTCCCCCATCCAAATCCTCGATCTTTTCTACCCCCGATAATCCACCCAAGCCCACTTCCTTCATTTCTCCTGCTTTCCTTCCTGAAAGTCCCTGAAATGTCCATCTTCTCTTCGCCATGTTCCCCGTCCCATCCCCATCCCTCTCCCTTCCACAGTTCACCTAATGTGTCTGTTCCCCACTGTTTTGTCCCTTCCACTGCCGCCCGTCTTGTCTCATGCCTCCTTGATGTGAGTTGTGTGTTTGCTCTCATACGAGCCTCGACCAAGGTATACAAAAAAAAAACAAAAAAAAAATAAAAATAAAAAAATTAAAAAAAAGAAGTGAAAATACTGGTTCTTAACGTACGCAGTGCTTTATGGGAAGTTTATTTGATGAAGTGCATGTTATCCGTTCATGCATAGCTAGTATTATTGAAAATATAATGGAAAGCCACTGCTAATGGCCCTGAGCAGCATGGTATTTGTTTTGTAGCACATTTATAACCAACACTCTTAATCGCATGGTCATTTACAGCAGAGCTTTTATTCATCCTGACACGGCAGAGTCTCAACCATGATACAACCGGCAGAACAAATTCATTATTGAATCCCAAACAATATATGCGTCGATGACATAGATATGTTAGTTCTATTTGCACTCAAATCCATCTATCCAATGGGACCATACTCTGTACAGAGTGTTGGTGCTGCCTAAGCAGTCTCCTTGGCTATTGGGCACAATCATGGACGAGTCGCCACTCCGACACAAGATACCAGCAAGCTGGCACTCATTTTGCCAACTTCAGAAGGATGGCAATCAGAGTCACCCCCACCTGCTATTAATTCAACAACCAAGGGGGATTTGAACTCAGGATCCAAGGATCCCAAGCCCACCACTCCAACCATCAAGCCAACATCAGGCATATATGCACTCCGAGCAATCTGAAAAGGGTAGATATTTGAGTGTTTACAATGGATTAATAATTAATGAATACAAAGATTAATAATTAAAGGATTCAAACGCTTTTGAATTGACATCTGATGTGTGCTCTTGCTTTCCTAATTCCCAAGGATGCTAAAATAACAACCAACTGTTGTCTTTATTAATTGATACATAGAAGGTCAGTCGCTTGTTTTTTTTTTCAGTAAATGCACCGTCGCAGCATGTCTTACCGATGCGTGTGAAGATAACACAGGCTGAACAAAAAGGCAATTTACTGAGATGACCATGTTTATTTTCCACAAGAGTATTTTATATCACACGACACTGAGATATAATTTGGCAAACCTTGTTCAAAATTACAATGCATTCATCAAAATGTTATGATACATGTGAAAAGAATATGATAAAACAACAAAAAAACCCCCATTGAAACTAGAACGGCACTCAGTCAAATGCATACCTCCGTCAGGCTGAGTTTACATTTTGTATTCCACCGATAGGCCGGATCTGGATCCAGACCTGAACCAAAATCTAATCGTCTTGTTCTCATCACACGCCCAACTCATCCACCAAGTTTCGACTGAATCCGTCTTTAACTTTTTGAGATATCATGCTATATATCGTTTTTGGCCCTGTCTCTCAATGGTGAAGAATCACTTGAAAATTCTTCATGATGTCATAAGTCTCAGGACAGGGTTTTAGCTGCTTGTACAAGATATGTTTATACCATGCATTGATACTGGTATTATTTTTTTTTCACATTATACAAGTAATACATTAAACTGGGATGGCAGACACCAGTCCATTTACAGTAGAAGAGAAACAGTGGTGTGGTTTCACGAGAGGAGGAACACAAACAAGACGATGAAATCGCATTCTGATGCACGCAATGGCGAAGGATGTATTGCAATTGTTGTATTACTGTAATATTTTATTTCTAGTACAAAAGCCCATCAAAAATGACAGGTTGGAATTATTTTATCCCAAATATTCTAAGGAGACTGGAAGATATGATGTTTTGTAGCAAGAAGCATTGTTTTATAACACAACATGTATAAATGTAATCATATTTTCTTTATCTTCTGGGACGTTTCATTTTGACGTTACAGCCTCGTGAGCATGCCAAAGTCTGAAGCCTCGGCCTAGTGTCAGGTATGCTTACATTTTCTTTATTTACTAGACATCCTACAGATGTGAATGAACATTCATTTTACTCTGCGCACATGACACATCATGTGCAGCGAATTCCACTTCCCTACGCCTTGTATTTATTGTTATTTTTAAATGCTCTGCACACCACCCTTGAGGCCCGGTTGCAAGTCACCGTCTACGTTTCCAATAGAAGAGACGTAATTACTCTTATATGAAAAAGGTTTTTTGAGGTTTTTTTATCCTGAAAAATAGTCCGTTGTGAACACAGAGTTGTGTTACAGATTGGCCTTTAAAACCCTTCCACAATCGTCCTTATGAAGGGGGACAGAAAATACACAAATACACACTTTTATAGAGGTAGAATACTACTGTTATTACTGTAACATGTTATTACTCCTGGGGCTTATGGCTCATCCTGGTAGATGGAATAAACAAGTCTTGCATAAGCAGCTAAAACTGTCCTGGGACTTATGACTCACCCTGAAGTATCCGGATCTGGATCTTCATCAAAATCTCATTAATTTGTCCTTGTCACATACCAATCTATTTTGTCCAAATTTTGTCCAAATCCGTCCATATATTTTTGAGATATCCTGCTCACAGATCAACAGACAGACAGACGGGGTGAAAATATAACCTCTGTCCACCTTCGGTGGCAGAGGTAATAATCAGTTAAGCTTGATATTGGCATAGCAGGACACAGGATGGTGCTGAGGTAGCACACGTACCTATGAACTGTCTAGTACGGGTTTGATTTCCGACCGACTATAAACTGTCAGATTTGTGCTTTGCAGGTAAAAGTATAAAGTCCCTCTGAATGGTGTTGAGATTAATGTCCCCTCTGCGAGCATTAGCTAGGGGACATTGAAGATCCCATAGTGTCTTTTGATGAATAATATGCAAATTGTCATCCTGAAAAAAAAGAAATTCAAAAATTCCTGCCATAACCAATAAATGGAAGCACTGTATCAGTGGTGCAATCACACCCTCCAGAAAATTGGGCACGCGAGCAGGCCTAATAAAACTAGTCATTGATTCCCGGCCCAATGTTCGTCAACTAACAAATGATGGTTCCACAATTCTCCAAAATCACGTGTCATCACATGCAGGATATTCAAAATCACAATCATGCTCCTCATCTGAAAGTTATCAACGTTGGATTGACCATGATCATGACCATCATCAGTAGCCTATCCTGTAATAATTAATAATAACAGCAACACTGAGTTCATGGGGAAACGCTTTGAGCTTTGAATATTACTTTATGAAATTATTCGCGATATAGCTCACCATTATAACATAATGAGCCAGGTTTTTAACAGACCCAGAAGTACTGTTGTGCTCAGTTTATTGAAACCAACTGTAGTAGAAGAAGACATTTTAAATATCTTTGGACAATATCCACTGAATTGCAGAATTTTGACATGCTGTGCAGAATCGAGCTTGGTATATTTAGCTTTTGACCACAATTCTCCTTTATATCCCCATCAAGTAAATATAGTATCTATGGAGCAGATGGTAATTTGACCAGTGTGATGACTGTCTCAAAAACTGCTGTTGGATATTTCGCCAAATGACTGAACATCTCGATGCAAAATGATGTTTGGCTCAGTAATACCATGCCAACCATGGAGAGGCTCAAGTGGCATTCATGTGTAGGAAAAGGAACCTTCACTTTCTCTTTTGTCATTCTAGTTTTGTACGATTTTGCTGTATGCAGAAATAAAGACATTACAAATAACCAGGCAAATATTGAGGATGTAAAGAGACCATGTATGTAGTACGACGGGTGTTCAAAAAGATTGACGAAAGAGATGTTCACAAAAGCCCAACAGACATCAACGTTTTTATCTCTCGAGGAGATTGAGGCTCAGCACAGCATTTCTTGGAAAAGGGTTTCTGAATTCTGTTCGGTGACATCCATATACAGGCTTTAGCTACTACTTATAAGAGAGTGATACCTCTATAGTTGCTGCAGTCAGCTTGTGAACCTTTAGTTTCCAAAAATATCGGATAATGCCTTGAAGGCACTGTCTGGAATCCTTTTCGTGACTGCAAATTTCACAGAAAGGGTGAAATCGAGAGATTGGTGCGTTGTCTGCATTCTTTAAAAGCTCAGGCATGATACCACAATTGCCTCGTACTTAATCTTATTTTTTTTTAGCTTGGTGGTGGCGGCTGATTGAACTTCGGCTAGGATTGGGGGCTCCATGCTGATGCCTGCGTTGGGGAGAGCTGTATGGGCGAGGTCGACGAGTCTGCTTGGGGGCTCACTTGGTATGGAGGATAAGAGCCCTTAAACTAGAATATTTTCAATGTTTCAGCTGGCTCGTGGCATCAGTAAGAAGGAACATTTGATTACATGTTGCAAAGGCTGAGGGTGTTTGTTTCTCTGTTTTTATTATTCTGTTCATTTCCTGAATGTTGCCATAAGCTGCAGCTTGTTCATCTGGGAGTGCTTGGTGTTATTATATATATATATATATATACATATATATATATATATATATATATATATATATATATATATATATATACATATATATATATATATATATATATATATATATATATATATATATATATACATATATATATATATATATATATATATATATATATATATATATATATATATATATATATTGTTACAGATTCTTGCCCATCGGCGTGCGAACGACCATGTTTTAACCAATAGCGGCCGTCTCGCCCACCGAACGGACAATCCAGTCGCGGCTTTCCGGATCAACGCCGAAAACCAGCCACGGGTGTGTTTTTAACCACACCACAACCTTGTCCATACTCTACCCGCGCTACAGGGTCCGATCACTAAATCTTCGATTTACCTAATTATTCGTGCGGGTAGATTACCGAGAGATTGTACCTCAACAGGGCCGCTGTGACACGAGCCGCTTAATGCAGCTCACTCCGTTTTGGGATAACCGAGCGGGGTATTATCGCGAGCCCGGTTGGACCCGATCAATTTACCAGCTATTTAAAAACCAACTATATTCCAAGTGCAAGATGGCAGTTCAATTAGGAAAAGAGGACGCAACGAACGGGTGACATTTAAACAAGCACATTTATTGCACACACAACACATATGCAGTCGTGTATCAATCAAGCAATTTGTCAAAGCAATGCATGTAATACAAGCAAGACGAAGAATGGGGGTAGGGACAAGACGCGAGCAAGGCAAAGAGCTACAACCGTCTATTTACTATGTACACACTTAACAGTTCTACTTACGGACATGGCGCCACAACATTCATTCAAAAGAAAAGCAAGGAAAAACCCCAGGACAGACAAGGGGTAGACTGGACCCCGTGGGGTCTTTATAACACGGAGCCGTGTAGACCGCAGAGACTCCACGAGACCAGGCTGGCTACCTTCACCTTGCTGGGGCGACCCGCGACGTCCAGTCTCCACGACCCTCGATAGTGCACGGCCCGGCAGGCCACGTGCCTCGGCTCCACTGCTCTACGCTCTCTCCTCCTTTCCACACACCTCCACAACCTCCAGTGCCGATGACTCTCTCTCCGTGCAGAATCAACTCGACAACCCAGAGACGACTGCTACCCTCTCTTCAGCATGCCCTTTTTATCTCCACGGCCCTTCGTGGCGTGCAGGGGAAGAATTCTATAAGTTTTGTTGCTGTTGCCCCCAAGGGGAGGTGTCTCCGGGGGCATTATCCACCCAAAATGAGGCCCCTCCTTTACATCACCTTTGAACCCTGGCTCGATCCACCCTCCCCCTCCCGGCGAGCGGGAAAGCAGGGAAAGGGGGAGGGGAAATCCCAGGCGTTATCGGAACTTCTCTCTTCGGAGCTGTGGTTCTGCCGGCACTCCGTGGGGGCAAAGGGTTTTCTTACCGTTGCCTTTGTTTCCTTTCTTGATGAGTATCCATGGCAGAGACGTTATTCGATGTGGAGAGGTTGGTGGTTTGGTAGTGGTGTGGTCGTTGAAATGCGGTTGTGGGGAAGGTGGTTGTGGTTGTTGTTGTGGAGATGGTTGATGCTGGTGTTTGTGGTGGTCGTGAGGGTGGTGTGGTTGGGCGGTGGTGGATAAGGTGGTTGTTGTGAAGGTGGCTGTTCGTTGTCTGTAGGGATGTTGGCTGTTGACGAGAAGGTAGTGGTGGTGGTGATCGTGGTTGTTGTGGTTGGTGGCGCTTTGTGGTGGTAGTAATGGCGGTTGGTCCAAAATAAAGAGTAAAAGAAAAACACTATCTCAAAGATCACAGCCCGGGTACACGAATAATTCCCTGAGACATCGGTGAGGAAATCTATCTGAACACAGACTTATCGGCATAACTGAACTAAGGACCTATATGGTGCTCTGCGAATTTCCACAGCCGTAACAATATATTTATATATATATATATATATATATATATATATATATATATATATATATATATATATATATATATATATATCGTATATATAAATATATATACTCCACCTGTCAAAAGTTGCATTTTTCCAGTTTTTTCTGCAATTTAAGCAGTTTAATGTTTCAATGCCTCTGAAATTAAAGTATAGAACAAATAAACAATTGCAGATAAAAAAGAAATCAAGGAATCGTTTAATATAACAAATTAAATTAAACAAAATTTAATATAAATTTTTGTCTCATCAAAGTAGCCACCTTTTGCAGATATAACAGCCGAACACACTCGTGGCATTCTTTCCACAATAGAAATCAAATATTGTTCAGAAAGTTCTTCCCAACACTGTTGCAGAAGTTCCCACAAATGTGTTGCACTTGTAGGTTGCTTTGCTTTCACCCTTCTGTCCAGTTCATCCCAAACCAGCTCGTTGGGGTTTAAGTCTGGAGACTGTGCTGGCCATTCCACGATTTGAAGCCAACCATCGTGTTCTTTTCTTCTAAGGTAGTTCTGAAATCACCTGGAGGTATGTTTTGGGTCGTTATCTTGCTGGAGGATGAACCCCTGGCCCACTAGGCGTAGACCAGAGGGTATTGCATGGTGCTGCACAATGCTGTGGTAGCCCTTTTGGTGCAGGGTGCCAATCACTCTGTGCGAGTCGCCGACTCTGGATCCAGCAAAAGAGTCCCAGATCATCACGCTTCCTCCTCCATGTTTGACAGTTGATGTCACACACTGAGGAACCATCCTTTCGCCTACTCGCCGGTGTACAAAAACCCTGCGTGATGAACCGAAGATTTCAAATTTTGATTGCTTGATCCATAAGACCTTCTTACAGTTTTCAGTAGTCCACTGGCGGCGCTTCATGGCCCAGGTAAGCCTCCTTTTCTTATTTTGCCATCTCAGCAATGGCTTTCTTCCTGCCACTCGACCTGTCAAACCTGCAGCTCGAGGTTTTCTCTTCACAGTTGAAACTGAGACTTCCTTACTTCCACCAGTGTTAAGCTGTGCTTGAAGCTGCTGTCCTGTGAGCCACCGATCACGCAAGCTGTTGACTCTCTGAAACTTGTCTTCTGATTGTGTTGTGGCTTCGGATCTGCCAGACCTTTTCCTGTCAGAGTTTCCTCCAGTTTCTAAGTGCCTTTTGATGGTGCAGGAAACTGTACTCACTGACACCTTGGCTTCCTTTGCAATTTCTCTGAAGGAAAGACCGACACTTTTAAGGGTTACTAGACGACCCGTGAACCCGTTGGGTTTCCGTTGTGACAGCGTTTGATGAAAAAAAAAAAAAAAAAAAAAGACACTAAATTTGAATGTTATTTAATGGTCAAACTTTAACTTGAAGAAAATTTGAGCATTTACCTCAGGAGTCATCATTCAACGAAGCACATGTCTAAACACAATTTTATTTGTTAACGAACACGGAACTATTAGATCAAAATGGCGGTTGATTTTATGCTTAAAAATAAATCGTTCTTTGCTCTACTAAATATTTGAGATTTTAAAAATTAATCATTTCAAGAAAAAAAAAAAGATAGCTCCAGCGAACTATACCGCTGGGGTTGTTTGCATTGATCAAATTCTCGCAAAGAGTACTTGACTGAATCGGGAATTGATTTTTTTAATAATTTTTTTCATTGCCCGATGTGAACGAAACTTGATACTGCACACCGCAGGTGAATGGTGAGTAAGGTGGGCCGAAAATGTTTGCGTTCTCGTGTACCGTTTTGGCTGTATTTCAGGAACATACATACATACATACATATATACAAGATGAGAGTTTTAATAATATATAGATAATGGTCTGTCTGTCTTCCTTTGTTAATTGTCTTTTTCTCACCATTATGATAGCAATATGCTACTTCCTGCAGTGCAATATTGTCCACATAATGCTTCAGAGAGTGTAGCAACACAGTCTGTTCCAACACTGATTTTATACAGACAGAGGGTTTGTAACTAATCAACAAAAGTTGGGACACCTGTAGGGATTGTTTGCATCAACTTTCAAGGCTTAATTTACTTCCATTGCTGCAGAACAGCTGCAGTTGCTAACCCATTACTTGTTCCCTGAAAAGGGCCTTTTTTAACAACTCTGGAATTTACATTATTTTTCGGTTTTTGGGAACCTAAACTTTTTTTAACCTCTGGCAGTTTACCGCTTCGCTTTGTACTATTTCAGGTAATTCATTAGACTTGAACTACTTAAATTTCAGTAAAAACTGAAAAATGGGAGTGTTCTAAAACTTTCGACAGGTCGAGTATATATGTATATACATATGTGTGTGTGTGTGTGTATATCCGCAGAAGTCATCCGGAATTGGAGGTGCAGTCGTGTGCGCGCTGACGCTTAATATAATGTTTCCTTTATCAGGTTGGAAAGGCCTTTTTGATTAAATTTTACACCCGACCGCAACCCCCTATTTTGTTCCCTAAAATGGCTCACAAAACACCTCAATAAAGCAGAAAATACTCTGTAAAGTACCTGAGAGAAAGGTATGTGCCTCTGCACAATGAAAGAGTTGGAGAATTTTCTCAGCTCATCGACAGGGCTGAGATCTTGCAGCTGCCCGACTGCAGACTCTCGATGACATGGATCGGTGCAAGGTCCAAGAACTGTAGACGGGCACGTGCTACCCAAACTTTCAACGGTCGCTGCCAATGAGCGGACTTCGACGCTTGTAAAGAGCTTCCTGTGAACATGGAAGCTTAGTGATTTATTTCATGGACGTATGCAATTGGAAAGATGATGCTGTGTGTCATTACCACCAAAGTAATGGCTACTAACTCTTTGACAAAGGACATCTTCACGATGTGCAAACACAAATCTTGTGCCAGCTATATTTACGTGGGAGCAAGCACCCTGAACAAATTCCAAATTCCTGCTCTTACTACTTAGTCTAGTGCCAGGCCTGGCCAGCCGTTTCATGAAAAACTTTGGGAAAAAACTTCCCCCAGTCAACCCCACAAGAACGTGGGAATAATTGTTGCCATTAAAGGAGATAGATGCACAGTTTTCCTGTTAACACATTCAGCATGGTTTTCATTTGGAAATAATTTGGCTGAGTGCTTTCACAAGCTGTGCCAAAAAGCTAAAATGCTAATTTTCTTCTGTCCAGTTGATAAAAGGCTTTAATAAGGTACACCATGTATTCAATAAAATGTAGTGCAATCAATTGTAAGGAGGGTAAAGCTAATAAGCAACAATAGATACTTTCATTCAGTGACAGAGACTTCAATCGATCGCAAAAGGGGTTAAAAGAAAAAGTTATGTTTACAAAACACTTTACCTCTACTGTTTAAATTATTGATGCCTTCCATTGATGAGTTTCTCAAGTGGGAATTCTTATACGTGATGAGGATGTCTCAAAGAACATTCGAGAGACATGAATATCTGCGGTTGGGGTTGCGGAGGTGGGATGAGTGTCTGCATGGGAGATTCGTTTATATTCTCTACTTCACGCTCTCTCCTGCACTGCGCACCTTCTGTTCTTTATTTTACTTTGTATTATTCTGGTTTTTTTTTTCTGACAATGAAATATGAATAATACAATCACAGTCGTGGGAGGGGGTGGGTGGGTGTGGTTGGAGGCTAAAATGATGAAATAAAAATTGAGATAAATAACTTTGGGAATGTATGGGACAAAAGAGAGAGAAGAGAACAGGTATTTATGGAGCATATAGTGGTAGAAGGACTGAGGGAGAATAACTATTCCCTCCACCACCGAAGGTGAAGGAGGTTATGTTTCCACAACTTTCTGTCTGTTTGTTTGTTTACAGGATATCTCAAAAAGTTGTGGGCGGATCCTGATGAAATTTGGTGGACAGGTTCGGTATGTGAAAAGGATGAACTGATTCGATTTTGGTGAAGATCGGATCCGAATCCGATTACTCGAATTTTTTAAGTGATTCTTCACCATTGAGAGATTGGGCTAAAACTAATATATAGCACGATATCTCAAAAAAACTGTGGACGGATTCGGATGAACTTGGTGGACACGTTGGGTGTGTCGCAGAGACAAATTGATTCGATTTTGGTGAAGATCCGAATCCAGATCTGGATACGATAATTATTTAATTATTAAAGTGATTGTTCACCTTTGAGAGTGATATTAGAGCCAAAAACGAAATATAACTGTGGTGAATTGAGGGACATGACGCGGGATCACATGTTGTGCATCTCGCGTATAAGGGGAGGTCTCTGCGGCACGAGTGGTTGTCCCCGGGGCATTGCCATTTACATCGGCTGTTCACTTGATGCTCGTTAACTGAAGGTGCTCATTGACTGGTGAGAATGGAGATTATATCGAACTCCGTGCTTACGCGGATTTATTCTGCGGTGATTAATTGCACATGTATACGTTACTGCTTATGTACTCCTAGCTGAACCTGTATTCCCCGGTGTGCCCACAGAAGCGGCTCCAATCAAATGGAATAAAGCCTAAACTCTGAAGGTTCATCTCTCGCTCTCATTTCAATTTATTCCATTTGGTTTTCTCGGCTCTCTCAACCAACGATGGACAAGATCTACAAACCAGAGAGGTTCGACGCAGACCCAAACGTGACTGACGCAGAAATGAAATGGTCGCATTGGTTCTGTTCCTTCTCACACTATCTGACCATCATCGAGGAAGGAGCTGACAAATTTGCCGCTCTCGTGAATCATGTCTTGCCCAGCGTGTACAGGCTCTTCTCGGAGTGCGACACTTACGAAGCAGCGATTGACGTGCTGCAGGCGCTCTACGTGAAGCCCAAGAACGAGGTATACATACGACATCTTCTCAACACACGCAAGCAAGCAGCCGGGGAGACAATCGATCAGTTCCTGCAAGCTCTGAATCAGCTGGGAAAAGACGGCAGCTTCCGGGCCATAAGCGCCGAGGAACACCGAAAGGAAGCCACACGGGAGGCATTCATCCAAGGACTCAGATCAGCCCACATACGGCAACGCTTACTAGAGAAAGCGCAACCCACTCTTGACAAGGTAGTCGATCAGGCACGAGCGATGGATACGGCTCAGCAGCAATCTGAGTCATTTGGGACACCGATGCTGCTAATGAACGCTGCTACGGTGGGAACTCAAGGAACCCCACTGGCACAGACACAGCCAGACATAGGGGATGGAGAAACACCCGAGGAGCCGGATACCCAGGCCACGTCAAACTCCTCAGCAACTGCTCCGGTTGGTAAATGCTTCTTTTGTGGGTACAAAAGGCACCCTCGTCAAAAATGTCCCGCCAGAGATGCCACATGCATGAATTGCGACAAGAAAGGGCATTATGCCAGGGTATGTAAATCTACTCCAAGGAGAAATAAACCCACTTCTGCGGCTCTCTACTCGCAGAATAAATTAACTGCAGCCTCCCCGGGGAATCTATCCAAGGCTATCATCAACGTACGAATTAACGGGCATATGGCTGAGGCACTGATTGATACCGGTAGCTCTGAAAGTTTCGTCAACAGCTCGCTAGTGAAGGGCAGGAAATGGGTAATCCACCCGACTGACAATACGGTATGCATGGCCGCCACCTCACTACAATCCCGCGTACGAGGGTACTGCAATGTTGAATTGGACGTAAAAGGGTACACGCATCGGGATGTAAGGGTACTGGTGCTTCGTGATTTGTGCGCAGACGTAATTCTGGGTCATAATGTCCTCAAGCAGCACACGAGCGTCGAAATACCCTTTGGAGGAAGCAAGCCTCGTCTAATTTTAAATGCGTTGACCACCGCGGAGGTGACGTCCCCCCAGCTGTTCGCTAACTTGTCGCCGGTCTGCAAACCGATAGCGATCAAATCGTGGCGATATACCACTGCTGACATGAATTTCATCACTTCAGAAACCAAGCGATTACTGGAAGAAGGAATTATAGAACCGAGCGACTCGCCATGGCGCGCACAGGTGTTGGTGACCAGCAGTCAGAACCATAAGAAACGAATGGTTGTCGATTATTCCCAAACGGTCAATCGCTTCACCCAACTCGATGCCTACCCCCTGCCGTGCATAGACGAGATGGTCGAACGCGTGGCCAATTATAAGGTATTCAGTACCATCGACTTGCGAAGCGCCTATCATCAAATTCCCATCCGAGAGGAAGACAAACCTTACACCGCATTCCAGGCAGGGAGGCGCCTCTACCAATTCAGGAGAATACCTTTCGGTGTCACGAATGGGGTAGCTTGCTTCCAACGGGTTATGGACGACATCATCTCAGATGAAAACCTCAAAGACACTTTTGTTTACGTGGACAATGTCACAGTGTGCGGTAGGGATCAGAGGGAACATGATAGGAATCTAGACAGATTCTTGAGCATTGCTAGAAAATATAATCTAACTCTCAACTACGAGAAATGCGTATTCTCGGCAAGGTCAATTGACCTTCTCGGCTACACAATAGCCGACGGCACGATTAAGCCTGATCCTGAGCGATTGCGCCCACTTCGTGAGCTTCCACCACCTCAGGACTTGCAGACAATGCGCCGGGTGATCGGGATGTTCGCTTACTATGCGAGATGGATTTCGCAATACTCCGAGAAAATACATCCCCTAGTGCATTGCAAAAACTTTCCACCAGATGCCGCTGTTGTAAGAGCTTTCCACAACCTCAGGGATGATATCAGTAAGTCCGTGGTTTTATCGATCGACAGCTCGGTGCCCTTCGTGGTGGAAACCGACGCTTCAGATCACGCGATAGCTGCTACACTTAATCAGTCTGGGCGACCCGTCGCGTTCCTCTCGAGAACTCTCTCTAGAAGCGAGCAGAGACACTCAGCGATAGAGAAGGAAGCGTACGCCATCGTTGAAGCGCTGCGGAAATGGAGACATTATTTACTGGGAAACCACTTCACGCTCGTTACGGACCAACGATCCGTGGCATTCATGTTTGATGGGAAAAATAACGGGAAAATTAAGAATGAAAAAATTATGAGATGGCGGATAGACCTAGCTTGCTACAGTTACGACATTGTTTACCGGCCCGGGAAGGAAAACCCTGCTGCAGATACCTTCTCTCGGGTCTACAGTTCGGCAACAATCAGTCAGGCTTTGCAAGACCTACACGTGTCTCTGTGCCACCCAGGGGTAACCAGGATGGCACATTTCGTGCGCAGACAAAATTTTCCCTATTCTGTTGAAGATATTAAACAAATGAATGCTTCATGCCCTGTTTGTGCTGAACTAAAACCCAGATTCTTTGGCGCGGCATCTGGCAGACTGATCAAGGCCACTTCCCCCTTCGAGAGACTAAACATCGACTTCAAAGGGCCCCTGCCGACCGAGACAGACAACAGATACATATTCACCGTTGTTGATGAATATTCAAGGTTCCCTTTCGCATTTCCGTGCTCGGATATGACCTCGGGCACTGTCGTGAGATGTCTCTCTGACCTCTTCGCTATGTTTGGGAAACCTTCGTACATACATTCAGACAGAGGGCCGTGTTTCATGTCGGCCGGGCTAAAACAATTCCTATTAGAGCTCGGCATAGCAACTAGTCGAACGACGGGTTACAACCCACAGGGAAACGGGCAGGTGGAAAGGTATAATGGAGTTATTTGGAAAGCCGTAACTCTGGCGCTGAAATCGAGAGGACTGGGCCCCGAGCGATGGGAGGTTACTCTTCCCGACGCTCTGAATTCCATACGCTCTTTGCTCTGCACGTCCACCAATGCAACTCCTCACGAACGAATGTTTACTCACCAGCGACGTTATGTTGACGGTCAAACGGTGCCCAACTGGCTGACCCACCCCGGTACAGTGTTCATGAAACGCCCGGTACGACAAAGCAAGTATGAACCGCTGGTGGAGGGGGTCGAACTCATTGACACTAATCCAGAGTATGCTCATGTCAGGCTCCCGGATGGCAGGGAGACCACTGTGTCGGTTCGCCATCTGGCTCCCTCAGGTACTCCTCCCGCCGGTACACCACCTTCTGGCACTCCTCCTTCTGACATTTCCCCCCCAGGAACTCCGCCGGGTGACGGGGCTGCCGCGTTCCACCCGAGAGCGATCGAGGAGTCATCCCCGGCACAAGTCGAGGCTCACCAAGAGGATCGGGAGTCTCCTTCAAGTGAAACTGCCGTTTACTCCTGGAGAGGTCGGCGAATAAGGCCCCCTCGACGACTCAATCTGTAAAGGGGATTATCGGCATTCTCGCTGCTCATGCTCCTATATGCTCATTATATCATATATCGATGCTCATTACCATGCTCCTACAACTCAAAATAATCACTGCTTGGCATGTATGCTTCTGTAGACCTATTAGTCCGCGTTGCTTGAAATGTATACTCCTATAGTGCTAAAGCAATCATGGTGTGTAAGATGGGCCCCTAGTTACATTTTAAAGGTGCGGAGAATGTGGTGAATTGAGGTGAATTGAGAGACATGACGCGGGATCACATGTTGTGCGTCTCGCGTATAAGGGGAGGTCTCTGCGGCACGAGTGATTGTCCCCGGGGCATTGCCATTTACATCGGCTGTTCACTTGATGCTCGTTAACTGAAGGTGCTCATTGACTGGTGAGAATGGAGATTATATCGAACTCCGTGCTTACGCGGATTTATTCTGCGGTGATTAATTGCACATGTATACGTTACTGCTTATGTACTCCTAGCTGAACCTGTATTCCCCGGTGTGCCCGCAGAAGCGGCTCCAATCAAATGGAATAAAGCCTAAACTCTGAAGGTTCATCTCTCGCTCTCATTTCAATAACATGATATCTCAAAAATGTATTGGGCCAGATCAGGCGTTGTGTGGTGGAGGTATGCGCTCTACCGAATACCCTTCTCGTTCTGTATATGTTTGCACATGAAATGAATATTTGGCCGTTAAATTAATTGGTGAATTCACGATTCCTTATTGTGTGTGCACGACATTTATAATGATGATGTTGAGTATATAAGAAAGGCCTGTGCCACCGTTGTCTCAGATGTACAACATTTTGCTGGAGCAGGACAAATTGATTTATGAAGATCTCAATGAACCAAATCACTTTTGGGCCTAAACTGCTATAAGGTCTCTGAAGGTAGTTTTATAGTTGTAATGAAACAGATCACTCCTAGCACAAGTCGCAGCTGGGAGCAGGTGCTTCAAGCCTTCTCGCGCATTTCTCACCTTCACAATAATATTCAGGATGTAAAAGACTCCAAACCCCCTGGTCATGGCTAATTTGAAACCTGTCGTTCCCATTAGCTATTCTTTGAAATGGCACCAAAATAGGCCGACAATGTCTGCACCGTTGGCTCCTTTTATCAAGTTATTATTTTTAACAATGGTGGTTTGGAAATAGTGAATGAACACTTGGTTGTAAAAGATTACTTTTGGATAAATTCAGGGGGAAAGAAAATGTTTGATTTATTGATTCTGTCTCTTTTAACGGAGGTGGAAAATTTTTCAGCTTTGTATTTCGGGACAAGTAGCGACACTTTGACGGGTCATAATATCATCGGCCAACGAACTAAATAAACCTCGTATTAAAAAAATACATATATATATATATATATATATATATATATATATATATATATATATATATATTGTATGAGAACAGGTCTCTTCAATGTTGTGACATCGAGAGATATTCCTCTGCCCACATTATTACATCATTATACATACTTCTACCAAGTTTGATTTAAATCCCTTTAGCTGTTCTCAAATATCACATTTTTAGCTGACATGACCTTTGACCTCTTGACCCCATAATCTAATCAGTTTATACATCATTATACATATATATATATATATATATATATATATATATATATATATATATATATATATATATATATATATATATATATATATATATACCTGTACCAAGTTTGACTTGGATCCTTTCAGCCGTTCTTAAGTTATCACGGAAACAAAAACCGATCACGGACTCTGACCTTTGTCGTCATGATGCTGCTACCTAATCAGTTCATCTTTGTATCAAACTGTAAACGTCTACCATGTTTGGTCAAATCCCATCACTGGTTCACAAGTTAGCATGGTAACATAATTTTTACCTATCATGACGTCTGACCTTTGACCTTTTGACCCCAAAATCTAATCGGTTCATCTTTACATCATTGTACATACTTGTACCAAGATTGACTTGGATCCCTTCAGCCGTTCTTAAGTTATTGCGGGAATAAAATCCTATGACGGACAGACGGACAGACGGACAGACGGACGGATGACCTGAAAACATAATGCCTCTGGTGACTTTGTCCGTGGAGATATAAAAATCCCCAAAACGTCCATACCCAATAAATCAATTAAATGATTCATCATCTTGACAGAGTGTCGATGTCACTGAAGCAATTCCTGGACAAAGGGTTATGTATGCTGTGTGGTTCACCATTGCCTCCCCAGCAGTCAGTTAGGGAAAGATTTTGCAATTTGTTCAGGTTGCGCGCGATAACTTGCCTACTCTTTGCGAAAGACACGTGCGATCTTAAACGTGCACCAAGAACCAGTGCTGGCAGACGGGTCCTCTGGCTTAACAGCCTTCTGATGAATGGTGCACACATTGATGCCTCAGCCTCACCCTGCATCTGAAACACAGATGAAAGGTTCATATTCAACCACAGACTGGAGAGCTGAGGTGAGTGTGGATATACCTCCTGGCTATCCTGCCAGCACCCATGTCTGATCCCCATGATCAAATTGTCAGTTGCAAAAAATATGATACTACTACTACTACTACTACTACTACTACTACTACTACTACTACTACTACTACTACTACTACTACTACTACTACTAATACTACTACTACTACTACTACCACGCTTCATGGGGCATTGAGCTTTGGAGCTCTCCTGGAACATTTCCCAAACTTTCTTGGTGGATGTTGCTTGTGTGGTGAAACAGGAGCCATCTTCCACACACACTGTACTTGCAGTGCCCGCATCTTCAAGGAATTTTTTTTTTGCTGGTGGAAAACCTGCTATTACAATTTTCCGCAACACTGATTTTTGATCATCCTGTTTTGAAAAGAGTAAATCATGGGATCTTCTTGATAACTTTATTTTGGCCTCTGCAAAATTTTGCAAAGTACAAAACGAGAAAGGCAAAGATTAAAAGTGATGTGGTACAACATAGCTTTGCATTCCTTACGAGAATTGCACCCTTCAACGTCGCAATGTCGACAGATATGTATCCGACAACATTATTACATCATTATACATACTTGTTCCAAGTATAATTTAAATCCCTGAACCCAGATTCAATAAATAAATAAATAATTCTGGCTTTCAGACCATGTGTCCGATCCGTATGAAATTTAAAACATGTCTTCATTAACACGACTGGATCATTATTGTGACATTTCACGTTGATCGATGAAGAAAAAAATTTTTTAAGATTTTTGTTCAATCTAATATGGCTGCCAGACCATGCGACCTATCAATTATTTGTGAACACCCTGGTATCCCCAAGGCTTGGGGAACATATTTGTGAAGTTCCCCTCGACCTCCCCAACCGTTCTGGAGAAAAGTATTTCAAAAGTTTATTCTTCAAAAAAATCATAGCTGCCAAACCATGTGACCTATGACATCATAGGTGCAAAACATTTTGTTCCTCATCAATTGGCGATCATACCTGTGAAGTTTTAAAGTTTTGCCTTGATCTGTTCACCCGTTTCGGAGAAGAGGATTTTGAAGGCTTTTATGTTTAAAAAAAAATGGCTGCTGAACCACATAACTGATGATATCATCAAGTTCCCCCCCCCTCCCATACAATTTAACCCGAGATGAGCCTCAAAATTTTTCATACTGATCAGATGTAGCGTTCTACACATGCAATTATGACGTCATAAAAATCACACTCATTCCCCGTGAGGAGTACTTGCCGTGTGCCAATTATTGATTAATTGATTGGCTGATTGGAGTCTGTTCCAATTTCTACGTGTCTCCCCAACAATCTGAGGTCGATTTTCTTGTGTCATCATGTTGGGAGCTGTTGTTCTACAATAAATAAGTCTTCCTTGTAGCCACGACATGCGACAATTCTTAAATGTTACTTCAATACCGGCTTTCCATTTCACATTTTTATTTCGATGTTCCTCTTCGTGTGTTGTTGTAAATCATTCACAATTCAGCATCGAAAAAGGCTGTGATGAATATCCTATTAGCAATGTCCCCCTTCTCACTCCTTACACCGCCTAATTAAATTTTTCCCCAAAGCGGATGCGGACTGGCTTTGCGGGATGGCACGGTTGAGCACTTTCTCGTTTTATATAAACCCGAACCGGCATCACCTCAACTCACCATTTTAAACCATTCACCCCCCCACCCCACCCCCACCCCGCCAGCTCTCCTGCCCCCTTCTCAGTCCAGGGAGCTCTCCTACAAGCTGGGCAGGCAAAACGATATGCTGCTTGGTTTGTAATAGTGGGGATTAATTTTCAGATCCAATGGGGTTTGAACAGTAATCACAAATATTGACTGAGGGATTGCAACTTGCCATGTTTTCCATTTTGCTTGACTTTGTCTTTTGATCCACTACTCCATGAGTTCCAATGAGTATTTTTTTTAAAAATAATGTTAAACAAAATGAATGGTGCTATTGGGATTAATTAATGGAACATAAGTAAATTGACAACTTAAGTGAATAGTCAGACTTAAAAAAAAAAAAAGTGATACCTTCTAAGTATCAAAATCAATATGTAATTCAAATATGAACAGAATTAACTTTTGATGAACTTTCTGGTGGAAACAGCAAAACTTTTGTTCCTTATCCCGATAAAGATACCTGTTTCGCATATTCTACACTCGCGTTCACAATCTAATCCTATAATCTCAGAATTGAAATTGGTGTTGTCGGACGAGTGTGCGTGGATGGAGGCGATTATCCGTGGAGAAGACTTTAGTAATACAAAACATTTTGTTCCTTTGCAAAGATGATGGTTAAGAATGGAACGTTTGGAGTATTAAAGCCTCTTTTTTTTCCTCCTTTGTAGGAGCAAGACTCATTGAAGAGCGAAGAGGCTCATGGTAGAGCTTTCTGTGCTTTCCAGTCATAAGACAGAAAATGCAATGGATGGGTTGCCATTTCTCTTCAAGGGAGTAATCAGTGCATGGGTTTAGAGTTTGACCATAATACAGGCACACAATGGCCAACTCCTTTTGGACAACATGGGATGTTTAATGCCCTCGAGTGAATTATTAGTGGACAGGATACCCGATTTTTTCATCCCTCCAAATAGCACACAGGACACCCGATTGAAGCCCTTTCAAAGGAAGGTGCACTTTGTGATGAGACGACCTGCCTGTGAAGAACTACTAGTCCAACAATCTAAGGCAAGGTTGGAAATCAAACCCAACCGAGTCAGCTCAAAGGCCAAGCACTACCTCTGAGCTATAACTTCAACTCAAGGTGATGACTGAAAAGTACGTTGTGATTCATTCCTTAATTTTCGATTCGCGATTTCCTTTACTTATTATTTCCTCGACGTCCCTTCCAAAGTCTATCCATGGTCTACTGAGCATTGCATGTTAATCACGTTCTTGATTTGCCATACTCACGTACGTTGCATTGATAACTTTTGAAAAAGCAGATCATTGTGTGCCGATTCTAAATTCTCTGGTCAAATTCTAAATTCCAGCACTGGTAAGGAGCT
>NC_140971.1:85211767-85269267 GCF_056783735.1 Eptatretus burgeri
ATTGCTAATGAAAAGGAAATGAGTTTTATCAGAATCGCACCAACACTCGGGTTTACTTTGCAATTACAGACTTATTATGGTTACATACAGGCCATGGGTTCGTTTGGAGCTCGGGACTATTGCCTTGCTTATGAATATTGTTATGAGCTAGGGTTGCAGTGTTGTGGGGAATGTGCTGTCGTATTGTCTTCGTGTCGAGAATGCCTGAATGTTTATGTTTTATATGAATTGTGCGTCTTTCAAGTGTTTGTTCTCTCTTTCTCCGTCGTTCGTTTTTTTCCTGACGAACTAATCGAGACCATTTATAACATATAATTACATTACTGGCTCGGAATGATCACGAATCGGAACTGTGTAGGTGGAGGATGTGTGTCCTTGAAGAGGAACTGCAAAGACGGGAGAGTATGAACTAGATTTTTTTGGTTGTTTGTTTCATCCTCAGTGGCATCATGGTTAGAACGTCTCCTCTGAGTCTGTGAGGTCAGTGGTTCGAACTCCTGGCTGGGTCATACCAAAGATTTAACAAATGATACGTGCTGCTTCCTTGCTTGACAGCTATCAATCGATATGTCCCCGTCACTTATGACGATGGGTGACATTGGAGCCATCTGTGCAGTGTCTCGTGCTGCTGTGCTGCCTTTGCAGCAACAGCAGCCTCTGCAAACAATGCACCCTTTCAAATAGCTGCTTTCACCAGCTTTGCCTTATTTGTGTCAAGTCATGCCAGTTCCCCTAAACATAGAAGATCTTTAAGTCTTCCTTGATGACATCCTTCCAATGTTTACAGAGCCTGCCATGTGGGCAACTTCCAGTGGCTAGTTCAACAAAAAGTCTTCTCTTTGGGAGACGATGGTCTGACATACAGCACACGTGAGTCTTGATGTCCTCACCATTGTGTTTATGGGTGTTATGTTAGCATGGGCTAGGACTTCCATATTGGTGATATTTTGCCACCAGCGAATATGCATGATGTGCTGTAAGCATCTCTGGTGGAACATCCCCAGCTGGTGTTGGTGTTTATTTAGGGTAGCCCAGGTCTTGCTATCATATAGCAGTATTGCCAAGATAACACGGTGGTATACAATCAGCTTAGTGTTGAGGGATAGACCTGAACGATGCCACACTCAATTTGGAATGAATAGAACATGGATGTTGCACTGGCTAATCTCTTCTGGATTTCACCATCCAGATTTCCATCACTGGTGATCATGCTTCTGAAGTACACAAACGTGTCCGTTATTTTTAATGGAGTGTCTCCAAGGAAAATGGGTATCACTCCAGCCGATTGTAATAGTTGGTGTAGTATCTGTTTTTTTCTTTACTGATTGCCAGTCCCCACCTTGTGCAGGCATCATACAGGGCATCCATCATTTTCTGCAGTTCCTCCACCGTATTACAGGCAAATGCGGCATCATCTGCATAAAGGAGTTCTCTGATGATATCGAGCAGACTTGCTGGTCCTTAACCTGTGAAAGTTAAACAGGTTTAGTGGGGTCAAAATACCACCTGACCCACAACAAATTGCAACAAAAGTATTTTTTAGTGGTTTTCATTCCTACTGGATATACTCATCAACAGAAAAAAAAGTCTACCAAAATCTGACATCTGGAAATGGGTTAAAACAGTCATTTTCAAGATGGCCGCCACCGGGCTTTGAAATAACTAAAACAGCGATAACTTCTTCAATAATCGTGATAAAAACATAATTGTTGGTTCTGGTCCATGGTTTTAATGGATCAGCAATCCACTGGTGTCAATAAAATTTAAATCTGATCAGTATTTAACATGAAATCCAAGATGGCAGCAAAATTCAAGAGTGCAAAAATCAATAAATTTTCCATCTGAACCAAAATCACTGAACACCTGGTGCCACTGAAACATTTATTTGTGAACATTACATAATGGCAGTTTAGGTTACAATTTCAGTCCTCATCACTGTCCTCTAGTTCCTCAGAGGCTTGATTTAGTGGATTGTCACAAAACGTCACTTGGCATGATCCACATGCAGACGTACATGGAAGCCCATTCTTTCTGCAGCTGCAACGGGATGTGTCACAAGTTGTGGTGCAGTTGCAGTGTATCATCTTCAGAAGAGTGTCTGGTGCAGCAGTCATGATAGGTCCAAATCGATTGTCTTCAAGTCCCCAGCCCCAGTCCAGAGGATCGAGGTCACCCTCCATCCCCATCCCAACCATGACCTGGTAGTACACTCGGAGACAATGAAACTTGGTGGCAGATTCCGTTGGGGGAAGACGTTCAGGTGTAACGAAAGACTTAGCAGCAGCGACCTTCTTTGTGAATATCTTGTAACGTATGGCTGCCAGAGAACTTGTGCTCTCCCCATCAAATATAACGGCCATCGCTTGGCTGCCACAGAACTCGTGCTCTCCCCACCAAATATAACGGCCATCGCTTGGCTGCCAAGTTTCTTTATTTCAGCATGGCTAACGCCTCTCAAAGTGAATGTATCTGCACACAACTGGAGATCTTGATCATCTTCCACGAGTTTCTGAAAGACTGATTTTTTTTTCCCAATGCCATACACACGAGATGTTGAATCACATCCTGTGAAGGCGTGCAGGAATAATAGTTGAGTGCACAACTTATTCCCAACAAGATGCTTCATCTGATTGATGTGATATACTTTCAGATTGCTTCTTGACTGGTTGTCTGATCTGAAATATAGTGGTTTTCCATCTGGTATACAGTGATGGAGCAAAAGCATCAACAAATCTGTGTCCTCTCCGATTAGTGTGGTGGAATGCAGAATTGTGCTGTTTCCGGCTGTCTTGGCAATGTCCACATCAGCGTCCCCTTCTGCCTGAATAACTGTGCACCCCACTTTCTTCAGTGGGGTGATCTTAATAGGTGATCAGCTGTTGCTTGTTACTGTCGACAGATAGGAATTCATCTCTCTTTCCGTCAAATTCAGTTTCTCCGGTGAAGTTCACAGTCGGATAGCTGTTGGCTTGTCCCTTTCTCTGCTGAGTGCTATCCTTTATTGAAGGATCCTTTCAGCCGTTCTTAAGTTATTGCAGTAACAAAAACCAATCACGGACTCTGACCTTTGTCGTCGTGATGCTGCTACCTAATCAGTTCATCTTTGTATCAAACTGTAAACTTCTACCATGTTTGGTCAAATCCCATCACTGGTTCACAAGTTAGCGTGGTAACATAATTTTTAGCTATCATGACTTCTGACCTTTGACCTTTTGACCCCATAGCCATCAAAGACAACAGTTGCTGTCCCATAGTGTTTTGTTGTGAAGTCCGCATATGCTCTGGCTATTTTGCCATATGTATCTCCCTTCTTCCACTTGAGCTTGTGCAGCAAGGATCCACCATCAAGGACATACCTTTCAGTCTTAAGGTGTGCTGAAGGTGTGGTGTCAGGTACTCCTTCACATGCCAGTGCCTTGGTACAGTGGTCATTGACGGCTTGAGCGAGTTGAGGTTTGTCGGCCTTCCTCAAGATCTTGTTGTCCTCAAAGAGGGATGGAGGGTATGGACTGAGCTCAAAACTCATCATGTCCTCAAGTGACAAATCACCTATCTGGGATGCCACCAGGAATCACTGGAATAGCACACTGGAGTCCATGGTTCTGTGAGGAGCAACATGGAGAGCATTAGAATTTCCCAGGGTCTTTGCTTTCTCTGTCCTCTTGATGGAGAAGGAAAACGCAAGTTGTCCAATCATTCTCTCGATGATTTTGTTCCCAAGAGCTTCATATTCATGCACGTTGATGTCTTCGCTTACCACGATACCATTTATGATATTTCTCAATGTAGGATCAGAGGAGAAAGGTGAAAATGCATTCAGCTTTGTGCTTATCTTCAAGAGGTCGAATGCATGTCTTTCAATTCTGGCACCAGTTGCTTCTTTATGCTGTTCGCTTGTTGCGTATGTGAGATCATTGAAGTCCTGCATGGCGACGTTGACCTCAGATGTTATGGGGGCTGACATTGTCCACAATGCGAGGTGTTCCTCTGTCATCTTACTGCCATGAGTCAAGCCACCGGTGCTCTTTAGTGATCTCATGAGTGTTTGTTCGATGACTAGATCACAGCTGAGGCCTGCCCAAAACTGGTTTGTTCGCCGGATCACATGGAAGCCATTTTTTGAAACTTCTCATACACATCCAGGTGTTTGCTCTCCAGTTCACTCATTTTTTGTACATAGAGATAAGCGGACTTCTGGTAGTTGTAAGTGTCCAGCTGCTGCAAATATTGGCAAGGCATCAGCAACAGCTTGTAAGTGATCCTTCCAAGACCCAGTGCGATCTGCCTTGATCATTGCCCGAGCAGTATGGAGCATTTTCTGATAACCTAGCCACAGCTTACTCGTTTTGGATTGTGCAGCAAGTTCAGATTTCTTTTTTTCAAGTTCATCAGTGATCTTCACAATTGCAGCTGATTCTTCAAGACTTTCAAGAGAGATGTCACCCGTTAGCAAGGACGAATACATTTTCTCAATCTTTTCTACTTGGAGCATGAACTCAGGATTTTCCTCCACTACAGATGCCACAATAATTCGATGTAGACACTTGCTCACCAGTAGATTGCTCGGAATGCCCTCTGAACAGATCTTCCAGACATCATATGAACTACAGCATTTTCACCGTACACCAGTTCCTCGATGTTTTTGAGTCCTGTTCCCGCCATCAACGTGCCTATTGCTCCAAGCAGATTCATGAACGTGTGAAATGTACCCAGCCTCAGCAAGATCCCCTTCAAATGGATATTCTCTGGTGCAGCACTGATTATCTCGGCAGCTTTCCAGTACAGCGGTTGATCAAACGTGATCACAGGAGGGACATGGTGTCTGATGGCCATATTGGACAGGAAGTTCAAAGTGGACAGAATGCAAGCCTTGTCGCCTCGATACATATCAATCATTGGCAAATACAGAATGGAGGATGCGCCAGGATGTGTCTGTCCTCGGTGAAGGATGTGCATCATCCCCTGCCAGCGTGGTACAGTCTGCTTGAAATGGAAGGATAGCTCCCAGAAGATCTCAACTCTCATGTCACAGACTCGGAGATCTGGGAGGTCTCGGAACTTGATATTGCGAAGAACATTGGTTGCAAAGCCATATTCTTTGATATCAATTTTTGACATCTGTACAATGTTCAATTCTGAAATCTTCTGCCTTGTCACAAGATGACTTGATTTTCTACCAGCAGTCAATGCAGCTATCATGCCCATTCCATGAAAGGTACCTTTGCCATCAAGGGTGATTATGTTGTGATCTACATTGTCACCGGCAAACAACACTGATAGGTCAAATATGCCTGTTTCTTCAATTAGCAAATCGGGTGTGACACAGCTTGCCGCATTCTTTTCAAACCGCAGTACTTCACCACATGACGAGCCGTACCCCATATTACACAGGGTTTCCACAAGGAATTTTGACCGATATATGTGATGGACCTGCACAGCGAGACCAATCTGGAGTGGTGCAATGACAGCCCGAGGTCTCACTGCTTGTACAATGGCTTTTCCAATACTAGCCACTTTACGTTGCGTGTTTTTTTTCCAATGAACAGACTATTCAACATATTTCGAAGTGTATCTGGAAGGAATGCCAGTGCAGAGTCAAGTTCAAGTTCTTCTGATTTTGGGTAGTGATCAGTAACAGATGGTACACCGTTCTTGATATCACTCTTGATCAGCCTTGCTGTCGTCTCAATTATGGCCTTCTTTTGTGCCTCTTCATCTCCTTCTCGCTGTGCTTCTTTGCAGAATGACCGGAGTACGTGTGTTGTTTTCTCCCTGAATGTAACTATGTCATTTACGCCCTCTCCTTCAGCAATATAAATGGAGTCCACATATCTTTCCTTCATTTTCTTCTTCAGATAGTAGTTGGTGTATGGAAGAGAATTTTCATCCATAAGAAACTCTTCCATTTTGCCATGAAGGTACAATGCAGTCATCTGTTCCTCATCATTCATCTCAAGATATGAACACATTCTGGAGAATGCCTGCTCTTGATCACTATCTATCGGACGTCCAGATTTCCTACTTGTTGAATCTGGTCCACTCCGGAAGTGCACTGGTACATCACGCCCAGTGCGGAAATGGACACTGCACTGATGATGATATATTCAGTCAGCTGCATGAAGATCTCCACCATAGTACTCAATCCGCCCTTTCACTGTGAATGACCAATCATCGGACTGATTCTCACAGCACTCCAGAATGGTTTTGGCAAAGTCGTCAGTCTTGACATAACTCTAGTCAAAACTTCCAAGGTCCACTGTGGTCCCACAGAACAAGCAGTCAGATTTGCTGTTGAAAGGCCTGGTCAACACACGTGAACTTCGCTTCCTGGACGGTTTGGTGGATGGTCCTTGTTTCTTCTTTTGATTCAGGATGTCATGTTGATTTATATACCGTTTACGACAGTCCATTTGTGCCTTGCATCCAGCCGCCACATAAACATCGTCACCTCTCTGAACACTGGCTATGCTGTGCTGGAACACTATGCTGGAAGAGAATGCCTGAAACTTAAAATCATTTTCCTACTTCCCACTTTGTGTTGTCCAGGTCTTTATGGTTTGTATTAAAGTTTAATGCTTTAATACTTTGCTACAATCCCTTGACATTATAAATAGTTTATAGCCTTGCTACTGCTTAGCATCGCTTTCATTTCTTGGATTTACAATTTTGCAACTGTGTTGAATTATTGTACAAATAAGAGTAGTTCAAGGTTGATGTGGATTCTTTTTTTCTGCAAAGATACTGATTGTTTGATGAAACTTTTTTTTAATCATTATTTTTTTGATTAATAATATTATTTCTCAAGGTATTTCCCTGCTTTATGGATGCAATTGTCCCATGGATATAGTAGCACCTTGTTGTCACCTGCTGATAAATATTTTGGATGCATGTGCAGCCATTTCAGGTGACAAACTTTGACATCTTCATCATTCGGAAACTTAACGTCACTCCGATGTTTCTCTGAGTGATCCAAAGATGTGAAAACCTCAAGGTGACATATTTTGAGTGGATTGGGGATCAGTGAGAACTTCTCAATCCATATCTGCTGGATAGTGGTCTTATTTGACATATGATGGAAGACATTATTGTGCAGTAGAGTAATGCCCTGAGCATTCTCGCTATCATTTGCACATTACTTGTCTTATTTCATTGCATAAGACATCACTGCAGTAACATACATTGATAGTTTTCTCACAGTCAGGAAATTGAGTTTTCGGCACTGGGAACGTAAGAATGTCTGCGCTCCATGCCGGCTCACTTTGACCTTGGAGTGAAATTAATGAACCGAGTCTCCCCACAAATCAAAATGTTCTTCAAGACACCATTTCCCTTCCTTTCGAGAGTTTTCCAGAGGCTTTGCTGCAAAGGCCAAGCGAGTTGCCTTTTGATCAAACATGAGGTCATTTGGAAACCTCCTGCACTAACCTTGTCAATTTTTCAATGAGAAAGAATGTTTCCTCACTTCTGAAATTGACATCGAATTATTCTCAATTCAATACATATTAATCGGAAGATTCACCAAAGAAATGATTGCTTTGGTGAACGTAGTTGCTTGCCTGTGAGGATGCTCATAACAGGAGACCAATCTATGACCATTTTTGAATTCACTGTACCATTGAAACATATCGACTTAAGAGACTTCCATCAACCTCCAATGAATTTCAGCAAGTTTTATGTTCTTCTTTACAGAGAACTTAATGATACACGAGCTCTTTTCTTGATGGTTATTGGAAGCTCATGAAGCTATGTTGGCCGTCATTTTGGTTTTCAAAATACTTTCAACAGCAGAAGTTCCTGTTTAATGTACTCACGGTTAACAATATCAATGCACAAAACTTCAGCATTGAACTATTACTTTAAATGGTCCATCATATGAAAATGAAGCAATTCTCTCGATATGTGTATGTATGTGTAAGAACAGTGTGTATTTATTATGTATGTATGTATGTATGTATATTATGTATGTATGTATGTATGTATGTATGTATATTATGTATGTATGTATGTATGTATGTATGTATATTATGTATGTATGTATGTATGTATGTATATTATGTATGTATGTATGTATGTATGTATGTATATTATGTATGTATGTATGTATGTATGTATATTATGTATGCATGTGTGTACAACTGTACATACTGCACTGCAACAGCTGGATTATGTATGTCTGATCATTATATAATCTAAAAACTTTGCTGAGAGGAGTCTTTGCTGTGAAATGCTACACCAAGCAGTTGAAACCTACAGGAAGAGCTCATTTTATTCTGAAATAATCGGAATCACCACAATTTAACACAGGTGGAGGTCAATTAACTTGGTGTCTGATTTGGAAGGTGATTGGTTACACCTGAGCTAATTTCCATTTCCGATTATAAAGGGGGGTGGACACTTATCCAACCAAGATATTCTCGTTTTGTCTTTTTAATTAATTGTCTGAAGTTTGTAGAAATTGTTTTTTACTTGGAAGTTATGGGTTACGATGTGTGAATAAAGGTGGGAAAAGTCTGATTTAATGCAATGAAATTCCAGGCAAAAAGACATAAAAAAGTGGAAATTTTGAAAGAGGGTGTAGACTGTGTGTGTATATATATATATATATATATATATATATATATATATATATATATATATATATATATATATATATATATATATATATATATATATATATATATATACACCACCGGTCAGAAGTTTTAGAACACCCCCATTTTTCCAGTTTGTACTGAAATTTAAGCAGTTCAAGTCAAGTGAATAACCTGAAATGGTACAAAGTTAAGCGGTAAACTGCCAGAGGTGAAAAAAAAATTTTTAGGTTACCAAAAACTGAAAAAAGTTTATTTTAGAGTTGTTAAAAAAAGGCCCTTTTCAGGGAACAAGTAATGGGTTTGCAACTGCAGCTGTTCTGAAGCAATTGAAGTAAATTAAACCTTGAAATTTGATGCAAACAATTCCTCCAGGTGTCCCAAATTTTGTTAATTAGTTACAAACCCTCTGTCTGTATAAAAGCAGTGTTGGAACAGACTTTTGAAGCATTATTTGGACAATATTGCACTGCAGGAAGTAGTATATTACTCTCATAATGGTGAGAAAAAGACAATTAACAAAGGAAGACAGACAGACCATTATAACCCTCAAAAGTGCAGGTCTTTCCTTTGGAGAAATTGCAAAGAAGCCAAGGTGTCAGTTAGTACAGTTTCCTACACCATCAAAAGGCACTGGAAACTGGAGGAAAGGTCTGGCAGGAAGAGGTCTGGCAGACCCAAAGCCACAACACAATCAGAAAACAAGTTTCTGAGAGTCAACAGCTTGCGTGATCGGCAGCTCACAGGACAGCAGCTTCAAGCACAGCTTAACACTGGTCGAAGTAAGGAAGTCTCAGTTTCAACTGTGAAGACAAGACTTCGAGCTGCAGGTTTGACAGGTCGAGTGGCAGTAAGAAAGCCATTGCTAAAATCGCAAAATAAGAAAAGGAGGCTTGCCTGGGCTATGAAGCACCAACAGTGGACTACTGAAAACTGGAAGAAGGTCTTATGGACCGATGAATCAAAATTTGAAATCTTCGGTTCATCACACAGGGTTTTTGTACGCCGTCGAGTAGGCGAAAGGATGATTCCTCAGTGTGTGACACCAGCTGTCAAACATGGAGGAGGAAGCGTGATGATCTGGGGCTCTTTTGCTGGATCCAGAGTCGGCGACTTGCACAGACTGACTGGCACCCTGAACCAAAAGGGCTACCACAGCATTTTGTAGTGCCATGCAATACCCTCTGGTCTACGCCTAGTGGGCCAGGGGTTCATCCTCCAGCAAGATAACGACCCAAACACATACCTGCAGGCTACGTCGGAACTACCTGAGAAGAAAAGAACAAGATGGTGGGCTTCAAATTATGGAATGGCCAGCACAGTCTCCAGACTTAAACCCCATCGAGCTGGTTTGGGATGAACTGGACAGAATGCTGAAAGCAAAGCAACCTACAAGTGCAATACATTTGTTGAAACTTCTGCAACAGTGTTGGGAAGAACTTTCCAAACAATATTTGATTTCCACTGTAGAAAGAATGCCACAAGTATGTTCGGTTGTTATATCTGCAAAAGGTGGCTACTTTGATGAGTCAAAAATTTCGATTAAATTTTGTTCAACAAAACGATTCCATGATTTCTTTTTTATCTGCAATTGTTTATTTGTTCTCTGCTTTAATTTCAGAGTACATTGAAACATTAAACTGCTTAAATTTCAGTAAAAACTGGAAAAACGGCAGTGTTCTAAAACCCTTGACCAGTAGTGTATATACATGTCTACTGTATACATATGATTGGGTGGTCGCTCGACTAGCATTATTCTCAGGTTTTCCGTCTGTCTGTATGTTTGTATGTATGTTTGTTTGTATGTAATGGACAGCTCTGGAGGCCAGAGGAGTCAACCGATTTTGATGAGACTTGACAGGTAGGTTCATACCAGGATCTAGTTGGATGCTTTTGAGCACCGATGCTATGGATGCCACTGTTGCCTAGCAACGGGACTTTGAAATTTTTGAAAAATCCCCCAAAAATTATTTTTTCGAAAATCAAAAATCTGGTTCCACGCTTTTATGCGCACTATAATCAACCTCTTTGTCAAAAGATTTCAGCCCGATCCGTCAAAAACTGTATGACTAGTATGCAATTATGTAGCGACCACCCATGTCGCCTACCGGCTTGTCATATATACATGTTTGTGCGTCACTTCTGGAGAGAGATGTAAAATGTTTAATTTCATGATGAGTTGTATGGGCTCCAACATATTGTATTACAGATCAGAACACCACCTAAAAAGAGATCAAATATAGGATGGTGTTGCGGTGAAGCTAAAACATCGAGGACAGAGTAGTAGATGATAAATGGGGTTTCTGCGACGCCCATTCAAATGAATGGGGGGAAAGGGAAAAACTTTCTGACCCACTCCCCAAAAGCTCAAAATGGGAGACTCATTTTCTCCCCACCGATCCCCTTCCCTCCCATACAAGCAAATGTAAAATTGAGATTATGAAAGATTGAGACTTACTGATTAAAGCACTTCTTCCCTTTCATATTTTCATTCCACTCAAAGAGCGAACCAACGAAGATTTGACCATGTTCTACTTTTGGGACTTAATTTTCTTATAACATTCATTTCCATCGAGTATATTCACAAATAATAACTTGGAACTTGGTTCTTGGTTTAAGTGTCTTTGTTGAGCAGAAATGAAATTATAAACTTCTCTTAATGCTCTTATTTTTCATGGTCTTTCGAAATTCAACATAATGTGTCATTTTATGTAAAGTTTTTCTCAAAATCATTCAAAGCAAGCTGTTTCATTTTCGTGTTAAAATGAGTCAGACTGCTTGAGAACTCTGCTGCCTCGCCCGAAGAAAAAATGTGACTCATTTCCTATGTGAGGCACACCCTGAAAAACCCATTGTTGTGTAATCTCCCATTATGTCATCAACTCGAGGCTATTTATTGCCAAAGCGAACTTCGTTCTTATTCAGAGCCTTATTCAGAGAATGTTGAGTCTTATTCAGAGAATGGAGTATTTAGAAATGAACTCTGACCTTGCAGATCAAATCGTTTTCACAAGATGAGAGGTGAGATCCTTGAACCCATTCATTATTTGTTGTTTTATACAGACTTAAATCACTATATTACCAATAATTATTGTATGTCTTTTCATAACAGGTTGTCATCAATTAGAACATCGTTGATAACTGATTTGGAAAATGAAGCCTTTGCATATCACGACGAATGGCAAAAAATGAATGACTTCCTTAAAAACATTCAGTCGTTCAGTAGAGAATTGAATGACATTTTTGTTGGCTGGAAAGAAGTTCTCTCACGTCCTCTGACCTTGAATGAGTTGAGTCGAAGATGAGAAATTATCCGTGTGTGTGTGTGTGTGTGTGTGTGTGTGTGTGTGTGTGTGTGTGTGTGTGTGTGTCTGCCTCTGTGTGTGTGTGTCTGCCTCTGTGTGTGTGTGTGTGTCTCTGCCTCTGCCTCTGTCTTTCTATCTCTGTCTCTATGTCTCTGTCTCTGTCTCTGTCTCTGTCTCTGTCTCTATGTCTCTGTCTCTATGTCTCGAGAGTGTTGACTCATTATTATTTTTATTTTTTTCAGTTTAAACACCTGTCTGGATGAACCAAACACACAACTTAATCTTCTGGAGGAATCTGACATGACACTATCTTCTGGCGGTAAATGTTATATTTATTATTTTATTAATATCATAATATAATCATCTTTATATACCCTAATTGTTCTTCCCTCTTTGTTTTGAACAGGATATGTTGACCGAGTTTCAAAATCACCAACCATCAGACTGTTGCGAAAGCAGGTTTTGTTTAATATTTTTACTTTTGTTTAATTATATATGCTTCCCTTATAATTATCTGATTTTGAATTATAAAAAAAGAATAAAGGAGATGTAAAGGGGAAGGGGGGTAGGTGCGCTCCCCCAATGATCCACCACCCCCCTCATCCCTCTCCCCTCCCCTCCCCTCCGTGTGTGTGTGTGTGTGTGTGTGTCTGTGTGGGGGGGGAAGGGTGGGGGTGGAATGAGGGGTGTGGTGGGTCAAAGGTGGGGGTGCACAGGAGGGTGGGGCTTGTGTGGGTGGGTGGAGCTTCTGTGGATGTGGCATGTGTGGGTGGAGCAATTTTTTAAATTAAATAAACATGTTGTGTGTGGGAACTAATAAACCAATCACTAATTATGTGGATATGAAGGATGTGGATGTGGCTTGTGTGGGTGGGGTTTGCCTGGATGTGGCTTATGGGGGTGGGGCTTGTGTGGATGTGGCTTTTGTGAGTGGGGTTTGCATGGGTGGGGCTTGTGTGGGCAGAGTCAAAAAGGGGCAGAGTCAAAGAAAAAATTTCAATTTATCTTTGTCTTTTATAATTCCTGTGAATAAAATGAACCTAAAATCTCTTCCCCCTTGAAATCACATAATTTGTAAGTCCAAGGGTTTTTTTCAATTTATCTTTGTCTTTTGTAATTCCTGTGAATAAAATGAACCTAAAATCTCTTCCCCCTTTAAATCACATAATTTGTAAGTCCAAGGAACTGTACTGATGACATCAACAATTTTAAAAAGTTCATTTGTCCATCGCTTGGTATTTCCTTTTTCAAAATGAGATTTCCACCTGTATATTCTTACTATATCACAAACTTTGAACTTAGGCTTTCTGACTTTAATCTCTTTTTCATATATTAATTTTGTAAATGTTTCTGATGGCTTAGTTTTCATTGAGGTATGAATCGTGTCGTTGTACTTATCTACAATGTCCTGAATTAAAGCTAACCATTGTTGAGAACCGAGTTGAGTGAACATTTTATATAGTCTCTCTTTTAAAGTGCGATTAAAATGCTCAATAACGACCACTTTTCCTTCATTAAAGGTGCTGTATAATGTAATGTTATTTTTAAGAAAATTAATAAATGTTTTGTTGTCGAACTCTGTACCCTCATCAGTCCACAATTTTATAGGTTTTCTCTTGCTTTTATTGAATATCTGTTGGAAAGCTAACATAAGAGCATTACCTGTTTTGTTTTTCAAAGGGACAACCCGTGCATATCTCCTCCTCAAATCAATAACGGTTAAAGCATATTTGTACCATTTATCATTATTGAGTGTGATGATGAGCCTCACCAATCCTGGCCAAGAATTGAGGGGAGTCAACTGAGGATTCTCAAATATACGGTTTATTGAAGTTGCACAGCACTTCACTCGGACGTTCCTTTTCCTCTGACCCAAACCAGTCACCTCAATCCGGCCTAATAGCCCCTATGCTCCTCCAACAAACCGCATTCGACTTTCCTCATTTACCGTTACCAGTTCGGAACCCATGCAGACCCAAGGCTGCGCTCAACGGAGATCCCTCCGGATCGCGGCATCAGCTGCGCTCAACGGAGATCCCTCTGGATCACAGCGTTCAGGACCTGACAGTGTCCCGTCTGGGGTGCCAGATGTGATGTCTTACTAAGACATCATCCTAGGTCAAAAATTTCAACGGATTCGTGATCACCGTGAAAAATGTCCATAAAAACATTCCTTTCAACAGGACAACAGAGAAAAAATTGATGTGTACCCAACCCCGATATCACATGCCCTAGTAAGCCATAATTATCAAAATTTACCTGAAAAGTGGGTACATTTGGCGGCCATTTGGAATTTTTGCATTTTACCATTACCACTCAGATGTTTAATAATTTGTCTCATTCCTTCTGGATTAGTTTCTCATATCGCAAGACCACCAGATTTTAGTTTATTTAACTCACTCTTACAATGTGAATATTTTGTTGTCCCAAGAGAAACCTCCGCAAATATTTGGCCTTCATTCCTCAATCGCATGTGTTACTCGACTGAAATATAGTGATAATCTTCACCTTCTACTTCTCCTGGTCGCATTGCTCTGGTTGTTGTAGATACAATACGAATCACATGGTGTTTTTTTGAAAATCGACAATATTTTCATTTGTACTATACAAGAACCGTGATTTATGAAAGTTTTTTTTTCCAGAAGCAGATTTACCCACAAGATTTATAATAATAGTTTTTTTTTTTTTTTTTTTGTATACCTTGGTCGAGGCTCGTATGAGAGCTAACACACAACTCACAGCAAGGAGGCATGAGACGAGAGGGGCGGGAGTGGAAGGGACAAAACAGTGGGGAACAGACACATTAGGTGAACTGTGGAAGGGAGAGGGATGGGGATGGGACGGGGAACATGGCGAAGAGAAGATGGACATTTCAGGGACTTTCAGGAAGGAAAGCAGGAGAAATGAAGGAAGTGGGCTTGGGTGGATTATCGGGGGTAGAAAAGATCGAGGATTTGGATGGGGGAAGATAAGAGGTGGTGGTGAACAGCTGTTTTGAAAGCCTGGAGGGAAGAATGGGAAAGAATAGAGTGAGGAAGTTTATTCCAAAGGCGGGAAAAAAAGAGGAATGAAAGAGTGAAGATGAGCAGTGATTCGTGATTTTGGTAGTTTTACCAGAAGGGGTTGTTGGCGGACCTTGAGCGCCCTGTGGAAATGTGGTGGGGACAAATCGCAGAGAGAGCAGGGGGGGCAAGGCTGGAGAGGAGTCGGTAGAAGACAGAAAGACCACCGACCAACCTGCGGTGATTGAGTGAGAGGCCCAAAGATTCAGCTTCATTGCGGGAGATGCCGATGATCTTAAATGCCCTGGTTTCGACAGCGTGAAGCCGAGAAAGGTGGGAGGCAGGAGCACCAGCCCAGAGGGGAGAGCAGTACTCCATCAGACTACGGACAAAAGCTTTGTAAGTGGTCAGGAGCTCAAGAGGGCCGAGGAAGGACTTAGCACGACGGAGGATTCCCAGTCGGCGACTGGCTTTTGAGGCGAGGTTGGAAATGTGACTTTCCCAGGAAAGGTCATGGCAGATAGTGAGACCGTAAAGCTTGAAAGAAAAGACTTCTTCCAGAGGATTGTTGAGAAAGTGGATGGGGGGGTTTTGTAAACGGTCCTTTCGAAGAGACATAGTGAGAGTGTGAGATTTGTCTGGATTGAAAGACATGTTCCACGTGTTGGACCAGTTTGTGATTTTATCCAGATCTGCAGTGAGTGAAGAAGCTGCTGCTTGCCGGTCTGAGGGATGACAGATGGTACGGCAGAGGGTGGAGTCGTCGGCAAAGAGAAATAGAGGATTTTCCAGAGAGTCCGAGAGATCATTGATGAAAACCAGAAAAAGAACAGGGCCCAGAACGCTACCTTGAGGAACTCCAGCCTGCACAGGAAGAGGGGATGAAAGAACTCCATTTAGGGCCACATGTTGACTGCGACAGGAGAGGAAGTCTGTGAGCCATGAGTGGAGATGGCCTTGAATACCATGGGAAGAGAGTTTGGTGAGTAGGGCAGGGTGCCAGACTGTGTCAAAAGCACGTGATATGTCCAGGGATACGGCTCGGATTTCCTGTCTGGCATTGAGGACCTCCATCCATTGATGGGAGAGCAGAAGCAGCATATCCAGGGTAGAGTGACCTGGTCTGAAACCAAATTGATGATTTATATAGGTAAGTTGTCATTTATATAGGTAATTGTTTATAAAATAAAAAATATATCTTTTAATATCTCATCTTGTTTCACAACAATATATTTATATTTTTCAGTCATGTGCTTCATATAATCCCCAAATTCCTTTTGACTACATAATTTAGAAAAATTGTCTCTCCAAAAATTGTTTATATGTATTGAATTTATCTTGAATAAAATGAAAGTATTAGCATTGTTTCTGATTGAGTGACGAGGGAGTTGAAAGTATGATTGGCTAAGATAAATACAATTACAAGAAGAATGTCTCCCTCTTGTGTAGAAGCTATCCATTATCGTTTGGTTTCTCTCATTGATGCAATCATCAAAGATAACAAGGTTCTTTTTTGATTTATCCAAATCTTGGGGAGAAGGTATATCATCTGTATTATCACTAAGAATACAAGTTATCGGTTTTGATTTCTTTTTACATCTCTGTGTATCACAAAATAGTTGTATTATATCTTCAATATTTTAATTATTTAGTTTGTTTTGAAGTTTATATCAACCGATTTTATCTTCTTTTTGAAGACCAGCATTAAAACCTTGTGAGAGTAGTTGATACTCAAGTTGAAAACTAGACTTTGTGAAAATTATGAAATTATCTTAATCTAAAAGGTTGGGAGTGAAGAGCATCTTTAAAAATGAGCAGGTTTTTCCACACCGCGTAAACCAACTATGAGATATCTTAATGAATTTGGAAGATTTTTATGGTTGTTAAATTTTATCTTATTTTTTATTGGCTTTTTTGAAACTCTATGTTTTATCCGAAGTTCAGATTTAATTTCAAGCTAATCCATTATTTTATTTGCACAATATCTTGTGTTGATATTTCCCTGAAAATGACAATCATTAATAATATAAATCATCAATCCACGAAACATGGTCGTTATTCTTTCTGTCTCTTCTCTTGCAAGAAAAGGTGTATTATCACCCTCATACTTTACATTCATTTCTCGAATCAATCTTGTAAAGGAATTCATTTTTGGTGTAAATCTCAAAGAATTGTATTCCTTTTTATATTTTTAATTTTCATTAATTCGAAGATAATCACAGAATATACATTGTTCATAGGCTTTTGACTCTGTGTTTCATCCCCATCTTTCAAATGCAAGACAATTCTCAAGTTTGTCATGTGGAGAATCAGGAAATTCAAGAGGCTCAAAATCTAGTAAACTATTCATATTTATAAAGTAAAACTTTACTTCAAATAAAATTCATCTTCAGGATCATCTTCGATACTTTCATTGGTGCTTTCACAATCATCTATAAAACTACTTTCATAACTATTGTTTGAACACAAACTCTCGGTATCATAACTGTCTTCTGTTCGAACAGAGATACAATCATCACTCTCATAATCTTCAAAATCTTCAGTTGAATAATGACTCATATTTAATTAGTAGAAAAAACATTACCATCTATATCTATATACTTTTTTTCATTACCAGATTCAACTACTACATTTTTTTTATATTGAAGGTAATTTAAAAATGGTCCTTAACTGCTATTGAACAAAATGTCATTTCACCTGATATGTTAACATCCTTTATTTCTTTAGGGTTGTTGAAAAAAATACAAATTTCTCGCGTTTTACAGATGGTCTTATCTTTTCTTTGTAAAGCTTCATCCATGAGGTTTTACTTTTTTTTATACTTTTTCTTGTTTCATTGCTTTTTCTAGTTTTGAATATATTGCCAGAAGGAGAGGAGAAACTTTTGTTAGAGATACTTTAATTGATGTTTTTCCAGATATACTAAAAGCCCTTCCACTGAAGGAACTCGAAGAACTCATATTATTCACCATAATTGTTTTTATCCAATAGTTGTTATATTTATCTTTGTTCAATTTTACATCCTCGACATATTTCTCAGTATCTTTTACAAATGAAGAGATGGATTGAAACTTGTCTTTTGTGTCTTGATACATTCATTGTATTTATTAAGTGAAAAAAGTTGGAGGATAAAATGGTTTTAAGCACAGATTAACCTATTAATTAAACGGAATTTCATGAAATTTTTTTTATTTTAAGCAAAGTTTTATTGTATATATATATATATATATGGTGAATACAATGTACTGTGACGTTGGCAATCATGAATGTAAATGTTATAAAAAAAAAAATACCTTCAAACCAACAAACACACATTCAATCTTTTCAGACAAATATCTCCACTTGACCAAGAAACAAAACATTGTGATAAATGTGATAATTATATTCTTTAAAAAAATTATAATAAACACCTTCAATCACACAAACACATGAAAATAAGAAAGGGAAGGTACCACAAAATACTGCATTGAAAACACTGATGGGGCATTTAAAGGACATATAAAATTAAGATTGTTTCACTTTCAAGACCCTGGACCATCTTCAATCATTGAAGCTGTTGATATGGTTAAACAAAGTATTGAAACTATAATTAAAACACATTAAATAAAATGAAAACATTTAAGTTTCATATGGGAGTAAAATTGAATATGGTAAGAGAAGGTGATGAATCTACTCCCTATATGAGGACAAACCCTCACTTTATCTCATTTCAAGATTTTGTAAGATATGATGGTTACAATGAACTCCAGAGACAAGAAAAAGATGTTGATAACACTGTAGTCGGTGGTGGATTTGCTCTTACAAAAATAATCTTTTTAGATATACACCTCTTAAAATCAGATCCTCTTCAAGCTTCTTATATTGATTTACCAAAAGAGATAAAACTTAAGGAAGTGGTTGTTAATATTCAAAACAAAGATAATTGTTTTCTATGGTCTGTTCTTGGTCACTTCCATCCTCCATAATGGAAACCTGAAAGGGTTGAACATTATAAGAAATACGAGAATACATTGAATGTTAAAGATTTAAAGTTTCCAATGTCATTGAGAGATATTCCTAAATTTGAGAAAATGAATAATCTGTCTGTTAATGTATATGGATTAACGGATACAAACAAAGTTCAGATATTAACAATTTCAAGCAACGATAAAAATGATGAAACACACAGTGACCTTCTATACTTTACTTCAAAGGAAAAAATCACATTATGCTTCCATCAAAAATTTATCAAGATTAACCAAATCACAACTATTCAAGAGAAAATGTAAAACGTATCCTTGTAAGAGATGTCTTAACTCCTTTCATACAAAATAACGATTACATCAACATTCGAAATATTGTAGTAATCATGAATCAACCGTAATCAATTTACCAAAAGCAGTTTAAAACATTTCATTCAAAGATTTTAACAAATCTAGAAAGCATCTGTTTGTGATGTATGCTGATTTTGAAAGTATCCTTGAAAAGATAGATACTGTTTCTCCAAATTCAAATATATCATACACAAATAAATATCAAAAACATACTCCTTGTGGTTTCTGTTATTATATCAAATCATCTGTTGGTGATGAATACAACAAGTTAGAACTTTATAGAGGAGAAGATGCATCAGAGGAGTTTGTAAGACTATTGGAAAAAGACTGCATAAGACGACGAGAAATAATGGTTAAACCTATAAACCAATGTCATTGATGCTTCAGTCACATTTGGCTCGGCGGCCGTATGGTCTAAAAAATCTACGGCCACTAGCAATTATAGGGCGGCCGCAGTATTTCCACGGTCACACAATGTAGCAGTCGCATGTTTTTATTTTTTGGGTAGCCGCACGGGGTATTTAGAAATTATGGAGACCGAAAGCGTGGGGGTGCCATACGGTCTTTGATTTGATGTCGCACGGTGACCTTAGGGCGTTCCTGCGGCGGCCATAGAATTTTCAAGGCAGACGCAAGGTAGCCTCAAGGTGCCCGCAAGGCGACCGCAGGGGGGCCCTAAGGCAATCGTGGAAATAGTGCGGCTGCCGTAATTTTTTGGGGGTTGGCAAAATTCATTTTTCATTGATAAGAGCCTACGGAAAACGCATGAATAACGCAAGCCCACCGTACGCTCTACGTACGGTCGACGTGGAACACATCTATGTCATGGCTACGGCTTCTCAAATTGCTACGGCCAACCTAGAAATTAAAAAAAGTCATAACTCTGCGCTTTAATTCCACAGAGACCCCTATGGCCTGGAAAAGATAGCCATACGGTGTAGGGCCACCTTGAGGCCACCTCAGAAACTCTGCGGCCGCCGCACGTTTCTGTCAATTCAGGAGGGGGTACGGCCGCCGTATCCTAGTCGTAGAGCAAAGGTGACTCATGCTTAACAAAGGGAGAGAAAAGGGAATTTAAAAAGAACAGTATCTGTCATATTTGTGAGGAGAAAATTGAGGAAGAGGTCAAGGTTAGGGATCACTGTCATCTTACTGGCAAATATGGAGGTCCGGCTCATTCCCGTTGTCATCTTGATTTCAAGCCCACAAACTTTATTCCTGTCTTTCTTCACAACAACGCTCACTATGACACACATATATTTATAAATGAACTTTCAAAGACATCTGGAGATATTTCTGCCATTCTTAACAGATCAAAAATACATCTCATTCACTAAAATAATTCATACATCCCCCACAACCCATATCAGATTTCTTGACACATATAAGTTTGTGGCAAGTCCATTATCGAACTTAGCATCAAGTATTAAAAACATACCGAATCTTAAATCACATTTCTCAAATCAAGAAGAGATTGATTTCTTATCACAAAAGGGAATTTATCCATATGACTATATGGATTCATTTGAGAAGTTTAAAGAAACACAACTTCCTTCAAGGGAAAGTTTCGATAGTAAGTTGAATAAAACTCATATTTCCGATAGAGATGATACACAAGCTAAAAAGGTTTGGGAGAAGTTTAATATGAAGAATCTTGGAGAATATCATTTGTATCTTAAAACTGATGTATTGTTATTGGCTGATGTGTTTGAAACTTTTAGAACAGTCTGTCATAATATAAAATCTTATGGATTAGACCCCGTTCACTATTACACAGCCCCGGGTTTGGCTTGGAGTGCTACGTTAAAAATGACAAAAACAAAATTTGGAATTAATCAGTGATATAGATATGCTTTTAATGATAGAGAAGGCAAAAAGAGAAGAAATATCTCAAGTATGTTCCAAGAGATATGCTAAAGCAAATAACAAATATCTTCCTGATTATAATAAGAATGAGGACAACTCTTATCTGATGTATTATGATGCTAATAATTTGTATGGGTGGGCTATGTCTCAATCTTTACGTAATGGAAAACTTAAATGGGTTGAAGAAAAACATTATGAAAAAGTTTTACAAGACATTGTTTTCTCCTCTCAAAAATAATTGGATGAAGCTGAACTTGGATATTATTTTGAGGTTGATTTAAAATATCCAGAAGAACTTCATAACAAACATAAAGACCTCCCTTTTGCCCCTGATAAAGAAGGTCCAAGAAAAGAATGGTTAAGTGATTACGAAGTCATTTAATATAAAAGGAAAATCTACAGAAAAACTACTTACGACTTTAAATGAAAAAGAAAGTTATGTTTTGCATCAAAGGAACTTGAGACAATATTTATCTGCTGGGTTGAGAGTGAGGAAAATTCATAGGATTTTGAAATTTAAACAGTCATTGGTTAAATGAGTGTATTTATTTTAATACAAAAAGGAGAACAGAAGCAAAAACAGATTTTGAGAAGGCCTTTTCGAAATTTATGAATAATGCTGTGTTTGGAAAGACTATGGAAAATGTTAGGAATCGACAAAACATAAGACTTGCTACATCTTGGAAACAGGCTTCAAAGTTAATTAATAGACCAAGTTTTGAGCGAGCGGAGGTGTTTTCAGAGAACTTTTGTGCTACTCATTTGAAAAAAGAGAGTATTGAAATGGATAAACCTATTTATATTGGAACAACAATTCTTGACTTGTCAAAGTCGTTAATGTATGACTATTACTGGAATAATTTAAAATCAAAGTATAAGGATAATGTGCTATTGTTACATATGGATTCAGATAGTTTTATATTAGAAATTAAGACAAGTGATGTATTTGAGGATATGATTGACAATATTGATATATGCGATACAAGTAATTATAAGTCAGGTGATGTGTTATTTTCATCAAAGAATAAAAAGGTTATTGGTAAGTTTAAATATGAATTGGGTGGAAGGTCATGAGTGAATTTATAGGATTGAGATCAAAGTCTTATGCTTTCACGTATATTGATAATAATAACACTGAAAGTTGTGATACGAAGCTAAAAGGAATAAAGAAAAATATAATCAAGGAAACAATAAACTTTAAACATTATTACAACTGTTTAACCTTAAAGAAGGAAGAGTACAGAAAAATGAACACAATAAGAAGTTATAAACATCAATTATATACAGAAGAGATAAATAAGAAAGCATTAGGAACTTTTGATGATAAAAGATATATTTTAGAGAATGGAATCAATAGTCTTCCTTATGGTTAGAAGTATGTGTTAAGATATTGGGTTGGGAATTTTAATAGGCTTCCGCCGTCTTTTTACTGATTTATAAATAATAGAACCAAGCAATAACCAAACCAAAGAGTGGAGATGTAATCAGCCTTGGTATTTAAATGGGAAACATAAACAATGTGAGAAATACCAAATAAGTCTTATTAAAGAAATAACCGGGTTAAAAGTAGATAAAACAAATAAGCGGATAAATTTAATTACAAATAAGTTGGAGGATGTAAAGAAAAAAAATATCCTTCAATGGACTGAAAACTTTGATGGTTGTCAATTGAACAATGGAAAAATAATTTACTACAATCTCAAAATGATATGTAGCTCAGGAGGAGGTCAAATAAGAGCATTAAGAGAAGTTTATCATTTAATTTCTGCTCAACAAAGACACTTAAACCAAGAACCAAGTTCAAAGTTATTCTTTGTGAATATACTCGATGGAAATGAATGTTATAAGAAAATTAAGTTATTCCCTAAAGTAGAACATGGACAAATATTCGTTGGTTCGCTCTTTGATTAAAATGAAAATATTGTTGTGGGCCGGGGGTCGGGTGAGAAGACCACTAGGTCGGGAGAGCTATGTCGGTTCCCACCAGACTCCCCGGAATTGTAGGCCGTCGCACACGGATAATTCCGTGCTGCAGCAGGTCGCTTAACCGACCGTGGACGCCAATAACTCAACCGCGTGACCTCGGGTCCTCCCGTCTATGGGTTAATCGGGTTACCTAATTAAACACGTGGTATAATTACCGGGGAACACGCCCTCGGTACGCCTTATCCGAACCGGATCACTCTCCCGGACCGGATCACTTTACCAGATCGGATGCAGCCGAGCGACACTGCCAAGGACGTACTGGCTAAAAGGAACGGATTGTTGGGAATAAAATCCCGGCTGAAGTAGGATTCGGACCATGCTGGATCAATGGAAGAAAAGAAAAAAACGAGCAGGGAACATTCCTAATAATAATTTATTAACAGTCAACTCACAAAAGGGGACACAGAGCAGACTTAACGTGCAATTAATAACAATAATAACAATAACGATCTGCAGTCTTACTAAAACAGACAGGCAGCAGCGCGTGCGCACACACACACACACACACACACACACACACACACACACACACACACACACACACACACACACACACACACACACACACACAGAAAACCCGATGAAGAGAAAGTTTTGCAACCAGGAAAGGAGGGGAGTTGAGGCTATGATCTCGGTACCTTTGTGCCCGATAGCACGACACGCCACCAATATGTTTCAGGGGGGAATGCTTCGTGCTGCGGTACCCGGCAGTGGTCGCGTTGTCTCTGGCTTCAGCCGCACGTGTGGAGACCGTGTTCGTGAAAAGAGGAGCTTGAGTCAAGGGGCGGAGTCCAGATTGCGAGGGTGGAGTGGTAGGCGGGACCAGGTAGGCGGGTGGGGTCGACGACGTCGCGTGGGCGGAGATGAGGAGGCGGAGTCCCGACAGCAGGAGGCGGGTCATGGTGGTGTCGACGAGGGCGAGGCGAGAGCGGGAGAGAGAGGCGGAGAAAGAGAAAAGGCAAGAGAGAGCGAGGCGGAGGGACTGCCCCGACCTTTGTCGGACCCGCAGCTCGGGGGGAGTGGCCATGCCGAATCGAAACATCATCGCCAAAATCAGGTGCTCAGATTGGCCCCGACCCCTCATATGACTCACCAACTTTGGCCGGAAACCGCCTCACTTCGTTTCCGGCAAGGCCATCCCAGACAGTGAACATATTTCGCTCTGACCCCACGACATGAAACGAATCGCCCACACCGAAATTAGCACGCGAATCGTCCTGCAAAAACCCCCGGGCCGTGCCCGGGCGACCAGTCGAGGGTCCCGCATGCCCGCTCGGGCGTTCGACCAGCGTCAATCAATGCACTCGCTCCGCGCGCGCCAACGTGGCCCGCACTGTACATTCCCCGGCTCGATCGGAGCTTCGCTGGCCATAGAGACGAGAAGACACTCACCATCCATGGAGAATCCGCTGCTGCCAGCGAGGGTTGAATGCACATCACCATAGATAAATCCATGCATGTTTCGCGAGTGGCGTACGTGTCTGCTTTTGAGCACATTCCATGCAGTGCGCGTGGTTCGGCCATTACACACGTTGCCAGCGCTCGCGTTCACACGACTCCACTAACGTTTGCGCGGGACGAACACCAATATGTGTCGGATATTGAGGGTGAAAAGGAACAAGCCGCTTCTACTCCACACACTCGTATCCCACCAAACATGGTGTGGAGTCGTCTTTATCGGCCTCCATACGCGTTTCGTGCAGGGTAGGCATCGTGCTGGCTTGGTTTCCTGTGTTGTGAAAAACACCATTCGTGCAGCGTGCAGCCTGTTAAGAGGTATTTATTCGCATGCCTTTTTAAAGCAACCAGCAATCTTCCCCAGACCATCGGAAGCTCGAGTTGATAACCCCGCACTGCCAAGCGTACCACATGACGAGCCGCACACACCGGGTCCAGGGCTCGCCCGGGAACGAGGGCTCTGTGCAGCATTTTCCTCACCGCGGCGCCGCACGTGCTGATTTGCCTCAGGAATAATCAGACGAAAAGAAGAGTGGGGACGAAATGAAGAAGAAAATGACTTAAGCAGACCTAGCTATTAGATCATCGCAATGCACTCCCTTGTTGTCCCGCTAAACAAAAGGAAAGGGACTATCTACACGTATAATAATGGAATAACAGTCTTGGGACACCTATCTGTTGTATGCATGCGGTTCCGAGAACCACAACAATATGAAAGGGAAGAAGTGCTTTAATCAGTAAGTCTCAATCTTTCATAGTCTCAATTTTACATTTGCTTGTATGGGAGGGAAGGGGATAGGTGGGGAGAAAATGAGTCTCCTATTTTGAGCTTTTGGGGCTTGGGTCAGAACGTTTTTCCCTTTTCCCCCATTCATTTGAATTGGCGTCCCAGAAACCCCATTTATCATCTACTCAGAGTCAAGGCAACTTTATTGGATGAACAACATCAAAAGAGGCTTTCTCAGGATTGCATTGCACACCAGCAGACTTGAGCTGAAGAGTTGCCTGATGAAAGGCAGTAAAGGGTTGCGTGCCTTCTAAGAAGAGTCGAGCAGCAACCAGATGATGAATCAGAGGATGCAAGACAGAAACTACTCTCACACAATCGATTTATAGAATCCAGCAAGATAAAAGCAATGAATCAGATGATGCAATCCAGGAATGGCTCTCATACAAATACAAGCAAGGAGTCCAGCAGCAACGAGATGATGAATCGGAGGATCGAAGACAGATTTGGCTCTCATACATCCTTTCTTCACCAAGTCATGTTCCTGTAGGGAACGGGTATTTACCAGTGATAAAAAGGTCCATGTCAAACTTGAACCACCGTCATTTATTGCTTCTATTGCCTGAAAATGGTTCCCATAAATAGTTAATTTCAATTATGTAACAAATCTAAAGTTTACATTTTTGCATAACCATTCCTCCTTGGAGTTGCTTTTCTGCTTCATTTCCCCACCAATTAATGAGTTGATCATCTCTACAGATTAGTCATTTGGCTACATTGCACTGAATAATTACCTCCATCAGTGAAGGTAGACAGAGATTATGTGTTCACCCCTGTCTGTCTGTGAGCAGGATATCTTAAAAAGTTATGGACGGATTCGGTCGAAACCTGGTGGACAGGTTGGGTGTGTGACGAGGACGAATTGGTTCGATTTCGGTGAAGATCTGGATTCCGATCCGGCCTACCAGTGGGATATAAAACATCAACTGCTCAGCTTGGTGGAGGTATGTGCTCTACCGTGTGTCGTTCTCGTTGTAACTGAAGGTGCCTCTTGATTAATTATTCTTGCAACGGGGTTACAGTGAACCTAATCTTTCTTTCACCAGGTATGTGACAATACAAGTTATTGCTTTATACAGAATTTTTTTTTTTCCTTTGCATTTAAAGTGGCTCGGAAAATGTATGACTCCATTATAAAGTCAACAAGGTGCACATTTTAGTCGCCATATGATAAGCATCGCCCCGTGCTTTTTGAACTGCTTCCTACCAAGTGAATGATGCTCAACATGTTGTATTAAGAAGATTTCACCGATTATATATGATAAATAAGAAGTGATTGGTGGCAATTCCATTAAAAACCAAGAGTAAAGACTAATACTTGAAGCTGCCATTGCCTGGATTAAAAATAAGAAATACAACTTGTAGCAAATGATGCAGGTGAAAGCCACACCTGATTCAAAGAAGTGAAACTACCTGAACTTGTGAAATCGTCTCTTAATGTTGGTGCCATGCCATACCATGCCATGGTGTGGCCGAGGAGAATCCTTACCCTCACTACAAATCACGGACGTGTGTGTGTGTGTGTGTGTGTGTGTGTGTGTGTGTGTGTGTGTGTGTGTGTGTGTGTGTGTGTGTGTGTGTGTGTGTGTGTGTGTGTGTGTGTGTGTGTGTGTGTGTGTGTGTGTGTTACGCTACTCCTGCAGTTCTGGGCCGATTACATCCAGACTTGCTACATAGGATCAGCATGACCCCATTTAGTGTATAGGGGTGTTTTTATCTTTGCTGGTATTGGGGGAGGGTTGGTGAGGGGCGACGTGAATTCTCTATGCAAATGTGTATCGTGTAGCACCACTCCAGGTGGGAGAGGGTATTACAAGTCTCCACCCTTCACAGCACAGTATTCCTGTGCAGTGAGATGCTTTGAATTATGCAACGCAAGGTATTTTGGAGAGGTAATTTGAATTCCATGTTTGAATAAGGATAACATAAGCCCCCTGGTCGCTCCCACAGGGTGCTTCTTGTTTCAATAATGTTCAAAGTTTCAAAAAGGAAATAAAAACAACGGTGTGTGATCATTTGCAAGAGTTAGAAATTGGCAAAACTTTGTTTCACGATGAAGGCCTAAGTCACATTTGCTCTACGGCGAGGATACGGCGGCCGTACGCCCTCTGAATTGACAGAAACGTGCGGCGGCCGCAGAGTTTCTGAGGTGGCCTCAGGGTGGCCCTACGCCGTATGGCTATATTTTACAGGCCGTAAGGTCGCCGTGGAATTATAACGCGGAGTTATAACTTTTTTCATTTATACGTTCGCCATAGCAATTGGAAAAGCCGAAAAAAAAAAAAACTGGTAAAAAAAAAACAATCAATTAACCCATTTGTTACCGTCCGTCTGGCCACACATTCGCCTTTGGGCCCCCCTGCGGTCACCTTGCATCTGCCTTGAAAATTCTATGGCCGCCGCAGGAACGCCCTAAGGTCACCGTGTGACATCAAATCAAAAACCGTACGGCACACCCATGTTTTCGGTCTCCACAATTTATAAATACGCCATGCAACTCCCCGAAAAATAAAAACATATGTGACTGCTACATTGTGTGACCGTGGAAATACTGTGGCCGCCGTATAATTGCTAGTGGCCGTATATTTTGGAGACCCCACAGACGCCGTGGCAAATGTGACCTAGGCCTAAATGAGATGGATATCATGGCCATTTGATTAAAGGGGCACATTGGATTGCAATTGATAAATATAACCTGAGTTGTACTTCAGATTTATTATGTTACTCATTCAAGCTTATGTGAATTGTACTTTTGTACATTCTTGCTTCTGTGCAAATGCGTTTTGCAGAAGACTTCTGGTTTTGTGTGCGATGTTTGTTGACTTTCGGTTGAGGGTTTCTTCACAATTGCAAGCAGTTTTCCCAGCTCTGTGTAAACTTGTCAAAAGTTAAGTGTATCAATCTGTTGTCGTTCATTCCCTGTAATCTTAATCATATTGTTGTGGATCCACAGTTCGAGGCTCCGAGGGGAAGCACTCGGGTCCCTCCTGAACGCCCGGTCCTGAGGCTGCCAGGCAGAAATAACTTCGCGCACCGGCGTGTTGCTAAGCAACCACGAACGCCGATTGGTACTGCCAATCCTGGCAGGGTTACACTACTTTGCATGGTGCCTTACCTGTGGATGGCTAAACCAAGGGGGGGGGGGGTCTCGTGCCCTCCGTACACATCCGGATTACTGCCAAGCAATACAGTGAGTGTGCGCCGGCTACCAAGAGCAAATTAGTGGGGCAGAACTTCCCAGCTAATGTAATGTGCGGACTATGCTGGACCAATGGAGTTAAAGACAGGATGAGCTGGGTACATTCATAACATAGCTATTTATTATACAGTAACAAAACAAAGCTTTCTTCATAAGCAGGTAAATCAAAAAAAAGGCATGCAAATATTTACAAAGAAGCAAGACAGGACACAGAGCAGAGACATCAATATGAGAACTTCTACAATCTTAACTCGTACAAACATTACAAGACAGGTGCCATCAGACACATATCCAAGGAAATTAGAGAACACAGACAGATGAGAGGCAGTTTGAGGTGTTTGCGACCTCTTTCAATAACTGACGCGGCCAACGGGCTTCCCAGTCGCTTAAGAGGGGGAGGAGAGAAGAAAACGGGGGTGTCTGTGGTGCGTGAGTGGGAGGTGCAAATGAAGTGTAAATGAGATGCAAATGTAATGTGTAAGAGGAAGAGTGAAGGAGTGCATATCTGTAGTTGCTCTTTCAGTATTTGTGCATCTACAGCAGACAAGACAGAACATGGGAGAGGAAGAACATGGGATGAGATAGCTTACTTGGCATATGAGAAAGTCTGTGAATGTAAATGTAAACGGCGACTGAGCAGAATGAAAAAAAGCAAAGCTGACTGAATAAAGCAGGTGGAACGAAGATTGGCTGTGGAACAAAGCTGGTGAAGAGGAAAAAGGACAAAGCAGAGCGAAGATGACTTGGTGACGACTCGGTGACGATCCGGCGACGACACGGCAATAATCCGGCAACAACACGGCACTTTAACTACTCGACTCTTTTTGCAGCTATTTTATAGAGCCTGAGTGAAGGAGGGGCCAAAAGGTGGATCAAAATGCTGTGTAGGCATTCCCCGGCACTCTCATTGGCGCGCAGACTCCACCTTGAGAAGTCGCCCTCCCCGCAATGTCCTGAATCCTCAAAAATGGCCTCAGTCACCCCTAAACTCGGCCATGCAACGGAGCTCTGAGATTAACATGTGATGCGGGTTTCTAGGAGTGCTCTCTAGCCATGAACTCCAAATGAGGGTCCCTACCTAGCGGAGCGCCAGGGCCATCCAGACGATGGGGAATGGACACCAGCGCATTATTTTGCTTTGAGCTCCATGCCAATATGATCTGACTTGCAGGTCCTGTAATGTCCTCTGTTCCCCCAGCATCCCAAGGGCCAGCAGTGAGCGTCCAGGATGCCAACTGTAGTCACAGTGCCTCGCTACGGTTGTGGTGAGGTGAGTGAAGGGCTATGGCATTGGTGGTAAGGATGTTGAAGTGTTGGGAGTGGTTGAAGCAGTTGTGGAGAGGTCGAGCATAGGTTACTGTGGGGATTTTTAGAAAGGCATTGTAGTAATTTGTATGAAGGTTGGCGCGTCGTGGTGAGTACGATGAGGGTCTGTGGTGAAATACCCATTGGGACATGGCACGAGGTTTGAACGGGGCTGTTGAGGTATACGTTCATGAGGCGCTTGAGTAACTGCAAGTAACTGCACTAACCCTAACAGCATACGTATGGCGTATGTAGACATCATTCCGCCTGTGGAGTGCATGCTTGCTTAAGGGAGAGGTCGTGTGTGCAAAGTAAATTAAAATAGATGAATGGAATTTGAAGACCTAACTAAAAGCCCTCATAACGCATATTGTCCGAAATACGCACTAGACAGGTAGGAAGGGCTAACTGAATGAATAATAATGAAATAACTGTCTCGGGACTGCTATATGTTGGGTGCCATTGCCTCCATTCTGATGTAATCTTGAATGTCCATACTTGGTTGTGCTTTACCGATTTTGAGTTTGTATACATCAAAACCAGGGTGACCTGTTCTCATGAAAAAAAAAAGAAAAAGACACATTCGGGTCGGTGTCAAAGGGGTCACCGCAGGGCCCCTTGCTGAGTAAAAGGGGCAGCATCTTTTGTGGGAGTGAGGTCGCGAAGGCCCCTGTGAAGGTGAAGTTTTAAGTATTTAAATATGCTTGAGATTGCTTTAAGATCATGTTATGGTCACACTCTGTATGCATAGGCCAGCTATGTCATGATGTTGTCATGTGATGTAACAAGGTTTGAACGTAAAATGTACATTTATGCTCCACCCATGTCTTGCCTCATGCATATTCATGTTTTGCCTCGTGCATATTTATGCTCCGTAAATCTGTTGCATCATCTCTGCTGGGAGTGGCGTGGGGGTTGTGGATATTCCCTGTCTGGCAGAATGGTGTGGTTTTATTTGGAAAAGGCACGGTTTTTACCATCGCACTTGGAGTGTTATAAAATACAGTAAAAACGATTTTAAACCTCCAAGTGTTGGTAAACTGCCTGGATAATTTTCTTCAAATAATCGGGACATGTAGGCCATTCCTGGATCGTAAAAACCTGACCACGCTCGCTGCCGGAAGAAGAGCCGCCACGTCGAGCTCCCGGGATTCGTCCAACTCTTCCAGGTCTTTGCTCATGTTGAAGGCCAGAGCAGAAGCAGCTGAGGCCTCTGTCAGAGATGCCATGTGATGTAAATCGGACAAAGCTCAACTGCATCTCAAACAGCAACAGATGCAGCAACGATTGAAAGCTACACAGCAACAAATATAGCTTGGACAGATGAAGTGGGAGTAAGAAGCATCTATTCTATCTGAAGACAATACTGAAGGTATTCCACTGGATACCCGGGTACGTGCTGACCCAGCTATGTCGCTCGAGCCAGTATCATTTCAGGCAGACCTCTTTCACCAGCCATAAACACTATAGCACCAACATCCATGGAGAACTCATAAACATTACAGGAAACGTGTCCAACAGGCAAGTTCTGTCGGTTCAGTATAGCACGATTCCATTTCCTGGTCTATCATAAGAAACTCACCAGACACCAACCAATGCCTTATACACAGACATCATTCCTCTCCAATAATACGCGTCTCAAAAAGGTGAAATTCAGAACGTGGCGTGTGGCCGTCCAGAACATGATCAGAGGAGTACTGCTAGCATCCAATGAACAGCTTAACCTAAAGGTTCAACATATGGCTGATGTTTCAGAATCCAAAGCACTCATAGAGCATTTTAACGGAGTCTACATTTCTAACTCTGATGTCGGTTTAGAGCAGGTCTGGAATTGCCTTCAAGAAAAATTCGGCAGTGATGGAGCATTTACACAATCATTGCTAAACAAGCCGGAACTTTGGCCTCAAGTTTCTCCTCATGACCGCAAAATTTTCCAGAAGTTTAGCAGCACCATCAAAGAAAAAGAGGCTGCCAAAAACAATGGTACCCTTCCCGGACTTGCAGCTTTGGATATATCTCTGGTCCTCAAACCAATCATCGAGAAGCTTCCAACTGACCTCATAGTTATTGGGGGCTGGAGGCCTTCAAGTATAACGAAACCCACAAGGTCACCTTTCCACCATTGTCGATGCTCGCATCCTTCATTCAGCGAAATGCAAATATTAAAAATGACCTAAATCTGATGGTTTTCTCCAGATATGATGACAGATCATGTTCTTCAGCTGCTAAGGTGAAAGCGCCACTCAATAGGAAGAACAGAAAGTCTGCCTTCACTCCGTGACAATCGTCCAAGGGTCAGAGTAAGCAAGACAGCTTACTCCAACCCTTATTCACGGGTGAATTGCTGCCACAGATTGTTGAGCAACCTGACCGCAGCAGTCGCATCGCCTTCTGATAGTCAGCACATTCGTCATCGATCGAATGGAAGATCCACAACAATTCTGCCCTATTCACAGTACCAAACATCCTCTTGCGCATTGCAGCATATTCAAGGCAAAAATATTGCAATCCAGAGTAAAATTGTATAAAATTACATTGTTGTGTGTGACAACACCCGTCATTACTCGGCACTTCATCATGCCAGTTGTACTACGCTCGAAAGACTGGCAGGGAGGCAATTTATCAGGGACTCTTCAAACCCTGAGAGTGTCGGATGGGCTTCGAAAGCATGGCAAGGAGCAACCCTCGGTGATTAACAAGTGTACGAACATTTTGGTAGTAATGGATCAAGAGGAAGGTTTTGTTCCAAAATATGTTTTATGAAGATATTCATCGCTGGTAATCCTGAAAACTTCTGCTGCATTGGATGACCAGTTGAATCCATCTCTGGGCCACAGTGAACTCTTTGACTACTCGAGTTCCCTATGAACTCAATACTTGCTCTGCAACAATGGCAGCCAGTGGTAGGTGTGTCAGGAATCTAGTCATCAAATCTTTCAATGGAATCGTCCACCTGTCGTTATTGGAGCTAACTGAGTGTGATACTATTCCTTGTAATTCCTCTGAGATTCCAACACCGGAGGTCGCAAAGCTCCACTCACATATACATCCTATCATTGAAATGTTTCCCGAACCTGACCCAGAAGTGACCATCTTGCTGTCAATTGGACGAGATGCTCCTCAGCTGGTTAACGCCAGAGAATCTTGGAATGGACCACCTAATGCTCTGCGGGTACAGCGTATGGATCTTGGATGGGTGATAACTGGCAATGTATGTCTGGACGGCATCCACAGCCCTGAGCGAGTGGAGGCCTATCGTACCCACATTCTCGAAAATGGAAGACCATCAGTCTGTTCGCTATGCCATAATTGTCACCATCAAGGATATCATCCTGCGACATCATACGCACCTTTAGGTCAGCTCTCCGGGAGATCCTGCGACCCCAGAGCCTCCGACCACAGGGTTGGCAGTGATGTGTATCAGTGAACAAGGAATGATGACAAGCCGGGTCACTCAATACAAAACAATCATTTTTTCGTGATCATGCAGGATGGATTAATCAGGAATGACAATGGCAATTTGGCGGCTCCGTTACCTTTCAGAGATGATGTAAAACTTCCACACAATTGACCCCTTGCAGTCAACTGCTTAAAGTCCCTTTGCAAGCTTCTGGATAAGAAACCAGCCCTTAAACAGCAGGATGTGGACTTCATGGCTAAACTTTTTTCCAAAGGACATGCTGAGCCTGTTGAACCAGGAACAGAGGCAAAATGGCCACGATGGTATAGTGCTCATTTTTCTGTGTTCCATCCACACAAACCTGAAAATATTTGTGTGGTGTTCAATGGCAGTGCTACCTATTATTATCTCACTAAATAAGGAACTACTTCCTGGTCCAGACCTCATCAATAGCATCCTTGGGGTATTAGTATTCCTCAGACAGGAACCCATCACCATTTTGGCTGACATTGAGCAAATGTTCCATTGTTTCGATGTGCATGTGGATCACCGAGATTTTCTGCGATTTCTATGGGAATCCGAACTACCCATTAAACCCACTTTTGTCTGCTGTAGAGTTGGTTAATGATCCAGAATTTCATTCCATAGCCCTATTAGCTACCAAGCATGAACGTTCATTGGGAACACAAAGTTTCACACGTTTCTTGATGTAGAAGTCTAAGATCAAAGGTGTTGCTTTGTTGGTCCACTTCATACACTTGTTCAAGCTAAAGAGGCAGCCAGACAATCACAAAGGTCGACATGACCACCGACAACTCCCAGTTCATCTCATGGAGGAGGCCACAACGATCATAATTGGCAATGCTCATAGTGAGTCCTATGCCTCGTAAATTCACAACCTCACTAACGGCAAGCAAGTGGACGAGTCCAGCACCGTGCACAAATTGAATCCTGCCTTCGACGATAAAGGAATTCTGAGAGTTGGTGTTGGACTCGACCGAACAGATCTAAATAACAATGAGCAACATCTCATCATACTACCCAAACAACATCACATTATGACACTCATTGTACGTGATTATCATGATGAAGTTCATCATCAAGGTAGACACTTCACAAGTGGTATTGTTTGCTCTCGTGGATATTGCATTGTTACTAAGAAGAATCTCATTGATGGTAAACTGAACAAGTGTGTCACGTGTTGTAAACTCTAAGAGAAATGTGTACATCAGCAAATGGCTGATCTTCCTCCTCAACGACTTCTACCTTCTGCTCCCGATACTCATGTTGGCCTTGATGTTATTGGACCATGGAAGGTTCTCACCTGTCGTACCATGGGCAGCGTCTCCTCTGGAAAATGCTGGACCGTATTATTTGTGCTACTTACCATGAAGACAATGCCTCTTCGTGCACCACCAGGTGATTTCGGTCATCCTACAGACATCTTCGGCTGTCATTGGCAACGTGAACAGCATTTGGTGAATACCTTTATGGTCAACATGGTGCAAAGAATATCTTCTGACTCTGCAGCCCCTTATGTGGTGGCAAGTAAAGAAACACAACCTTTGTGTCAGTGACATCATTCTGCTGAAGGTAGATGCACGCAGGAAAGACTGGCCCTCTGGACGTGTGATTGAGACATTGCCCAGCATAGACAGTCGGGTTCGAAAAGTGCGAACTCACGCCATGAAGGATGGCAAACTCCATATCTACCTGTGACTCGTAACTGAGGTCGTATTGCTTATACCAGCAAGGGAAGAGTGAATTCCTTCATTGTGTTCTATTGATTGTGAATTTCATATTCTCTTGTTCTTTTCCACTATGTCCCTATCCATTAGCCATAGTCTGGTCCATTAATTTAGTGACTGTATACGATGTACTAAGTAGTCAGTTTATTTCATTTTTGACAAATGTTCAATATTTTTGATTATGTTCAATAACAATTTGACTATGTTTCGAGCCAAGGTGGCTACCCCGGTTCTCATGTTCATGTAATTCTCTTTCCTCAATTAATTTCTGTAGTGGTTTTATATAAACATAGGGGCAATATCCCTGGGCGCTCACCTGGCAGCGGCTGGATAAGATTACCAGGGAACCAATGGTAGGCATGGATGACCCACAAAATATGTAACGGAGAAGAAAGTAAATACCTATGGAATTTTTTTTCAATGCCGTGAACAAACTTTGGTACATCACGGGTGATGAAGGTTGTTTACGAGGTTCATCAGAATTGCATGTGTAGTTCCTGAGAAGAAAGCAAATACCTATTTTGGGGGGCAACCCATGTAGACCCCATTAGCACCTGATATTTTTTTATGCCATGAACAAACTTTGGCACAAACATGGTGATGAACATTGTGGTAAAGGTTCATCAAAATTGTATGTGTAGTTTCAGAGAAGAAGTTGCAAGTATTTGTGGACGGATGGACAGACAACGCACCATCCCATAAGCGTCCCGGAACTACGTTCTAGGTGAGCTAAAAACCAGGTGAGGAGTGTTCTCTCACCAAGTTTGAATGTAAAATGTATATTTATGCTCTGCCCATGTTTTGCCTCATGCATATTCATGCTCTGTCCGTGTGTTGCGTATTATCCGCTGGGAAGGGCGTGGGTGCTGCGGCTGTTCCCTGTCTGGCGGAACGGTGGTAGTGGGTGGGAAAAGCACGGTTTTTACCGTTGCACTTGGAGTGTTTTAAAATAAAGTAAAAGTGATTTAAACCTCAAAGTGTTGGTAAGCTGCCTTACCTGGAGAATTCCTTATTGAAAGAATTGGGACACGTTGGCCCTTCCAGGATATAGCATCACAACTAAAATAGAAAACGCAGGAGAAATGGAATCCTGGAAAGGTATGAAATAGGATGTGGGACACTGGTATAAAACAGGATGATCCCCTAAAATATGGAATGGCTTGTCACAGTAGTCGAGACCTCCCCTAGGATGCATGCTCATGAATTTTAATCCTTACACATTAGCTCCTTCCTTCCTGGGTTTTATCCTTCGTGCTCATCCTCCATCACCCTTCTCCATTTTTCCACTAAAAACCTTTTTTTTTAAATGAGAACGGATCTCGGTGGAGCGCATACCTCCACCAAGCTGAACAGTTTACATTTTATATCTGACTGATAGGCTGGATCTGGATCCGGACCTGAACCAAAATCTAATTGGCTTGTCCTTGTCACTTAATTAACTCATACACCATGTTTTGTCATAACTCGTCCACAACTTTTTGAGATATCGTGTTATATATATATATAGTTTTTGCCCCATCTCTCAATGGTGAAGAATCACTTGGAAAAATTTTTAATTCTCGTATCCAGATTCAGATCTTCACCAAAATGGAATAATTTCTTCCTTGTCACACCCAACCTGTCCACCAAGGTTCGTCCATATCTGTCCTCAACCTTTTGAGATATCTAACGTTTTGGCCCGATCTCTCAATGGTGAAGAATTATTTAAAATATTCTCACATCCAGATCCGGATTTTCAACAAAAGCTAATCAATTTGTCCTTGTCACACGCCCAACCTGTCCACCAAAGTTCGTCTGAATCCGTCCACAACGTTTTGAGATATCCTGCTCACAGACAGACAGACAGACAAGTGTGAAAACATAACATCCGTCTACCTTCGGTGGCGGAGATAACTCCTTTTATCTTCCACACGCTCTTACTCCTTCCTTCACTTATTCTTTATCATTCATGTTTGACTTATCACTGTTTCATTCTTCTTTCTTAGTTACATAACTAATTGCTTGTTTTGTGTGGATTCCCCACAGAAAGTTAACTGACATGCCATCACATTAAGAGGTGCTGGAGAGGTATATTCTCCCACACGGGATGGCATGTCAGTTCACTTTCTATGGGGAGTAAATTCCATGCTGATGACAGCCAGGGGGCCAGAAACGTGTCTGTGAATTGATTCCTTTACCCAGAGGGTGGGCTGACGACCTTGCTACACAAAGCTTCTAAAACCAGGTAGGCCGAATGATGCTGTGGTTCAGCAGTATAGCAATTCCAAATATCTTATCCGACTAATGCTGGGAATGCAAAGACAAACTACCCAGCATAATCAATGCCATGAGACTGCTTTCACAACACTGAACCTACCTTCATGCAGCACGCCGGGGGCAGGCAGACGTGGTACACAGTGTCGAAATGGCATTTCTAACCTTTCCAAAAACCATAAATGTATCTGTATGTGTGTCATACGAGACTTCCACTTGCAGATCATAACAAAACTCCCATGTTGGTACAGGGTGTGCACACATGCCACGTATTGTTACAATACAACCTACTTCAACCTCTGCAAGTTTCTTTTGTGATGGTCAACACATCATGGCATGTCTTGCAGGTAGATACACAGCATCTGGCACAACATATGGAATTAATTGATAATGTGTTCGATTAAAAAGTGAAAGTGGATCACACACTCACATTCTCTCCCACATTCTCCCCCACCTGAACACTTCCCTCCCTCTACCCAACCACTGACCCGTTACGCTGGTTATTTGTTTGTGATGGATTGCTGGGAAGGTAATTAATGAGGGCCGTTTGCATCAGGAATAGTGTGTGTGTGTGTGTGTGTGTGTGTGTGTGTGTGTGTGTGTGTGTGTGTGTGTGTGTGTGTGTGTGTGTGTGTGTGTGTGTGTGTGTGTGTGTGTGTGTGTGAGTTGTCCTTTTTCTGGTGGGTTAAATAATTAATTTGGACTGAGGTTAAACAAATGCTGGAAGTATGTTAAAATGAAATCAAGTTAAAGGAACAAAGCTAAAACTTTTACTGACCTTTCTTCGTCTTCGTCTTACTTTGATTTTTATCTATATCTGTTTTGTCTTTTATCCATAATTTTTGACACTTCTCTAGCGTGACATCATGATATGACTTTCTGCAGCATATAAAACAAAATGGACATTCAGATCATTGAGCTTCGTCTTGCTAGTTTAGTCATTCTAACTAGCCCTGGGTGGTGGCTTTGGATTCTGAGTTCAAGCCCCATTGGGAACTGAATTAACACCAGGGGGTTGACTCAGCCTGTCATCCTTCTGAGGTCGGCGAAATGAGTACCAGTGTACTGGTAATAGGGGCACTGCATCAGCGGCATAGCCATGCCCTTAACCAATGATGCAACCAGCAGCCAAAAAGGCAGCACACGATGTGAACTAGCCCTGAAACCAATCTATTAGATAGAATTATCTCTCCCTGATTTAGTGCACATTTTTCTTTTGTAATCCTTCTGATAAACGCACTTTTTTGGCTTTTCTGGCTTTCCAGTTCATGGTATATAAAAATGTTTTGTTCTGATTCTTTAGCAATATCACTTCAGTTTCAAAAAACAAAAGGAACACATTTTCAGGAGATTAGAGTTATAAGATCATTTTGACCTTGGGAGTCAGACAGAAAGATCTATCTCTCGCTGCACACCGCCTCTATCCACACCCACAAAGATCCTTTGGGGGAGAAGGGCATTTCAGCAGCAGGATGTCACAGGAATAGCTGGCAGTAATTAGGTGAAAAGGATGAGTGTATCGTTTATGACTTTGCAAGTGTCTGAAGTGACTCTTAAACAAAACTATAAATTTTCAAATCGGTCTGCAGATGTACATCATCACCTGCATGTTGAAAGGATGTCATAGTTCAGGCCAATTTTCATCGAATGCTGCATTTCCACCTGTAAGTCACACTCAGGTGTTCCTGAGAGCTCACAGGTTGGGTCAGAATGTGCAGATGCTGAACAGACCTCCATGCAAGAATTCACTTCACACAAGGATACACACAATAAAGTTTGAAGGAGGAGAAGGAGGCCATTCAGCCCATCATGCCTGCATTCCACCAAGCTCAGTATCCATCACCCATCCAGACACAAGCTACCTACCAACAAGACCTGCCAATATCACCATACCCCTCTATCTCGAATACATCCAGGTACCTATCTAATTCCAATTTAAATCTATCCAACCTCTCCAATGCCACTACCTTTCTGGGGAAACCATTCCATGTATTAACCACTCTCTGAGTGAAAGACCTCTGCCTTAAAACTGTCCAAACTCTCATCTTCTTTACCCTCAAGCTATGGCCCTGGTCCAAACACTGTCCACTCTGCTGAAAAACTCCACTGCACCTATCTTGTCCACACCTTCCATATCTTAAATGGCTCGATCAGATACCTTCAAAATCGCCTCTTTTCTGATGTAAAAAGTCCCGTCTCCTTCAGCCGCTCCTCATTGCTTAGTCGAGCTCGCCCTGGAATCAATCTGGTGACCCTATGCTGTATCCTCTGTTTGCCCTTCCTCAGATTTTGTGACAAAAACTGAACACAATATTCGAGATGAGGCCTCATTAAATTCCTTTACAGTGTTAACACTACCTCATTTGATCAATAATTTATCCCCCTACAGATACACCCGAAAGCCATATCACCTGTACACATAGCTGCCTGGCACAGTGCTGTCTGCTTACCACCCCCCCCCCCCCCACTTCGGGATCTATGACCACCACCATATCCCCCTTCTGTGCAACACGCTCCAAGTCTGCCCTTGCATTATGCAATCCGTATTTTAATTGGTTCATGAGTCAGTAAGTGTTGGTTCACGAGTCAGTAAGTGACCACTATATTCGTTATGGGTGTGTGTCTGTCTGTCTGTCCCGAGCATAGCTCCGTGGGTTTTGATCCGATCCTGATAAAAAATTTGGGTGGGAGGTTTATATCATGATCTAGTTGTGTTTTCCTGAGAATGGGCGTGCTGCACCCATTATGGGAGGGGCCACGCCCAAAAAACGTGTTTTTAGGGGGTAGCCGATTTCAAGTTACATCTTCTCCGAGGGGGTTTGTCGAATCTGGCAGGGGTTTCAGTATTTGGTTAGCCCAATGGCACCTGCATAGCCCCACGGAGCTCGATTTTTCATTTTCGTCCCAAGGTCAAGGTCACAAGGTCATGAACTTAGAACATGTCAAAAAAATTAATAAATTGGGCATCGAGCTCCTAGGGTTTTCAACTGTTTTGAATGAAAGTTGGTATGCAAGTAGTGCTCTTCGAGTACTACAACTTTCATCATTTATGTTTTTCCCGATTCCCGCCAGTTTGCCCGTGGCGTCCCCTCGAAAAAATAAAAAAGGCGAACCGTGTACATTGTATGTGAACCATCACCGTCTCCAGACTTGTTGTTCTTATACCCATTCCCAGCACCTTACATTCCTTTAAGTTAAACTGCAATTGCCAATCTTTTTCAAAGTATCTCGACTTTCCTAAATTTCATCACCACCCTCCACGCAATCTACCTTACCTTCAAGCTTTTTGTCATCTGCAAATTTGGAACGCCAACTCTTAAACCCACGATCCAAATTGTTGATGTAAATTATGAAAAATAGGACCACTGTACCTGTAGCATATCTGGGCCATGGCCTAATTTTGTCACTCAAATTTGGGAGCATTCTGACTGGTGGGTCTGGAGAAGAAGATTTTTGTAGGAATTTACGCAATTTTCCCAATAATTTATGAAGTCAGCCATTTTGGAACACGTTCGGACATGTGATAAGCTTGAGTTCCGTAATATAACATCCCTACCGTGTCCTAATGTTGCAACCCAAATTTGGGAGCATTCTGACTGGTGTGTCTGTAGAAGAAGATTTTTATACCAATTTACTCAATTTTCCCCAAAATTGACTAAATCGGCCATTTTGACATGCGTGATCGGCATGACCTCCACAATTTAACATCCCTATCTTGTCCTACAGTTGCAACCCAAATTTGGGAGCATTATAACTGGTGGGTCTGGAAAAGAAGATTTTTGAAGGCATTTACTAAGTTCGCCATTTTGACATACTTAAAGTCAATTGACCAGAACGAGCTTTGCATTAGCCATTACCAGTCAGGAGCAGAACCTTGCTTCCAAATTTCAGTTGGATCGGCCCAGCAGCTTGGCGGAGAAGTCAAAATAGGAAACGGACAGACGGAGGATGCACGATGACAATACCTTTTCTGGAATTCCAATTCCAGAAAAGCTAATGATAATAACCCCCTTGTACTGATCCCTGAGGTACCCCATAACTTACATCCTCCCACTCAATGCTTCCCATCACTAATTCAATAAGCCTGGTGTTGGCTTCATGGTAAGGGTGGCTGGCTTGAGATCACAGGGTCCTGAGTTTGAGCCCCATTTTCCACTGAATTAACATCAGGTAGGGTTGATTCAGCCTGTCATCCTTCCGAGTTTGGCAAAATGAGTACCAGTGTACTGGAAAAGGGGCACAGCATCAGCGGCATAATTGCACCCCAACAAAATGATAGTTAAGTTCAGATACACGATGTCCACTGCACGACTCATATCGACCCAATCATAAGCTGCTTCATGGAACTCCAACAAAATGTGTTAACCATGACTTCTCTTTGGTACATCCATGCTCACTACCTTTAATTAGTTTATATTTATTTAAATGGTTCCTAATCTAATTAACATCTCCAACACCTTCCCCAGCACTGAAGTCAAGCTCACAGGTCCACAGTTCTCCAATTCTACTCTGGATCCTTTCTTAAATAACGGTGTTACAATTGCGACTCTCCAATTCTCTGGAAGCTGCTATTAAAGATATCCACTAACAGTCCACTTATCTGCTCGGCAACCTCCCGCAATACTCTAGGATGCACATTATCCGGCTCTGGAGTTTCATTATCCCTTAATTTTTCTCACTGTTTCTTCACTTCCTCGACTCCAACTTGGATCTCTTCTAAAAGCCCTTGTTCACCCCAGAGACGGATCCTCTCTGCTATTGGAAATTCCCGACTGTTCCGCTGTAAATGTCGAAGCAAAAACATAGGGGCAGTACCCCTTGAGTGCTCACCTGGTAGTGGCTGGATAAGATAACCAGGGAACCACTGGTAGGCATGAATGACCCACAAAATATGTAATGGAGAAGAAAGTAAATAACTGTGGATTTATTGTTACGAATCTGGAAACCATTAGCATTCACACATACAGTTGATCCAAAATTCAGTTATCTCGTTAAGTATATGTGGATAGTTAGAATCCCCATCCCCTATGTCGAACGGGAATTTCATGTGTGCGCTGCGAGTTTCTTTGTAGTTAGTTTTATACATCAATCCCCTCCACTCCTTCAGCTCCATTACGCACAAGTTTCTGACTACCGACGTGGGTGGAGCCCCTCGTCTCAGAGCCGACCCCGCCCCAGCATGATGGAATGTTCGTCTCGTCCAATGAGGGGAGGACACTGATCGCCCGATGCCCCCCGACCAATCCTGAGGCGAGTTACCTCAGAGCGGATCCCTACACCCGCCCGGGGGAGGGATAAGAAGGGTGGTGAGCTGTCTCAGTAGTTCGGTCCTTTTTTGGGATTCCTTGGTGGTCGGTGGTCGTGTTGGTGCTCGTGTCGTCGATCGTTGTTCATGGATGTGAAAAAGAAGCCAGGTCGTTCGTGTTATCCTGGTTGCGCTAGTTGGATTCTGGGTCATGAGTTCGAGTCCCACTGTGGTGGGTTGTGTTTGAGCGCTCGAGCTGGGAATCCCCGTTCCCTTCCACGGACTCCGAGCTCCACAAGTGCGGATCAGTGAAACCGCACGAGGCAGTCAGGTACCCGGCCAGACTCTGACCCTCAGCTCGCCTTCCCTCCCGAGCTGAAGGGCCGAATAAAGACCCCCGAGGTCCATTTCTTTTTGGGTGTGTGTGTCTGTCTGTAGCCAGTCTGATAAGTAGAAATCGTTTAAGTAATTGCCATTGTACATTTGCCTGCATTTTTGATTCGTGATTAAGTCTGCTCTGTCTCCCTTCCAATTATTATAAATAAATAACTGTTAAATGTTCCAGTTCGTTGTTTGTGTTTTCTTCCATTGACCCAGTATGGTTCAGGCTTGAGAATTAGTGAGGCAGCTTGTGCCGTGAATTGCTATTTGGACCGGCGTGGCTTTGGTAATTCCCACTCGGTTACGCCGGATCCGAGTCTGTAACAGCGACTCGGCTTGGACAAAGCCGGCCGAGGGTGTGGCTTCCCCGTGTGGCGTGGGTACTTAGGTAAATTGGAAGAGACAAATAAACCCTACCCCACGCCGTCGAAATATTGGCGACCACGGTCTATTAAGTGACCCGTCGGCTTCGGAGTTGTCCGGAGCGACGACCTTCAATTCCGGGTGTTCGGTGGGAGACGGCCCTACTGCTCCATCTAGCGGTCGTTCCTCACGACCGAACCTGGCCCACAACAATATACCCCCCGTAGACTCTCTTAGACCTCAAATTTTTGAATGGCATGAACAAACTTTAGCACATCATGGGTAATGAAGGTTGTGATCAAGTTTCAGAAAAGAAGGAAAATACATATTTTGTGGCGCAACCACTCCTTACATCCCCTTAGAACCCGATTTTTCTAATGTCATAAATAAACTTTGGTACACCATGGGTGATGAAGGTTGTCGTCAAGTTTCATCAGAATTGTGTCGTTTTTGAGAAGAAAGCAAATATCTCTTTGGGGGGTGGGGGGGACTCCCTCCTAAACTCCCTCCTAAACACCCTCCTAAACTCCCTCCATAGACCATCTCAGATCCAGATTTTTTTAATGAAGGGAACAAACTTTGGTATGTCATGGGTGATGAAGGTTGTGGTCAAATTTCATCAGAATTGCTTGTAGTTTCTGAGAAGAAAGCAAATACCTATTTTGGGGGGCAACCCCCGTAGACCCCCTTAGGGCACAATGTTTTTTTAATACCATGAACAAACTTTGGTACATACACGGTGATGAACGTTGTGGTAAAGTTTCAGAGAAGAAGTTGAAAGTATTTGTGGACGGACAGGTGACACGTCATCCCATAAGTTCCCCAGAACTACGATCCAGTTGAGCTAAAAATCGATCTAATAAAACTGCCATATCATCCACCAATTCTCCATTGCTATTCCTCAATGGGCCCACAATCATTTCAACATTCTCTTTTCCCCTTATATACTTAGAGAATGTGTTGCTCTTATGTTTAATACTCTTGGCTACATCCTTTTCATACTCTCTTTTGGCCTGTCAAGTTATTTTCTTTATGAATCTCCATTTCCTCCAATCCTGTTGTTTTGTATTGAATGAATGGCTTCTGCTTATCCAAAATTACACTGAGTACCTCCCGACTCAATCACCAGTAATGTGAATGTGCAGTAATTTCTGTGGGAGTAGTCAGGGCTGTCCTTTGTTGGCTCATGATTGGCTGTGAAACATATTGAAGGTTTACAGGTCTTTCATGGCCAATCAGAAAACCGCAAAAGCAAGGTGTGGCTGCACACCCAGATATTTTACCTAGAAAGAGAAAAATAATTGCACATGCAGAGGCAATAGCTCCTGGTTCTCCAAGCTTGTCGTGGTTTGAGCAACTTCACGAAGACATGATCTGCAATTGGAAACTAAAACAAGTGAGAAAATTCCATTTCACTGCATAACTGCATTCGTAAAAGTGGAAAAAGAAGTTACAAAATCCTGGCATATTTGACACATCAGTTGGCACAACCATTGCACATTCAAGACTGTTGAAGATAGAAATGAAGTTCAAACTGTCATTAACAATTCAATCTGTTCAATAAATACCAAAAACCTGAGCTTATGTCATGCCAGCTAAACAAATAGTCCGATTGCTGTCCTATATTCCTGAGCCAGTTGCCTTTCTGATTCACTGGGCAGACAATTATTATAAAGGGTGAATTTTTAGTTGTAACAAAATAAATGCAAATTAATGGCCAAATCCATTAATAACGGTTCCAAATATGTGAGCAACACAGTGATGGAATTGCCATGAGGTTGTGATTTATTATCACCCTTTTTTTGGTGACATCTCCCCAGTGGACCAGAAATGGGGAAGGGGCTTTCTGTGCCATCCCTGGGGATTATCTGAACTACTCTTCATCCAGAAGAAAATCCTCATTTCAGTGAACCATTTTAAAGCACTGGTTGTATAAAAATTGTTCTGAAAGCTGTGATGTTATAAATACCTCTGCCACCAAAGGTGAAGGAGGTTGTTTTCACCCCCTTTCTGTCTGTTTGTGTGCAGGATATCTCAAAAAGTTGTGCATGGATCCGGATTAAATTTTGTGGACAGATTGGGTGTGTGACCATGACAAATTGATTCGACTTTGGTGAAGGTCCGGATCTGGATACGAGAATTATTTAATCTATAAAGTGATTCTTTACCATTGAGAGAATGGGCCAAAAATGATATGTAACATGATATTTCAAAAATGTATTGGGCCCGATACGTTCTCGTGCATCAGGCATTACATGGCAGAGGCACGCACTCTACCGAGTGCCCTTCTAGTATTAAACATGTTACCGTTTCATGACTGTAGAGTGTAAAACATGTACTTTATGATTAATGCAGGTATTTCTGGATTGTTTTTATTTTTTATTTTTTGTATGCAATGTCAAGGTTCATGGAGGAGCAAGACCATAGAACGGATCAGGACGTAACAAAACAAAAGGAACAGTAGCAAAAGGAGGAAACATACGAACATCAGAGATGAGAGACAAAATAGAGGATGATTTGGAGAAATAAGAGATGGGGGAAGAATGAGCATGAGGAAATGAGACAGCGACGTGAACAAGATGGACACCGCCGTAAAATGTCAGGAAGGAAAAACTGTAAACTTGGAAAGAGGTGGGATTGGGGAGCGTTTTAAGGGGGCAGAAAATATCGGTTTTGGATGGAGGATGATCGAAGATGGTGTTGAACAGATCTCTTGAAGTCCTGAAGTGAAGAATGACAAAGAGAATGCACAAATTAGTTCCACCAGGAGGAATAAAGAGGAACAAATGAGTGGAGGTGAGCAGTGATTCAGGATTTTGATAATTTCACCAGAAGGGGGGTGGTGGTAGACCGCATCCGCCTTGCAGAATCCCGGTGGGGTGGGGGGGGGGATGAGTACAGAAAGAGAGGGTGCAAGACCAGAAAGGAGTTGGTAGAAGACAGAGAGACCAACGACCTCTCTGCGATGTGAAAATGATAGGCTCAGAGACTCAGCTTCATCATGAGGGGATTCCCATGGTCATCAAGGCCTTGGTTTCCACAGCATCAAGTGAAACAAGGTGCAAGGCAGAAGTGCCATTCAAGAGGGGAGAGAAGTACTCCATCAAGCTCGGGATGAAGGCATTATAGGTGAATAAGAGTTCAGGTGTTCCAAAGAAAGACTTTGCATGACGTGAAGATGCCCAGTCAGAAATTGGCTTTGGAGGCCAACTGGAAAGCGTAATTTGCAAAAGAGAGGCCATGACTGATAGCGAGGCCCAAGAGTTTTGAGTGACTGAACTTCAAAGGACTGTTAAGAAAATAAATGGAATGGTTTGCCAGATGGTGCTTTCAGAGAGATAGTAAGAGTATGAGATTTGTCTTGATGAGAAGACATATTCCAAGTGTTTAATCAACTCGTGCTTCCATCAAGGTCTGCAGAGAGGGAAAACGCTGCTGTTTGCCTTCTGAAGGATGAGAGATGTACAGCAGAGGGGAGAGTCATCAGAGAAGAGCTAAAGATGGTTTTGCAGAGTCAGAGAGATCGTTGATGAGGATTATGAAGAGGACAGGGCTCACAATACTGCCTTGGGGAACTCCAGCCTTGACAGGGAGAGAGACGAAAGGATCCCATTGAGAGCCACCCGTTGGATACTAGAGTAGAAGAAGTCAGTAAACAATGTGTGGAGTTCACCTTCAATGCTGCATACAGTTCTCAAGCAAGGTGGGACACTTGACTGTATCAAATGCTCAAGATATATCTCTGGAGCCTGAACTGATCTCATGTCTGATATTGAGGGCATCCATCTATTGTTGGGAGAGCATAAGCATCATGTCCAAGGTAGAGTAACCTGGTCTGAAACCGAATTGATGATCTGAGATCGGTCCATTGGAGAAAAGGAAGGATTTGATGTCAACTGCTAAGATGGATTCCATAACATTGCTGATAATTGGAAGTAAGCCATTTGGTCTATAGCTCAGGAGATTGGCCTTTGCACCTTGTTTATGCAACGTGGTGATTTTGGCTGACATCCAAGCAGATGGAAGATGACTGAGGTCAAATGATAGGGTGAACAGAGCAGTAAAATGTTGTGTCGGAGCAGCAGAGCAGGTTTTGAGGACATGTGCACTGGTGCCCTCCAATCGAGTTGCTGAATCGGAGTCAAGGGTTGTCAAAAAGTTCTTCACCTTCTCAAATGCAAAGGACACAGAATCCAGGAGCAGTTGGGTAGGACTGGGAAGAGTGGGTACAGGGAGTGAGGGGTTGGACACAAGATTTGGTAGCAAATACAGAATTGAGGCATTCGGCCTTCTCAAGAGCAGATTTAAAGAGAGGGAAGGGAGAGAGGAGCATACTGCAGACAGATTTAACAAGGCACCACCAGGTTTTAGAGGGAGACAAGTTTGAAAGTTCAACCTCGAGGTTGTTCAGATGTTGTTTTCTGGCTCTCCTGTAAGTGGATGGAAGGACGTTGTGGAAGAAATTCAGTTCTTCTCTGTCGGAGTCTGAGACCATTTATTAACTGCAAACAACAACAAGATAACAAACATGCGCATGGGAAAGAAGGAAATATAGGACAAGCAATATCAAACACGATCCTCTTTCTGCTCAAAATGCACACCGCAATCCTCTTTATACAATTTGGACAGAAAAAGACAGGGGAGGGCTAAACATCTGGCAAGGGTAAATGAAGGGGAGTGCTGACAAGCATGAAGTAGTGTGAACACCAGTTCAGCCTTAAGGAGAGTGTGATAACAGGGTCAGGACAAAACACAGAGACCGAGTGTATTACTTTCTGCTGGAGAATGAGGCACCAGCAAGGCATTCTTCTCTTCAGCAGCTGGGCAGTTTCATTGAAACATTGGAGATACCAGTGTTGGTTTTATGTATTTCAGTGAAATAAAAGCACAGAAGAATTAGCAAGATACAATTCTATTTTGCTTGTATTCAATTAAAAGCAACAAGTGAATACAATTAAGAATACATGAATATAATTTTTTTTCTTCCACAACATCCAACCAAATTTTTTTCCAATGAACTGGTATTCGTTTGTTTATTCAGAGGCACAACTCTTGTGTATAGAATTATAATGGCCGGCTAGTCGATCACGTGGTTTGACGCAGCCAATCACATAACTTATTGCTGTTGAAACCAACCACCATTTCGGAGTAAACGTGTTGAGACCAGCTCCATTGTGCATGTTTTTATCCCCCGCCACGTGGCGGAAGGGGGATATTGTTGTCACCCGGGTTGTCCGTCCGGCTGTCCGTCCATCCGTCTAGCTGGACGTCAATATTTATAGCTGAGTGTGATAACTCATAAACTGTTCACCATATCCATTTGAAATTTGGGTCACACATGTACCACCTGAAAAGGAAAAACCCTATTGATTTTGGGCGTGGCCGGATCCAAGATGGCCGACTGGAGTGGCCAACTTGAAAAAAGTTTTTTTCGCCATATCGATTTGAAATTTGGGTCACATGTACCACCTGAAAAGGAAGAACCCTATTGATTTTGAGTGTGGCCGGATCCAAGATGGCCGACTGGGGCGGCCATCTTGAAAAAAATGTTTTTTGTAATGAATGGAAAACCGCTTATCTGATTTCAATTATTTTTGGTTACTACTTCCTCACCCCTGGGGAACTTTTTCGAGATGATGACCAAATGGTGCCTTGTTTCCAATTCACCTCCCTCATTATCTGGAATATGTATGACCTTTTTCATTCAATGGCGGGGGATTCCCCATCTCTGATGGTATATTTATTTCTATCTCAGAGCCTGGTGAAAGGTGGCAACATGGACACACACTTGTTGTGGGCTTTGTCGAATGATCTTCGGTTGGATTTGCCTTCCAGGAAGAGAAGGCAAGTTGTTTCAAAGCAACTGTGTTACTACTGGATTCAGTGTCCTGTGAGAGAGAGAGAGAGAGAGAGAGAGAGAGATAGAGAGAGAGAGAGAGAGAGAGAGAGAGAGAGAGAGAGAGAGAGAGAGAGAGAGAGAGAGAGAGAGAGAGAGAGAGAGAGAGAGAGAGAGAGAGAGAGAGAGAGAGAGAGAGAGAGAGAGAGAGAGAGAGAGAGAGAGAGAGAGAGAAATATATATATATATATATATATATATATATATATATATATATATATATCTAGATATTCTGTGGAAGAATTCCCAGGCTGAGTTAATATGGAGAAAAGGAATATTCTTTATTCTTCATTTCAATTCAACTTCAAATGCAGCCAAAGGCCAAATTGAAGTAAGTTTTACAATTGATAATTTTAACAAAATTAATACAATATCCAAGAAAAAAAAGTTAAAATTCATAGATAAATAGTATATAAAAGTCATGCAGGTGAAAAATATCTAAAACGAGAAGGGCACTCGGAAGAGCGCATACTTCCACCATGCAATGCCTGATCCACGAGGACATATCAGGCCCAATACATTCTTGAAATATGCTATATATCGTTTTGGGCCCCATCTCTCAATGGTGAAGAAGCACTTGAAAAATTAAATACTTCTCGTATCCAGATCTTCACCAAAATCGAATTAGCTCGTCCGTGTCACACCCAACCTGCCCAACAAATTTCAACTGGATCCGTCCACAACTTTTGTGATATCCTGAAAACACGCAAACAAATAGAGAGAGGAGTGAAAACATATAGTCCATGGGCCAAACCTAAAAATTTGACCCATCGGTACCATCTCTGGTGGCAAAGTCTCACTATGTTTTTTTGATAGTTTAGGACTGACAGATGAGGAATTGAGGTGATAGCAGTGTGAAATTGGCAGCTTTCTGGTAGTTTTCACCTCTAAAACATCACCCTACCGCTATATGCTGAAGACCAAAATTTGTGGGTAGGGGAAACTAAAATGACTGTAGTTTAGCTCGGATGGGTCAATCTTAACAATATACCACTCATAATGTCTGTCTATGTACCCTAGTAGAGGATATATGGGGCTTCTGAGGCAACCATGCAAATTAATGGCGTGAAGGGGGAAAACTCTATGAATTAAACCCCGAAAACCCCTAAACAGGAGACCGATTCCTCCCTCTCCCATACAAATGTATAGGCTAACCTTTCTGACTCGAGGTCAATCAGGACAAAACAGAATGATTTTCTCCCCAAACAGGAGACCAATTCCCCCCATACAAATGTATAGGCTAACCTTTCTGACTCGAGGTCAATCAGGACAAAACAGGAGAATGATTTTTTTCCTATACAAGCTCATGTTAAATTGTCTTAGGGTCCAAAAAGCCCAACCCCCTCTGACTCTCAGCCCATTAGGTCAAAAGAAGAGATTGATCTCTGCCCCATTACTCACTGATTTCCTTTTATATTTTCACTCCATTCAAAAAGTGATCCAATAAATATTTGTCCAACGTGTATTCGAGGTAATAAATTAATTTTCCGATTACATTCATCACCATCGAATATATTCGCAAATATTATTTTGGAACTTAGTTCATGGTTTATATGTCTTTGTTGAGCAGAAAATAAAATGATAAACTTCTCTCAATGTTCTTCTTTGACCACCTCCTGATCCACATATCATTTTAAGATTGCAGTAAATTGTTTTTCCATTGTTCAATTGATAACCATCAAAGATTTCAATCCATTCAAGGATATTTATTTTTTCCTTCACATCCTCCAACTTATTTGTAATTAAATTTATCCGCTTATTTGCTTTATTTACTTTTACCCCGGTTATTTATTCAATAACACTTATTTGATATTTCTCACATTAGTTATGTTTCCCATTTAAATACCAAGGCCGATTACATCTCCACTCTTTGGTTTGGTTATTGCTTGGTTCTATCATTTATAAATCAGTAAAAAGATGCCCCTTAATACTTATACTTATAACCAGAAGGGATACTCTTGATTCCATTCTCTAAAATATATCTTTTATCATCGAAAGCTCATAATGCTTTATTATTTATCTCTTCTGTATATAATTGATGTTTATAACTTCTTATTGTATTCATTTTTCTGTACTCTTCCTTCTTTAAGGTTAAACAATTGTAATAATGTTTAAAGTTTATTGTTTCCTTGATTATATTTTTCTTTATTCCCTTTAGCTTCTTATCACATCTTTCAATGTTATTATTATCAATATACGTAAAAGCATAAGACTTTGATCTCAAACCCACAAATTCACTCATGACCTTTCCACCCAACTCATCCTTAAACTTACCAATAACCTTTTTATTCTTTAATGAAAACAACATACTATCAGACTTATAATTACTTGTATAATACATATCAATATTATCCATCATATCCTCATATACATCACTTGTCTTAATTTATAATATAAAACTATCTGTATCCATATATAACAATGACACATTATCCTTATACTTTCATTTTAAATTATTATAGTAATAGTCGTACATTAACGACTTTGACAAGTCAAGAATTGATGTTCCGATATAAATTGGTTTTTCCATTTCAATACTCTCTTTTTTTTCAAATGAATAGCACAAAAGTTCTCTGAAAACACCTCCACTCGTTCAAAACTTGGTCTATTGATTAACTTTGAAGCCTGTTTCCAAGATGTAGAAAGTCTTATGTTTTGTTGATTCCTAACATTTTCCATAGTCTTTCCAAATACAGCATTATTCATTGTTTTATAAAAGTCCTTCTCAAAATCTGTTTTTGCTTCCGTTCTCCTTTTTGTATTAAAATCAATATATTTCTTTAACCAATGACTGTTTAAATTTCAAAATTCGATGAATTTTCCTCACTCTCAACCCAGCAGATAAATATTGTCTCAAGATCCTTTGATGTAAAACATAACTTTCTTTATCATTTCATGTTGTAAGTAGTTTTTCTGGAGATTTACCTTTTATATTAAATGACTGTTGGTAATCACTTAACCATTCTTTTCTTGGACTTTCTTTATCAGGGGCATAAGGTAGGTCTTTATGTTTGTTATGAAGTTCTTCTGGATATTTTAAATCAACCTCAAAATAATATCCAACTTCAGCTTTATCCAATTCTTTTTGAGAGGAGAAAACAATGTCTTGTAAAACTTTTTCATAATGTTTTTCTTTAACCCATTTAAGTTTTCTATAAGGTAAAGATTGAGACATAGCCCACCTATACAAATTGTTTGCATCATAATACATCAGGTAAGAGTTGTCCTCATTCTTATTATAATCAGGAAGATATTTGTTATTTGCTTTAGCATATCTCTTGGAACATACTTGAGATATTCCTCCTCTTTTAGCCTTTTCTTTCATTAAAAGCATGTTAGGGTATCACTCTATATCACTGATTAATTCCAAATTTTGTTTTGTCATTTTTAACATGGAACTCCAAGACAAGCCCGGGGCTGTGTAATAGTGAACAGGGTCTAATCCATAAGAATTTAAAAATTCTGACAGACTGTTCTAAAAGTTTCAAACACATCAACAAATAACAATACATCAGTTTTAAGATACAAATCATGATATTCTCCAAAATTCTTTATATTAAACTTCTCCCAAACCTTTTTAGCTTGTGTGTAATCTCTCTCGGAAATATGTTTTATTTAACTTTCCATAGACACTTTCCCTTGAAGGAAGTTGTGTTTCTTTAAACTTCTCAAATGAATCCATATAGTCATGTGGATATATTCCCTTTTGTGATAAGACATCAATCTCTTCTTGATTTGAGAAATATGATTTAAGACTCGGGAAGTTTTTAATATTTGACACTAAGTTAGATAATGGACTTGACATAAACTTGTATGTGTCAAGAAATCTGAGATAGGTTATGGGGGATGTATGAATTGTTTTTGTGAATGAGATGTATTTTTGATCTGTTAGGAATGGCAGAAATATCTCCAGATGTCTTTGAAAGTTCATTTATAAATAGATGTGTGTCATAGTGAGCGTTGTTGTGAAGAAAGACAGGAATAAAATTTGGAGGTTTGTAATTAAGATTACAATGGGAATGAGCTGGACCTCTATATTTACCAGTAAGATGACAGTGATCCCTAACCTTGATGTCTCCCTCAATTTTCTCCTCACAAATATGACAGATACTGTTTTTTATAAATTCCTTTTCTCTCCGTTTGTTAATGACATTGGTTTAAAGGTTTTCACCATTATTTCTCTTCGTTTAATGCAGTCTTTTCCAATCGTCTTACAAACTCCTCTGAGGAATCTTCTCCTCTATAAAGTTCTAACTTGTTGCATTCATCACCAACAGCTGATTTGATATAATAACAGAAACCACAAGGAGTATGTTTTTGATATTTATTTGTCTGATTTATTTGAATTTGGAGAAACAGTATCTATCTTTTCAAGGATACTTTCAAAATCAGCATATATCACAAACGGATGTTTTATAGAGTTGTTAAAATCTTTCAATGATATGTTTGAACCTGCTTTTGGTAAATTGATTACGGTTGATTTATGATTACAACAATATTTCAAATGTTGATTTAATCGTTCTTTTGTGTAATAGGAGTTGAGACATCTCTTACAATGATACGTTTTACATTTTCTCTTATATAGTTGTGATTTGGTTAATCTTGAGAATTTTTTGATGAAAGCATAATGTGTTTTTTTCTTTTGAAGCAAAGTGGAGAAGGTCAATATGCGTTTCATCATTTTTATAGTTGTTTGAAATTTTTAATATCTGAACTTTGTTTGTATCCGTTAATCCATATACATTAACAGATAGATTATTCATTTTCTGAAATTTAGGAATATCTCTCAATGACATTGGAAACTTTAAATCTTTAACATTTAATGTATTCTCGTATTTCTTATAATGTTCAACCCTTTCAGGATTCCATTGTGGAGGATGTAAGTGAGCAAGAACAGACCATAGAAAACATTTATTATCTTTGTTTTCAATATTAACAACCGCTTTCTTAAGTTTTATCTCTTTTGGTAAATCAATATAAGAAGAAGCTTGAAGAGGATCTGATTTTAAGATGTGTATATCTAAAAAGATTATTTTTGTAAAAGTAAATCCACTACCTACTACAGTGTTATCAACATCTTGTTCTTGTCTCTGGAGAGCATTGTAAACATGACATCTTATAAAATCTTGAAATGATGACATAAAGTAAGGGTTTGTCCTCATATAGGGAGTAGTTTCTTCGTCTTGTCTTACCATTTTCAATTTTACTCCTATATAAAATTTAAAGGTTTCATTTCACTTAATGTGTTTTTAATTATAGTTTCAATACTTTGTTTAACCATATCAACAGCTTCCATGATTGAAGATGGTCCAGGGTCTTGAAAACGAAACAATCTTATTTTTTTATGTCCTTTAAATGCCCCATCAGTGTTTTCAATGGAGAATTTTGCTTCCCTTTCTTCAGTTTTTTTTTTCTTTTTTTTTGTATACCTTGTCGAGGCTCGTGTGAGAGCTAACACACAATGCACATCAAGGGGACATGAGACAAGAGGGGCGGGAGTGGAAGGGACAAAACAGTGGGAACAGACATATTAGGAGATCTGTGGAAGGGAGAGGGATAGGATGGGGAACATGGGGAATAGAAGATGGACATTACAGGGACTTTCAGGAGGGAAAGCTGGGAATTTGAAGGAAGTGGGCTTGGGTGGGTTATCGGGGGTAGAAAAGATCGAGGATTTGGCTGGGGGATGATAAGAGGTGCTGGTGAACAGCTGTTTTGAAAGCCTGGAGGGAAGAATGGGAAAGAATAGAGTGAGGGAGTTTATTCAAAAGGCGGGAAAAAAGAGGAATGAAAGAGTGAAGGTGAACAGTGATTCGTGATTTTGGTAGTTTTACCAGAAGGGGGTTGTTGGCTGACCTTGAGCGCCCTGAGGAAATGTGGTGGGGACAAATCACAGAGAGAGCAGGGGGGTGGGGCAAGGCTGGAGAGGAGACGGTAGAAGACAGAAAGACCACCGACCAACCTGCGGTGATTCAGTGAGAGGCCCAAAGACTCAGCCTCATTGCGGGAGATGCCGATGATCCGAAATGGCCTGGTTTCTACAGCATGAAGCCGAGAAAGGTGGGAGGCAGGAGCACCAGCCCAGAGGGGAGGGCAGTACTCCATCAGGCTACGGACAAAAGCTTTGTAAGTGGTCAGGAGCTCAGGAGGGCCGAGGAAGGACTTTGCACGACGGAGGATTCCCAGTCGGCGACTGACTTTGGAGGCGAGGTTTGAAATGTGGCTTTCCCAGGAAAGGTCATGGCAGATAGTGAGACCCAGAAGCTTGAAAGAAAGGACTTCTTCCAGAGGAAAATTGTTCTTGTGTTTGCATGATTGAAGGTGTTTATTATAATTTTTTTTAAAGAATATCATTATCACATCTATCACAATGTTTTGTTTCTTGGTCAAGAGGAGATATTTGTCTGAAAAGATGAATGTGTGTTTGTTGGTTTGAAGGTGTTTTTTATAAAATTTATATTCATGATTACAAACATCGCAGTACGTTGTATTCACCATATTTATATAATAAAACTTTACTTAAAATTAAATGTTCTTGATAAAAATTTCGTTTAATTTATAGGTGAATCTGTACTTAAAACCATTTTATCCTCCAACTTTTTAACTTAATAAATACAATGTATCAAGACAGAAAAGACAAGTTTCAATCAATCTCTTCATTTGTAAAAGATACGGAGAAATATGTCAAGGATGTAGAATTGAACAAAGATAAATATAACAACTATTGGATAAAAACTTATGGTGAATAATATGAGTTCTTCAATTTCCTTCAGTGGAAGGGCTTTTAGTATATCTGGAAGAACATCAATTAAAGTATCTCTAATAAAAGTTTCTCCTCTCCTTCTGGTAATATATTCAAAACTAGAAAAAGCAATGAAACAAGAAAAAGTATCAAAAATAAAAAACTTATGGATGAAGCTTTAGAAAGAAAAGATAAGACCATCTGTAATATGCAAGGAGAAATTTGTATTTTTTTCAACAACCCCAAAGATATAAATCCTGATGAAATAAAGGATGTTAATATATCAGGTGAAATGACATTTCGTTCAATAGTAGTTAAGGATAATTTTAAAATTACCTTTAATATAAAAAAATGTCGTAGTTGAATCTGTTAATGAAAAAAAAGTATGTAGATATCGATGGTAATGTTTTTTTTATACTAATTAAATGAGTCATTATTCAACTGAAGATTATGAGTGATTATGATACCGAGAGTTTGTGTTCAAACGATAGTTATGAAAGTACCGAAGATGATACCGAAGATGAATTTCAGTTTAAGTAAAGTTTTACTTTATAAATATGAATAAATCATGAGATTTTGAGCCTCTTGAATTCCCTGATTCTCCATCAGAAAAATTTGAGAATTGTCCTGCATGTGATAGAGTGGGATTAAACACAGAGTCAAAAGCTTATAAACAATGTATATTCTGTGATTATCTTCTAATTAATGATAATAAAAAATATAAAAAGGAAAATAATTATTTTAGATTTACACCAAAAATGAATTACTTTACAAGATTGATTCGAGAAATAAATGTAAAGTATGAGGGTGATAACACATCTTTCCTTACAAGGGAAGAAACTGAACTATTCGAGAAATGTTCAAAGGATTGTTATAAATTATTCACGATTGTCATTTTCATGGAAATATCAACCTAAGATATTGCATAAATAAAATAATGGATTATCTTGAAATTAAACCCAAACTTAGGTTAAAACATACAGTTTCTAAAAAAGCCAATAATAAATTAAATAACCTGTTTTCCAAATAGATAAATGAATGATTTTTTTACCCATTTGGGAAAATAAGATAAAATTTAACAATAATAAAAATCTTCCAAATTCATTAAGACGTCTTATAGTTGGTTCAAGCGGATGTGGAAAAACCTGCTTACTTTTGAAGATGCTCCTGATTCCCAACTTTTTAGATTATGATAATTTAATAATTTTCACAAAGTCGAGTTTTCAACCTGAGTATCAACGACTCCCACAAGTAGTCAAGGTCAATTTTCTAAAAAATCAACTTTCCGAAGGCAAATGGTGTTAATTTATGCAATACAAGCTATTTAGGGGTATTGAGGGGTGCTGAACTCAAATCTGATGTATGCGCAGCTCAAAAATGTCCGATAATGCCTTAAAATGAGAAATACAAGATGGCCGACAACGACGGACTGAAATGTATTTATGTTCATATCTTTTTGACTAAACAAGGTAGAAACTTGAATGAAATGTGCTTTTGTAGGTTTTCATATATGGGGAATCCAATGTCATATTCAGTTTTGATATAAAATGTGAAGAAACTGATTGAAGATGAATAATCCATCGACCAGATAAGATCCACAAGCCCCATCCCTCTCTCTCCCCACCAGGAACACAGACCGCCCATTTTTTTAAAGCCCAGA
>NC_140971.1:85281767-85309267 GCF_056783735.1 Eptatretus burgeri
ACTGAGATTTTCTCCACTCTTTTGTTTGACTAATACTTGGTTTGACCATTTATATATTGTGAAAAACATGGCAGTAGCCCTTAAAAAACCCTAACCCATCTTCCCATCATTAAAACTTGTGTCCATATGGAACACAATCTATTCTATTCACTCTATCATAAAATACCCATATGGAACACAATCTATTTTATACACTCTATCAAACAATATCCATATGGAACACAATCTATTCCATTATCTAAAATAAATCTCTTATCATCAAAGGCTCCTAATGCCTTTTTATTTACTTCTTCACTATATATCTTATGTTTATAACTTCTTATTGTATTCATTTTCCTATATTCTTCTTTCTTATTCATCAAACAATTATAATAATTTCTAAAAGTTATTGATTTCTTTATTACATATTTCTTTATTCCCTTTAACCTTTTATCAATCTGATCACCATACTTATAAGCATATGCCTTTGCTCTCAATCCAATAAACTCACTCATTACTTTTCCACCCAACTCATCCTTAAACTTACCAATAACCTTTTCATTCTTTTTTGAAAATAACTCACTCTTCTTACTAAAATTACTTGTATCATATATTCCAATATTTTTCTTCATATCTTTATAAACATCGTCAGTTTTTATATCTAGAATAAAACTATCAGTGTCCATATACAACAATGAAACATTTTCACCATACTCTTTCTTTAAGTCATTATACAAATAATCATACATCAATATCTTTGATAAATCAAGAACTGCTGTTCCAATATAAATTGGTTTATCCATGACAATACTTTCCTTTTTCATATGAATAGCAGAAAAGTTCTCTGAAAAAACCTCTTCTCTCTCAAAACTTGGTTTATTTATCAATCTCGAAGCTTCTTTCCAAGATGTTGCAAATCTAATGTTTTGCCTGTTTCTAACATTCTCCATTGTCTTTCCAAAGACAGCATTATTCATCAATTTATAGAATTCCCCTTCAAATTTTACTTTTGTATTTGTTCTCATATCTGTATTGAATTTAATATACTTTTTCATCCAAGGACTTTGTTTAAATTTTAAAACTCTATGAATTTTAGCTACTCTCAACCCAGCAGATAAATATTGTCTCAAGTTCCTTTGATGCAAAACATATCCCTCTTTATCATAGAATGTTGTTAATAACTTTTCTGTTGATTTACCTTTAATATTAAAACTTTTATGATAATCACTTAACCATTCTTTCTTTGGGGTTTCTTTCTCACATGCAAAAGGAAGATCTTTATGCTTATTATGAAGATCACTCGGGTACCTCAAATCAACTTCAAAATAATAACCTTCTTCTTCCTCATTCAATTCCTCTTGAGAAGAAATAACAATATTCATCAAAGCCTTTTCATAATCCTTTTCTTCCACCCACTCTAATTTACCATAAGGCAGAGATTGAGACATTGCCCATCCATACAAATTATTAGCATCAAAGTACATCAAATAATTACTATCTTTTTCACTCTCATAATTTGGAAGATATTTATTATTTGCTTTAGCATATCTTTTTGACCATACTTGTGATATTCCACCTCTCTTAGACTTCTCAATCATCAAAAGCATATCTACATCACTGACTAAATCTATATCTTGTTTTGTCATTTTCAACATTGCACTCCAAGCTAAACCAGGAGCTATTAAATAGTGGGCAGGATCTAATCCATAACAATTTTTATTTTGACAGAGTGATCTAAAAGCTTCAAACACATCAGCTGACAATAAAACATCTGTTTTTAGATACAAATCATGATATTCTCAAAGGTTCTTTATCTTAAATATTTTCCAAATTTCTTGTGCGTGTTTATATTCCTTATCACTTATCTCTTCTTCATATAGGTTATTATAGAAACTTTCTTTTGAAGGAAGTTGTGTTTCTTTAAATCTCATAAATGAATCCATATAACCATAAGGATAAATTCCCTTACTTGTAAGAATTTTCTCTTTACTTTGAATTTCATTCCTTGTTTCAATTTCCTCTCGAGTTAGAATTCCCTCTTTAATCAGAATTTCATCTATAATCAGAATTTCCTCTTTAGTTAGAATTTCATTCTTTGTTCGAATTTTCTGTATAATTAGAATTTCATCTTCAGAAAGAATTTCTTCATTAATTTCCTCATTAATTAGAATTTCCTCTTTGCTTTGAATTCTGTCTTTAATCTGAATTTCCTCTTGAATTAGAATTTCCTCTTTTGGAAAGAATGAATTAAGATTTGGAAAAGAGCCCGTGGAGCTTAGATTTGATGCGAGGTTGGCTAGTGGTGTTCCCATAAACTTGTAAGAATCAAGAAACCTAATACGAGTTATAGGTTTTGTGAATATCATTTTTGTAAATGAAATATACTTTTGACTTGTGTTTGTTATGGCAGAAATATTCCCTGGTGTTTTTGAAAGTTCATTTATAAATGGATGTGTATCATAGTTGGCACTGTTGTGAAGAAAGACTGGAATAAAAGAAGGTAATTTATAATTAAGATTACAACAGGAATGAGCGGGACCTCTATATTTACCAGTAAGATGACAATGATCCCTAACTTTAGACTCCTCGATTTCCTCCTCGCAAATATGACAGATATTGTTCTTTCTAAATTCTAATTTTTCTTCTTTGGTTGATTTCATCGGTTCATTTGTTTCTTTCATTAATTTAGTTAGTCTTATACAATCCTTTTCTAATCGTTTTACAAACTCTTGTGAAGCATTTTTTCCACTATAATGTTCAAGTTTATTATACTTTTCTCCAACAGATGATTTGATATAATAACAGAAACCACAAGGAATATGTTTTTGATATTTATTTGTATATGATTCTTTTGGATTAGGAGAAGCAGTATTTATCTTTTTAAGGATACACTCAAAATCAGCGTATATCACAAATCGGTGCATGATAGATTTATTATAATCTTCAAAAGAAATCTTTTCACCTGGTTCAGACATTGTAATTACAGCTGATTTATGATTACAACAATATTTTGAATGTTGTTCTAATCGTTCTTTTGTATGAAATGAATTAAGACATCGCTTACAAGGATATATTTTGTTTGCTGTTCTGAATACCTGAGAAGAGATTAATCTTGATAAATTATTAATGTATGTGTAATGTGAATTCTTTCCAACACTTAAATATAAAAGATCAATGTGTGTTTCTTCATTTTTATAGTTGTTTGAAATTTTTAATATTTGAACTTTGTTTGTATCCGTTAATCCATATACATTAATAGAAAGATTATTCTTTTTCTCAAATTTAGGAATATCTGTTAGTGGCATTGGGAATTTAAAATCTTTAATGTCCAAGGTATTCTCATATTTCATACATTGTTTTACTCTTTCTGAATTACATTTTGGTGGATGTAAGTGAGCAAGAACAGACCAGAGAAAACATTTATGATCATTATTCTTAATATTAACAACTGCCTTCTTTCGTTTTATTTCTTTTGGTAATTCAATATAAGAAGAAGCTTTAAGAGGGTTTGATTTTAGAATGTGTATATCTAAAAAGATGATTTTTTTAATATTGAATCCACTTCCTACCACTGTATTATCAACATCCTCCTCTTGTCTTGATAGTTCTTCATAAACCCCACTATTCAAAAAATCTTGAAATGATGTTATAAAATGAAGATCTGTTCTCATATAAGGAGTTTGTTCTTCATCTTGTCTTTTCATATTCATTTTCACTCCCATATAAAACTTTAAAGTTTTCATTTCTTTTAATGTCTTTTTCATAAATTTTTCAACATCAGGTTTCACTATTTCAATTGATTCAACTATTTATGATGGACCGGGTTCTCCAAATTGAAAAATCCTTATTTTTATATGCCCTTTAAATGCCCCATCAGTGTTTTCAATATAATAGTCTCCCTTTACTTTAAACTCATTTTTCTTGTGTTTTTGTGATTGAAGATGTCTATTATAACTACTCTTCAAAACATCCTTTGAGCAGATATCACAATGTTTTCTTTCCAACTCAAGAGGAGATATTTTATGAAATAGATTAAATGTGTGTTTGTTGGTTCGGAGGTGTTTTCTATAATGTTTATATTTGTGATTACAAACATCGCAGTACGTTGTATTCACCATATTTATATAATAAAACTTTGCTGAAACTAAAATTTTCTTGATGAAAATTTCGTTTATTTTACAGGTGAATCTGTGCTTAAAAAAAATTTTCTTGATGAAAATTTCGTTTATTTTTCAGGTGAATCTGTGCTTAAACTACAATTTTCTTGATGAAAATTTCGTTTATTTTACAGGTGAATCTGTGCTTAAACTAAAATTTTATTGATGAAAATTTCGTTTATTTTTCAGGTGAATCTGTGCTTAAACTACAATTTTCTTGATGAAAATTTCGTTTATTTTACAGGTGAATCTGTGCTTAAACTAAAATTTTCTTGATGAAAATTTCGTTTATTTTACAGGTGAATCTGTGCTTAAAACCATTTTATCCTCCAACTCTTTCACTTAATAAATACAATGTTTCAAGACACAAAAGACAAGTTTCAATCAATCTCTTCATTTGTTAAAGATACTGAGAAATATGTCAAGGATGTAAAATTGAACAAAGATAAATATAACAACTATTGGATAAAAACAATTATGGTGGATATGATGAGTTCTTCAATTTACTTCAGTGGAAGGGCTTTTAGTATACCTGGAAGAACATCAATTAAGGTATCTCTAACAAAAGTTTCTCCTCTCCTTCTGGCAATATATTCAAAACTAGAAAAAGCAATGAAACAAGAAAAGGTATCAAAAAATAAAAACCTTATGGATGAAGCTTTAGAAAGAAAAGATAAGACCATCTGTAATATGCAAGGAGAAATTTGTATTTTTTTCAACAACCCTAAAGATATAAATCCTGATGAAATAAAGGATGTTAATATATCAGGTGAAATGACATTTCGTTCAATTGTAGTTAAGGATCATTTTAAAATTACCTTTAATATAAAAAATGTAGCAGTTGAATCTGTTAATGAAAAAATGTATATCAATATCGATGGTAATGTTTTTTCAACTAATTAAATATGAGTCAATATTCAACTGAAGATTTTGAAGATTATGAGAGTGATTATGATACCGAGAGTTTGCATTCAAACGATAGTTATGACACTGAGAGTTTGTGTTCAAACGATAGTGATGAAAGTATAGATGATTCTGAAAGTATCGAAGATGATATCGAAGATGAATTCCAGTTTAAGTAAAGTTTTACTTTATAAATATGAATAGTTTACTCGATTTTGAGCCTCTTGAATTCCATGATTCTCCATATGACAAATTTGAGAATTGTCCTGCGTGTGAAAGACGGGGATTAAACACAGAGTCAAAAGCCTATAAACAATGTATATTCTGTGATTATCTTCTAATTAATGATAATCAAAAATATAAAAAGGAAAATAATTCTTTTAGATTTACACCAAAAATGAATTACTTTACAAGATTGATTAGAGAAATGAATGTAAAGTACGAGGGTGATAACACACCTTTCCTTACAAGGGAAGAAACTGAACGTATTCGAGAAATGCTCAAAGGATTGTTGTTATATATTATTCATGGATGTGATTTTCAGGGAAATATCAACACAAGATATTGCATAAATAAAATAATGGATTATGTTGAAATTAAACCTGAACTTAGGATAAAATATAGAGTTTCGAAAAAAGCCAATAATAAATTAAATAACCTGTTTTCCAAATATATAAATGAATGATTTTTTACCCATTTGGGAAAATAAGATAAAATTTGACAACCATAAAAATCTCCCAAATTCATTAAGATGGCTCATAGTAGTTGGTTCAAGTGGATGTGGAAAAACCTGCTTACTTTTAAAGATGCTCCTCACTCCCAACTTTTTAGATTATGATAATTTAATAATTTTCACAAAGTCGAGTTTTCAACCAGAGTATCAACCACTCTCACAAGGTTTTAATGCTGGTCTTCAAAAAGAAGATATAATCGGTTTATTTAAACTTCAAAAAAACCTAAATGATTATAACATTGAAGATATAATACAACTATTTTGTGATACACAGAGATGTAAAAAGAAATCAAAACCGATAACTTGTATTCTTAGTGATAATACGGATGATATACCATCTCCCCAAGATTTGGATAAATCCAAAAAGAACCTCGTTATCTTTGATGATTGTGTTAATGAGAGAAACCAAACAGTAATGGACAGCTACTACACAAGAGGGAGACATTCTTCTTGTAATTGTATTTATCTTAGTCAATCGTACTTTCAACTTCCTCGTCGTTCCATCAGAAACAATACTAATACTTTTATTTTATTCAAGTTAAATTCAATCGATATAAACAATTTTTGGATAGACAATTGTTCTACATTATGTAGTAAAAAGGAATTTGGGGATTACATGAAACACACGACTGAAAAATACAAATATATTGTTGTGAAACAAGATGAGATATTAAATGATATTTTTCAATAAATAAATGGATGCAAAAGAAAGAGCAAGAAGATTTAAGGAACATCAAGAGTTGGTTTCAAAAGTTGTAAAACAACAGGAAGACATAAAGAAGAAACGCAGACAGAAACTAACGGGCGAAGAAGCATTTGAAAGAAAACAAGAGAAATTTTTTAAACCACTTTTAAAAACTTCCCAAGAAAAAATGAAAGATGTTTCCACAGTTCCCACAGTAGAATATACTCCTAAAAAACTTCAAATGTTAAAAGATTTTGATCAAATGACGGAGGAAGAATTAGAGCATTTAGGAGAATTAAAGGTATATGATGATGAAGGTTTATTTCAACAACTGGATGAGATAAATCGACCCCCTGATTATATTGTGAATGCTCTTCAAAACAATGAATATTCAGCGGATTCAAAAACCAAAGCAGGACTCATTCCAACAGAACAACCAGCAATATTTCATCTTGTTCAAGAAAAGGTATTGATATTTAATGATGAATTAAGGTTCTTGGGTTCTGCTCAACCCCCTGTTAAACTAACTCTGAGATTAATGTTTCTTCTCACAAAAGATGGAAGACAAGGTTCAACTGTGAGGGATGAATCAAATTATATTGATAAACCATTGGATATGAAAAATAATGATGATAGAGTATATATTGATCTGCTGAACACTCTAAATTATAGGGTTAGTATTTCTAGTAAAAGTAGGAAAAATGAGGAGAAACACATTATTCAGGCTTTAAGTATCCTTGGTTCAGGTATTAGTTTTCTTCCAAATGACCCATCGCAATTAGTTAATAGACTGTTATTGTTGTTAGGTAGTAAGAAGGCTGGAAATAACAATTGTTTTAATGAAGCATCAGCCATTTTAGACCAGTTGATGAACATGAAAATAATTAATAAATCTCATTCTAAAGACATTTTATCTCATATTAAATAAGATGAGAAGCACAATCCTGAGTTTTAATTTCACAACAAGCGACCACACATCTTCATTCCCATACCCACTACAACTTGACCCAACAAAAGAATATGAGGCATCTTTATTGTCCATGGAAACTTATAATACCTTATTTAATATAACTGATAAAAATGACAAGTTTAGTTATAATCCCGGAAGTGGATACAAAACGATAACAGTCTCACCCGGAGCATATGAGATGTCTCAAATATCTTCCGAAATTGCTCGTCTTATGAAAGAACAGGGTGATGAAACAAAAAATATTGTTATAGACATTCAAAAACATACTTCAAAATCAACTATTAAAGTTAAAAATAACTACAAGGTTGATTTCACAATTGATAATTCATTTAGAGAGTTATTGGGTTTCTCCTCAAAAAAGATTGAAACGAATGGGACGTTTTACAGTGATAGTCATTCAAATATCCTCAGGAATAAATTCGGTGTTAATTCACTGTGATTTGATTGATGGTGCTTATAATGATGGAAAAAAACAAATACAATATTTTCATTCAGCGCATACTCAACCCCAATTGGTTATAAATTCAATATGGAACCCAAAAATTTGGTTTATCTCCCTCTGTGAGGAAAAACCATACACAGAGTAAATTTTAGGATAACCGACCAAGATAATCGTATGATTTCTTTTTATGGAGAAGTTATATCAATCAGAATTCACCTACGTGAAGTTTTCCAATAAATAAATACGATGGTTATTGTGAGGAAACACGAGTTGGGAAAATATAAAATAATTACAGGGGATGGGATGTTCCTTTCCCCATACTACAAGGGTGAAGGTATGTATCTTGGTAGAGGATACTATAAACCTAAGAGACAAAGGGGTGTTGGACATCAATTTAGAGGAGATGGGATAATTGATACTCTCATGGGTATTGGTTCAACTATTCTTAAACATAAAGATCTAATTGGTTCAACTGCTTCTGCTGTGGAAAATGTAGCAGGTGCTGTAAAGAGCATAAAAGATGCCCAGAAGGAATCTCATAAATTACAAGCAATAAAAGAAATTAAGAAAGGCAAAACTCAGTTGTCCCCCCAAGAACGACAGAAAATAATTTGAATACTTGGATCAGGGTTTCAAAAGTTTTAACATCTTTTTTTCCTAAATAAATACAAGTATGGAAGCAATTGATAGCATCTATGATTTGGATGATACTATTATTATCTCAAACTCCACTAAAAAAGAAGATTACTTCAAGGTAAATGCAATAACTGGAACAGACTGGAATACGAATGGTACAAAAAGTTTTGAAATAAATAATCAACAAACCTATTTGAATCTCTCCAAAAGTTTCTTGTTGTGTAAATTTAAATTCACTAAAGCTGGGAATAACACAAACGCTACACTTGTAAATGATTTCTTCTGGAAAATGTTTGATAGTGTACGTTTGTATATTGGAACACAAGAAGTTGAAGCGGTTGATTATGTCTCTGCTGTATCTGAAATGATGAAATTTACACTCTATACATTCAGTGATAGAATGGGAAAGGGGTCTGTCGAAGGTTTTATTCCTGATACGTATGTCAACGGGAACAAACACAGACCCTGGATATACTCAAAGGAAAGGAGCGTATAATGATGATACAAAAGCAGAAAATAGTTTTACTGTGGCAGTTCCTCTTAAAGGTATATTTGGATTTTGTGATCATGATAAAGTTCTGTATGGTCTTAAAATTAGATTTCAACTACAAAGGAATGATAATGAAAATAGATTGCTTTTTGGTGTTGGTAATGCTTTTGGTGATCAAAATAAATTTGTAATTGAGGAAATGAGTTGGTATATCAGTGAATATACTCCTCATCTTAAAACAGAAGAGATGTTGAATAGAAGACTTAACTCAAAGAAACCACTCAGTGTATCATACCTCAAAAGAAGATGTCAACACGTTAAACTCAACCAAACTACTCACACGTGGAATTTGGGTGTTCTGGAAGGAAAGCCACAATATCTGTGGATCATTTTTAAAAAGCCGGATGGTGATACTGCGACTGATAAGAATAATGCATTGAGTGATAATGCCAAGGTGAAACAACTTCGCGTTTCTCTAGATGGAACATTTTATCCACGAGATAGATTGGAAATTAATTGGGAAAAAAATGATTTTTCTGAAGCATACAAGTCTTATCAAAAGGTGTGTGAAAGTAATGGAAATAAAGAACCTATTTTGGATATGACAGCATTTAAAAGTTTGTATACAATCTATGCGTTTGACCTGAGCACTCAAAAGGAAACTATAAAGTCTAATCGAGTGGATACTTCCCTATACATTGAAAGAGGAGAGAGTGAAGAAGTTGATACATATTGTTTGCTTTTGGAAGAAACAGAATTACAGATTAATACAGATAATGGTGTGATAATTAGTCTCACATAATTTTTTGTTAAATAAATGAGTGGCAAAGTGCCAACTGGGGTATATGTTAATCAAATCAATCTTCATAAACTATCATCTTGTGTTCAAAATCAAAAGCCTTGTACGATTAACGTTAATACAATTCAGAGAAAAGGAGCAGTAAGAATTGATGTTTTGCTCAAAAGAGAACAGGTTAAAATCTTGAATGACACTGGCTCACTTAAAATTAAAATGACAAAACCAATGTTGAAAAAATATTCAATAAGAGAGACGAGTGGAGGATTTCTCCCATTTCTAATTCCTTTATTTGCTGGTTTAAGTGCGGTTGGAGCATTGACGGGTGGTATTTCAACAGCGGTGAAAACTGCCAACGAAAGGAAGGCTCAACTCCAGGCTCAAAAAGAATTGGAAAGACATAACAAAGAGTTGGAGAAAGAAATTAGTGGAAGTGGTGTAATTGTAGATTTTGCTGAAAAACTTGAAGGTCTGCCTGATAAAGCGAGATTGTTAGTTGGAGATATGCTTTCTTCTATAGCACAAGCAGGTGTAAAATTAACAAAAAGAGGTAATGGATTATATCTTTCTAATAAATAAATGAGCATTGATGAGTGGTTTAAAGAATTTGGAAAGAATACAACATCAAATTTACAACTTGTCAAATATTGTAAGAAATTAAAAATTCATCATGTGGTTATTTGTATGAGAGATGAATTAACAAATGTGCCGAAACATACAAAGAATATTATTATGAACTTAGAAGATAATAAGGGGAACGGTTCTCATTGGGTTTGTATTTTTAATAGTCAAGACAAATATTATTTTGATAGTTTTGGTCTTCCACCACCTGTTGAAGTCATAAAATTCTTACAGAATGGTGTTTATCAAACATTTCAAGTCCAAGAATTAAATTCCAAGTGTTGTGGTCAATTATGTCTATATGTGTTATTTCAACTCAACAATAATAAAAAATTTTATGATATTATTTTTAATCTAATATAAATGACTTATGTTGGTAAAGATGGTTCTATCTTTGGTGTATCTCAAGAACTGGATATTGATTTATCAAATTATTACACAAAGGCACAGGCTGAATGACATAAATATAATATAACCAAAAATATTAACATGAAAAATGCTTATAAATTAAAAAATTATCCAAGCCCGACTGACGCGAATGACTTGGTGAGATTAAGCGATTTATCACAATATACATCTTTAAATAAAACGGCCGTGTATTTCAAAGATACAGAAGTGTTGATATTATCTCCAGGTCATACAGAATTCACAGTTCGAATTAAAATAATTTTTTATAAAGAAGGGCGTATCGTTTGTATGAGAATAGAACAATGGGGGTATGATATGAATGATTTAGGGTATAATTGGTCATTTAAAATTGATGTAGAAGACCTGGAACAATTTAATTCAGTCTCATAAGGAAGAATATTATCCACTTGGTGCTGAGAATGAGTTTTGTGGAAGCACGATTAGTAAACAACAAATAAAAGAATTTAATAAGGGTAAATTTAATAATGGTTTTGCCCTAGTTTATTCCATGAAAACAGAAAAAACAGGATTATATATAATAAGTAAGGAAATACAAAATGATTTAACTATGGGAAGATGGGGAGGTGTTTCGTGTCATAATATTATTCTGTCATATATTTCTAATACATAAATCACAGCAAGAAAGCTTCAAGAAAATGATCATTTCTGTGTCCAAGCAAACCTTCAAGAAAAGGGTATTCGGTATTTTAATAAATATGTTCTACAACATAAGAATGAGGTATTTTCAAGAAAATATTGGCTTTATACTGATGTGGATAAACCGACAACTTTAGATTTAATTAAAATGTTAAATAATGAAAAAAATATAAAGCTAAGAAAACGTAACGCTCTTTTAGAAATCCAGAAGAAACTTTATTGGTTTCCTGTTGTAAAAAAATTATTTTGGATACAGGAATAACAAGAAATCCTGATGAATATATGTATGATATTCTATGGGGTGTAAGTGATTCAAGGATAGTAAGGGACGAGGAAGGAGTGGAAGAAAATGAGACAGAAGAAGAGAGAGAAGAGGAGGAGAGGGAGAAGAGAGAGAAGGAGGAAAGAGAGGAGGAGAAAGAGAAGAGAGAGAAGGAGGAAAGAGAGAAGAGAGAGAAGGAGGAAAGAGAGAAGAGGGAGGAAAGAGAGACAATAAATAAATATAAAAATATGGAAACCAGTGAGATTAAAAAAAGATTGGGGGTATTACAGAAAATAAATAAATGTCAACGCACCCAGGAGGAAAACAAAGAATTGACAAGTCTATTCGAAATATTTTTGACAAGACTATTAACATCATTTTCAGGGAGAAGATATAAACGAGAAAGTGAAGATAAAGATTATATTATTGATGATGTTGGTGTGATTGACTTTCATAAAAGTTTTTCATTTTTTTCTTAAATACATGGAGGAGAGAGTGAAGACATTTCTGAGGATCCTTTATGTTTTAAAAATTAAGATTCAAATGTGCATGGTGGAAACTAAGAAGGTTTTTGGACTCTGCATTAATTTTTCTCATAAATAAATGAGTTGTCTCAAATGTAAAAATAACACTAATACTAAAAATATCACATCTTTTAAAAGTAAAAATAACAGGATTATACAAAAAGGTATATGTTCGGTGTGTGGATCAAAAAAGAGTCAATTTATCTCCAAGCACAAACATGGAGGAGATGTAAAAAAATTTTTTATCAGGAAGTAAATTTACAACTACTGGAATACCAGGGGAATCACATCTACCAGGGTATTCTTTCTGTGGTCCAGGTACAAACTTGGATAAAAGATTAGATGAGGCAGACAATCCTAAACCATGGAGTAAACCCATCAATAGGGTTGATGAAGAATACCACAATCAATGGGAATACCACGACATTGGAAGTAAAGCATGAAGCCGATAGAGAAATGTTGTATAATTTGTCTCTGATACAAAATCCAACCTTGAGAGAAAAAGTTGATAGGTTCATCGTGAAGAAGATTATCAGTACTAAACTGAAACGTGGGCTTGGAAATTCAAAAAACTTATAGGCTCTGATGATGTCATTAAGACTGAAGAACAATTAGCTGATGAATTACATAAACCTATATTCACAAAGTTTCATAGAAGGAAGGTTTATTCCAAGGAAGTTGATTATATCTGGTCTACTGATTTGATTGAACTCAATAATGATAAGGGGTACAAGTATGCTTTAACCGTTATTGATTTGAGGAGTAGATATGCATGGGTTGTCCCTTTAAAAAACAAAACAGGTAATACTCTTATGTTAGCCTTTCAACAGATATTTAATAAAAGTATGAGAAAACCCAAAAAATTGTGGACTGATGAGGGTAGAGAGTTCTATAATAAGACATTTATGAATTTTCGAAAAAAAAAAATAACAGCATTACTTTATACAGTACCTTTAATGAAGGAAAAGCGGTTGTTATCGAGCGCTTTAATCGCACTTTAAAAGAGAGACTATATTCACATTCACACAACTCAGTTCACAACAATGGTCAAAAATTCACACAACTCGGTTCACAACAATGGTCATCTTTTATTCAGCATATTGTGGAGAAGTATAATGACACGATTCACACGTCAATGAATACAAAACCATCAGAAACATTTACAAAATTAAAATATGAAAAAGAGATTGTCAGTTCAAAGTTGGAGATATCGTAAGAATATATAGGTGGACATCTCATTTTGAAAAAGTTTATACTAAACGATGGACAAATGAGCTTTTTTAAATTGTTGATGTGATAGATACAGTTCCTTGGACTTATAAGGTATATGATTTAAAGGGGGAAGAGATTTTAGGTTCATTTTATTCACAGGAGTTACAAAATCCAAAGATAAATTGAAATTATTTTTTTTGACTCCACCCATTTTTGAACTCCACCCCTTTTTGACTCCACCCACACAAACCCCCCCCCCCACACACACACACACACACACACACACACACACACACACAAACACAAACCCCACACCACACAAGCTCCACCCCAACCCAACCCTCACCCAACATAATCTTTTTTAATGTTTTTTTTTCTGTTCTTCCAATTCTATCTTTTCAGGCTTTCAGGTTTGATGAAGTAGAAAGGGGGAATAAGAACTTTCCTGCACTTTCTTCCCAGAACTAACAATATATTTTTTTTAATGTTTTTTTTTTTTTTTCTCTTCTTCCAATTCTGTCTTTTAAGGCCTTCAGGTTTGATGAAGTAGAAAGTGGGAATAAGAACTTTCCTGCACTTTCTTCCCAGAACTTTCTTGATATTGCTCTCATCAAGCACCATCCAACAAAGAACCACATCGATAGGTTGAGATCCCCAAGAGTCTTCTTGGTAGAAACCACATTTCAAGTCTCCAAAATAAACCCAACTTTCCAAGTCTCCAAGGTATAACCACATTCCTGTTGAGTTTCCAATACATGTATCACATTGTGAGTTATCAAGCCAGAACCCACATTTCAAGTCTCCAAAAATATAACCATCTACTCCAAGGTAGAATCACAATTTCTAGAAATATTGTGGGTTTCAGCAATAAATCTCACATCGTATAACTGTGGATCATCAGGGAAAACTTCATTTTTCCAATTTTTATGGGTTTCAGTGATATATCTCACATAGTATAACTGTGGATCATCAAGGAAAACTCCATTTTTCCAATTTTTATAGGTTTTGGTGATTGATCTCACATAGTATAACTGTGGATCATTAAGGAAATCTCCATTTTTCAAAATTTCTGAAATTTGTGAGTCTTCTTGGTAAAACTTGTATTCTGGCTCATCAAGGTATAACTTGTTCAGTGGGTATTGTCTTGATAACTCACAGTGAGTACCATCGATGTAAAACTCTTTTTCAGGATTTTGCGGGTCTCCAAGGTATAACTCTTTGGTTGGGTCGTCAAGGTCGAGCTCGTTCTGTGGGTCTTGGTTGCTCATAAGGTCTTCGACCAAACCAGTAATTTCGCCCCAAGTTGTGGAAAAAGCAGTATTTTCATTTTGTATTTCGGATACAATTTCCTGTGAGAGAAAATATTAATGTATTAAGTGATTTATTTATTAAATTATTATATGCTTAAATCAAACTCTGCAAATAGGAAAAGAAAATCTTACCTCAATAGATAAGAGGTTTGAATCCAATTCATCAACTTGAAGGGTTAGTTCCATACAAGTAGTAGAACGCCAAGGAACTCCAAAGTTATCCCACTCAAGCTCAGCACAGCAGTCCATTCTCAGTAAAAGTAAAAATATGTTTAAATTCAGTCTGGGTTTCAAGCCTTTATATAGAAAGACTGGTGGGTGTGGTTTCCTTTGGAAATTCCCTGGTCAATTCCAGGAAAGCCTTGTGAGTCAGAGATTAACTGGAAATGATGTCAGAGTAAGTGGTCCTCACAAAAGAGGGTGGTCCTTAGTAAAAGTGGGCGAGGGCTTAGGGAGAGTGGGTGGAGCTTTGGGGAAGTGGGTGTGGTTAAAGGAAAAGTGGGCGTGGCTTAAGAAAAATGTGTGGCTCAGGAGGTGGTCAAACAAGAGCATTGATAGAAGTTTATCATTTTATTTCTGCTCAACAAAGACATAAACCAAGAACGAAGGCCTTAGTTATTTTATAACTTGGTTTACGCAGTTCTTCAGCTGAAATGTAGAGTCAGTCGGTCGAAATATAAATATAAATATAATTTTAATTTTTAGAAATTATATATTTTTATCATTTTTTTCGGATGCTCCATGGAAAAGACAAGGGGAGGTGGGGAGGGAGGGAATGAATATAAATCCCGGACCAGGAGGATCTAAGAAAACATTGAAGATGGAAAACCATTCAAATGCAGGATGCCATTGTTCACTGTATCATCTGATGTGAAAAACAATAAAGAAGGATTAAAACTTGTTTTTACAATATAGTCTGGCATGTTTTTCTTATAGGAACCTGTTGGATCATCAAACAAATGGAAACAATGATGAGAAAATTAGTCCAAGTCGTATATGTGTGCGTGCACACCAGTGCATAGTGCTGGATATGGTTAAAAAAGGTGTCTACTCGGAGTCAATACGCTCAAAACGGTCAATCAGAGCCACAACCAGCTTAGTTTTCAGTGGGCATCTGATCGTACCGTCTCCCTATCCCCATGAGCACATCAAAGGCTGATTTCTGGTCCGTTGAAGGCTGAATATCAGCATCTCACAGGGAAACTTTGACGTACTTGGCACCGAAATCTTTCAATACGAACAGTGGTGTACAACTTTCGATGGAAACAAAATCGGCACGATCGAGAGTAGCGTGCGAATCATCCCTGCTGCTGCATTGAATTGATGCAATAGTTCGGCCAGAATATTCGTCGTCAAGATGTTGCGTAAATAAATCACCAATACAGTCACTCAAATTTATACCGCTGACATACTTCTTAACAACTCATGGCTCACAGAGCCATGAGTCACAGTCACCGTGTGGCCATGAATGGAGTTCCTTCATCCCCTCTTCCTGTCCAGGCTGGAGTTCCTCAAGGTAGCGTTCTGGGCCCTGTTCTTTTTCTAGTTTTCATCAATGATCTCTCCAACTCTCTGGAAAATCCTCTATATCTGTTTGCTGATGACTCCACCCTCTGCCATACCATCGGTCATCCCTCAGACCGGCAAGCAGCAGCTTCTTCGCTCACTGCAGATCTGGATAAAATCACAAACTGGTCCAACACATGGAACATGTCTTTCAATCCGGACAAATCTCACACTCTCACTTTGTCTCTTCGAAAGGACCGTTTAGAAAATCCCCCCCATCCACTTTCTCAACAATCCTCTGGAAGAAGTCCTTTCTTTCAAGCTTCTGGGTCTCACTATCTGCCATGACCTTTCCTGGGAAAAACCACATTTCAAACCTCCCCTCCAAAGCCAGTCGCCGATTGGGAATCCTCCGTCGTGCAAAGTCCTTCCTCAGCCCACCTGAGCTCCTGACCACTTACAAATCTTTTGTCCGCAGCCTGATGGAGTAACGCTCTCCACTCTGGGCTGGTGCTCCTGCCTCCCACCTTTCTCGGCTTCATGCTGTAGAAACCAAGGCATTTCGGATCATTGGCATCTCTCGCAATGAGGCTGAGTCTTTGGGCCTCTCACTTAATCACCGCAGGTTGGTAGGTTGTCTTTCTGTCTTCTACCGTCTCCTCTCCAGCCTCGCCCCCCCCTGCTCTCTCTGCGATTTGTCCCCACCACATTTCCACAGGGCGGTCAAGGTCCGCCAACAACCCCCTTCTGGTAAAACTACCAAAATCACGAATCACTGCTCATCTTCACTCTTTCATTCCTCTTTTTTCCCGCCTTTGGAATAAACTTCCTCACTCTATTCTTTCCCATTCTTCCCTCCAGGCCTTCAAAACAGCTGTTCACCACCATCTCTCATCATCTCCCATCCAAATCCTTGATCTTTTCTACCCCCGATAATCCACCCAAGCCCACCTCCTTCAAATTCCCTGCTTTCCTTCCTGAAAGTCCCTGTAATGTCCATCTTGTATACCCCATGTTCCCTGTCCCATACCTCTACCTTCCACAGATCTCCTAATGTCTCTGTTCCCCACTGTTTTGTCCTTCCCACTCTCTCCTCTCTTGTCTCATGTCCCCCATGATGTGCGTTGTGTGTTCGCTCTCACACGAGCCTCGACAAGGTATAGAAAAAATAAATAAATAATAAAACAATCACTTTCGCCCCAGAAACAACAGTCAATCTGAACCACGCAGGCCACTGCTCAGACGCCATGACCGAAGACAACTGCGCAGCTCGACTGCACAGCTCGGTTAAAGGTGACTCGGCATTTTGGCGCGCACACACTAAATTATATTTTGAAAATAAATGCCGACGTTTACATTTCGGGTTTTGAAACTTTTGCACCTTCGGCGGAAAATGTATAAATATAAAAGGCTAAAAATGTGTTTTATATTTATATTTCATTTTGGCAAATATACCGTCGGCGGATCCGTAAACCAAGTTATAAAATAACTCAGGCCTAAGTTCCAAAATAATATTTGTGAATATACTCGATGGTGATGAATGTAATCGGAAAATTAATTTATTACCTCGGATAGAACATGGACAAATATTTATTGGATCACTTTGAATGGAGTGAAAATATAAAAGGAAATCAGTAAGTAATGGGGCAGAGATCAATCTCTTCTTTTGACCTGATGGGCTGAGTCAGATGGGGTTGGGTTTTTTGAACCCAAAGGCAATTTAACATGAGCTTGTATGGGAAAAAAATCATTCTCCTGTTTTGTCCTGATTGACCTCGAGTCAGAAAGGTTAGCCTATACATTTGTATGGGGGGAATTAGTCTCCTGTTTGGGGAGAAAATCATTCTTCTGTTTTGTCCTGATTGACCTCGAGTCAGAAAGGTTAGCCTATACATTTGAATGGGTGGGGGAGGAATCAGTCTACTGTTTTGGGGTTTTCAGGGTTTAATTCATAGTTTTCCCCCTTCACCCCATTCATTTGCATGGTTGCCTCAGAAGCCCCATATATCCTCTACTTACCCTCTATCTAAATCAAGAAGGTTTATGCAAAATATTTCATTATGTAGGTCACCAGAGGTCAAAAGGTCACCAATTTTAGGGGTTGCCCAAAATTGACCATAGGGCAAGTCATGTTGCTAGAATGAAGTAACAAATCACTCAATGGTGATTTAAACACTTGGAATGCATATTTTAGAGGTCTTCAGGTGATTATAAGAGGACATTATTGAGTTGCTTTTGCAAAATTTTATTTCAGAGCAATTGATTTTGAACCGTTTCTTGTTGTAAATGCCTAAAATCAAGGGGTTCGTGGGTCATGGAAACCATAATGAATGTAGCTTTGGAGTGGATAGGGAAAATTTGATAATCTACCACTCAAATCGTATGTCTATGTACCCTCTATCATAATCACACAAGATTATGCAAATTATGTCCATATGTAGGTCACCAGAGGTCAAAAGGTCACAAATTTTAGAGGCTGCCAAAATCGTCTTTAGCACAACTTATTCTACTAAAACAAAGTAGTAAAAATGAACAAAAAGTAATATCAACTTCCAGAAATTATATTTTGGATGTCTTTAGGTAATGTTGAGGGCTTGGAAAGTAACCTCAGTATTTTGAGTTCTCAATATTTATCATCATCATCATCATCATAATCATCATTGCAATCTGATTCAACATCAACTGTCATCTCTAGTTCATGCTCCTCATTTCGCTGGTTTTCGCAAGTTTGTAATTTACACATCGACGTACATTTAAACCCATTGTCTATGCAACCACACTCTCCCTTTTTGCAAACTCGTTTGCACTGGCAGGCCATCATTTCCAACACAGCTTCAGGTGCCAGAATTCCGGCCATCCAGTCGATGGCAATTGAACTGCTATCATCTTTTACCCATACATTTCCGTCTGGATCAGGAATTACTGATTTTGTCTTCAGGCTTTGCTTCCAAATTCCTGCCTGATAATTGGCATGGAGGGCATGCTTTGTTAGATTATCTTTACAAAGTGGAATAAGGTTTGACTCTATTTCCCCTCTTTTGGGAAAGAACACCTCGTATCGGAGTTGATTTACCTGTACAGTTTTTGTGGACGATGCATACTTGAGACGTGAAATGTTGCAAGGTATCAAACATTTGATCTGATATCTCCCATGCACTTCCAAGGTTGGAGAAGGCACATTGGAATTCACCGTTTGATTGCATTTTGTCCAATGGTCCTGTTTTGCCTCGCCCAACGAAGGAACTTACAGTGTCACATCCAATGTAAGCATGAAAGCCGAGAAGTGCACCACCTAGTTCATCTCCAAGGGATAACCAAAGTAGGGAAATGTCCACAAATTGAGTACGTGTCTTTGTTCCCCTATTTTGGTACAAGGTAGCTGGAATGTCCTTTGCAAAGGAAAGTAATAGCACAAATACATCTGTGTCCTCAGAAATAAAAATGACAGTTTGATATCCATGAAGTATTAACCGTGTGTCTGCCTCTTCTTGAGAGGACTCAAGTTCACCCATTTCACAACTCCCACCGTTAAATATCTTGTCAAATCTTATCCACATGTCACCAGAAGAACTTTGTCTTTAATCAGGTTCCTCTTGTTTTCAGTTTTCCAACTGCAACCAGAAACTCAATAAGTTTTGTCTTATTGTCAGCTTCTGATAAGAAGTTCCTCCATTTTTTTATTTTGTGTCCTGGCGCAATGCTGCTGAATTTGATGCCGCTGCCTGATCCCCTTTTGAGCCTTTCTACGTTCTTGATGGAGCTTTCCTTATACACATCAAATACAACATCTATTAGTTGACTCATCGCACCTTCCCTCAAGACAACTTTCAGGACAGACGTTGAAACCTCAGCAAATGTGCTAATTTTCACATTTAACTTCTGCACAATGCTCATGCCATCAAGAATGCCTGCTGAGTTCTGTGGGAGGGCTTCTACAGGAGGTACGTTTTCCCCAATTTTCGTCATTAGTGCTGCTTTTTCAGTCTTCCTTAGCGACCCATCTTGACTTGCCAACGCCCATGGTAATGGGCCTAGTGGATGAGACAGAACCTCCTGCATGTCCAGCTCACGACCTTGTGCGATAACAATCATTCTGGCAAAAAGATTGCGATCTGCTCGTAGGATGACCTCTTTCCCTTTCCATTGCACATTTTTGTACAAACATTTGCAAATGTCTTTAGCTTTTGCTTCTTAATAGTTGCATGGAAATCTACAGCATCCGGTGCCTCCTTTTCAAGAGGATCAGTCTTGAACTTCTGGTATGCCTTTTTGCCAATGCTTTGAGCAGTGAAAAGGTCCTTCTCAACATCTGCTGGGGCCAATGTGCCGGTAGAAATGTTCACGAGAGAGTCCTCTTCTGATCTGTAGGGATTTATTAAAGAGTTCTGAATAAGATTAGTGAGTGATTGGACGGCTGAGTCGTCTTTTTCAATTCTCTTTTTCTGCAAATCTGTTTGGATCGAAGTGGAGGAACGAGTTCCTGGCATTGCTCTTAGGCTATGAAGAAACATGCTGTGGTATTCGGCATTTACGTAATAATGACGAATTGCACCTGGGTTTAAGCTAAAGCCTCTTGTGCCACCTGACGTCTCGGTATCCTTATTCATTGTTTCTTCAATTGTTTGGTCCACTGTTATTTTGCCAAACGGACTATCAGCTCCTATTTGAACAGAAAATCCTCCGTTCATGAAGTATTCATACATTTCAGGATGATGATTATCTAACGACGACATTTGTACATAGTGGAATGTCAAATATCTGGCATGGTTTAAACGGTCATACGCAAAACACCATGGGATCATGTCTCTGATTGAGGCCAGGTGCAAAAGCCAATCCCCTTCTCTTGTTGCCCACAACAAACCAAGCACAACCTCGACCATATCTAGATAAGATATCCAAAATGCTGATAGGCTGCCATTGTCATTCTTGAGGAAGGCGCGGTACTGTTGGAAAAGGTGAATAATGCGAATGCATGAAGCATTAGACATGGCATCATCTAGTGTCTCATGAGATACATCACTGGCAAAGTCTTTTAGAACAGTTAAAGCTTCACTCAGACAATCATCTTCTCTTTGACCTAACCACTGTAAGAATCCATTCCACACAATTCTCATCAACGCTTCCTTCATGAGTTTGTGCATTCGAACAGCACGGTTGTACTTTCTGTTAATTACACCTTTCTGTTTATATTACGAGATGTAAGGTTACAAGATGCAGCCTGTCTGAGATATAGGAAGTTGTCCTTACAATCTTACCTGCATTGTTTGATCGTATGTCAACTAGAAGATGTGAAAAGATGGATTACATTGATGATCAAATTCTCAAGATGAAACTTACAACAAAAGCTTGAATATTGCCATCTATTGAGTAAACTCGAAACTAAGAGGAGCATGCGTTAATTTGAAACCCTGGAAATCATAAGCAGATTTTATGTCAATATCACATTTATAAACCAAAATGAGTCAATAAAAACATCATAATCGTCTCACACAGCCTCAGAAATCGGCATTCTATAACTATTGAGACACCATTCCCTCATTCATTACTTGTGTTTTAGTCAAATACATGTTCTTCTGGGCTATTTTTGCTACCTCTAGAATTGTGACCTTTGGTTGACCTCTGATGACCTACATATTGAAATAATTTGCATAATCTAGTGTCACTATGATAGAGCGTACATACACATACAATTTGAGTATTAGATTTTCAATTTTGGTCAATCCACTTCAAAACTACAGTCATTATGGTTTCCCCTACCCACGAAACCCTGGATTTTAGGTATTTACAATAGTTCAATTGTTCAATAGAACAATTGTATTCTATTTACAAAGTATTTACAACAGAAAGTTCAAAATCAATTGCTCTGAAATAAAATTTTGCAAAAGCAACTCAATAATTATGTCCCCTTAGAATCATCTGAAGACCTATAAAATATGCATTCCAAGTGTTTAAATCACCATTGGGTGATTTGTTACTTTATTCTAGCAACATGACTTGCCCAATGGTCACTTTTGGGCAACCCCTAAAATTGATGACCTTTTGACCTCTGGTGATCTACATAATGAAATATTTTGCATAAACCTTCTTGGTTTTGATAGAGGGTACATAGACAGACATTATGAGTGGTATATTGTTAAGATTGACCCATCCAGAGCGAAACTACAGTCATTTTAGTTTCCCCTACCCCCAAATTTTGGTCTTCAAAATATAGCGGTAGGGTGATGTTTGAGAGGTGAAAACTACCAGAAAGCTGCCAATTTCACACTGCTATCACCTCAATTCCTCATCTGCAGCTCCTAAACTATCAAAAAAAAAACATAGTGAGACTTTGCCACCGGAGATGGTACCCAAATCTGGTCTGGCCCATGGACTAATAACCTCCTTCACCTTTGGTGGCAGAGGTAAAAAGAAGGGAAACCGGTGGACAACAACAGTTATAAACTGGCACCCTAGATAAGACCCTGGAAGAAAAAGGTAGACCATATGGAGAGGTTGCTGGAGTACAACGGCCTCAGATTGCATTGAGTGGAACAGAATGCACCATGTTGAGGGAGGCCTTCGTCTCTCAGTGGACAAAATAGCCTGGTTAAGTTAAGTTAATAATACGGGTACAAATAATTTTTATATCACAAAACAGAAAGTTGATGATGAACATCAAGACTTCCATCAGCTTTGATTTTGTAAAAAGAAAAAGAAAGAAAGAAAAAAAAGACAACATTCTCCAGAACACATATGTCATCCCAACACTGATTGGGACTTTGAGGCAATAGGTCAAGCAATGGGTGCCATTAAGCCATCCACAGGGTTCCTGACTCCCTTGCTGTGGAGGAAGCTGTGAGGCAGCACATGTGAAGCAATTTCCATCATACCAGACTCATTGTCCGGTTGTTGGCGGTGTGGATGGGTGGAAAGAGCTAATTATTGTGGTTTGTGGAGGAGAACAAACCCTGTAAACAAGGGATGGATCAATTAGCAACCTGATGATAGTTCTTATTAGACAATTCAGAAAAGAACAGACTTCAATACCAAGGGTTAGATTTTCTTTTAAGTTCAGGAAACCATAGGGAAAAAAAAATGATAGGGAATAATTAAGTACACCTCCTTGTCATATGCAAGTTAAAAAGTCATCTGTAAGGCAGTTAAAGTGGTATTTGTAAATAATGACACTTATCCATGATAATTTGTTTGTAATCCAATTACAATCTGTTTGCATATTCAACAAGGCTTGTAAGGTACACTCACTGTTGCTTTCAAAAATGTTTTGCTGTTCACAACGAAAGGTTTTGCACACATTCACAATTGTATGGAAAACAAGTACTGTACTGCTAAACAGAAAGGTTTTGAAAGTGGCAAAAAGGTGATTTGTGTTCTTATGCTCAACTCTATAATTCAAATGAAATTTTTTTAAAAAAAGGATTTTAAAAGTCAAAGAAAAAAATATATATTCCAAGAGTTTACCACCGTTCATACAGCATCTTATACACCATCATATTTATGACATTACATTCGTTATTCATGCCTATTGTTTGTGCATATCCTTTATGATGTCTGGAAAATTTATTTTTCCTGTTTGGAATGATTTTCAATTTTGTTTGACTGCCAGACAGGCAGACAAAGTGAAACAATTATCTCACTCCTCTCTGCACATGTGTGATCAGGACAAATTCAGGGCCAAAGTACTGCAATTCCAATTGAAATCAAATTGTTCTTCAATCACAAACTGATGTTTGAAGACAGAAGGATAAACACAGACAGACAGACAGACAGAAGTGAACTTCTTAACCCCACCTTTTGCTTCGTCTGTGTGGGGTAACAAACACAACCGTTGAGGAAAATGCTCCCCCCTCCTTTCCCCAATCGAAGTCAGCCTTTTAAAAGTTGTAACATTTGTTGATTTGACTTTTCAATTAGTTTTTAACACAGGATAATGTTAAAATGTACAATCAAATGCATACATGTTGTTCATGTGCATGTGCAAACTTTTAAACTACACAAATAACAATTAAAACCAGTTATGGATTTCATTCAAAGTGGAGGGGTAAAGTAAATAATGAGGATAAATGGGATCAGATGCAGACATTGAGATTCTATTGAGGAATATGGCCCTCATGGGCACTCCCAAACTTGCATGGAAGCATTTGAACTTGCGCAGACCTACATTCCCTCCCTGGTGCTCCCCATTCACATACTATTTGGGTTTGAGAGACACCATGACATTCTACTCTGTCGTTCAGCTCTTACATGAGCCTTGGCTTCCAAGGTGATTTGTGTTCTAGTATTCAACTCCATAATTCAAATGCAATAAAAAAAGGTCAAAGGAAATATGTATATATATATATATATATATATATATATATATATATATATATATATATATATATATATATATATATATATATTCCAGGAGTGACAAAAAAATGCAAACATTACCGCTCGACATAGAAAAGGTGTAAAAACAGATCCCTTTAACGACAGACCATTCAGCCTTCTCCCAATCATCAGCAAGGTTATGGACTCCATCATCGCTTCAGACATTTAAAAAACCCTCCCTCTTCTCCAATGGCTTGATTTCCGATCATCAATTTGGCATCAGACCAGGTCATTCTACCCTGGATATGCTGCATCTGCTCTCCCAACAATAGATGGAGATCCTCAATGCCACACATGAAATCAGAGCCATCTCCCCAGACATATCACGTGCCTTCGATATGATCCGGCACCCTGCCCTCCTCAACAAACTCTCTTCCTATGGTATCAAAGGACATCTCCCACTCATGGCTCTCAGACTTCCTCTCCTGTCACAGCCAATGTGTGGCCCTTAATGGAGTTCACTCATCCCCTCTTCCAGTCCAGGCTGAAGTTCCTCAAAGCAGTGTTCTGGGTCCTGTTCATTTTCTGGTTTTCATCAATGATCTCTCTGACTTTCTTGAAAATGCTCTTTATCTCTTTGCTGATGACTCCACCCTCTGCCATACTATCTGTCATCCCTCAGATCGACAAGCGGCAGCCGAAACACACTCTGCAGATCTGGATAAAATCACAAGCTGGTCCAACACGTGGAACATATCGTTCAACCCTGACAAATCTCACACTCTCACGATGTCTCTCCGAAAGGACCGTCTGGACCCCCTCCCCCCTCCCCCACATCGACTTTCTCAACAATCCTTTTGAAGAAGTCCTTTCATTCAAGATTCTAGGTCCCACTATCTTCCATGATCTTTCCTCAGGAAGCCACATTTCCAAGCTGGCCTCGAAAGCCAATCACTCATCCCCTCTTCCAGTCCAGGCTGGAGTTCCTCCAAGCAGTGTTCTGGGCCCTGTTCTTTTTCTGGTTTTCATCAATGATCTCTCTGACTCTGGAAAAACCTCTTCATTTCTTTGCTGATGGCTCCACCCCCTGCCATACCATGTCATCCCTCAAATCGACTGGGCATCCTCCATCGTGCAAAGTCCTTCTTTGGCACACTGAGCTCCTGACCACATACAAACTTTCGTCCACAGCCTGATGGAGTACTGCTCTCCCCTCTGGGCTGGTGCTCCCGCCTCTCACCTTTCTCAGATTCACGCTGTGGAAACCAAGGCATTTAGGATCATTGGTATTTCCCGCGATGAGGCTGAGTCTTTGGGTCTCTCACTCTCTCACCTCAGGCAGGTCAATGGTCTTTCTGCCTTCCACCGTCTCCTCTCTGGCCTTGCCCCCTCCCACCCTCTCACCCCTTTGCTCTATCTGAGACATGTCCCCCACATATTTCTACAGGGCGCTCAAGGTCCGCCAGCAACCCCCTTCTGGTAAAACTACCAAAATCAAGAATGACCACTCACCTTCACTCTTTTATTCCTGCCTTTGGAACAGACTCCCACACTCTTCAATCAAACTCTTCTCTCAAGGTCTTCAAAACAGCTGTTCACCACAATCTCTTATCTTTCACTACAATCCCCCATCCAAAACCACAATCTTTTCTACCCCCACTAATCCACCCCAAAACCACCTTCAAATTCCCTGCTTTCCTTCCTGAAAGTCCCCGTCATGTAAGGACCTGAAAGTCCCTGTTGTGTCCATCTTGTTTACACTGTGTACCCCACCCCATCCCTCTCCCTTCCACAGATCTCCTCATGTCTCTTTTCCCTTCCTTCTCTCTCCCACCCCTCTTGTCGCCTGCTCCCCTTGTACGTTCTGTGTGTTAGCTCTCACATGAGCCTCGACAGTGTATACAAAAAATAAAATACACCCGAGCGGGAGTGCCGGTCATTTCTGCCAGAGGTTGAAAGTAACTCTGTGCCAGACTGGAATAGGGGCAGTTCATAAAGTACGTACGCTCTACTTCCGGGTTTCAAAACCACCCCCCCCTCTGTATGCAGGCTAGTGACCATCCACCCACCCCCTCATACATCGCTAATCGCTTGCAAAGCCAGCAGTTCCTTATGAACCGATGTTTGTAAGCCATGGCGATGTAGTCCCTAGCGGTGTAATTTACCTTTTTCTTTTAATATCACAGCATGTCATTTATGAAAATAAAAGTACAAATTGACATTCAAGACAATGTTAATGTCATAAATGAAAGTAAGTGGGCATATAAACTTGTGTTCCATTGTTTTAGTTAAATCTGACAAAAGCTTCAAATGTAATATTTGTCTCGGAGAGTTCCGGTTCTTAAGTTAATACTTTTATTTTTGTATGTACTTTATGAACGGCCCATACGGGGAATCAGAGCGAAGTGTGAAGGGCTATAAAATCGGAACGAGAGCAAATTTCAAAAAAAATGGCTCGTGTTGTTCTGGATAATCGTCCATAGTATCTGAATCACTAATAACATTTGATCTCCCTTGATAAATGAGGGAGGAGATACGATTTGAAATCGACGATTTTCACAACTTTGACAGCCTCATGACGTTGACCTCGACCTTGGACGACCTTGAAAGTTATATCGTTGTGCATGTCTCATCGACCTCTATCCATTCCACTATTGGTTATTTGTCTCCACTCGGTTTCATTGTGGACGGACGGATGTACGGACGGACGGACGTACGGACGGATAGACTTCGAGACTGTTATTATTAGGTCATCTCGACTGAGATGATAGAGATGACCTAAAAAAAGCCAGGAAATGGCAAATAGACTTCAGTACAGTTAAATGGCAAGTGCCGAGAGTATAACAGCATAATTACAATCGGCATTCTGTTTTAAATAGAAAGATGTGATGATGTAAAA
>NC_140971.1:85320189-85393449 GCF_056783735.1 Eptatretus burgeri
TGACCATGGACGCCAATAACTTAACCGACCGTGGACGTGGTTGCTTCACAGGCCAACTGGTGGAGGGATGTTGAGAAAGAGGATTTGCAATCCACTCAATGAGAACAAACTGGAATTGTATTATATTGTAAAATTGAAAGATGGGTGTCTCATCCAACACAGTTACATCGTTTCCAATCAAATTGCCTCACTTAAAACTTGGCAAGAAGCATTCTTATTTCTGATCGTCCGCTCTGAGTTTGGGAGGTGGACGGTTTCAATCCCGGCTGAGTGGTACCAAACACTTTTAAAAGGGGATGTGCTGCTTCCTTGTTTTATGCTCAGCATTTAAGGACAGAGCATTGACAAACAACCATACATTGGCAACCGTTTCACAGGCTAGATGGGCCTCATGACCCCCTCCTGTGTTGAAGGTCCTTCTGATGGAACATGTATTCATTGTTAATTTTATTTAGAGGCTAACGACACTTGACATTTTAATCATAAAAGTTTTGGAGAATGAGGTGATTTATGGCTTGTCCCACAGTCCTGGCAAACGTGACGCCAGGTTTGCACCTGTTCCACCCCTGCAACACCGGTGAGAGGAAAGGATAGAATACCTGCGCAAGTCAGGTGAGACCGCAAGCTTGGCAAGCTCGGAGGCATGCAAATATGAAGGTGCAATCACTGATGCTTTGGGTTAATAACCTGAATGTAATGCAGACAATCATGTCATTTCCTCCATATATCATCATACTTGGGTTTGTGTGCTTGGCACCCAGGGGGGTTCTCAATGCATGGCATCGTCTCACTGAAGAACCAAGTAAAGAAGATCAGAAAATCAAGATCCAAAGGCCAAAAGTGTGCAAGCAATGTTTATCAAGGCAGCGATGCCGCTCAACAGGGTACGAGCCTGGGATGTGTCCTCATAATGATGCGAATGTCGAGTTCTTTTGAGAGTCGCTGTGATTTAACAAATGTGTAATGAAAGTGCCATCTTGTATTTCCCTTCAGTTGATCGCTTCGTCAACATGGTCCAACACCCTGATGTAGGCACTGTCGATCCTGAGATTGGCACACCAGTGTTGGCGCATGTTGATAAGCATCGAGAAGCATCACCTCAAACCACCTGTTCCACTCTACAGACAAAAAGCAGGCACTTTGTAAGACAACACGCACTGATCACATGAACCACAAAAATATTAATTTATTAATACGACTTTTACAATCTTTATTTTGTTTAAATTTTATTATATACTTGAAGACTACTACACAAATCGCTTGTCATAATACTGTTGTGGTTACCAGATTCGCAAACCACCATTCAGGTCCCTTAGGTGAGGTATCTCTGTAAGTACATGTGTAGTTAGGCCCGAACCCGTTGTCTAGTGGGAATACATGTCATTTATACGTGCTGCGACTCTTCAGGATAGCCGTTTTTCTTTCACTATCTTTATTTTGGACCAATCGCCATCACCACAACCACAACATCAACCACCAACCACAACACCGCTTCACCACAACCGCCACGACCTTCACGTCACACCTCGCAACCGTAGCATCGCCACCGTTCTTGCCCCGCTGTGGGTACCGGTGTTGGACTCATGCAGAGCGCGCGTCGAACAGTGTGTACAAAATCACGGATTTTGTGCTTCAAAAACGGATCAAAAACGACACACGCCCACTTTTTGCCGTCCAATCGGTGAGCGAGGGGCGAATTGGCCCCGCCCCCAGGGCGATCGATATATGCGAATTTGTGGATCAAAAAGCCTTCACGCCCACTTTTTCTCGGGCCAATGGGGAGCGAGGTGAAAGGTCAAAGGGAGGGGGTCAAAGGCGAAGTTACGGGGGGATAAAAGGACGGTGTTCATCAGTCAGAAGGAGGAGAACGAGAACGAGAAGGAGAACGAGAACGAAAACGAGAACGAGAACGAGAACGAGAAGGAGTCGGAACGGAGGGGACGAGTGTGGAAGTCTGGAGCCCGAAGCCTGCAGTGGCTGGAGAAGCTGAAGAGAGTCGGACGAGGGGGTGCTCGCGTCGGTGCCGGGAGCTGCACGCCCGAGGGAGGCCGGCAGCGCGACCTGGCCGAGGGGGAGACGCACACCAGGGATAATAAAGATCCTCTATACCCCGAGCATCAGCAACCCCCTCCTGTTTCCCCCCGCGCTGAGATAGTGCGACCAAGGGGGCCCCGTTCCCACCCCCCACCAGACACCGTCCACGAGGCCCGCGGGTTGCGGGGCCATCGCCGCTCCGCGTCTCATCACCAGACGGGTAGGCCCGACCCGGTCTCGGCCTCAGGCCCGCCTCATCCTTGAGGGTATTTCTTTTCCTTGGTTTTGGGTATGTGTTGTCGGCGCCGTCTGTGAAGTAGAATTGTATAAGTGTTGCCGTGTGCTCGGTAGTCGGTATTAGCTCTGCACTGTGTTCTCACTTTTATATTGCTTTTTGTGTAAATGGAATTGTGTTTTCTTTTTTTTGTGTGCATTTGGTGGAATTGTATTTGTGTGCTTCCCGTGTGCCGCGAATAAATGTGCTTTATTGTTGAACTGTTCTCCCGCTTCGCTTCGTCTTTTCCCCCATTGAACCCTCATCTTGCTTCACGTAAAGGGTTGGTAGTGGGCTGAATACGCCCGATAATTAATCGAACCGTCGAGGTCGACGATAACACCGCTCGGTTATTCTGATAGTACGGAACGGGTCGCTTAAGTGGCCCGTGTCCGAAGTCGACCTGCGGCGAGGTGCGATCGCCCGGTCTACCCTCCGCGTGGGTACTTAGGTAGGTCGAATTTGGCGAGCAACCCTATCCCACGCGGGGGCTGATTGGCTCGATCGCGGTGAGACCGAAAGGTCCACCCGTGACTGGTTCCCGGCGTTAGTCCGAGAGGGTCACGACTGGATTGTCCGTCCGGTGGGCGACGTGCCGCGATTCGAGTTATGTGGCCGTCAGCACGCCGGCGGGCGCGAAAACCGCAACACTGGTGTCAGGTCGTGCGATACAAATTCATCGCCCTCCTCTCGGCACTGGTATCGGAGAACAGGAAAACGGGCTCTCCTGTCTCCGGCTAAATTCACGGGAATCGGTCCAGGGGTGAGAGAAGCGACCCCCGATTCCCTCCAAATTACGAGCGAGCTAAATTAACCCTTCACGAGAAGCAAGATGGCGTCTCAAGGCGAGCGGGTGCCGGGTGGATTAGGTATGTGTAATAGTAATGTAGAATCCATGGTCCAGGATGGAATCCCCGTGCAGGAAATGTTGATTGTGCAGGAACACGGACTCGCCCAACTGAACCCAGGGCCCGAGGTGGGTGCGGCAGCGGCCGCGGTGTATGACACCTCCCCCCCCCCCTCTCCACCAAGACCCTTCCCCAACCCTTGCTGAAACGGCTCAGCTGAGTGCATCCAACATGGCCCAGCTATGCGCCATGCTGGCGGCAATGAACGAAAAAATGAATGCGAAAATGATCGAAAAAATGGATGCAAACACAAATGAAATGAAAAACGAAATGAAAGGCATGAACGAAAAGATGGATACATACACAAATGAAATGAAAAACGGAATGAAAGGCATGAACGAAAAGATGGATACAAATACAAATGAAGTGAAAACGACGATGGATGCGAATACACAGCACATGAAGGAAGAAATGAAAAAGTTCCGGGGTGAGACGCAGAACATGGGCCGAAGCCTGCAGGCGGGCATGAAGGCCGTGACAAAGGAAATAATAATAGTGGAGACAAGGGAGGTAAAGGGTGAAGAGTTGGCAGTGACGGTAGCCGGGAAGGGAACCATAGAGGAGAGACTACACGAGGAAGACGGGGTAAGTGACGCACACACACACACAGAGGTAGTGGAGGATAATGGGGGTGAGCTGGCGGACTGGGTAGAGACCCAGTGCGAGCACCTGGATGGCCTCCTCCAGGAACGAGGGGAGGGAGTATGCCCCCTTGAGGTGAGTCACGACCAGGTGAGTTCGGTCGTGCTTTGCGAGGTTGAGGGGACGGGTGCTGTGGACGGGTGCACGGAGAGCTTGGGGGGTATAGAGGCCCCGGAGACCCTTGTGGGGACACGAATCCCCAGTGTGGTTGTCCCTGTGTGTGTGGTGCAAGGTGTGAGTGCGTCCCCGTGTGTGGAAGCGACCCCGTGTGTGAGTGGTGTGGTGGCGATGGTGCCGGAGTACGTGCTTCCCAGCACGCCGTGTGTGGATGAGGCACGAAGTGTGGATGAGGCACCGCGGTTGAGTGCCCCCGCGTGTGTGGATGAGGCACGGAGTGCGAGTGAGGCACCGCGGGTGAGTGCCCCCGCACGCGTGAGTGAACGGCCGTGTGCAAGGTCGCTGTGTGCAAGGGAGACCGTGTGTGTGAGAGAGCGGTATGTGAGGGAGATGTCGGTTGGCATGCGGGAGCACGCAGCCGCGTCTCCCCGTGTGAATGTGATGGAGTGGACTGTGTGCGTCGTAACACGCAGGTGTGCGTGGGTGGAATGGAGGCGACGACGGCGACAGAGTAAAGAAAGCCGGGTAGCGGCTGTAGTTGTTTCGAGGACCGTGCCGGGTTCACCCAGCAGTGAGCACGCGGTTCGTGCTGTGCAACGCACGAGACCGCCACGTGCTCGCTTGCGAGAGTGAAGTCCCGGTCCGGAAACGCACGCGGTGGATTTGCCGATCCCGCGGACGGACAAAGTTTAGGCAGGTAAATGGATTTGGACCGGACGGGTTCTCCACGCGATCGTGTGTGTGAAGCTCCAACGGGCAAAGCACATGTGTTCGCGTGGGGAACCCCTCGAGACGTGTGGCTTGTGTTTTTTTTTTATGCGCACGGTGACGCCATGGCTGCACGTGGGGTTGGAATCCGGCAGGAGGGGTATCTCTGCCGGATGGTCCCGTCCAAGGAGGGACGAGGAACACGTGCAGCTGCATGACGTCACGGGCAGGTGCAAAGTGCGCGAGCTCTGAGTTGCCGCGCTGGCGCTGCGCATGTAGAAAAAAAAAAAAAGAACAAGCCTCACTTTCGGGTGCAAAGGATTCCTGGGCAAGGGGTGAAAGACCCCCTTGACCTGGGCACAGGATGGAAACTAGTTAGGGGGAAGGGTTAGCTTAGTTAGACCGACTTCATGGGGCAGGGGTAAGTCCTCATGGAGTCCGTGGAATGGATTAGTTAGAGGGATTGTAGCCAGATTTAGGTGGGGAAATAAAATAAAATGAATTTTTGAGTTAGGAGACAGAGACAGACTGGTGAGTGTGTAGCGGGGACGTAGTTTAGCTACGTAGTGTTAAAAGGAACGTGCTATAGTTTAAGGGACGACGTGGGAGCACGAGTTAGTTAGGGGAGGTAGTTAGAAGGATGGCAGAGTTCAGTGGTGTGTGTGTTGAAGAGTTGGTGAGTTGTGAGGTGAGTACTTGTTGAGTGAGTGAGGCCAGCGGGTCTGTGTGAGTGGAGTGAATGGGGAATGCATGGTGCGATGAGTGATTGGGGGGAGGAGTGACTCCCGCCCAAGGGACCCCGGGGTCAGAGTAAAGTGAGTTAGCTGGGTTAGTCAAATTGAAAAATGGAGGTCGTTTTGCTGTTGGTGGGAAAGTAGGCTCGAGACCCATTTGGAGGGGTGCAGGAGCCCTGTTGACGGGCTTGGGAGCGTGGCTGCGAAAGGTGAGTATCGCTGAGTGGGTACCCCGGGCACCAGGCTAGTCGGCCGCGGTAGGCCATGGGCCCATGGGGGGCCGGGATAGCGTAGTGGGCACGGGTGCGCCTGCTTGGTGCGGGGGCCCGGGGCGCCATTAGCCGCGTGGGCAGTGTTGTGGGCACGGGTGACCCTCGGAAAGGGGCCCGGGAGGCCGGCCTGCCACGTGTGCGTTTCAGGGGAGGTGCCATGGGGGGCACTCCCCGGTGTTAGGGAGCTGGTAGGCTCGGAGGCAGTGTAGTGCCCGGGGGTGCCATAGCGGGAGATTCGGCAGAGGGTCGTGCCTGCCAAAGGGAGCCACGTGTCCCAGCCAGGAGACCGTGTGAGGGCACGGAGAGAAAATTGGGGGGCGAGGCCCGAAATTGTGAGGACACCAACACAGGCGACGGGAATCTGGGTTGTTAGAACCAATAGTTTAAGCGAGAGGCGCTTGTTGAAAGCCCCGGGGTAGATTAGGAGATGTACCCCTCCGCACCATCCATCCCCTCGCTCTCGTTGTGGGCCGCTGGACCCACTTTGGGTTAGATCGCCGAACTCTGGGGAGGCCATTCTGAGGCTTCGGTGGGCCTCGACACAGGACGTTAGCTCTCCCTTATTCCCCTCCGGGAAGGGAACGTAGGGGTTGGGAGTAGGCTAGGTGACAGAATAGGTTAGCCGAACAAAGACGATAAAGGGGGTTCGGGGACGATTTATAGTGAGGAAGTAAAAGGAAAAAAAAAATAATAATAAAATAAGTTGGGGCTAAATTGGGGTTTGACAAATTAAGGGAGTGGGTATGTACAGTGACAGGCAAAGGCAATAGGTGGGAGGGAGACAGGTATGTAGGTCCGAGCCCGCCTTCCAAGTGGCCAGCACCACCGCACTCCCTCCACCAACCTCCATTGAACGGCAAAGGCTGGCCAACTTCATCGGCTGGCCATGTTTTGCTTCAAGGCGGAGGCCGGCCAACTTCATCGGCAGCTGTTGTTTTGCTGCAAGGCCTGTGCCATCGGCTGGCCGTGTTTGCTTCAAGGCCTGTACCGGCCAGTTCATCTGCTGGCTGTTTTCTTCAAGGCCTGTGCCGGCCAGTTCATCTGCGGGCTGTGTTTGCCTGCAGCGGCCTTCTTCTGCGGGCTGTGTTTGCCTGCAGCGGCCTTCTTCTGCGGGCTGTGTTTGCCTGCAGCGGCCTTCTTCTGTGGGCTGTGTTTGCCCGCTACCTTTGCCATGCCATGCCCACTGCCCACGTTCACCAGCCCCGTTCAATTTTGCTTTGCCCCCCCCCCCTGTTCATTGCCATGTGCGCCAGGATCAAGGCAACAGTTTGCAAGCTGCAAGAACTGCCCTGTTGGCAGCTACAACACGGGCCTGCAGTGGCGGCCCGTGCACCGTGTTTGCGTCCGTCCATTCATGCATCCATTCGTTGTGCTCATTGCGTGTGCCGCTTGAGCTGGCACAGAGACTGCGTTGTGCAGCCCATGCACCGTTGTGGTTCACTGCGTTCAGTTCAAAAGGGAAGGCCTTGGACTGCGTGTGAGCAGCCAGCCACGTTCCCTGTCACCTGCATTGTTTGAGCCAGAGACTGCATGCGGGCAGCCTGGCTCCCTGCTAACTGCTTTCTTTTGCAGAGTTCAATGATCCTGGGCCATGGTTTAGTGTAAGATTTGTAAGTTAAGGTAAGATGTACTGTACATATGAGTGCGCCCCCGGCATGTTTGTCTTAGCGCCGGCAATTTTATTTAAGTCGTCCGTGTGAGTGAGTTTGTTTAGATAGTTACGCAGCCCTTAGGTTATTTATTTTGGGGACACGAATACCATGAATGTCGCACTCAGGGATCCGTAGGTAAAATGTACTAGGGGAAAACTACACATGATGGCACACGAAAATTTGACGACTCGGGACGAGTCTGTAAAAAGGGAAGGGGGTAGTGTTGTGGTTACCAGATTCGCAAACCACCATTCAGGTCCCTTAGGTGAGGTATCTCTGTAAGTACATGTGTAGTTCGGCCCGAACCCGTTGTCTAGTGGGAATACATGTCATTTATACGTGCTGCGACTCTTCAGGATAGCCGTTTTTCTTTCACTATCTTTATTTTGGACCAATCGCCATCACCACAACCACAACATCAACCACCAACCACAACACCGCTTCACCACAACCGCCACGACCTTCACGTCACACCTCGCAACCGTAGCATCGCCACCGTTCTTGCCCCGCTGTGGGTACCGGTGTTGGACTCATGCAGAGCGCGCGTCGAACAGCGTGTACAAAATCACGGATTTTGTGCTTCAAAAACGGATCAAAAACGACACACGCCCACTTTTTGCCGTCCAATCGGTGAGCGAGGGGCGAATTGGCCCCGCCCCCAGGGCGATCGATATATGCGAATTTGTGGATCAAAAAGCCTTCACGCCCACTTTTTCTCGGGCCAATGGGGAGCGAGGTGAAAGGTCAAAGGGAGGGGGTCAAAGGCGAAGTTACGGGGGGATAAAAGGACGGTGTTCGTCAGTCAGAAGGAGGAGAACGAGAACGAGAAGGAGAACGAGAACGAAAACGAGAACGAGAACGAGAACGAGAACGAGAACGAGAAGGAGTCGGAACGGAGGGGACGAGTGTGGAAGTCTGGAGCCCGAAGCCTGCAGTGGCTGGAGAAGCTGAAGAGAGTCGGACGAGGGGGTGCTCGCGTCGGTGCCGGGAGCTGCACGCCCGAGGGAGGCCGGCAGCGCGACCTGGCCGAGGGGGAGACGCACACCAGGGATAATAAAGATCCTCTATACCCCGAGCATCAGCAACCCCCTCCTGTTTCCCCCCGCGCTGAGATAGTGCGACCAAGGGGGCCCCGTTCCCACCCCCCACCAGACACCGTCCACGAGGCCCGCGGGTTGCGGGGCCATCGCCGCTCCGCGTCTCATCACCAGACGGGTAGGCCCGACCCGGTCTCGGCCTCAGGCCCGCCTCATCCTTGAGGGTATTTCTTTTCCTTGGTTTTGGGTATGTGTTGTCGGCGCCGTCTGTGAAGTAGAATTGTATAAGTGTTGCCGTGTGCTCGGTAGTCGGTATTAGCTCTGCACTGTGTTCTCACTTTTATATTGCTTTTTGTGTAAATGGAATTGTGTTTTCTTTTTTTTGTGTGCATTTGGTGGAATTGTATTTGTGTGCTTCCCGTGTGCCGCGAATAAATGTGCTTTATTGTTGAACTGTTCTCCCGCTTCGCTTCGTCTTTTCCCCCATTGAACCCTCATCTTGCTTCACGTAAAGGGTTGGTAGTGGGCTGAATACGCCCGATAATTAATCGAACCGTCGAGGTCGACGATAACACCGCTCGGTTATTCTGATAGTACGGAACGGGTCGCTTAAGTGGCCCGTGTCCGAAGTCGACCTGCGGCGAGGTGCGATCGCCCGGTCTACCCTCCGCGTGGGTACTTAGGTAGGTCGAATTTGGCGAGCAACCCTATCCCACGCGGGGGCTGATTGGCTCGATCGCGGTGAGACCGAAAGGTCCACCCGTGACTGGTTCCCGGCGTTAGTCCGAGAGGGTCACGACTGGATTGTCCGTCCGGTGGGCGACGTGCCGCGATTCGAGTTACGTGGCCGTCAGCACGCCGGCGGGCGCGAAAACCGCAACAATACTGTTGTGGGGCCGGGTCTCGGTGGCGAGCACGACAGCAAGATGGAGCAGGAGAGTCGGCTCCACCGAACACCCAGAATTTAGGTCGTACCTTTCAGATTAATCCGGAAGGTCACAGGTCCCTTATCGGACCGAAGATCACCAATAGGTCGACCACGGCGGGTCGTCCACCCCTTCCAGGAGCTCCGGTCGCCAAAGGACGGACCAGGGCAGCCGAATCCAGAGGAAGCGAGGCGAGACGAGGTGACCTCCCGTGTTGAGTTGGCTGATCGCTTGTCGTACTGCGCCGGACGAAATGCATCGGATCCGTGGGGTGCAGCCAGACGCAGACCAGACCAAAGACACGCACGAGCACACAGGACCAATCTCTTCTCGATCGACCCGACAACCACGATGCCACCCCGAGTGCGCGGGACGGAGAATGAAGGGCGGATGCCAACCAGCGCGAGCGCGGACGAAGCAACGGGCACCAGCAGACTAGGTCAGGCGATCCGGCCGACCAAAAACCAACTCAACTCCGACCCTCCTGTCGGATCGCGCTGAACTATTATTCACTCCTTCTCCAGAGGGGAGGAGCCGTCTGCCATGGACCTACTTTCCCTCACTGGATGGTTGTGGCACGCAAAATGCGCTCGTCGCCCCTGTGGTTGGCCAAAAGGGGCGCCAAATCCGCTGATTGGACCAGGGGGGCGGGGGGCGTGGCGGCCGCCATGGCGGACCGCCCCTCAAACAGGGAGAGTAACATTGTCCTGCGTGGGCTACGCTCATTGGCCGACCGACGGCAACCTCGCTCGCATCCCCCGGATTGGGCGAGAGAGACGCCAGGTCCTCTTGAACTTCGACCACCGTGAACGTTATGGCGTCAGGATGGAGCGAAGGTGTTGGTGATGTAAAAATGTAAAAGAAAACCCTGACTCTCAAAATAACTCTGCAGTGCACGAACATTTAATTCCCATTAGACTTGGGACGGGTTCTATCTATAAACACACAATTACCGATATAACTGTTCGAGAAGGACCTGAATGCTGAGTGCAGTAAGCTTCCAAATTCGTAACAATAGTACCTTTACATTTCCCTATTTAAACAAACACAAAAAAACGTTTGCCATTAGTTATAGATGTGGGGAATAATGATGCCGCATGGTGTGGGAACGGGAGGTAATCCATCGTCAAGCGAAGCGAAATATGTCGATACACCTTAATGTATGTCCCCTGACACGGAACCATGACGCGGTTACGGTTTAAACAAGCTGAAGACATTATTCTATTGAATCATTATACCAAACCAGAAGCAAAAACTGAATACTCTTCGAGTTTTAGGGCTTTGAAGATAAATTGTCTCTCATGAAGACTCATTGTCTTCTTTCCTGCTGGACAAAAATTCGGAAAAAAACACTCAGACAAACTGCAGACATTGGTCCTTCGAACCATTATACCAAAGCAGAAGCAAAAACTAAGAGTAGTCTACGAGTTTTAGGACATTGAAGATGAATTGAATCGACTAATTAACGAAGTCAATTGGTGAAAATCTGAAATTTTATTGCGGGAGGTTTTGCGGCATCTCCGCAAGTATCATCCCTCCGAGCTTCAAGTCATTCTGACGACAGATTGCAGAATAACGATCGAAAGATTGATTGTGGACGGACAGACGGATTGATGGACATTGACCCCCATTTTATGTCACTTCCTTTGGAACTGACTAATGAGGAAAATGGGATCAGGTGCAGACATTGATATTCTTTTGAGGAATACGCCCCCTCATGGGCTCTACCAAACTTGCATGGAAGCGTTTGCACTCAAGCTGACCTACATTCCCTCCCTGGTGCTCCCCTTCACATACTGTTTCGGTTTGAGAGACACCATGAAATTCTACTCTGTCGTTCAGCTCTTACATGAGCCTTGGCTTCCAAGGTGATTTGTGTTCTTGTGTTCAACTCTTATTCAAATGAAATAAAAAAGAATTTTTAAGGTCGAAGGAAGAAAATATATATTCCAGGAGTGGCAAAAAAAGAAAAGATTCAAACATTACCGCTCTGCCAAGAAAAGGTGTAAAAACAGATCCCTGTAACTACAGACCAATCAGCTTTCTCCCAATCATCAGCAAGGTCATGGACTCCATCATCACTTCAGACATTAAATCCTTCCTCTTCTCCAATGGCTTGATTTCAGATCATCAATTTGGAATCAGACCAGGTCATTCTTCCCTGGATATGCTGTTTCTGCTCTCCAAAAAATGGATGGAGATCCTCAATACCAGACATGAAATCAGAGCCATCTCCCAAAACATCACGTGCCTTCTATACGATCTGGCACCCTGCCCTACTCAACAAACTCTCTTCCCATGGTATCAAAGAACATCTCCACTCATGGCTCTGAGACTTCCTCGACTGTCACAGCCAATGTGTGACCCTGAATGGAGTTCGCTCATCCCCTCTTCCAGTCCAGGCTGGAGTTCATCAAGGCAGTGATCTGGGTCCTGTTCTTTTACTGGTTTTCATCAATGATCTCTCTGACTTTCTTGAAAATCCTCTTTCTCTCGTTGCTGATGACTCCACCCTCTGCCAAACTATATGTCATCCCTCAGATCGGCAAGCTGCAGCCTCAACACACTCTGCAGATCTGGATAAAATCACAAGCTGGTCCAACACATGGAACATGTCTTTCAACCCTGAGAAATGTCACATTCTCACTGTGTCTCTCCAAAAGGAACGTCTGGAAACCCCCCCCCCCACCCCCACATCGACTTTCTCAACAATCCTCTTGAAGAAGTCCTTTTATTCAAGCTTCTGGAGTACCACTATCTGCCATGATCTTTCCTGGGAAAGCTTCATGTCCAAGCTGGTCTCCAAGACCAGTCGCTCATCCCCTTTTCCAGTCCACGCTGTCCAGTCCACGTTCCTCAAGGCAGTGTTCTGGGCCCTGTTCTTTTTCTGGTTTTCATCAATGATCTCTCCGACTCTGGAAAATCATTTTCATCTCTTTACTGATGACTCCACCTCTGCCATACCACCACCACCACCACCACCACCACCACTGGCATCCTCCGTCGTGCAAAGTCCTTCTTTGGCACACGTGAGCTCCTGACCACAAATGAAGCTTTCGTCCACAGCCTGATGGAGTACTGCTCCCGCCTCTCACCTTTCTCAGATTCACGCTGTCGAAACCAAGGCTTTTAGGATCATTGGTATTTCCTGTGATGAGGCTGCGTCTTTGGGTCTCTCACTCTCTCACCGCAGGCAGGTCAGTGGTCTTTCTGTCTTCTCCTGTCTCCTCTCTGGCCTCGCCCCTCCCCCTGCCCTTGCTCTATCTGAGACAAGTCCACCACATATTTTTGCAGGACGTGTTAGCTCTGCCAGCAACCCCCTTCTGGTAAAACGACCAAAATCAAGAATCACCACTCAGCTTCACTCTTTCATTCCTCTTTTTTTTTTTTTCCTGCCTTTGGAAAAAATCCCACACTCTTCAATCCAATTCTTCTCTCCAGGTCTTCAAAACAGCTGTTCACTATGATCTCTTATCTTCCTCCATCCAAAACCACAGTCTTTTCTACCCCTGCAAATCCACCCCAAACCCACCTTCAAATTCCCTGCTTTCCTTCCTGAAAGTCCCTGTCGTGTAAGGCCCTGAAAGTCCCTGTGGTGTCCATCTTGATGACCCCAACCCATCCCTCTCCCTTCCACATATCTCCTCATGTGTCTTTTCGATTCTGTTTTTTTTTTCCTTCCCTCTCCCACCCCTCTTGTCTCCTGTAGCCCTTGTACGTTCTGTGTGTTCGCTCTCATACGAGCCTCGACGGTGCATATAAAAAAGCCAAGAAATGGCAAATAGACCAGTACGGTTAAATGGAAGATGCTGGGATGTAGAACAGCATAATTACAATCGGGATTCTGTTTTAAATGGAAAGATGTGATGATGTAATACAGTGGTTTTCAAACTTTTTTTTTAGTGGCGAACCAATTTCAGAACCTCTCCACATCGCGTGACCCAAAAGATTCAAAAGCCAATTCATAATATATAAGATAAGATTTCATATGACACAAGAACATTGACTGTTTACTTTATTCACCATCGTCATGTTTTAATAGATAAGTAAACGGAGAATAGCCGACAGTATCCAAATAGTACAGTTGAATGTTTCAGAAGTTTAGTCCGAATGACATTTATATATAATCAGTGAGAAGGATGAGCCTGTTTTTCAGAAACCAACTTCTCTATTCGTGGAGAAGTAGATATCAGGTCAGGTCAGGTATGGGAGCATGTGCCAGAACAGCGCGTTGCTGCGTCCACTTTCCTCCGGTACTCCAGGGGCCTCCGTCTCGCCATCCCCCAGGCAGATGCCAGGCCCATCCCCATCTCCTTGAGATGATGGTCAACCTGCTGCAACCATGAGGCACGTGGTCGGCCCACTGGCCTCCTCCACTCATGAGACTCCCTCGCTGAGAGAATCTGGTGAGCAGGATCAGCGTCAGGAAAACGAGCCACATGTCCATACAGCCGCAGCTGACGCTCACGGACTATGCAGGTAACAAATCTCATCCGAGTCTCTCTCAGCAACCGCTCGTTGGACACAAAATCCGACCAGCGATAGCCAAGGATTCTCCGAAGAGACCTGGTACCAAAGGAATTAAGTCTCCGTCTCAGATCCTTGGTCAAAGTCCAAGTCTCGCACCCATAGAGCAAGACTGGAAGTACCAAGGACCTGAAGACTCGGACTTTCGTCCTCCCGCACAGGTACCGGCAGCGCCACACCCCATGATCCAGTGAATCCATGACTCCCCAGGCCCGACCCAGACGTCTATTGACCTCCGGCTCACAACCTGCGGAGACATGAATATCACTGCCAAGGTAAGTGAATCTATCCACGACCTCAACATCCTCACCACAAACAGACACAGACAGGACAGCAGCATCCAAGATGTCACCGAAAGCCTGGATCTTAGTTTTGACCCAAGAAATCCGTAATCCCAACGGCTCCGACTCCTCATTCAGCACCTCGAGGGCCCCCAAGAGGATGTCTAAAGTCCCGCAAAGATGACTGCATCATCTGCAAAATCAAGGTCCGAGATCTTGACATTGCCAAACGATGCACCGCAACTTGATCTCTCCGACATCCTCCCAAAAATCCAGTCCATACAAGTGCTGAAAAGTGTGGGGGCAAGTACACATCCCTGACGAACTCCAGTAACAACTGGAAATAAGTCAGAGATGGTACCACCACACTTCACAGCACTCTCAGTACCAGAGTAGAGTTCAGACATCAGATCGATCAGTTTCGGTGGCACCCCACGAAGACCAAGAATCCTCCAGAGGACATCCCGATTCACTGAATCGAACGCTTTACAGAGATCAACATAGGCTGCAAGCAGCCCCTGCCGAAACTCTCGTCTGCGTTCGGTGAGGACACGAAGTGCAAGGATACGGTCAATCGTTGACCTCTTTGGTGTAAAGCCTGACTGCTCTGGACGCTGGTGCTCAAGCAGATGGTGGCGAACCCTATCAAGAATTATCCGAGCAAAGACCTTGCCCGGCACTGAGAGCAGCGTCACCCCTCGGTAGTTGTTGCAGTCTTGGCGATCACCCTTCCCTTTCCAGAGAGGGACAACAAGGCCCCTCTTCCAGTCAGTTGGGATGATGCCTGTGTTCCAGGCAGAGCACAAAACTGCATGCAACGACACGAGTGCAGCATTTCCACCAGCCTTGAGAAGTTCAGCATGGATGCCACAGATCCCTGGAGCTTTGCCCCGTTTCAACTGGTTCACCGCAGCCTGTGTTTCCACAAGCGATGGTGGACCACAGTTGATTCGAGGGTCAGCAACAGGGATTGTAACACCCTTGACGTCCAACTCGACAGCTGGGGGATCAGCCTGGTACAACCGCTCAAAGTAACCGGCCCAGCGGGCCTTCACTTCAGACTCCTCTGTCAAGAGCCTACCACTCTCTGCTCGAACTGCAGTGCTCCGAGGGATGGGCTTGGATGAACCTAATGCGCGAATTCCCCTGTAAGCGGGACGAGAATCACCTGTCCACAGGTGATGCTCTACCCCCTCACAGATTCCTCGCACATAGGCCTCCTTGTCCACCCTCAGTGCACGTACAGTTTTACGCCTCAGCTCCCTGAACAGCTCAGCTCTGCCATTCAGCCTGGCCCTGCAACTCTGGTCAATGGTATCCAGTGTCCCTTGAAAGAGAAAAAATTCTTCTTTGCCCTGCGGTGAACTCCAAGGCATCCACCGGCAACATCAAGGACGGTGGTCTTGAAGGTGCTCCACAACTCTTCAGGACCCCCCAAAGCACCCAGACCCCCCAAGTGTCCACTCAGCCTGTTCGCAAACTCCTCAGCTACTCTCTCATCCCTGAGCTTGGCAACATCCAGCCTAGGCTGGGATGGTACCATTCTCCAGGATTTAAGGTGCAGCTTTAGAGTTGCTACAACAAGCCTGTGGTCAGTATTGTGGAACTGAGCACTCCGGTAGACCCTGCAGTTCTGGATCATCCTCCAACGACCGTCAATGAGGACATGGTCAATCTCCTTTGCCACACCGCCAGCGTTGGAATACCAAGTCCAGCGATGAGCTTGCGGGCGCTGAAACCATGAACCAGCCACCCTAAGTCCATGACTTCTTGCAAAGTCGAGGAACTTAGTGCTATTCTGGTTCATAGTTCCTGACCCATGGGGACCAACACACACCTCATAACCATCCCTATCAGTTCCAGTCGATGCATTGAAATCCCCCAAGACTAGAAGTGTATCTCGTCTGGGGCACTGATCAACCACAGACTCGAGTGTGGCGGAGAATGTGTCCTTCACGGTGAGATCACTCGCCTCAGTCGGAGCATAAATAGAGACCAGGGAAATGACACCTAAGGAGTGGCGAATCCTTAATCTCATAATACGCTCGTTGACCGGTGTTACCTCAATTATCATTGGGGTCAGCTTATTGGAGACAGCTACAGCAACTCCTTGGGCTTCCCAGGAAACAATGATTTATAACTGAAGTGCTTGCCTTAACATTTAACCCCCCGGGGATCTTTGCCTGGCTGAGGGTTAACTATTTGCCATCACCGCCGCGCCTCAGCACAAAGCACCATTTCCTGTGTGTTTTGTATTTAACGGCGATGGCCCCGCTTCACACAGGAGCTGCTGAGGCTTCATCGGCTTTTGGAGTCATATGCTAAAATCCCCTTCCCTTACTTCTTTATTATATCAATTCATACCTGACACGGAGCTTTTTAAATTTGCTTACTTGCGAGGCAAAGTAAAATCCAAATTGTGCCAAAGTTTTCACTTCTTGTGGAACTATTTCCTTTGTCTTTTTGTGCTGAAGTATGGCAGGACGCTTCCTCTTTCACCCCCTTTGAAACCAGATTACCTGCACTCAATGCCTTTTGGTGGAGCTTGCATCGGTGATGGTCTGCCATCACTTCCGGTCATGTTACAAAACAATCAACCAAGTCAAATAATAGTGCAAACGTTTTTTTTTTCCTGTGAATTAAAAGCTTCAAGTGTAAAACAAACTCAAATAAATAACAACATTGGTATGGAACTGATCATAGAATGAGCAGTAGGTGCAATTGTCAGATCCAAACTTGGACATAAACGATGAAGTGAGCCTTGAGTTCACCTTTGACCTTTTGATCTCAAACATATAGTTGGTTTCCCAATTCAATGCCACAATATGCAAATTCTGTTAAAATTTCAAGTCAATCGGATGTAAAATGACGATTTTAGAAACTTGACCTCAAAATTGATACGCTTCTCAGTTGGGGCTACCTCTACAACTTGGTGAAGTTTTGTGAAGATCGGATTAAATTGTGACCTGAAGGCTATTGACAAACATTTATTTTTTTGGATACATTGTCGAGGCTTGAATGAGAGCTAACACAATGCACAGCAAGGGGGAATGAGACAATAGGGGCGGGAGAGGGAAGGCCAAAACGTGGAACAGAGATATTAGCAGATCTGTGGGAGAGGGATGGGGTGGGGTGGGGAAGATGGGGTACACAAGATGGACATTACAGGGACTTTCAGGAAGGAAAACAGGGAATTTGAAGGAGGTGGGTTTGGGGTGGATTAACGGGGGAAGAAAAGATTGAGGTTTTGGATGGGGGAAGATAAGAGGTGGTGGTGAACAGCTGTTTTTAAGGCCTGGAGGGAAGAATGGGATTCAAGAGAGTTTGGGAGTTAATTCCAAAGGTGGGGGAAAAAAAAAGAGTAATGAAAGAGTGAAGGTGAACAGTGATTCGTGATTTTGGAAGTTTAACCAGAAGGGGGTTGGCGATTTTGAGTACCCTGCGGAAATATGGTGGGGACATGTGGTTGACAGAGCAGGATGAGTGAGACGGAAGAAATTTTTTTTGATGGATTTTTGAAGATTAGATAAGATTGCAGAATGGGAGGTTGGAGGAAGAAATCGTGAAGGTAATGGTGAATGTGGGTCAGCTCAAATGGAAGGAAGAAGAAGAAGAAGAAGAAGAAGAGGAAGAGGATCGGAACTCATGGATATGGGGGAAGAAAAGGTTGTTGTTTTTTTGTTATTTTATAAATTTAAGACAAGAAACAGTGTGTAGTTTTGAGGGATAGATGGCGGGCATAAAGAAAAGTGGGGAAAATAGGAATTGAGTACAAATAAAATGATCGTACACCGAGACGGGAAGGACGAGTAGGCCTCAAGGAGCCCAATAAGACAAGGTCGACGATAACTTATAAACAGCATGATTTTTCAAACAAAACCGAACTAGGAACCCACACCAAGCATACAAGTAAGAAAATAAAGTTAAAACGTGACAAATAATGACCGGAAACTTAACTTTGAGAAAGATGACGGAGACCCCTGAGAGAAGCTGCCATGGCTCCAAACCTGGAAGTGGAAGTTTTTTTTTTTTTTTTTTTTGAGAGAGAGACAGAGTCAGACAATGACAAAATTGACTGACCAATATGCTTGAAAAATGTTCGATTTTGCAAGTAACAAACAGACAGACCAGGGGTGAAAACATAACCTCCATCCACCTTTGGTGGTGGAGGTAATTAATAAGTTACCTGCTTTGTCTCCTGTTCCAGACGTTAAAAATCCAGAATCTGGACTTGTAAGGAATAGATAGATGGTCCTTTGCAGCCAATGTCTGCAAATGTACTCCTCTATCCCTTCACTTACTTCCGCAATATTTATATTCCCCCACCCCATACCTTTTCACCCATTTCCCCCTCTAGTTATCCACTCCTCAGTCAACCTATTCCTCCAATCTGCCAAATTCCCTCAATCATCCTTGCGTCTACGATAAAATTGAGCAATTTCAGTTATTCTGTGGCGTAAATATACTTTCATCAAGTCAATAGCTGGGTGGTGATGTAAATAAAAATCGGACCGCCTGTCCTGAAGCTCAACTGGATCAGGAGCAACAGTCAATCAAACCCCCTGCAGACCCACTTACACCCTGATTTTTAGGTCAGCTCACTGACCAAACCAGAGTTGGTGTCAAAGCCACCCAATGCTCGCCTGTTCATACATTTATCGTTTTTAAAAGACTAGTCTAATAATATTTTTTATAAAACATTGCAGTGAAGTCTGATCCAAATAATTTGAAAGCAATATATGTATTTGTATATTGTAATCAGTAAACTAGTACACATTAAATGAATGGCAAGCGTCTCGTATAAACAGGTGAGCATTGGGTGGCTTTGACACCATCTTAGGTTGAAATAAAAAAAACAAATTTAAATCATTTGTTAATTTCAACTTCACTACACGAATAATATGCCCCAAAGGAACCTCCATGCCAAATATCAACATCCTTGCACACATATTAAATGAATGGCAAGCTTCTAAATAACTTGCACCAAAAACTTTAACATTTTCACGCTCACGCCGGGGGTATCGCTATAGCTCTCTGTTCTTCGAACAGGCGAGCTAATAAAACTGTTCGATGTCCTCAGGTCGGTCCATCCATCCGTCAACAATTTTTATTTTTCTATCTCCTCGACGTCTCAGCCGATTGAGTTCTAACTTGACACGATGACAATATTAGTTGCTCTCTATAGATCGTCTGAGCCCTTTTTCACATTTTCACCTCGGGGTCAAGGTTAGAGGGTCATCAAGTGCAAAATAACCGATTGGTCGAATGGCCTATGAGGAAGCATCGGACGGCTATAATGCATAATAGGTTTCATTGGGATTATTACGAAGATTTAATTCGACCAACTAGTTTCTTGTTACCTCTGTTGTCTGCCCATGTTAATTGGGCAACACGACGTCTGTCTGGCCCTTTCCAGGGCAACATGAGGTCCTTCGACTTCAACACGGCTTCGCGTGGTTATTTTAATTTAAATTCTGTTTTCACTTTTCATAGTCGCTAAGGTTGATGAGACTGGGAGGTAATTCCCAAACCTGTCATAGTCGGCATGCACCAGCGGTGAATGCTCGGCCACCTACTTAAGATCTAATCAAGATAAGATTGGTGCATCACCGAGGGCATGCTCCCCATTCAGGAAGCCATGTGACCTCTGGTGAAACAGCAAATTTGACGGTGGACACTGGAACTCGTGGTTAACTGATTGGCGTTCATGGTTGCAAAGCAACCCACCGGACCACAAAGTTAATTGTGAGCGGTGGCCCCAGGTCCGGCTCTTCCGAGGAGAAACGGGGATGAAACCCCTCAAAATACACTCAGTACCCATGGCTGTAACAATACTTTTGTTCAGCATCAGATATGAAGCTTGTGGACAAGTTTCATCGAAATTGTGTGTTTGGTTAAAACGATTATGACTGAAGTGTTTACAGACTGAGTGACTGACTCATTCACCGACGGACGCTGCTCAATCGCATTAGCTCACCTGGACTTTTGTCAGGTGAGCTAAAAATTAAGAAATGGCAATAAAAAACAAAACACAATGAAGAAATAAAGTAATCGTACTGAACCTCGATGATGGCAGATGATTGTTCACCTGGATGATGCTGTTGCTGGTGCTCCTGGCTCTCCAATGCTAAGGGCTTCAATTGAAAGAAACAAAACAGGGCTGTGAAATTTCTTCAACCACCAGCAACATTCCCAAATACACCCCGATAACAAACAGCAAGTTTCATCTCATTCTGGCCAGCGCTTTAGGAGTGCAAAAACGACATCCGAGATGGACAGATCCAGGTGGCTATCTTTGGATAACAGATGATCCACAAATTTATGTGAATGAAGGGGCAAGTAAAAATCATTAATTGAGAAACGGACATTTGAGATGGGCATGGAATATTTAAATAATTATTTAAAATATTAAATAATTCTGGCTGCCAGACCATGCGTCCGATCAGGTTGAAATTTAAAACAAACATTTATTCCACATGTCTACGAGATCATAACTGTGACTTTTCACATTGATTGATGAAGCAGTTCAAGAGACAGAATTTTAAAGAATTTCCTTCAAACCAATGTGGCTGCCATTCCATGTGACCTATTAATTATTCACTAACACCCTGGTATCCCCAAGTTTGTCCCTCGATCTGTCACGCCATTTCTGGAGAAGATTTTAAAATGTTTATTCTTCAAAATATCAGAGATGCCAAACCATGTGACTGATGACATCACAGATGGAGAACTTTTTGTTCCTCATGGATCGGCGATCATACCTGCAAAGTTTCACCTCAATCTGATCAGTCGTTACGGAGAAGAAGATTTTTGAAGGTTTCATGTTGAAAACAACATGGCTGCCAAACGACGTGACGCCATCAATTTTTTTTTTGCCAATTACAATTTCGACCCAGATGACCCTCAAAATTTTTCATACTGATCGGATAAAGCATTTGACATCTGCAATTATGACGTCATAATGAAGCCACATATGACTTCAAAAAAAAACAAAAACTTATCACCCTTATTTCCAATGGATGGGGAGTACTTTACATGTGCCAAGTTTCAATTTTTTTCCAATTAGCAGTTTCGGAGATACAGAGGTCCAAAGTTTTTCCCTTTTTTCCAACATGGCTGCCACACAACGTGACCTATGACGTCATAGTTAGCACAAAAACATTCTGTAGTCATATCTGTGGTGAAAAATTCGTGAAATTTCTTTGGTGAAAAAACCCTCCAAAAAAACCTCATGATGTTGCAGCCAAGTTAGTTTTAAGGAAATAATTAAACAATTATTTCTCTGAAACCGTTTAACCTATCAATACTAGACTTTGCAGTGATGATCCACTCCCCTTGCTGCATAAGATTGACTTAAAAATGACATCATCAGTCACATGGTGTGGCAGCCACTTTGGTTTTAAGTAAAATATTTAAAAAATGTTTTGGAAACCGCTGTAGCGATCGAAACAAACTTTGCGTTTATGATCCACTTCCTTTGATCCATGTAAAGCAACATGTTTCACATCAATTTTTCTGTCAACCAATCAAGCACGAAATGAACCTCACAAACTTTCATACTGATTGAATGTAACATTCCATGTGTCGAATTTTGACTGGCACACCACTTCACCGATGATGTCACAGTCAAATCATCCTTATTCCCCATGCAGAGTAGTTGCCAAGTGCCAAGTTTCATTTTTTTTTTCCATGGTGCAGTTTTGGAGATACAGAGTTCCAAAGTTTTTCTGTTTTTCCAACATGGCTGCCACTCCATGTGACAGATGGCATCATAATTATCAATAAAAAAATTATGCATGAGTAGTTGCATCTATGGTGAAAATTTTGTGTCAATCGGATAAGCGGTTACAGAAATTTACGTGACGTCAGGACAACCTGAAAACATAATGCCACCGGCAACTTCATCACCAGAGGTATAAAAATATGGCGTTCTGCAATTTTTGGCTAAAACACATGTCTCTTTGGAAATTGTTTGGGTTTTTGCTGTTCTTGATGACTCATGACTGAAACGTATTGTTTGTAATCTATATATAACGTGATTGAAGGGGTGTGGGGTGGTGGGGGGGGGAGGTAAAAGTCAATAATTGAAAAAGGTATGGATCGTACGTATTACAATGGAGAAAACCTAAAGCCATTCTTGGAATTGACATGAAATGTACGATGCGAATTAATAACGCAGTGGGAATTCACCCAAGCATTTGCAGAAATACCTACATTTTTCATGAAAGTGTCAGGCTCATAAAGTCCTCCTCCATTCTAAGCGCTCTTCTCATCTTCTGAGGTTGAAGATGGGCGTTTGCTGAACACTTTCCCGATCTTCTTTCTCAATCGATTGAAGAAAGACGCCTTCTTCCGTGATTTCACTACAGATTAAAAAAAAACACAAACATCCACAAAAAATAAAATTGTGTGCTCATTCCAAACTAATAATAATCATCATCAAAATTTGTGAGAACTTATTTATGAAACTACACTTTCTGGGTATGCTGGACTGTGAAAAAAAACAAAAAGGCTTTCTGCAGGTTTGGACCTCAACACAAGGTCTCTCTGGAAATTGTTTGGAATTTTGCTGTTTTTGAAGATTCACTATTGAAATGGTTTATGAGCAATCATAATCTACATATTATGTGCACAAAAACAAATGGCAATTTATTTTTATATCTTTCGTTTCATCTTCTTCACTCCTCCCCTCCTCCAATAACAGACCAGGAATGGTCCAAGGAGCACCTCACACATATTGACAGCCATATTATTTCCCCTGTACATTGGAGAGAAGCATTCTCACTGCCCACCCCCTCCAACCCGGACTTGCCCAGTTTGACATGGGGGAACACGTGGACAAAACACCTTTCCCTGTGCAGTCTAAAACAGAGAAGGCGAGACCCCAACTTCCCACCATGACCCACCCCCTGGTAAGACACTGGGAACAACTTAACCTACCACACGTTATTCACACATGGTTAAAAGGCAAATAGTAGTGAAGGCCTCATAACTTGCCACTGCCACACCCCCAATAAATGCACCACTATCAGAGGATCATGACTATCTGGGGGAGCTAGGAGGGCGGGGGAGGAGTGAGGAGGGCAGGGGAGGAGCCAGGAGGGCGGGGGAAGAGCGCCGCCTCACTAAACGTCGCGATACATAACGGGAAGGAGGGAGGAGCGAGGAGGATGGGGGAAGTGGGGATGGGGAGGGGGAAATGTGGGGAAAGGCTCTCATCTTGCGTTTGCCAGTGGGACTTTTGGAGAAGGTCAAGGGGGCGGGTGGTAGAGGGGGGAGGGGGAGTGATGGTGCAGTGTTGAACAAAACGACGTACGTTAAAACAGCACACAGAGACTGCCCGGAGATGTCCATGGGGGTGGAGAGGGGATTTTGGAAGAGGAAAGTGTGAGGGGAGGAGGAGGGAAAGCAGCGTGATGGGAAGGGAAGGCAGCGTGATGGGAAGGGAAGGCAGCATGAAGGGAAGGGAAGGGTGATAAAACGCACCCGAACAGCCAAATTCTCTTTTTACCTGCTGGGTTCTATATAGAACCGGGTGGAGTATTTAAAACCCACGCTATTATCTACCTGGCAAAGGCCAGCCTGCATGTATGCTCACATATGCAGCGAACTTTGCACCCCTTTGGTTGGCTCACTGTGAATCTGGGAGGGGAAGGGTGGGGGATGAGGGGGAGGAGTGGGAGAGAGAGAAGGGAGGGATGAGGGGGATGATTGCAGAGAGAAACAGAGAGGGGTGGGTGAGAGGGGGAGAGGAAAGGGGTGAGTGAGAGGGAAGGGAGGGATAGAGGGGAGGGATGGAGAGAGAAACGGAGAGGGGTGGGTGAGAGGGGGAGAGTTGTGAGAGAGAGGAAGGGGAGAGGAAAGGGGTGAGTGAGAGAGAAGGGTGGGATAGAGGGGAGGGTTGGAGAGAGAAACGGAGAGGGGTGGGTGAGAGAGGGAGAGATGCGAGAGAGGGGATGGGAGAGATGGGGATTCCAGAGTGAGGGGAGAGGAGTGATTCAGACAGATGTGACATCAAGTTTAATGTCCATCCAAGAGACGGCACACACATTAATGAATCACCCTGCCTGTGAAACACCGGGATGACTGTTTATAGCTGGGTTGGGATTCGAACCCAGGCAAGATTGCACATTTTCAGTGACCGAGCCACCGCCCAAGGGACCACTTGCATAACAATGCGGGGCCAAATGCAAGTGACTAGGACCTGAACTTTGTTCAAGTCGATGGATATATTTAGTGACAGTGCGAATACGATTGCTGTGCATGGCCATGGTTTAGCACCAAGCAGCTTCTGTAGTGCTCACCAAGTAGCTTAAGCATTTAAGCAAGCACTCCAATGAAATGGATGATGATGAGGAACAGCCGACTTGGCATGCGATTAGCAATCGCAGATCGGTCATATGAACACCATGCACCCGGAGATGCCTGGAATGTCAAGCAATTTCCTAACTGAACAAATGAACACTTTTTTTTAGCAGTGGGAACTGCTGATCGGTTCAATTCCGGAGTTTACATTTTGAAATTTGGCTCAGATCAAGACATTCCAGAGGTTATGGCATTTGTGGAAATGAAATATAGCCACGAACACTGGCATCTCTGGGTGTTTATAAGCAATGCAATGTATCTAGCGATTCATAGATATGATGATCAGGCATTCAATGATACGAGTGAGGAAAGTGAAAAAAGAACTGTTGTTAAGAAACCATTGCGGACTGTTCCAAGTCAATGCATTGTTGAGCAGGCCAAAAAAACATGGCGAATGAAGACCCCAGCGAGGGACAGCATGGTGACCAAGGATCAGCCTTGATAAAGAATATAATTACATAAGGCCTTTAATTATCTTCAAAAGGGGTCTTTTAATAAACTCAGACACCCAATTTTCATTCATGCACACCCTTGGAGTTGCCTTGGTATGCTTGAAAAGTTTCAGGGTGCGAGGTTTCATGGTTTTGGAGTTATGGAGGAGACCCACACTGACTGACACACAATGACATTTATTATGATAAACTGAAGATTTGTCTTACCTTTGTTATTGTTCAGACTCTCAGTGCTGGTGTCTTTTTCTTCATCAGATGTGAACTAGAAAAAAGAATGAGATTTCAACTTCAGAAAAAAAGAATTTGATGTGAATGTGCCCACGATGCCTTTGCCCATGTGAGATGTCAACCCAATGTTGAGTTTGACCTCAATTAAAGGTCACATGAGAGGGAGTGGGAAAGAGAAAAGAGATCAGTAGAAGAGAGATAACATCAGATGCTTCTTACTCTATTTTTTGCAAAAAAATTTTCAAAGGGCACATGACCTTTGACCAGGTGAACCAATAATGGAATTGGTTCATCTTTGCATCACAGTCCATAGATGTCCCAAGTTTGGTCAAAATCCCTCCAGGGGTTCACAAGTTATCACAGTAATGAAAATCTGCTTCGGAAGCACGGACGAACGCACAACCCGAAAACATAATGCTTTGGTTTCTGAGGCACAAATAAATTTTTTTATCTGCGTCGGCGTTCAGCATGACAAAACTAAAGGGGCGACTCGAATAATACAAACAAAATGACGAGTTTTTCATTCCACCACTAAATCCAAAAATGTCTTTACTTTCTCCTTGATCAATTCCTCCATCAGTATCCCACAACCGCTCCCCCATCCAGATTTTGAACTCTCCAACTTTTTGTCTTTATCTGATCATCCACCTCATCTCATCCCTTTTTCCATTTTATTCACTCAGGATTGCTGGCCAATGCGACTGCCATGAAAACGGACCCATTTCCAATGTTCTAATCTGGACCCCTGAACATAGAAGAACGAAATGTGGCAGACCAGCACTCAACTTAAAAATGTTGAAGAAGGATACAAGCCGAGAGACAGAAGAACTGCAAAGAGCAATGGTTGTTGCTTGAAATTCAAAGCAAGGACTGGAATCTGAGGATCAACGTGATCTGAGTTCAGCCTGAGTGCCCATCTTGTCCCGGTCTCTCAATTGTACACATCATGTCTGCCCCAAATAATTTTGCAACACAACACTGAATTTTGTCATTGTTCATGACAATGAAAAGTTATCTAGTTGTTTTTAACTCACCGAAACAAGTAAATGCAAAACAGAAGAAAAGAACACTGTTTTTACGTGTTCAAAATCATTCTCCATTAAACCATCCCATTTCATTATTGTACCCATGTTTAGCCTGATAAGTGAACCAAATTATGTTTAAGATGAGCAAATACAACCCGTCGCTTCGTTGACGGGATAACTAAAGGGGTGGCGGCGGGGTTGAAGAAAAAGAGAGGGAAGAGAAACAGGGGGAGAGAGGGGGTGGAGGGGGAAATAGAGAGGAGGGAGAGGGAACGAAGAGGGAGGGAGAATGAGGTGGTGGAAGGGAAGGTAGCGTGAGGAGAGATGAAGGGAAGGCAGACATCCAGTGGAGCATTAATTATGATTCAAATTGTCTCATCAAAATGATGCTGCATGGAATAACAGTGAGATGGAAACAAAGTAATGTTTGAAATCCATTTTCTACTGCTTGTGCCATAAATATCGCCCGGAGACAAACACCGCCGGACGTGGCTGGAGATAAACACGGTTTGGAAACAAACACCATCCGGAGACAATCACTGTCTAGACATAATCACAGCCCAGACACATCCGGAGACAAAGGAAAAGAGAGAGTGAGAGAAAGAGAGATGTGGGGGAGGGGGATGGTGCTGCACTGTATGAGGAGGGGGCAGAGCGAGGATGAAACAGACAGAGTGGGGGGAGAGGAGCCAGCAGAGAGGAAAAATGTTGTGCTTTATGAACACACACACACACACACACACACACACACACACACACACACACACACACACACACACACACACACACACACACACACACACACACACACACACACACACACACACACACACACACACACACACACACTCTTTTCAGGAATCAGCAGGTTGTAGTGAGTGTGGTTACTGACCACAGTACTTACTGTATGCAACCCAGAAATCTTGAGTTTCACCATTGTTTTGGGAGAATTTCAAGAACAAAATTGAAAAAAACAACGTTGCATGGATATAGACGTTTCAAGGATGTGCGCAAAAACATGAATCTTTATAAACAGCTGCATGTGACGGGTCGTAAAATATTTGGCTCGGGAATTGAGAAAAGATATTGATACAGCAAACGGCTTGGAAATTGGGTGTTATCAAATATATACTGAACAAAAATATAAACGCACCAAGCGCAAAAATATAAACGCACCAAGCGCAAAAATATAAACGCACCAAGCGCAAAAATATAAACGCACCAAGCGATTGTTACTATTTTACCTCGAACTCATTAATACTAAATGTTCACAACAATTTGGTTGTAGAATCCATGACAATTGAGCATTAAATTTCAAAGAGTTCCTTGAGAATTCTGGCGACAGTCTTTGCGCTACAACAGCCGACACAACCAAGGTGTCACTGTCAGAGTTCACACAGTCAGTAGCGGGTGTGTCCACCGTTGGCGTCGCGCAGAGCGGTGCATCTCCGGCGCATGGACATCACCAGATTATCGATGGTGGCCTGAGGGATGTTTTCCCATTCCTCCTGGAGAACCACACGGAGCTGGCGGACGTTCTCTGGGACTGCGTAACGTTGTCATACGCGTCGATCAAGAACGTCCCAAAGGTGCTTGAAGGGCGACATGTCGGGAGAATATGGAGGTCAGTCGAGGACATCAATGTCCTCCTCACCGAGGAAGTCCATGCAGATCCTGGCAACATGGGGGCGAGCATTGTCGTGCTGAAACGTCACATGGTGAAGGCGCACAAACGGCACGACGATGGGTCTGAGTATCTCGTCCCTGTACCGCTGCCCGTTCAAGTTGCCTTCAATGAAATGAAGCCGAGTGCGCTCTCCATGGCATATGCCTGCCCACACCATAACACTGGCACCACCGTGTGACACCCGACGAAGGACATTGGCGTCAGTGTAGCGCTCCCCAGCCAGACGCGTAGTCCGCCATCAGCCCGATACAGCTGGAACCGCGACTCATCGGTGAACAGCACTCTCCTCCATCGTGCGAGGGTCCAGCGCAAGTGAACATTGGCCCAGTTCAGTCGGGTCTGACGCCGGACTGCAGTGAGGTCGAGTCCCCGGTGTGGTCGGCGGGCTCGGAGGTTGGCCTCCCTCAAGCGGTTACGCACCGTCTGGGCTGAAATGCGCCTGTTATGCAGCCCGACAGTCTCATCGGCAGTCCTCGTGGCCGGTCGGAGTCGATCCCAGAGATGTTGCAGCCTCATGTGACGATCCTGACCGGCGGTGGTCACACGTGGTCGCCGGGCATGTGGGCGGTTCACGGTGCTTCCAGTCTCTCTGTGGCGCGTTCTCAGGCGGCTAATGGTGGAGTGGTGGACATTGAAGTGTGCTGCAACGGCCCGTACTGACATCCCAGCATTCAGCATGCCAATGGCGCGCTCCCTCAAGATTTGTGACATCTGTGGCATGTTGACATTTGGCACCAGTCCACATTTTGGGGAGGCCTTTTATAGGGCAAGCTATAGGGAGTGTTTGTGTCCTGGTCACGCTCACTGACCATCACTCTGTCAAGCCCCATGGTGCTCATGGGAAGGATTACTCAACGTGTGAGTCCACACACTTAGAGTGGTCAATTTCAATGGGAACATCTGTCTTGAGCAAAACAAAGGAACCATTGCTCAAACATATCATCGGTTTGACCATTTTCCCATAATGGCAATCTTGACTTAGATATTTAGGTTGGTGCGTTTATATTTTTGTTCAGTATATTTTGCTTTGAAACTCACAAAGAGAAACCAAACCAAATCATGTTTCCAAAGCACACCGAATAACCAATTGCTTTATAAACAGTCATGAGGACAAAGGAAAACCTGATAAACCCTCAGCAAGATACCGGATTAAACTTTGACACCACGGCTCCCGTAACATGTATGCCATGCCCACACAACCGCGGAAACCCTCCAGGTCAAAATTTACCCATATGTACCATGTTCACGTACCTGTTGACTGTACATCTTGAAATGGACTGCTATCGACTGTCGGGTGCTCTGCAAGTGACTTAAGCACTCAAACAAGCACTCCAACGTAACGCCTGGCTTGGCGAGCATTTACCAATTGACGTTGACAAATCCATAGAACCGGAAACGCCCACAAATTCACCAATTGGACAAATGAAAACATTTTCTGCAGATGGAACTGCTGCCAAATTCAACTCTGGAGCTTAAATTTTGTAATTCGTCTTAGTTTAAGAGATTCTCAAGGTAATGGCATGTGCGAAAATGAAAAAAGCCACAAATGCTGGCATCTCCAGGCATCTATAAGCATTGCATCGTATCCAGTGATTCACAGCTATAATGAATAGGCATTCGAAAATATGAGTGAGGAAAATGGAAAAAAACAAAACTTTATTGTTAAGAAATCGTCGCTGCCTGTTCCAAGTCAAGGCACGGTTGAGCAGGCCAAAAAAACATGGCGGCTTCAGACCCCAGAGAGGTGACCCAGGATACACCCTAAGACTCCATCAAGGCCAAGGATGCACCTGATAAAGGATATAATTAAATAAGGCCATTAATTATCTTCCAAAGGGCCATTTTAATTCACCCAAACACCCAATTTTCACTCATGCACTTCCTTGGAATTCTCTTAGTATGCAGGCAATGCTTAAGGCTGCTAGGTGTCATGTTTTGGCATTATGGAAGAAACACACACACACACACACACACACACACACACACACACACACACACACACACACACACACACACACACACACACACACACACACACACTTATTGGTATTGATGCAAGAGAAATGAAATGCTGAAGTGCATTCGAATAACATGCGGAAGAAATAATAAAAGTTGTACCTGGGTCTCTTTGCTGCTGCTGCTGCTGCTGCTGCTGCTGCTGCTGTTGTTGCTAAGACTGCTGCTGCTGCTGCTGCTGAAATTGCTGTTCAGATTCATTCTGGTCAAAATTTCCTGGTAGAACAAATTATCATGATCAAACAGGTTGACAGCAAATCCACACAATCATCAAGTTACCAATACATGTCAGTGCAAATATGGACATGCGTTAGTGGTTTTTTGACAAATGTTGCATGTTCAAGGGAAGAAGTATTATGAGCTCACCTGGATGTGAACTTATGCGATAGAGCAGTGACCATAAGTGAGAGTGAGTCAGTCAGGAAGACCATCAACAGTTCAGACATTAATGCTATTTTATTTTTGTGTGTACAATGTCGAGCCTCGTATAAGAGCAAACACACAGAACATACAACAAGGGAAGCATGAGACAAGAAGGGTGGGAGAGGGAAGGACAATACAGCGAGGAACAGAGACATTAGGTGATATGTGGAAGGGTGAGGCATGGGGTGGGGGTACACAGGGTAAACAAGATGGACACTACAGTGACTTTCAGGTCCTTACACAACGGACTTTCACGAAGGTAAGCAGGGAAATTGCAGAAGGTGGGTTTGAGGTGGATTAACAGGGGTAGAAAAGATCATGGTTTCCGATGGGGGAAGATAAGAGATGGTGGTAAACAGCTGCTTTGAAGACCTGGAGGGAAGAGTGGGATTGATGAGAGTGTGGGAGTTGTTCCAAAGGTGGGAAAATACAGGGATGAAGGTGAGGATTGATTCTTGATTTTGGTAGTTTCACCAGAAGGGGGATGCTGGCAGATCTTGAGCACCCTGCAGAAATATAAGGGGGGGGGTACATATCGCAGATAGAGCAGGGGGTGAGGCAAGGGAGGAGACAGTAGAAGACAGAAAGACCACCAATCTTCCTGCGATGAGGGAGTGACCCAAAGACTTAGCCTCATCGCGGGAGATAACAATGATCCAAAATGCCTTGGTTTCCACAACGTGAAACCGAGAAAGGTGAGAGGCAGGAACACCAGTTCAGGGCGGAGAGCAGTACTCCATCAGGTTGCGGACGAAAGCTTTGTATGTGGTCAGGAGCAAAGGTGTGCCGAGGAAGGACTTTGCATGACGGATGATGCCCAGTCGGCGATTGGCTTTGGAGGACAGGTTGGAAATGCGGCTTACCCAGGAATGATCATGGCAGATAGTGGGACCCACAAGCATGAATGAAAGCACTTCAAGAGGATTGTTAGGAAAGTAGATGGGGGGCGGGGGGTCCAGACTGTCCTTCCAGAGAGAGATATTGTGAAAGTGTCAGATTTGTCAGAATTGAAAGACATGTTCCAAGTGCTGGATCACCTTATGATTTTATCGATAGCTGCAGAGAGTGAAGAGGCTGCTGCTTGACAATCTGAGGGGTGACAGATGGTATGGCAGAGGGTGGAGGGTAGAGTCATCAGCAAAGAGGTAAAGAGGATTTTCTAGAGAGTCGGAAAGATCATTGATGAAAACCAGAAAAAGCACAGGGCCTAGAACACTGCCTAAAAGGGGATGATAGAACTCCATTAAGGCCAGACGTTGGCTGTGACAGGAGAGGAATTCTGCGAGCCATTAGTGGAGATGGCCTTAGATACCATAGGAAAAGAGTTTGGTGAGTAGGATAAGGTGCCAGACAGTGTCAAAAGCACGTGATATGGCTCTGATTTCATGTCTGGCATTGAGGATCTCCATCCATTGTTGGTAGAGCAGAAGCAGCATGTTCAGGGTCGAGTGATCTGGTCTGAAACCAAATTGATGATCGGAAATGAAGCCATTGGATAAGAGGAAGGATTTAATGTCTGAAGCAATGATGGATTCCATAACCTTGCTGATGATTAGGAGAAGGCTGATTGGTCTGTAGTTGCAGTGATCTGTTTTTGCACCTTTTTATGCAGATCAGTAATGTTTGCTGATTTCCGAGCAGATGGCAGATGATCTTGAGCAAATGAGTATGAATAGAACAGAGAGGGAGAGAGAGAGAGTAAGAGCAACAGAGCAGGTTTTTGGGACATGTAGACTGATGCTGTCTGCACCGGTTGCAGAATCTGAGTCAAGGTTTGACAGCAAAAAAGGACACAGTCCAGGAACAGATGGGTATGACTGGGTAAGGTGGGTACAGAAAACGATGGGTTTGGGACACAAGATATAGAAGCAAACATGGAGTTTAGGCATTCAGCCTTTTCACGTGCCGTGTCAGCTGTGCAGCCATTTGAGGGAAGGGAGGGGATAGGGGGGGAACATACACCAGAAACAGACTTATCTAGACGCCACCAGGATATGGAGGAGGGAGACAGGTTTGAGAGGTCAGACACACGCTATGGAACGCTTGAACCAAACACACGTTTTTGATGAAACTTGGCCACAAGCTTTATATCTAATGCCAAAGGAAGGTGTATTGACCGCATTAAAACCTCTTCACATTGAGGGGACCAACGAGGGGTTTTTGGTCCCCCAAAATAGGTATTTTCTCTCTTCTCTGAAGCATCATACATGATTTTGATGAAACTTGACCACAACTTGTGATGAACCAAAGTTTGCTCCCAGCATTAAAAAAAGGAGAATTAATAAATCAGGGTTTGTGGGGGGTTAAAGTGACTGTTGCTCCAGATCCAGGTGAGCTTGAGGATGGGCAGTCCTGTTTTTCCAATCATAAAAGCAAATATGACAAATTGAAGTATTGCAGGTGTCATCATTGTCAGCTATCCCTCGATGTGAGGATGATGTCTGCCAAGGTGTCAAATCATCGTTGAGACTTAAGATGAATGAATAATCTAATCTATACATCTCTTTCAAAGAGACGCAACTTCTGCTTTTTTTCAGAGATAGCCGATTATTCAGGGATCTCAATCCTCTGTCACCTGGGTATCAGACTTCCCAAAAAGACAACGTTTTCTCCATTAAAAAAAAATCATACCTAAATGATAAAAAAAAAGAAGTGGTGCCAGGCACAACAAATCCTGCCCATTTCAGGCATAAAGTTATTTTGTCCATCAAATTTAAATTTGATACATCCTTAACCTGAATGTTGATTATGAGGAATAGAATAAGGAATATTTCAGTCATAGTTTGAAGTCAATTAAACCATTTTTGACGAAGTTATGAGCGAAAAACTCTTTTGACTTTTTCATGACCTGACATTGACCTTTGACCGAATTGGACCCAAAAATTAATGAGGTCGTCCGAGGTTCATTACTTACCTGTGGATACAATTTGACAGTGTTTGAGCCAGCCGTTTTCCCGTAAAGTTGTATTTTCGTAACCATGTTTTAGTTTTAATGGAAAATTTGTAATTTTGACCGATGACCATGACCCCCAAAACTTCGGACCCTACCGATCTTCACAAATATGCATTTTGCACTATAGGAATGGGTAGGATTATAAGTGACAAATAGAATAAGGTTCAGTATAAGCAAAGTTTGAAGTAAATCAGATCATTTTTGACGAAGTTATGAGAGAAAACGATTTTGATCTTTTCTTGACCTTGACCCAATTGTACCCAAAAGTTAATGGGGTCATCCAAGGTTCATTGCCCACCTGTGGATTAAATTTGATAGTGTTTGCCAAAGCCGTTTTGCCGTAAAGTTGCTAACAGACAAACAAACTGGACGATTAGGCCAAAAAAAAAAATGTTGCATTGGCGTAACGGGTCACTGAAAAATAGGGTAGGTCGGTCGGGATCTTTTTTTTTTTTCTTTTTTTTTCCTAATAAATCCCAAAATTTTTGGATAATAAATCCAAAAATTTAGTAAATCCTAATAAATCCCTCCCAAAATCTCCCCCGGCTCGAGTACCACCCTTTTTGTCGGCGGGTTCTGTCCGAAACACTTCCGGGTTTTTGCGATCGCGATCGCAATCAACAAGATACTTGAAATTGATAGCAAAAAAACAAAAAAAAAAAAACGTAGGGTCGGCGGAATTTTTAGGGTCGGGCGGGTTACGCCAATGCAACATTTTTTTTTTTTTGGCCTTACAATATCCCGCTCCCTCCCTCCGGGGAGCGGGATAATAAATCATACCTCAATCATTTACACCCTCTCCTCTGAGTGGGGTCAAAAACCTGGTGTCTGACACTGTGAAAAGCAATGTTTGGGGATTTTGTTCGAGTTTGGGGTTTGAGGAGCAGATATCATAATGTGTGCCAATTCTCATACTCCTGTACTGCTTCCCCACCCCCCTTGAATGGGGGAGCATGTCGGTGGCAAGCATGTTTGACACAACTTAGCTATTTATCATTAAAGAATGTTGATTTAGGTGTCAGATCTGGTCCACAACAATTGTAAAACACATTCACTTCAGGTATACTCACATGTATGCCCCCCAACAGAACCCCACCCCAAAGGGGGGATGTTCTCATGATCCCCAGTCCAGCAACAGCTGTCAATAAAGCTTATGTGTGACACATGAAATAATATCTATTTTTCAAGAGAAATTCATTGGTGCATGTGTCAGTGACATGAAACATGACCTTCACAATGGTCAGCATGACTTTCGATATGCCAATTCCTAAAAATCAAACAAAGTATCAAAATTTAGTTATTAAAAAAATGGATGGTCCACGAAGACCTCGAATAGTCCTCGAACCAATCTACCACCGACTGATAAAATGCAACAAAATTTGATGAATGATCGATTCACATTTGTGCACACATGAACACTCATATTCCTCCATTGAATGTAAAACAAACGGAAGACCAAGAAGGAACCCGAAGAAGTAAAGAGCAAAGATGGAGTCATGAAGAGGAACCTGAAGATTTGGGTTTCAGCTGCTACTCCTCAACCCACAAACCCATCCAGGCACAGCCAAGTGAGCCTTACAAAAAAACTGCACAAATTCACTTCTCCTTGTACAGATAGATAACAAAAGAGAGAAACAGAAAGAAAAGGAGATGAAAGAGAAGAAAAAGCAATAATAAAAATGAAAAGAGAATTGTGAAAAAAAATTAGAAACAAGTGTGAAAGGAATAAAGAACAAAGATGTTTGGAAGAACCGGGATAGATAAATTTCAGCAGTTACTCCCCAGGCTGAAACGCAGCAACATCCACAAGCTACCAGAGGTCCATATGGGGAGAACCCACAACAGATCGCAGCTATTCTGGAAGAAGATGGAGCACCAAAGGTCGTTTATGGAGCTGCCAATTTTTGCCATTGGGTCATACATACTGCAAACCATTCATTCCAGGACAGTTTGGTGTTCACAGCCTAAGATGGAATGAAATAAGGGAAGAGCTATGGTCTGTTGTGGTCCAAGAGAGTGGCTGATGATTCATATTCAGGAAGGTTGTGTCCTTGCCTCTTTTGAAGGCCACTCAACATTCAACACTGAGGTAGATTCAGTCAGTAATAGCCAGTTGAGCAATGGCGATAACTAGGACATGTGTCACCAGTCCAGATAAGAAGAGATTGGCATGTCCCAGCAACGGCCATAAGATGCATGACAATACACGCATCGGCTTCCTCAGGATTGCAGGTATCGATCATGACGTCGCCAGGACAAACGTGAAGAACAGTGTCCTGTTAGATCACGAGAAGATGTTTGTCATCATGGTATCCAGCCTTACTTGCTTCCAGAGAGAGGTACTCAAATAGTTTTTCCTTATTACTTGAATTGGAGAGGAATCGTTTCCAGAGTTGAGGACCATGTGGGACTCGTGTGGCACCCAGAACATGTTTGCGAGTTCCTGATGTTGAGACACCTCTCTTTGATACTGTGCTAAAAATACTGATCCCAAACAATGTTGAGCTGATTGCAGCTATGCAGTTGAGATATCAAGTATGGATGAAACATTGTGGTAAACCAGAAAGAGCAATCAGAGATTGCAGACTCTTGGCAGAACTTTTGTGTGATGTTTGTGTAGTTTTGTGTGGTGTATTTTGTGTACTGGTGTGCTACGTGATTAATGAGACAAAATTAGAACTGCCACTTCATAACTGCTGACAATGATGACCGGGTACCAAGACGTCCCGCTTTGATACAACCCTGCTTTTATCGGACACCTCACCCTGACCAATGATGTTTTTCATTATTATTCAATTGAATTTAGAATGGGATTAAAATAAATTCAATTAAAATCAAATGGAAGACCAAATTCAATCACCTCGATCTGTTCAGCCACCTCAGAGATTATTGAAGGTTTATTTTCATTATTTTTGGAACAATACAGATGCCGAATCACGTGACCGATGACGGCATCAAATTTTTTTTGGAGGACTATTTTATCCAGAGAATACCCTCAAAAATTTTCATACTCATCAGATGTAGCGTTCTACATATGCAATTATGACATAACGATGGCACCTGTGACATTAGAAAAATCGTACTTATTCCCCATGAGGAGTACTTGCCATGTGCTAAGTTTAAATTTTTTTCTTCATGCGGTTTCAGAGATACAGAGGTCCAAGGTTTTTCCATTTTTTCAAAATGAGTGCCACACCACATGATCATGACATCATAATTATCATTAAAGCATTCGACATGAGTAGTCGCACCCATGGTGAAAATTTTGTCTCAATCCGATTCGCGTTTGTGGAGAAAAACACGAAAGTTCTGTGCAGACAAACAAACAAACGGACCCAAACACAATACCCTTGCCAAAAAGCAAGCTCAGATGAGCGAAGATCCTCGTCCTCTTAATGATGACATCATAAAAATGAATATGACGTCATTGTGATGTATCAGGTTTGCGATAAATTACTGTGCTAATGCCTGGCTTGATTCTCGGAGATAGCGGAGATATTTTGACGGCATAACTTTTTTTTCTAGGAGGAATTTTCAAAATCGGAGATGGTTTCTGTCTGCGCAGGGTATTTTTACATTCATATGCCAAGTTTCAAGATGTTTTGATGAAAACTGTAGGCTGTGAAACAACAAGCTCAAATGAGCTAAGATCCTCACCCTCCTAATGATGACATCATAAAAATGAATATGACGTCATTGTGATGCATCAAGTTTGCAATAAATTATCTGTGCTAATGCCCAGCTTGATTCCCGCAAACAAAATTCAAACAGCTTGCCTAGTTTCAGAAATAATGGTATAGGCGATTTTCATTAGCGGCGATATTGTAACGTCAACGTTTTTTCGAGGAAGAATTTCTAAAATCGGAGATGGTTACTGCCTGCGCGTGGGCTTTCTGCATATTCATGGCAAGTTTCATGAAGATTCGATGAAAACTCTGGGTTGTGAAACAAAAAATGTCAAATAGGAATGACGTCATAAAAATTGATGACGTCATAGTGATGTATCATATGTGCTGTAATTCATCTCTGCCAATGCCCTGTTCGATTGCCACAAACAGAATTCAAAAAGCTTGCCAAGTTTTCGGAGATAATTTTTTGGGCGATTTCCATTAGCGGAGATATTTTGACGTCACAACTTTTTTTCTAGGAGGAATTTTCAAAATTGGAGATTGTTACTGGCTGTGCAGGGTATTTTTACATATATATGCCAAGTTTCAGGAAGTTTCGATGAAAACTGTAGGCTGTGAAACAAAAAAGTCCACAAGAACAACAACGTGAGTAAGACTTAGAGATCCCCCATGAGGATCTAAAAAAGTCCACAAGAAGAAGATGAAGAACAATGCGAGTAAGATTTCGAGATCCTCCACGAGGATCGAAAAAGTCATTGAATGTGGTGCAAGTTGGCTCTGAAAGAGGGGATGTGGGGGTTCTCATGGGGCATATATGTGAGTATACCTGAAGTGAATGTGTTCTGCAATTGTGGACCAGATAGACTTTTATCTAATGCCAAAATCAACATTCTTCAAAGATAATTAACCGAGTTGTGTCAGACAGGTTTGCCACCCACGTACAAACTAAATCTGCTCCTCAGACCCCAAACTGATGGAAAATGCTCAAATATTGTTTGTCACAGTGTCAGACCCTTTTGGTTTTTTAACCTATCCTGTAGTTCAAACACCACGATATGGCGAGGGTAGTGAAAGCACACATCATGAGGTTGCTATAATAGCAGCTACACGATCAACACAATGCAAGCCTGGTATCGACTTTGTGGTTCGGGTTGCTGGCTTGGGATCTTAGGGTCCTGAGTTCGAGCCCCTTTGCAGCTGCTGAATTAACGCCAGGTGGGGTTGATTCAGCCTGTCATCCTTCCAAGGTTGGCAAAATAAGTACCAGCTTGCTGGGATGACTGAGCAATTCGAGTATTCTGTGTCTTAGTGGTCATCTGTCCAGGATTCTGCCCAATAGTCCAGGAGACTGCTGAGGCAGCATCAATGCTCTGCACAGAGTTTGGTCCCAATGGATGGATGGATCAACACAATAACATTTTCACAAGATAATGCTCAATTGTAATGTTTGAGTTTACTTTTAAACAGGAAATAGATTAGGTACAGTATTTTGATTTCTGTGAATGTATTATACTCATTCGGGTATTATCCAGAACACTACTCATTTTGAAAATCTGAACGATAAAGATCCGATTGTTGAATCGTGACTTCAAAGGAACAACAAAGGAAGAGCACCAAGAAAAAGCCGTCATTTACACCACAGATAATTCGTTTCTGGAAGCATTGTGGGGATAATATTTACCTTCTTTTTGGGAGACTTCATTCGTTCACACAGGACGTTAAATCCTTTCCCACACCACATTGTGTTGCTGCTGCCCTGGCGACCATTGCTGGCATAGCTTTGGCCACGATCAATGCCGGTATAGCTTTGGCCGTGATAATTGCTGGCATAACTTTGGCCGCTATCATTGCTGGCACAGCTTTGGCCGCGATCATTGCTGGCACAGCTTTGGCCGCGATAATTGCTGGCACAGCTTTGGCCGCGATCATTGCTGGCACAGCTTTGGCCGCGATCATTGCTGGCACAGCTTTGGCCGCGATCATTGCTGGCACAGCTTTGGCCGCGATCATTGCTAGCACAGCTTTGGCCGCGATAATTGCTGGCAAAGCTTTGGCCGTGATCATTGCTGGCAAAGCTTTGGCCGTGATCATTGCTGGCACAGCTTTGGGTGCTATTTGTTCTGGCACAGCAGTCGCAGTCTTCAATGCCGAAAATGCTGGTGTAGCAGCGATCATAACTCCAAGCATCGCTGTCGCTTTGCTCGTTGCAAGCATTGCTGCTTTGTTTCACATTGTAGCCATCTGCTTTAACGAACTCGCTCACATGGAGTTCCACTGGGGATGAAAAGAAACAAAGGTGTTTGACAAATTCACCAGCAGCCATTTTATATGTCACGTCAAGAAAGGAATATTTAAGCATTGCAAAATACACTGTACTCTGTATTGGAATCAAAAGACAGAAACACCTGAGGATATGATGGTGGCCAAGAGTTAAGGAGACAAAATGTTATTCAGTTGACATTTCTAATCCAGAAGAACGCAGCTGTAATTCTTCCCGACAGGACATTTTATGAGTCTCCCCTGTAGGACCTGTCATATAAGCTTACAGCTGTTGTTGGGTTTGTTTTTCCAATCAATGCCCTCAATTTTTAATGGTACCCTAGAGTTTCTAAGACCCCCAGGAGTAATAAACCACAATAGTGGGGGTTTTCCCCAGTTCTTCTTCTTCTTTCTGCAATTACAAATTTTCAAGCTTTAGTAATTTCCAAGCCACGTCCTGGAGCCTGTTGGAACTTTCAGAGTTAAATTTTGTTCCTATAATGTGAATCAAAAATATTTGGGTTGACATTTTATGAACCTTGATCTCCTGTTTAAGGTTGTGGTGTAATTCTTTACATTTTAACATTTATCACAACTCGACAAAGTTTGTCCGATCGGAACAAAACTGGCCGGCCTCTCCAGGTAGCCTAGAGCAAAGTGCATTTACGCTTAATTTGCATCATTCCCCTCGGGTTACGGGTCAAGATCAACTCGAGGTATGAAAGAAAACTTTTTTTTTGTCATCGCTCAATTTTGCTGATGCGGAATCTCAAAGACCACTTGGTCTTCCAAGATATTCTTGCATAATAATATTGTCCCTGCATTGAAGTTGTGCACCTGATGGTTGATTAGCGTTCTTGACTTACATTTTTCGAATTGTGACCTAATTATCAAAAAACACCTTTTTGATCACATTAATAATTTTGCTGCGATTTTCATGATGTGAACTTTTATGGATAAGACTACACAGTAGATGGGGACCCAGCTTCTTAATTTACACACTATCCATAAATGTTGAAGGTCAAGGTCATATGGCAGTCATATGGCCATCATTGGATTGTGGGCCAAGATTAAGTTGTGGGCGTTAGGAGGTAATCTACACACCTGGTCAGGTTTGTCCTGCCCAAGATGCCAGTCTGGATACTGTCGCACTCTTCTGTCTGAAGAATTAATTTGTCCCGCCCATTTCCAATGGTGTGCAAGAGTATTGTAAGGGATGTCAGCAGGATGGCCCAGACCCGAGAGGTATGTGCTCTCGCCTGGATTTGATTCACCAGCAAGACAGTCGAATCTCGACTGTCTTGCTGGTGTTTTGCATGCAGGGTGAAGCATCAATGTATGAGCTGCCCAATGGTAGGATGTTAAGTTTGGGGACATATTTGCCAGCACTGATAAAGACCCCACAGTAACCTTCGTGAAGAGTTGACAAGCTATCGCCAGCAACCTGCCAAAATTCCTGCACCAACCCACAGATAGCATCGCATTAGCAACATCGCCTTGGCCCTGCAAGAACTGATGCTGGGCTGCAGCCACACCAAGTCTTGTCGGTCAGTGAGCCAGCACGGAGATCAATTTCAATGTGCCCCCCCTCCCCCGACAGCCAGCCACAGTTCGAGAGCAAGAGAGAAGTCTTGTTTAACCATTACGTTTTCACATCTGATTTAAGGACATTGATTTTGTACCTTGAATGTGGATCATCTTCAAGTGAGACAATTAACCCTATGTTCAATAATGTGTCTTGTCTCTTCACCCTGTGTAAGTGTTTGCATGCTGTTGTCAAGGGTCAGAGTTTTCTCTTGACTCCTTATTTGTCTGTGTGTAACACTTGGAGGTTTGTCTGTGTGTGTTAGGATGAAGTAACACAAAAAGTTATAACAATGGTGCTGTGTGAGTGAGTGAGCACCAGTTGTCAGACTTGTTGTCCTACATCCAATCTGGTGAGGCTGCACATTAAATGCTCTTTCTTTGACTGTTGAGCGACTTTCCTGACTATGCAGTGACTCCCTAGATTTTTGTCACATCAGAGTTTAATCACACATCTCAAAGACTTCATTTCCATCTCAGTCCATTGGAGCGTTCTCTGCAGGGCGATTCATGATTGAGTGTGCCATCCTTCGGATGAACATTAAACATGGTTTGTTGACTCAGCATTACAGAGTATTGATGTGGGTGGGTTCTCTCAAAAAGTGTTGAGCAATTATTGTGGGATAGGGGGAGTGTATTTGCCTAAAAGCCGAGTGATGCTGTAGCCTGTTTTAACGAGATATTTTAAATTCCACAATTAAAATTTTTGAGCAACATTTCACGACGTCGAGTTTTTGAATTTGCAGTTAAAAAACTGAGTTGATTAAGGTTAAGCAAAAATTCGTAATGTTGAGTTTTGATGTCATGAATTAAATTTTTTTGTGTCAAAATGTTGAGGACACAAGGTTTAAAGTTTGCAATTCGAGAGATTGCTGTGGAGTGAAATTGTCTAAAAATGTGTTACGTGGCGTATCGATGGTTCACAATAAAGAAGAACGCTCTCTGATCGTGGATTTTCATTCACTTTTGTTTTGGATATGCCACTGTGAAACTGAGTAATGAAACGGTTCTCCATTTCTTCATGCCAAGCTCGTTGGATGATATCCACGGTTATACAAATGAGACAAATATGAGAAATTCTCACAATTGGCAATGGGTGTTCCAAGACTTTGGTTGAAAAGAAAATAAACCAATGTCACCCGTTGCCAAAAGGTGACCACGTGTGACTTTTTTAAGATCACACTGAGGTGAACAGAGCTGCTATCCACCAGGAGCGACTCCTTGAGGAATATCTGCCTACGAGAGATTCCGATGAGAATCGTTCTACAGAGTAACCATGAAAAATATGCTTTTTCCTCATAACATCACCAAATGACGTCATGTCTCAAGCTTGACATATTCAGAAAGCACTCATCGAGGTGTTCAATTTGAGGTACTACACGATATGGTTCCTAAAACTTGAAAATTTGACCGTGGGGTCAAATATGTTTGACCTCAGGCACTAACCATGAAGGTCAAGGCCAATCGCCACCAAAAATTAATCAGCTGAGCGCCAGACCATGAACAATATTCCCATGAAGTTTGAAGACGATCCGATCAAAATTACTCAAAAAATAAGGGTTTCGTCGACTCCGGTGATTTGCGACAAAGTGACCTTGACCTTTGACCTTCAAAATTTAGTGCACTGAAAGGGACCCCTATAGGCCTCTGATATGCAAAGTTACAAAAATTTCCAATGATAACTGTGCTCTGCAGAATTTTTTAGACGTGATTACAGACAAACAAACAAACAAACAAAAAAAAAAACATACAAGCTGACTAACATATCTTGCAAAAACTTCGTTTTGGCAAGATAAAAATAAAAAGAATAAAAAAAAAAACATACAAGCACACTAACATATCTTGCAAAAACTTCGTTTTGGCAAGATAAAAAGGCATCCAACAACAGAAACAAAATGAACAAAAGTAACAAGATTGTTCATCAAACAAACATTATGAGATGTTGCCCCCTTGTAGCTGACATCCATGAAAGCAGCTAAAAACACTAATTGTTGTTGGAGGCAGGATTTGAGTTGAGTAATTAATCAGTGATTAACAGTTTGATTCCACAAAAATTTGCAGAAAAGTAAAACTATTTTGGTATTTGTGGGGAAAAAAAACATGCGAAGCAACTTCTTCTATTTTCAACACAAACCTTCGACTGGATTTTCATCTTCGATGAAGACTTCCTCCACTGTCTCCACATTTATCTCTTCAGGAAGTTCTTCAACTTTCTCATCATCCTCTGCAAGAATAAAGGAAAATGAATACTTGTTTACATTGTTTGTGCAAAGTGCAACAGGCATCAAAATGAATCGTCACAAGAATGTTGATAAATGTTTTAAACTGAAAACAACAGTAAAAATCAGGTTGTGCATGGAGACTGAGAAGGTCAAAAAGCTTGACACACCCTTTCAACCTCTTCACTTAATTTTCTTCCTCACACACTATTCCACAAATCATACCACACCATCCCAATCTCCATACAGCAATTAGATGGTTCTGAAATGGTGTATAAAATTTGGAGGTTTTCATTTAAAGTTTTGCACCTTGAGAGAAGCTATGCGTGTGCGGGCGCACGCACGCATATTGCAGGAAAACAAGGTGGATATCCATTTGTGCCAATGATTACGAATGAAAAAGTGATCTCGTCCAACATGGTACAATTACAAAAAGAAAGCTGTTGATGTAATAAGTGCTTTGTTTTGAGACTTGGATAGGAAGAGTGCATGTCGAAAAAGGGAAAACAGTGGAAAGAATCTTTAATTGTTACGTTTGTGGCAAGGAGGTGAGGGGTGGATTTCCTTTTTAGAATTAAGGTGTACACCGCTGTTCATATTCACGTAGTTTGAGAACTTTTGCAAACATTGCATTTAGTGTTTGTGGTCAGGAATAAGTCGTCCTGATTATTTGTGTGCTGCTCGGATATGGAGATGTAATCTTTGGTGGCTATTTATGTTCAAGGTGTCACAGGTAAGTGGTCTGCTCTGAACACCTGATTGGGGGAGGGCGGTTCAGGATGAGGCCCAGATGGCATGACCAGGCTCTCTGGGAAAGGAAGAATCTCAGTCAGGAGGAGTCAGTCCATATAAGGACATCATATCATAATCCTCGTGAATTGTGGAAACTGGTCAGTTGTGCAAAGATGATGGCCGAGTGCAATTGGTGCAAAGCTGATGAGGAACTGCCACGGGTGGCAGGGGTAGGCCAAGATCATCAGACAAGCTTGGTCGCCATACCGAGAGCAGTGCTTGGTCGCCATACCTTGACCTGTTACCTGAGAGGTGACATTGAAGGTGCGACTGCTTGGTTTGGCTCTGTGCTTCCCACTTTGGACATCTGGACACTCTGCGCACAGTGACTGAAATATGACTCCTTTTGTTGGGTCCTACTCAAGGTTTGGCAAAATAATATCAGCAGTGTGCCACCTGACAAGTGCAGCCATGCGCCACTTGACGACGGGGTTAAGTTCTGAGAAATGTGTCGTTAACCGACGTCGTCGTTGTGCGAACATCATATTTTTATTTTTTTTTCGTTTTCGTTTTCGAACATCGTACTTACACAAACCTAGACTATATGGTGTAGTCTATTGCTCCTCGGATACAAACCTGTACAGCATGTTACTGTACTGAATACTGTCGGCAATTGTAACACACATCGAAGAGAGACGGAAGACATGTTAGTTTTACCTTTGTGCTGTTCATGACGGCCATGGGTGTTGTTAGCAGCAGCTTACAATCTCCTCTCGCATCGATGAAAGAAAGGTGAATAAATAGCGTTTGGATTTTATAAATACGTAATCATTGCATCGATGTTATAATTTACAAATGAAGAAACGAGCACCTGTCAATTATGATATATATTTTCGGAACAGTGCGATTGTTCTAACAACATAAAAAGCTTCACCAAAAACAAATTTGTGTTTTAATTTCGACTAACAACCACAATTTATTCGCAGAATTCTTGAATTCAAAGGTAATTTACTTGCTAGAAGGTAAACGTGGAAACATTAGTTCAGTTTGAAAGCCGATTTCCTTGAATCCTGATTTAGCACGACCCTGCTTTTTTCGCGATGAAATTTTATGGACCTCAACGATCGCATTAAAACGGGGCCACACTGTCGTTTATTATCATTATGAAGTATTATGTACTGTACAGTGTACATAATTGTAGGTGCTATTTTTATATGACTGGCAGTGCGACGTCGGCGACATCACTCGGCGATAGGAATTTTTCAGCTCCATTATAATGGAGCTGGCAGATCCGTCGTATATGCGATTATGGGACCACCGTCGTATATGCGATTATGGGACCACCGTCGTATATGTGATACGTAGTTGCCCGGAACGTCGTTATGCGGCGCATGACTGTACATCAGCCAATCTCCAATTTACTTTTTTTTTTTTCAACACATTGAACCACGTGACATAATCAGCCCTTAAAAAATATGAGCAACTTTTCTGACCAACACTCAAGAATTCCCCAAATTTGGAAATGAAGGCAAAATCATTTCCCTCCTGAAGTCAAAGGACCCACCAAAACAGACTACTGCAGACCTATCACATGATTTTGCACAACTTAAAAAGTTACCCAACACCTTCTAGTTACACTCTCAAACCCTCAGGTCCCACTCTCACACACCCAGCACAGATTCAGAACAAACTACTCCACGACCACTCTCCTCACAAACCTCACACAAAACACCTTTGATGGCTTCAACAATAGAACACCGCCAAAACACACGATGATCACGAAAATGGGCATCAACAATGATTTCGACACCATGCAAAAAACTTACTCACAAACAAAATACTCAACACAAACATAAACACATCACTAAATGCGGGCTTGCCAACTACCTATCATGCAAACAATCAAACGTAACTTTTAATGGCAAGTCATCATGCAAACAATACTTTCCTAACAGAGTTCCTCAAAGTGCAGTCCTCTCTCCCACATGCTTAAAACTTTTCATGCACAACTTTCCACACCCATCCAAGAACTTCTTCTTCTACTTCCTTCGGCTGCTCCCGTGAGGGGTCGCCACAGCGGATCATTCGTATGATCCGCATAGTGATTTGGCTTAGTTTTTATGCCGGATGCCCTTCCTGACGCAACCTTGGTCGCTTCTTACAACACAGGGATATGGTACACCTATTCTAACCGGGGCATACACCGGGCACAGTACACTGGTACTCACTTTGCCGACCTCGGAAGGATGACAGGCTGAGTCAACCTCCTGGTGTGTATTAATTCAAGCAGCCAACGGGGCTTGAACTCAGGACCTTTTGTATCCTAATCCGCTACCCAAACCACTAAGCCAACACCAGGCCAACACCAGACATCCAAGAACATACACCTCATAAACAGATGGCACAACCATTTTTTATATTTTTTTTTTGTATACCTCGGTCGAGGCTCGTATGAGAGCTAACACACAACTCACAGCAAGGAGGCATGAGACAAGAGGGGCGGGAGTGGAAGGGACAAAACAGTGGGGAACAGACACATTAGGTGAACTGTGGAAGGGAGAGGGATGGGGATGGGACGGGGAACATGGCGAAGAGAAGATGGACATTACAGGGACTTTCAGGAAGGAAAGCAGGGGAATTGAAGGAAGTGGGCTTGGGTGGATTATCGGGGGTAGAAAAGATCGAGGATTTGGATGGGGGAAGATAAGAGGTGGTGGTGAACAGCTGTTTTGAAAGCCTGGAGGGAAGAATGGGAAAGAATAGAGTGAGGAAGTTTATTCCAAAGGCGGGAAAAAAGAGGAATGAAAGAGTGAAGATGAGCAGTGATTCGTGATTTTGGTAGTTTTACCAGAAGGGTGTTGTTGGCGGACCTTGACCGCCCTGTGGAAATGTGGTGGGGACAAATCGCAGAGAGAGCAGGGGGGGGGCAAGGTTGGAGAGGAGTCGGCAGAAGACAGAAAGACAACCGACCAACCTGCGGTGATTGAGTGAGAGGCCCAAAGACTCAGCTTCATTGCGGGAGATGCCGATGATCTTAAATGCCCTGGTTTCGACAGCGTGAAGCCGAGAAAGGTGGGAGGCAGGAGCACCAGCCCAGAGGGGAGAGCAGTACTCCATCAGGCTACGGACAAAAGCTTTGTAAGTGGTCAGGAGCTCAAGAGGGCCGAGGAAGGACTTTGCACGACGGAGGATTCCCAGTCGGCGACTGGCTTTTGAGGCGAGGTTGGAAATGTGACTTTCCCAGGAAAGGTCATGGCAGATAGTGAGACCTAGAAGCTTGAAAGAAAAGACTTCTTCCAGAGGATTGTTGAGAAAGTGTATGGGGGGGTTTTCTAAACGGTCCTTTTGAAGAAACATAGTGAGAGTGTGAGATTTGTCTGGATTGAAAGACATGTTCCACGTGTTGGACCAGTTTGTGATTTTATCCAGATCTGCAATGAGCGAAGAAGCTGCTGCTTGCCGGTCTGAGGGATGACAGATGGTACGGCAGAGGGTGGAGTCGTCGGCAAAGAGAAATAGAGGATTTTCCAGAGAGTCCGAGAGATCATTGATGAAAACCAGAAAAAGAACAGGGCCCAGAACGCTACCTTGAGGAACTCCAGCCTGCACAGGAAGAGGGGATGAAAGAACTCCATTTAGGGCCACACGTTGACTGCGACAGGAGAGGAAGTCTGTGAGCCATGAGTGGAGATGGCCTTGAATACCATGGGAAGAGAGTTTGGTGAGTAGTGCAGGGTGCCAGACTGTGTCAAAAGCACGTGATATGTCCAGGGATATGGCTCGGATTTCCTGTCTGGCGTTGAGGACCTCCATCCATTGATGGGAGAGCAGAAGCAGCATATCCAGGGTATAGTGACCTTGTCTGAATCCAAATTGATGATTGGAAATCAAGCCATTGGAGAAGAGGAAGGATTTCATGTCGAAAGCGATGATGGATTCCATAACCTTGCTGATGATAGGGAGAAGGCTGATTGGTCTGTAGTTACAGGGATCTGTTTTTGCACCTTTTTTATGCAGGGCAGTGATGTTAGCAGATTTCCAAGCAGATGACCTTGGGCAAATGAGAGGGTGAATAGAACAGAGAGAGGGTCAGCAAGAGCAGAAGAGCAGGCTTTGAGGACACTTGGGCTGATGCCGTCTGGACCGGTTGCAGAATCTGAGTCGAGGTTTGACAGGAAGCTCTCCACTTTGTCAGGAGAAAAGGATACAGAGTCTAGGGACAGTTGGGTGCGACTGGGTAAAGTGGGTAGAGATAGTGATGGGTTTAGGACACAAGATTTAGCTGCAAACACCGAGTTTAGACATTCAGCTTTATCACGTGTGGAATCAGCAGTGCGGCTATTTGAGGTAAGGGAGGGGATGGAGGGGGAACATACACCAGAAACAGATTTAAGATTACTTTGACCCATAGCAACATAAACTGAGCCACAGCACTTCAACCCTTCCTCAACATCCTGCAAAACTGGCTCATCATCAAAAGACTAAAAGTCGCCCCCTCAAAATCAAGTCACTCTTTTAACAATTTATACCAAGGAGCACAGAGCTGCACCACACGTCACACTGAAAAACATCCCTTTCTCTCACACACGTAATTCTCAGATCACATTACAAACAATACACATACCCAAGCTTAACACACTTTCATGTCAGCCAACTTGTAGCTGATGTCCATGAAAGCAGTTGAGAACACTAATTGTTGTTGGAGGCAGGACTTGAGTAATTAATCAGTAATTAACAGTTTGATTCCACAAAAATTTGCAGAAAAGTGAAACTATTTTGGTATTTGTGGGGAAAAAAAAAATATGCCAAGCTTCTTCTTCTATTTTCAACACAAACCTTCGACTGGATTTTCATCTTCCACAAAGACTTCCTCCACTGTCTCCACATTTATCTCTGCAGGAAGTTCTTCAGCTTTCTCATCATCCTCTGCAACAATAAAGGAAAACAAATACTTGTTTACATTGTTTGTGCAAAGTGTAACAGGCATCAAAATGAATCGTCATGAGGATGTTGATAAATGTTGTAAACTGCAAGAAACAGTTAAAATCAGGTTGTGAATGGAGACCGAGAAGGTCAAAATGCTTGACACACCCTTTCGACCTCCACTTAATTTTCTTCCTCACACACCATCCCACCAATTCTACCACACCATCCCAATCTCCATACAACAATTGGATGGTTCTGAAATGGTGTATAAAATTGGGAGGTTATCATTTAAAGTTTTGCACCTTGAGAGAAGCTATGCGTGTGCGGGCGCACTGACGCACATTGCAGGAAAACAAGATGGATATCCATTTGTGCCAATGATTACGATTGAAAAAGTGATCTCGTCCAACATGGTACAGTTACAAAAAGAAAGCTGTTGATGTAATAAGTGCTTTGTTTTGAGACTTGGATAGGAAGAGTGCATGTCGAAAAAGGGAAAACAGTGGAAAGAAAATCTTTAACTGTTACGTTTGTGGCAAGGGGTTGAGGGGTGGATTTCGTTTTTAGAATTCAGGTGTACACCGCTGTTCATGTTGACGTAGTTTGAGAACTTTTGCAAACATTGAATTCAGTGTTTGTGGTCAGGAATAAGTCGTCCTGATTGTTTTTGTGCTGCTGGGAGATGGAGATGTAATCTTTAGTGGCTATTTATGTTCAAGGTGTCACAGGTAAGTGGTCTGCTCTGAACACCGGATTGTGGGAGGGCGGGTCAGGATGAGGCCCAGATGGCATGAGCAGGCTCTCAGGGAAAGGAAGAATCTCAGTCACGAGGAGTCAGTCCATATAAGGACATCATATCATAATCCTCGTGAATTGTGGAAACTGGTCAGCAGTGCAAATATGATGGCCGAGAGCAATTGGTGAAAGCTGATGAGGAACTGCCACGGCTGATAGCGGTAGGCCAAGAGCATCAGACAAGCTTGATCGCCATACCGAGAGCAGTGCTTGGTCGCCATACCTTGACCTGTTACCTGAGAGGTCACATTGAAGGTGCAAGTGCGTGGTTTGGCTCTCTGCGCTTCCCACTTTGGACATCTGGACACTCTACTCTGCACACAATGCCTGAAATATGACTCCCTTTGTTGGGTCAGACTCAAGGTTTGGCAAAATAATATCAGCAGTGTGCCACCTGACTAGTACATCAGCCAATCTCCAATTGACTTTTTTTTTTTTTAAACACATTGAACCACGTGACATAATCAGCCTTTAAAAAATATGAGCAACTTTTCTAACAAACACTCAATAATTCCCCAAATTGGAAACAAGGCAAAATCATTTCCCTCCTGAAGTCAAAGTACCCACCAAAACAGATTACTGCAGACCTATCACATGATTTTGCACAACCTAAAAGTTACCCAACACCTCCTTGCACTCTCAAACCCTCACGTCCCACTCTCGCACACCCAGCACAGATTCAGAACAAACTACTCTTCTCACAAATCTCACACAAAACACCTTTGATGGCTTCAACAAAAGAACACCGCCAAAACACACGATGATCACGAAAATAGGCATAAACAATGATTTAGCCACCATGCAAAACTTACTCACAAACAAAATACTCAAACCAAATGCGGGCTTGCCAACGACCTATCATGCAAACAATCAAACGTAACTTTTCATGGCAAGTCATCACACAAACAATACTTTCCTAACAGAGTCCCTCAAGGCTCAGTCCTCTCTCCCACATGCTTACAACTTTCATGCACAATTTTCCACAACCATCCAATAGCATACACCTCATAAACAGAAGGCACAACCATTACTTGGACCCATAGCAACATCAACTGAGCCACAGCACTTCAATCCTTCAACATCCTGCAACACTGGCTCACCATCAAAAGACTAAAAGTAGCCCCCTCAAAATCAAGTCACTCTTTGAACAAATGACACAAGGAGCACATAGCTGCACCACAAGTCACACTGAAAAACATCCCTTTCTCTCACACACACAAAACGCACGCACACAAAACACACACACACACACACACACACACACACACACACACACACACACACGTAATTCTCAGATCACATTACAAACAATACCCAAGCTTAACACACTTTCATGTCAGCCAACTTGTAGCTGATGTCCATGAAAGCAGCTGAAAACACTAATTGGTGTTGGAGGCAGGATTTGGGTCGAGTAATTAATCAGTGATCACCAGTTTTATTCCACAAAAAATTGCAGAAAAGTAAAAGTATTTTGGTATTTGTGGGAAAAAAGGTCAAGGCAAGCCTCGTCTTCTTTTTTTTCAACACAAACCTTTGACTGGCTTTTCATCTTCCACAAAGATTTCCTCCACAATGATCTCTGCAGGAAGTTGTGCAACTTTCTCATCATCTTCTGCAAGAATAAAAGAAAACAATTACTTGTTTACATTGTTTGTGCAAAGTGTAACAGGCATCAAAATGAATCGTCACAAGAATGTTGATAAATTGCAAACAACAGTTAAAATCAGGTTGTGCATGGAGACTGAGAAGGTCAAAAAGCTTGACACACCCTTTCAACCTCTTCACTTAATTTTCTTCCTCACACACCATCCCACCAATTCTACCACACCATGCCTATCTCCAAACAGCAATTAGATGGTTCTGAAATAGTGTATAAAATTGAGAGGTTTTCATCTAAAGTTTTGCACCTTAAGACACACACACACACACACACACACACACACACACACACACACACACACACACACACACACACACACACACACACACACACACACACACACACACACACACACACACACACTCTTCAAGCATTAAACCAATGTACATACCCAGGCTTAACACACTTACGGCACTCACAGACAATGACTGAGGACATCACAAAGAAACCACACACAGACCCCGAAACACATGAAGACAAAACCACAACGACACAACAAAGAGTTCCTTCAAAACATTCCCCCGCCGATCAACAACTCAAAACATCCATCCATACCCACTTCACCTTGGATGCTTACCTTTCTTGTATGAATAGTCTGCTTCTTTTAACATGGTTTCCAATGGATACTGTAGAACACACAATCCCAATTAGAATAATGATAATCATGTTATGTTGGTTAAATCAAAGCAATACATACACCTCTTATAACTAAAGATCCACTGCCGACCAGTGAAGAATATGAACACATTCTCGAGTAGTTTGTTTCATTATATTGCGAATGAAAGATTGGGAAAGTAAGGTGTGGATAACATATTGTGGTGGTGGAGATGATTGAGGTGGGATCGACCTGTGATAATCAAAAGCCCACACATCTTGCTTCTTTTTCGTTTTTTTGTGCACATGATTGAGGCTCTTGGAAGAGAAAGAGCAGAATGGAAGGGAAGAAAATGGAAAGGGGGAAGCACCAACAGGAGAGTAAAAGAAAGAGTGAGATCAAAGGGATGGGGAGACGGGGCCCCGGGGGGGGGGGACGGGGGGGGTGGATCACAACAACCTGGAAATAAGGAGTGCTTAGGAATGGGGTGATTTGAGGTAGAAGAGATCATGGGTCTGAGAGGGGATAACCTGACGTCGTGGAGAACAGATGTCTTGAAGCCTTGGAGGGAAGAATGGGACTGAACAGATTCTGGGAGTTGGTATTGGAGGCGAGAGAACAGGAAAAACTCGAAGGGCACTCGGTAGATCACATACCTAATCACGCAATGCCTGATCCACGAGAACATATCGGGCCCAATACATTTTTGAAATATCATGCTATATATAGTTTTTGGCCCTATCTCTCAGTGGTGAAGAATCACTTTTAAGATTAAATAATTCTCGTACCCAGATCCGGATCTGGACCTTCACCAAAATCAAATCAATTTGTCATGGTCACACACCCAACCTGTCCACCAAGTTTCAACCAAATCCGTCCACAACTTTTTGAGGTATTTTGCTATATATTAGTTTAGCCATGTCTCTTAATGGTGGAGAATCGCATAAAAAAACTTTCGGAGTCGGATCCGGATCTGGATCTTCACCAAAATCAAATCAGTTTATCCGAGTCACACACCAAACCTGCCCATCAAATTTCATCCGGATCCATACACAACTTTTTGAGATATACTGCACACAGACAGAAACAGACAGACACACAAAGAGACAGAGAGGGGTGAAAACATAACCTCCTTCACCTTCGGTGGTTGAGGTAAGAAGTGGAGGTGAGCAGTGAGCCTGGATTTTGGAAGTGTAAGAAGAAGAGGGTTACTGGCAAACCGGTTGCACCATGCAGGAACCTGGGAGGGACAGAGCCAAGAGAGGGCTGAGGGTGCAAGCCCAAAAGGCAGGTGGGTGTAATATAGAGGCCACCAAGCTCATGTGAGAGTAACAGGCCCAAACACTTGGCTTTGGGACCAGAATTCGCAATGATTTTGAGAGTCTTGCTTTCCACAGCATCAAGAAAGAAAAGGGTTGAAGTGAGGGCACCAGTCTGAAGGGGCGAGCTCCACGAAGCTGCGAATGAATGACTCAGAGGTTGTCAATAATTCATATTAGCCAAGGAACCACCCGACACAACAAAGGATATGTCCAGTCAGCTGGCTTTGGAGGCCATCGTGGAAATACTGGCAGCCCAAGAAAGATCATGAATGATGGTGAGGCACAAAAGTCGAGTGGCTGAACATCTTTCAATGGTTTGTTCAGGAAGATGATGCAAGTGTTTGCCATACGGTCCTTTTGGAGAGACAGTGTGAACGTGTGCGATATGTCGGGGTTGAAAGACATATTCCAAGTGTTAGACCAGCATTCTATCAAGTGTCCTATCAAGGTCTGGAGAGAGTGAAGAGGCTGCTGCCTGCCTGGCTGGCTCAAGGATGACAGATGATATGGCAGAGGGTCGGAATCACCAGCAAAGAGATCGCCAGGATTTTCCAGGAAATCAGAAAGATTACTGAAGAAGATGAGGACCAAGACTGGCCCAAAGACACTGCCTTGGAGCGCTCCATCTTTGACAAGAAGAGGAGAAGAGAGGATCCCATTCAGAACTACACACTGACTGGGGGAGTGGAGGAAGTCAGTGATCCACAAGAGGAGGTGGCCTTAGATGCCATAAACAGCAAGTCTGGAGATCAAGGTGGGGTGCAAGACTATCACATGCTCATGATCTGTCCAGAGAGATGACCCTGATCTTATGTCTGAGATTGAGGACTTCCATCCATTGTTGGGGGAATACAAGCAGTTTGTCTCGAGTAAAATGACCGGGTCTGAAACAGCAGTGATGATCTCAGATCAGGTCTTTAGAGAAAGGGAAATATTTGATGTCAGCTGCAATTGGATAGGCGTTATGGTGTTCATAACCAGTCGTTATCATTGCTTTGGCCAAAAACCTTTGTTGGGCCAGCTATCACTCCTTCACAGGCAGGATAAATTTCCGAAGCATTTCCATGCTATAGTTGCAAGAGCGGTTGTTGGAGGTCATGGGCTTCAGATAAACTAGTTATGTCATTGATAAAAGTCGAGCATAAGTGCATCACTGGAAGTGATGAGAAGCTGAGTGGTGAGCCAAAGGGTGTGCAGTGACACACGGTCGTGGGGTAATAAAAGGCCGAGGGGCGGGTTGAAATGAGGGGTCGACAGTCGAGTAGTTTGGCAGTCAAGTTGGGGGCTGAGTCCAGAGTTGAAGTTCGTCATTTCCACAATCAAAAATGCAGCTGTCGTCCCGCAGAGGGAGCTGGACAACTGAGAGGGCGGCAAGTGAGACAGAGAGGTCAACAGACGTTGAGGATGCCAGTCTGAGCATCGCGCAATAACTAGCATGCATGTGCGTTGAGAGCAAATCCGGACACCACTGAAACTGTGATCTTTCTCTCTTGCAGACTAGCACTGTCAGACAGACATCACCACCCCACGGAATCATCCCATGGGAACCAGGTTCTTTCAGTCTCATGATATCTTTCTGTCTTGCTCTTCACGGTACGAGTGGATAAGGTATGGTTTTTAGCTGTTAATGTGTCATGGGTAGAAGTAAATTATTACAGAGAATGAATTACTGATCAGTGCCTTTGTTTCATTGTGACTCGCACCCCTTCTTTTGCAATGACCTCTGTTTCTCCATCACGGGCATGTCGGCCTGGTATGCAGTTCGAATTTGGAATATTATAACTAAGGTGAAGGTCAAAACCCGCAGCCATGGAAAATTGGTGCCAAGTTAGGAGGCTTAAAACTGCAGCAGTTTGTCCTGGGTCATCACTCAGCCCTCATCCTTTCAGAAGGATGAATCGGCTGAAGGTAACAGATCTCTTTAGAAGTTCTGTACATCGCAAACCGAGGTAAATATCTGTTCCGCTGTCCCGACAGATGGAATACCTTCTCTGATGATCGTCCATTGCTAAAATGGTGACCATCCTGTGGAAGATTTGACTGCATGTCCACCCATGGTCCAATGCAACATCAGTAGTCAGGTTTTGGATCAGGACTCTGGTCTGAATCTTACAACCAGAACAATATTTAAATGGACAAAAACGAGTGCAATCTGATCACGTTCCAACAATTCCCACACAAATTCATACTCATAGATAAGGTGTAAGATTCACAAGATATTTTGGTTTCAGTTTTGAAAGTTGAATCCATTCACATCAAGCACAGCATATCGTTTTTGAGCAAAGACTTCATACCTTTGCCAAGTTCTTGTTGGCGAAAGAGAAAAAGGATGCGTTTTGTCGAGATTTCATATCATTTTCCAGCTTCTTTTCTTGAACATCCTTCTCGATATCTTTCTCATCATTGAAATGCTGTTGAAGAAGCTGTTTTTGGTGAGCTCTCAGTGAGAGAACATCTTCACATTTTGAAAAGTTGCTTTTTTCTTTCTGCAAAACAAAGTTGTCCTGTAAATTATTGGCAAAAGGCAAGATAGTAAAATATGGTTTAAACTTCCACTCCAGGAAACTCTAAAATGTGGTCTCTTAATGCTACTCGGTCAAAAAAATACATTATTATTCGAAGCAAGCTGCGACTTGTCTGTCGGGACAAGAAAAAAAAACAGAAAAAACAAACAAAGGAAACCAAACCTTATCATTGAAATGTCCCTCTCTGACCACTGATTTTCACCGAACACTAAAAGCACCCGCTGGAAGAGTGCACGCATGCTGAGGCCGAGCTCCTTTTATACAGTACTATAAAATACTACAACCTGTCACTTTGCTTATGGGAATATTAAGGGTGGGGAGGGGAGAAAGGAGAGGAGTGAGAGAGGATGGAGGCAGGTGAAAGGCGGGATGGAAGGGATGGAGAGAGAAGGGAGGGATAGGAGAGGGATAGGGGTGTGAAAGAGAGGGATAGGGGTGTGAAAGAGAGGGATAGGGGTGGGAAAGAGAGGGATAGGGGTGGGAAAGAGAGGGATAGGGGTGGGAAAGAGAGGGATAGGGGTGGGAAAGAGAGGGATAGGGGTGGGAAAGAGAGGGGGGGGGGGGGGAAAGGGAGGGAGGGGGGGGGGAAAGAGAGGGATAGGGGGGGGAAAGAGAGGGATAGGGGTGGGAAAGAGAGGGATAGGGGTGGGAAAGAGAGGGATAGGGGTGGAAAAGAGAGGGATAGGGGTGGGAAAGAGAGGGATGGGGTGGGAAAGAGAGGGATAGGGGTGGGAAAGAGAGGGATAGGGGTGGGAAAGAGAGGGATAGGGGTGGGAAAGAGAAGGATAGGGGTGGGAAAGAGAAGGATAGGGGTGGGAAAGAGGGGGATAGGGGGGGAAAAGAAAGGAAGAGGGGTGGGAAAGGAGAGGGATATGGGTGGGAGAGAGAGGGATAGGGGTGGGAAAGAGAGACAGAGGGGTGAGAGAGGCAGAGGGGTGGGAGAGACAGAGGGGTGAGAGAGGCAGAGGGGGGGGAGAGGCAGAGGGGTGGGAGAGGCAGAGGGGTGGGAGAGGCAGAGGGGTGAGAGAGGCAGAGGGGTGGGAGAGGCAGAGGGGTGGGAGAGGCAGAGGGGTGGGAGAGGCAGAGGGGTGGGAGAGGCAGAGGGGTGGGAGAGGCAGAGGGGTGGGAGAGGCAGAGGGGTGGGAGAGGCAGAGGGGTGGGAGAGGCAGAGGGGTGGGAGAGGCAGAGGGGTGGGAGAGGCAGAGGGGTGGGAGAGGCAGAGGGGTGGGAGAGGCAGAGGGGTGGGAGAGGCAGAGGGGTGGGAGAGGCAGAGGGGTGGGAGAGGCAGAGGGGTGGGAGAGGCAGAGGGGTGGGAGAGGCAGAGGGGTGGGAGAGGCAGAGGGGTGGGAGAGGCAGAGGGGTGGGAGAGGCAGAGGGGTGGGAGAGGCAGAGGGGTGGGAGAGGCGGAGGGGTGGGAGAGGCGGAGGGGTGGGAGAGGCGGAGGGGTGGGAGAGGCGGAGGGGTGGGAGAGGCGGAGGGGTGGGAGAGGCGGAGGGGTGGGAGAGGAGGAGGGGTGAGAGAGGAGGAGGGGTGAGAGAGGCGGAGGGGTGAGAGAGGCGGAGGGGTGAGAGAGGCGGAGGGGTGAGAGAGGCGGAGGGGTGAGAGAGGCGGAGGGGTGAGAGAGGCGGAGCACCTACATTTGTTTAACACACAAGTGTTTGTATTTTCTCATATCAATGGTTCACAAGTCCTTCACAAGCTGGCTGTCCATACTTGACATTCCACTGAAGGTGTCACGAGAATGTGGAATTTATTGGTGCAAACTTTTGTTTTTGAGATGTAAGCCCCCCTCCCATGCAGAGCATAGGTACCTGACTCGTAATTTTATACAGTTTGTCCGAAATCCTCACAAATAGATGTACAGAAAAACAGGCTTCATGTGTGCGTGACTTGTCAGTCATTGTGAAGTACAATTCTGAAGTTCCGATGCTTGCTGTAACAAAGATGAAGATCATAACGATGATCACAATTAATGTAAAATAACTCATGCTATTTAGATTCCTTTTCATCATTTTGTTGGAACATTTGCATTTGTTCCAACTGCTTGAAACAGATTTCTGGGTAGAAATGCAGGCTCATGGAGGAGTCAACCAAAATAATGCTTTCGGTTCACAGAGTGACAGGACATCACTCCAGAAAAAGGAAAAAAAACTTTTGGTCAAAATCCCATCAACAGTTCACAAGTTATCGCGCTTACAGAATTTTACCGAACATAACCTCTGACATATTGTTGTTGGCCGGAGTTCGGCGGCGATGAATGACCACTAGGTGGAGCAGTGGAGTCGTCTCCCACCGAACGCACAGAATTTAGGTCGTGACTCTCGGACAACTCTGAAAGTTCACGGGTCACTTAGAGGACCGTGGTTGCAAATATTTTGATGGCGTGAGGTAGGGTAAACTTGTTTAATTCCAATTTACCCAAGTACTCACACCGTCCAACTACCGGGGAAACCACACCCTCGGCCGACTTTGTCCAAATCGAGTCGCCATCACCGACTCTGATCCGGCGTAATAGAGCGGAAGTTACCAAAGCCACGCCGGACCAAATGAACAATTTACCGGCCCAAACGGCCTTACTATTTCTCAATACGCAACATGCTCAGCCAATGAAAGAAAACACGAGCAACGAACTGGAACATTTAACAGGGGTTTATTACAAATAATAATCGGGAAGGGAGACAGAGCAGAATTATCACGAATAAAGAGATGTAATTTACAAGGAAAGGAAAACACTTTTACAATTCTACTTACACAGACTGGCCCGACACACACACACACACGTACGCACGCACGCACGCACGCAAAACTGGACCCCGTGGGTCTTTAGTCGGTAGAGCCGGGCCAGAGTACCTGTGCCGCCTCGTGCGGTCACACCAACCCGAACCACCCCAGTGGGACACGAACTCACGAGCTGAAGTCCAGGGCCCACGTCCCTGGCAGCTCAACCCACCACCACCATGAAAATCCACCGCAAAGGGCCACAGATGACGACCGAGACCAAGCCACCACCACCGCAGATGCTCAGTAGTCGCCACAATCACTGCTCTTCGGTCACCACCACCATGGTGAGCCACCGCAAAGGACCGCAGACCGCTCGAACCATGACCGCAGACCAAGCAAATCGCCACAATTACTCCTCTACTCTCTTGAGGTGGGAGCGGTTTCTCTCATCGCCACTTGCCTCCTGATTGGATGGTCCCATCGCGCGATTCGCTGGCCGTCCCTCATTGAACAGGCCCACGGTAGGCGGGGCAACTCCCACCTTTCTGGGGCGGAGTCGGATCTGAGGTGATGGAGGCTCCGCCCATGCCTTCAGTCCAAAACACGTGGGCAATGGTGACCAGGTTGAGTGAGGGTGGTGTCGTTGTTGTTGTATAAAAACCTAACTAAAAAATAACTTGTAGCGCGCAATTCCCATTAGACAGAAGGAGGGATTCTAACTATAAACACATAATTATCGAAAAAACTAAGCTATGGGGACTGTTGTCTGTTTGTGTGTAAATGGCTTCCAAATCCGAAACAATATGACCTCTTGACCCAAAAATCGAATCAATTCATCTTTACTCCAAAAACTGTCTCCCATACCTCATTTCTTCCAGACTATTGGTGTTGGTGCAGCAAAAGAGATTGGTGAAAATGAGGTACCGGAGACAGTTTTTGTAGGTAATGAGACTATTAAATATGAAGATTCTTCATTCTGCAGGAAGGATCATAGATATCAAATTCTGTGCAGTTTTGAAGGAGAAGAAGTTGGGGATATTGAAGGAAAGAGAAACGATATTGTATCGGGTCATGGAAGGAAGACGTTGGTTGTGGTACATCAAGGAGTAAATGATTTTGGGAGGTTTACTCAGAGGTTTTGAAAAATTTCGGATATTGGGGTGTGGCTGAAAGCAAGGACTTTCACATTCAGTGTCAGGTCAGGTTCGATCTGTGACCTGCTACAGGTACCATGTAAACCTGTACTTACCTGTTCCATGGTCGGGTTGTCGGCGAAGAAACCGTCTCCCCCACCAGGTTTTCTGGTGAGGAAGGTGTTTGGATATGGACACCCAGCAGGATTAAAAACAAAACCTGTCAAAGGGCGGAGGAGCTCCTTGTGAGCCAACGGCCATCGATAGCTAGTGCCCAGCTGTGTCTGCGGACGTCCTCCTGCAGTTGGGTTACTTTTTTATTAGGAGGTTGGTGGGAGGACTTGCACCCCGGCCACCGTAAAACCCTTCATTCCGCAAAACACAAAAACGCAAAAAAAATCTGAAAACCCACTCCGTGGGAGTACCGCCTGTGCAGCTTCCCTTCGCAGGGCAGCTCACCGGATGACGGGATTGGGGCAAAGCCTTCGGGACCCCCAATCTTTGATGATAGGAGGGAAACCACGGGGTAACATCCCTGGGTCAGATTGCGGGAGAGTGTGTCGGAGTGGTGCTGAGGTGTCGTCCACCAGACGGTGGTCTCCTTGGGTTAACCTGAGGCGTTCCCTTCGGGTGGGCGCCTGGAATGTCCTATCCCTAAGAGAGGATGATCACTTGTCTCTGTTATCATCTGAGCTCAAGCGTTTGGACATCGGGATTGCAGCTCTCTCTGAGGTTCGGAGACCGGATTGCGGCGAGATCATGGCGGGTGGTTACACCTACTATTGGTCTGGTCGCTCTGATGGTTACCATACCCAAGGAGTTGCTGTAGCTGTGTCCAATAAGCTGACCCCAATGATAATTGAGGTAACACCGGTCAACGAGCGTATTATGAGATTAAGGATTCGTCACTCCTTAGGTGTCATTTCCCTGGTCTCTGTTTATGCTCCGACTGAGGCGAGTGATCTCACCGTGAAGGACGCATTCTACGCCACGCTCGAGTCTGTAGTTGATCAGTGCCCGAGACGAGATACACTTCTAGTCTTGGGGGATTTCAATGCATCGACTGGAACTGACAGGAATGGTTATGAGGTGTGTGTTGGTCCCCATGGGTCAGGAACTATGAACCAGAATAGCACTAAGTTCCTTGACTTTGCAAGAAGTCATGGACTTAGGGTGGCTGGTTCATGGTTTCAGCGCCGGACTTTGTATTCCAACGCTGGCGGTGTGGCAAAGGAGATTGACCATGTCCTCATTGAGGGTCGGAGGATGATCCAGAACTACAGGGTCTACCAGAGTGCTCAGTTCCTCAATACTGACCACAGGCTTGTTGTAGCAACTCTAAAGCTGCACCTTAAATCCTGGAGAATGGTACCATCCCAGTCTAGGCTGGATGTTGGCAAGCTCAGGGATGAGAGAGTAGCTGAGGAGTTTGCGAACAGGCTGAGTGGACACTTGGGGTGTCCGGGTGCTTTGGGGGGTCCTGAAGAGTTGTGGAGTGCCTTCAAGAGCACCATCCTTGATGTTGCCGGTGGATGTCTTGGAATTCACCGCAGGGCAAAGAAGAATTTTGTCTCTCAAGGGACACTGGATACCATTGACCAGAGTCGCAGGGCCAGGCTAAATGGCAGAGCTGAGCTGTTCAGGGAGCTGAGGCGTAAAACTGTACATGCACTGAGGGTGGACAAGGAGGCCTATGTGCGAGGAATCTGTGAGGGGGTCGAGCATCAACTGTGGACAGGTGATTCTCGTCCTGCTTACAGGGGAATTCGCGCATTGCGTTCATCCAAGCCCATCCCTCGGAACACTGCAGTTAGAGCAGAGAGTGGTAGGCTCTTGACAGAGGAGTCTGAAGTGAAGGCCCGCTGGGCCAGTTACTTTGAGCGATTGTACCAGGATGATCCCCCAGCTGTCGAGTTGGACGTCAAGGGTGTTACAATCCCTGTTGCTGACCCCTGAATCAACTGTGGTCCACCTTCGCTTGTGGAAACACGGGCTGCGGTGAACCGGTTGAAACGGGGCAAAGCTCCAGGGATCTGTGGCATCCATGCTGAACTTCTCAATGCTGGTGGAAATGCTGCACTCGTGTCGTTGCATGTAGTTTTGTGTTCTGCCTGGAACACAGGCATCATCCTAACTGATTGGAAGAGGGGCCTTGTTGTTCCTCTCTGGAAAGGGAAGGGTGATCGCCAAGACTGCAACAACTACCGAGGGGTGACGCTGCTCTCAGTGCCGGGCAAGGTCTTTGCTCGGATAATTCTTGATAGGGTTCGCCACCATCTGCTTGAGCACCAGCGTCCAGAGCAGTCAGGCTTTACACCAAAGAGGTCAACGATTGACCGTATCCTTCCTCTTCGTGTCCTCACCAAACGCAGACGACAGTTTCGGCAGGGGCTGCTTGCAGCCTATGTTGATCTCTGTAAAGCGTTCAATTCAGTGAATCGGGATGTCCTCTGGAGGATTCTTGGTCTTCGTGGGGTGCCACCAAAACTGATCGATCTGATGTCTGAACTCTACTCTGGTACTGAGAGTGCTGTGAAGTGTGGTGGTACCATCTCTGATTTAATTCCAGTTGTTACTGTAGTTCGTCAGGGGTGTGTACTAGCCCCCACACTTTTCAGCACTTGTATGGACTGGATTTTAGGGAGGATGTCGGCGAGATCAAGCTGCGGTGCATCGGTTGGGAATGTCAAGAGCTCGGACCTTGATTTTGCAGATGATGCAGTCATCTTTGTGGAGACTTTAGATATCCTTTTGGGGGCCCTCGAGGTGCTGAATGAGAAGTCGGAGCCGCTGGGATTACGGGTTTTTTGGGTCAAAACTAAGATCCAGGCTTTCAGTGACATCTTGGATGCTGCTGTCCTGTCTGTGTCTGTTTGTGGTGAGGATGTTGAGGTCGTGGAGAGATTCACTTCCCTTGGCAGTGATATTCATGTCTCTGCTGGCTGTGAGTCAGAGGTCATTAGACGTCTGGGTCGGGCCTGGGGAGTCATGGATTCACTGGATCATGGGGTGTGGCGCTGCCGGTATCTGTGCGGGAGGACGAAAGTCCGAGTCTTCAGGTCCTTTGTACTTCCAGTCTTGCTCTCTGGATGCGAGACTTGGACTCTGACCAAGGATCTGAGACGGAGACTTAATTCCTTTGGTACCAGGTCTCTTCGGAGAATCCTGGCTATCGCTGGTCGAATTTTTTGTCCAACGAGCGGTTGCTGAGAGAGACTCGGATGAGATTTGTTACCTGTATAGTCCGTGAGCGTCAGTTGCGGCTGTATGGACATGTGGCTCGTTTTCTTGACGCTTGACGCTCGTTTCATGATTGGAGGAGGCCAATGGGCCGACTACGTGCCTCTTGGTTGCAGCAGGTTGACCATCATCTCAAGGAGATGGGGATGGGCCTGGCATCTGCCTGGGGGATGGCCAGACGAAGGCCCCTGGAGTACCGGCGGAAAGTGGACGCAGCGACGCGCTGTTCTGGCACATGCTCCCATACCTGACCTGACCTGACCTGACCTGAAAGCAAAGAGTTGTGAGGTAACGTTTTCAGGGATTCTCCCAAGAATAGGAGATGATATATAAACGATGAACAGAGCGATACATGTCAACAAATGGCTGGAAGAATGGTGTTGGGAGGAAGGTTTTACATTTAAGAAGCAGTGGGGATCATTTCAGGGACAATGGGAGTGTTTCCAGAATAATGGCCACATGTAAAATAGAAAGGGGGCAGCAAGGTTTACAGTGGGAATTGAGGAAGCAATTCAGGCTTTTATTAGGTCAGTGGAGGGTGGGGAAGCTATTAAGGTTGGAACTGATGATGTACTTGTGATTATCAAGTGCAGGCAATAAAATAGAATTTCAAGAAGGGAAAAGTTAAACATATTCTATAGCAATGCCAGATATGTATGTAAATAATAAGATGGAAGAGCTTGAAGCCAAAGTAGATAGTGAGGAGTACAATATAGTTGCAGTAAGTGAGACATGGTTTAAGGAGGAGGGTAACTGGAGGACAGGATTAGAAGACTACAAGGTGTATCAGTGTGATAAGAAGGAGAGAATGGGAGGAGGAGTAGCAATCTGGTTAAAGGACAGCATTGCATCAAGAGAAAGGGGTGACATTAATGAGGGAATTGATGTGGAGGATTCTGTATGGGTAGAGATTAGAGATTGTTAAAACAGTAAGATACTGGAAGGATGCTTTTATCGGGCTCTGGGTGTGAAGGAAGAGGAGGAAGGAGGAGTTCATGAAGAATTCAAAAGGGAATGTGGTAAGGCAAGAGAATTGATGATGGGGGGTGTTAACTCGCCAGGGATAGATTGGGTCCAGGAACAGGGAAAGGGCAGAGCAGATGAGGATTTCCTAGTTTTAGTCCAGGATTGCTTTTTAACCCAGTTTGTAGATAAGCCCACAAGGGGGAGTGCAGTGTTCGACCTCCTTTTCAGAGACGATCCCAATATGGTGGAGGAGGAGGAGGAGGAGGTTGGGGAGCATTTGGGAGCAAGTGACCACAACATTGTGTCAAAGATTTTGTTAAAGGTTAGAGTTCAGGACAGTCGAGTAAGGTTATTAAATTTCAGGAAGGAAAACCTTGAGGGTATGAGGAGAGAGTTGGGTGATGTAGATTGGGAGAAGCCAACAATAGGACAATCGGCATCAGAAAAATGGGAAACCTTCAAGGATGAAATGTTTGTGTAGAGTGCAGAGTTAGTACATTTGCCACACACACATCATTGTGAAAGCTGGGTGTAACACCCACGAAGGATGAATGAACGTCGCGGCCTTCCATTCTGATTAGGATAAATCCCGTCTATTTCTTTTCCCTTTCGTTTATCATTTCCTCAGTCTTCATTGAACTAAATCCCGCTATATTTTCATTCCAAACGGCATCGTTCCACTCACAAATTAATACTGTACCATCAATATAACAAAATAAAATGTTAACAAACACTCATGATGCAAACAAAGAAAAGGACATTCCAATGTGATAACCAAATAGACGAATCTGCCGGCGAGCAAAGGCTGATATGTAACACCAACAAAGACAGACAGCCTCCTGCCTCGCGGTCATCTGATCACGGAAATGCACTTGCAAGATTTTGTACCTGGCTAACTTCTACAAAAATACCTCAAAATAAAAAAACTACCATGGGAGTAATTCACATAATCATGGTCATGATGCATTTGCATTGGGTTTTTAAAAAATGTGTTTTTACAAATTTCTTACAGAATAATTAAAAATGAAAAATTTAAATGTCTTGTGTCAATAAGTATTCAACCCCCCTGAGTCGATACTTTGTAGAGGCGCCTTTGGCAGCGATTACAGCTTCGAGTCTTTTGGGTATGTTTGTATCAGCTTTACACATCTGGATTTGGGGATTTTCTCCCATTCTTCCTTTCAGATTTGCTCAAGGTCTGTCAAGTTGGATGGGGAGGGTCGGTAAACAGCAATCTTCAAGTCTTTCCACACATTCTCAATGGGATTCATGTCTGGGCTTTGGCTGAGGCACTGAAGGACTTTCACATTCTTGTTCTGAAGCCTTCCAGTGTTGCTTTGACTGTAAGATTGGTATCATTGTCCTGTTGGAACAAAAATCTTTGCCACAGTCAAAGGTCTTTTGCACTCTGAAGCAAGTTCTCCTCAAGGATTTGCCTGTATTTGGCTCCATTCATTGTTACCCCAATCCTTACACGTCTCCCAGTCCCTACCGCTAAAATTATCCTCATAGCCTGAGGCTGCCACCACCATGCTTCACGGTTGGGATAGTGTCAGACGGATGATGAGCTGTGCTCGGTTTCCACCAGACTTCGTGCTTTGCATTCAGGCCAGAGTTCAATTTTCGTCTCAACAGAAGACAGAATATTTTACGTGCCTTTTTGTAAACTCTATGTGTGCTGTCATGTGCCTTTTTGTCAGGAGTGGCTTCCTTCTGGCCATTCTCCCATAAAACCTGGATTTTGAAGTGTTGCAGAGAGTTTTGTCCTTCCGTCAGGTTCTCCCATCTCAACTAAGAAAGTCTGTAGTTCTGTCAGAGTAGTCATTGGGTTCTTGGTCACCTCCCTGACAAAGGTCCTTCTTGCCCTGTTGCTCAGTTTTATCAGCTCGAGGAAGAATTTGAGTCATTCCATATTCTTTCCATTTCCTAATGATGGAGCTCACTGTGCTCTTGGAAACTTTCACCACTCTAGAAATTGTTTTATACCCCTCCCCAGATCTATACCTTCTCAAAATTATATCTCAGAGTTCATTGAACTTCATGGATGAGTTTCTGCTCTGACATGCACTGTCAACTGTGGGACCTTACAGCGAAAAGTGTGTTTCTTTCTTAATCGTGTCCAATCAACTGAATTGGCCACAGGTGGACTCCAATCAAGTTGCAGAGATATCTCAAGGATGATCAAAGGAAATTGGATGCACCTGAGCTCAATTTGGAGTGTCATGGCAAAGGGGTTGAATACTTTTTGATGCAAGACATTTCAGCTTTTCATTTAAAATTAATTTGTAAAAATTTCTAAAAATATGTTTTCACTTTATCATGTTGATCAGAGACAAAAAATTTACATTTAATCTAAGATAAATTCAGGCTGTAACAACAAAATGTGACAAAAGTTGAGGGGTGTGAATACTTTCTGAAGGCACTGTATGTATGGCTCGCAGTCCATGAGTGGATGAGCAACAGAAAGGAAATGGGAAAATACAACAGGAACAGCAAGGATGGGTACAGAAGAATTTGATTGGAGGATGGACATCACTCTTGAAGAACCTGAGGGTTATTCAAATGGGTTTGAACTTGTTCCATGAAAATAAAATCATCAAAGTAAATTATCTAACATAAAAAAGAAAATTTTAACTTACCTTGTTTCCTCCAGATGTTCTTTCAATCTGGATAACTTCCTCTCTTTGAAGTGTTCTCAAATTGAACAACTTCACTTCATCCAAATAATGATTGAAATTGTTAAATTGCTTCAAAGAACAGGCGACCTGCAAGTGAAGGATGTGACAAAAAAAACCTTCTTGAGAATTTCTCCATTTACGAAGAATACATATTGTACACTTTTTGTCCAGCTGAAAATCCAAAGTTATATCAGAAATTACCTGGAAATACATTCCCCCCCACACCCACCCCCCACCACCGGGAATGGAATGCGGGAGCCCCCAACGACAGCGGATGAGTCACGCGGAAAGCGAGGCGCGCCCTTGATAAATAAAAAGGGAAGAGAGAAAGACAAAAACACAGAAGGAAGAGGAGGAGGAGGAGGAGGAGGGGTGGTTGTTATTTCCACCAGTTTCTTTGAGCTTCTTCAAACTTAGTGAAGATAATAAGTAAGTAGCCAGTCCAATAAGTGGTGAATTGTATAAGTGCCTGTATATACTTGCATTTATAGAACACGGCTGTAGGCTTTTTGCTCGTGTCTCATCCCCATTCATTCATTGCTTGCATGCCTGTGTTCAAATAAATGTCCCCCATTGTTGAACGTCACCTGCTCGTTGCGTCCCTTTCCTCACATTGACTGTCATGGAGCGTTCGGGGAATTAACTGGTCAATTAAAGCCGATAAACATAATAATCGCGTCCGACGGGACTTGGCGATATATAACCGCTCGGCATTCGCATACGGAAGGAGCCGCTTCAGCGGCTTGTTTTCGTGCAGGTCCCGTCGAGGTATAAACTCCCGGTATCTCTGTCCGCGCGAACAATTAGGTGCATCGACAATTCGGCGATCGACCCTGTAGTGCGTGGACAGAGGAATTGGCTGGTTTATGGTGTATGAAAAACACCCGTAGCTGGTTTTCGGCGTTTGTCCGGAAGCTACGACTAGATTGTCGCGTTCGGTGGACGTACGGCCGGGATTGGGCTGAAATGGTCGCGCGCACACAGAACGGGTGGAAATCTATAACAAAAAACATACATATATATATATATATATATATATATATATATATATATATATATATATATATATATATATATATATATATATATATATATATATATATATATATATATATATATACTCTTCTTCTAATTTCGGCTGCTCCCGTGAGGGGTCGCCACAGCGAATCATCAGTTATGATCCGCATAATGATTTGGCACAGGTATTATGCCGGATGCCCTTCCTGACGCAACCCTGGTCGCCTCTTACGACACAGGGATATGGTACACATATTCGAACCGGGGCATACACTGGGCCCAGTACACTGGTACCCACTTCGCCGATCTCGGAAGGATGACAGGCTGAGTCAACCTCATGGTGTGTATTAATTCAAGCCACCAATGGGGCTTGAACTCAGGACCCTTTGGATCCCAAGCTGCTACCCTAACCACTATGCCAACACATATATATATATATATATATATATATATATATATATATATATATATATATATATATATATATATATATATATATATATATATATATATATATATATATATATATATATAACCTGGTATTGGGGCAGTGGTTAGGACAGCAGCTTGGGACCCAAAAGGTCATGAGGTCAAGCCTCTTTGGGCCACGGAATCTACATATATATATATATATATATATATATATATATATATATATATATATATATATATATATATGTATGTATGTATGAACATAGGTATGTATGAACAAACATATGTATGAATGCGTATATATATATGTATATACCAAGTCGTATAACACCAGAGGGTCGACTCAGCCTGTCATCCTTCGGAGGTCGGCGAAATGAGTACCAGTGTACTGGGCTGGTGTATACCCCGGTTAAAATAGGTGTACCAGATCCCTGTGTCGTAAGAGGCGACCAGGGTTGCATCAGGAAGGGCATCCGGTGTAAAACATGTGCCAAATCACTATGCGGATCATATGGATGATCCGCTGTGGCGACCCCGAACGGGAGCAGCCGAAAGAAATATATATATATATATATATATATATATATATATATATATATATATATATATATATATATATATATATATATATATATATATATATATATATATGTTGTTGTTCATCTTTCGGCTGCTCCCGTTAGGGGTCGCCACAGCGGATCATCCGTTATAATCCGCATACTGATTTGGCACAAGTTTTTACGCCGGATGCCCTTCCTGACGCAACCCTGCTCGCCTCTTACGACACAGGGATCAGGATTTGGGTTTCACCACGATTGCGGGCTGCTCTACACCCTTCCCAGTGCAGAGCCCCCGTCCTCAAGCGATCCTCCAACCCAAGCCTCCGAGTAGCCGGATTACAGGCGCACGCCACTACGCCTGGTTATTATATATATATATATATATATATATATATATATATATATATATATATATATATATATATGTATACATATATATACATATATATATATATATATATATATATATACGTATACATATACATATACATATATGTATACATATATATACATATATATACATATACATATACATATATATATATATATATATATATATATATCCTGGTGTTGGCGCAGTGGTTAGGGTAGCAGCTTGGGACCCAAAAGGTCCTGAGTTCAAGCCCCGTTGGGCCACTGAATATATATATATATATATATATATATATATATATATATATATATATATATATATATATATATATATATATATATATATATATATATATATATATATATATATATATATAGATATATGTATACATATATATATATATATATGAGCCTGGTGTTGGCACAGTGGTTTGGGCAGCGGCTTGGGATCCAAAAGGTCCTGAGTTCAAGCCCCATTGGGCCACTGAATTAATACACCAGGGGGTTGACTCAGCCTGTCATCCTTCCAAGGTCGGCGAAATGAGTACCAGTATACTGGGCCGGTGTACACCCCGGTTAAATTAGGTGTACCATATCCCTGTGTCGTAAGAGGCGACCAGGGTTGTGTCAGGAAGGGCATCCGGCGTAAAATATGTGCCAAATCACTATGCGGATCATACGGACCCCCTAACCCCTAATCATACGGACCGATGACCCCTAACGGGAGCAGCCGAAAGAAGAAAAAGATATATATATATATATATATATATATATATATATATATATATATATATATATATATATATATATATATATATATCTACCAAGTCGTATAACACCAGGGGGTTGACAGCCTGTCATCCTTCCGAGGCCGGCGAAATGAGTAACAGTGTCTTGGGTCCGGCGTATGCCCTGGTTAGAATAGGTGTGCCATATCCCTGTGTGTCATAAGAGGCGACCAGGGTTGCGTTAGGAAGGGCATCCGGCGGAAAAACTTATGCCAAATCATGATGCGGAAAACAAAACAAATTTCCATCCTGGATCGGTTGAGGCCAGGGTTACCAACGACCGCCACCAGTACCGGTGGTCAGCAGGGTACCAGTGGAAATTGTGCTACTGCTGGGCGAAGGAGGAGAAGGAGACGGAAAAGGCGAGTCCATAGGCAGTGGGAGAGGGGGAAGGGTAGAAGTGTGGAGGTGAGAGTTGGAACTCTGAATGTTGGGACGATGACTGGCAAAGGGCGAGAGTTGGCTGATATAATGGAGAGAAGAAAGGTGGACATACTGTGTGTACAAGATACCAAGTGGATGGGGAGTAAGGCTCAGAGCATTGGAGGTGGTTTCAAACTGTTCTACCATGGTGTGGATGTGAGGAGAAATGGTGTCGGGGTAATCCTGAAGGAAGAATATGTCAAGAAGGTATTGGAGGTGAGGAGAGTGTCTGACCGAGTGAGGAGTGTGAAGTTGGAAATTGACGGGGTGATGATGAATGTCATCAGTGCATATGCCCCACATATGGGGTGTGAGATGGAATATAAAGAAGATTTCTGGAGTGAGTGAGATGAAGTGGTGGAGACTGTATCCAAGGATGAAAGATTGGTGATTGGAGCAGATTTCAATGGGCATGCTGGGGAAGGGAATAAAGAGGATAAGGAGGTGATGGGTCAGTACTGTCTCAACAAGAGAAATGTGGAAGGGCAAATGGTGGTAGAGTTTGCAAAAAGAATGGAAATGGCAGTGGTAAATACGTATTTCAAGAAGAAGGAGGAACACAGGGTGACGTACAAAAGTGGAGGAAAGTGCACACAGGTGGATTACATTTTAAGCAGGAGATGCAACCTGAAAGAGATTAGAGACTGTAAGGTGGTGGCAGGGGAGAGTGCAGCTCGACAGCATCGATTGGTGGTCTGTAAGATGATTTTGGAGGTGAGGTTGAGGAAGAGAGTGAGGGCTGAACGAAGGACCAGATGGTGGAAGCTGAAGGAGGAAGAATGTTGCGTGGAATATAGGGAGGAGGCGAGACAGGTGTTGGATGGTGGTAAAGATGGGTGGGATGATTGGGCAACTACAGCAGAAGTGTTGAGGGAGATAGCAAGGAAGGTACTTGGTGTGATATCTGGACAGAGGAAGGAAGATAAGCAGACTTGGTGGTGGAACGAGGAAGTACAGGAATGTATAAGGAAGAAGGGGTTGGCGAAAAAGAAGTGGGATAGTCAGAGAGATGAAGAAAGTCGGCAGGAGTACAAGGAGTGGTGGCGAAAGGCAAAGAGAGGTGGCAAAAGCTAAGAAAAAGGCAAATGACAAGCTGTATGAGAAGTTGGTTACAAAAGAAGGGGAAAAGGATTTATACCGATTGGCAAGACAGAGGGACCGAGCTGGGAAGGATGTGCTGCAGGTTAGGGTGATAAAGGACGCAAATGGGAATGTGCTGACGAGCGAGGAGAGTGTGTTGAGAAGGTGGATGGAGTACTTTGAGGAGTTGATGAATGAAGAAAATGAGAGAGAGAGAAGGTTGGAAGAGGTGGAGATAGTGAATCAGGAAGTGGGGTGGATCAGTAAGGATGAAGTGAGGACTGCTCTGAAGAGGATGAAAAGTGGAAAGGCGGTTGGCCCAGATGACATACCAGTGGAGGCATGGAAGTGCTTAAGAGAGATGGCAGTGGGGTTGTGAACCAGATCGTTTAATAAAATCTTGGAAAGTGAGAGGATGCCAGAGGAGTGGAGATTAAGTGTACTGCTTCCGATTTTCAAGAACAAGGGTGATGTGCAGAGCTGTGGAAATTACAGAGGCATAAAGTTGTTAAGCCACACCATGAAGTTGTGGGAAAGAGTAGTGGAAGCGAGGTTGAGAAGAGAAGTGACGATTTATGAGCAGAAAAATGGGTTTATGCCAGGAAAGAGCACCACTGATGCGATGTTTGCTTTGAGAATGTTGATGGAGAAGTATAGGGAAGGCCAGAAGGAGTTACATTGTGTGTTTGTGGATTTAGAGAAAGCTTATGATAGGGTGCCAAGAGGGGAGTTGTGGCATTGTATGAGGAAGTCGGGAGTGGTGGAGAAGTATGTGAGGATCGTGCAAGATATGTATGAGGACAGTGTGACAGCGGTGAGGTGTGCGGTTGGAATGACGAACCGGTTTAAGATAAAAGTGGGATTGCACCAAGGATCGACTCTGACCCCTTTCCTGTTTGAAATGGTGATGGACAGGTTGACGGAGGAGATCAGACTGAAGTCTCCATGGACTATGATGTTCGCGGATGACATCATGATCTGTAGGGAGAGAGTAGGGAGCAGGCCGAGGCGAGCCTTGAGAGGTGGAGGTACGCACTGGAGAGAAGGGGAATGATAGTCAGTCGGAGTAAGACGGAGTACATGTGCATAAATGAGAGGGAGGGTGGTGGTATGGTGCGGTTGCAAGGAGTTGAGGTGGGGAAGGTGGATGAGTTTAAATACTTGTGATCAACTGTCCAAAGTAATGGAGAGCGTGGGAGAGAAGTGAAAAAGAGAGTGCAGGCAGGATGGAGTGGGTGGAGAAGAGTTGCAGGAGTGATTTGTGACAGAAGGGTAGCTGCAATAGTTAAGGGGAAAGTATATAAGACGGTAGTGAGACGAGCTATGTTGTATGGTTTGGAGGCGGTGGCGCTAACAAAAAGACAGGAAGCGGAGCTGGAGGTGGCAGAGTTAAAGATGCTGCGATTCTCGTTGGGAGTGACGAGGATGGACAGGATAAGGAATGAGTACATTCGAGGGACTGCGCAGGTAGGATGGTTTGGAGACAAAGTGAGAGAGGCGAGATTGAGATGGTTTGGACATGTGCACAGGAGGGAAGCGTAGTCTATCAGGAGAAGGATGCTGAAGATGGAGCCACCGGGCAGGAGGAGAAGAGGAAGGCCAAAGAAGAGGTTCTTGGATGCGGTGAGGGGGAACATGCGGGTGGTTGGAGTGTCAATGGAAGATGTGGAGGATAGAGTGAAATGTAGACGGTTGATCCGCTGTGGCGACCCCTAACGGGAGCAGCCAAAAGAAGAAGATATATATATATATATATATATATATATATATATATATATATATATATATATATATATATATATATATATATATATATATATATATATATATATATATATATATATATATATATATATATATATATATATATATATATATATATATATATATATATATATATATATATATATATATATATACACACACACACACACACACACACACACACACACGAGGTGTGCTCAAAAAGTATCCAACCTTAATTTTTTGTGCGTAAACAAATAAAGCAAGGGAGGCGTGATATGGTGCACATATGTAGGCGATCCTAATTCATATGTGTGAATATTTTCCCTCCTGCAGAAGCTGTCAGTCGCCGACAGACCGCCGATGAGTGAGGAAGTGTAAGTGAGCGCTGTCGGATTTTCGTTTTTGACAAAATGACGGAAAAACTTAAACAACGCTACTGCATCAAATTTTGTGTAAATCTTGGTGATTCCCAAGTGGAAACCATCCGCAAGATTCAACAGGCCTTCGGGAATGAAGCAATGGGCCCCACACAGATAAAAGAGTGGTACAACCGCTTCAAAGATGGTCGCACATCAGTGGAAAGTGAAGAACGTTCTG